>NC_140591.1:1615692567-1616348567 GCF_964204655.1 Triturus cristatus
TCCAAAAGGGAGGGTACATCCACTTCTTTAATCTGAAAGGGAGGGTACATCCACTTCTTTAATCTGAAAGGGAGGGTACATCCACTTCTTTAATCTAAAAGGGAGGATACCGCCACTTCTTTAATCTGAAAGGAAGGGTACCTACCTGCACTTCTTTAATCTGAAAAGGGGAGTGGGGGTACCTGCACCTCTTCAATCTGAAAGGGGAAGGGGGGGGCGGGGTACCTGCACTTCTTTAAGGCAACACAGAGGGTACCTGCAGTTCTTTAAACTGAAATGGAGAGCACCTTCACTTCTTTAATCCAAAAGGGAGGGTACTTGCAATTTTTGATACGAAAGGGAAGGTACCTGCACTTCTTTAATCTGAAAAGGAGGGTACCTGCACTTCTTTAATACAAAAGGGAGGGTATCTCCACTTCTTTAATCTGAAAGGGAAGGTACCTGCACGTCTTTAATCTGAAAGGGGGGGTACCTGACTTCTTTAATCTGAAATGGGGTTACCTGCACACCTTTATTCTGAAATGGAGGGTACCTCCACGTATTTAATCCGAAAGGAAGGGTACCTAACATTTCTTTGATCTGAAAGGGGGAGGGGTGGCTACCTGCACTTCTATAATCTGAAAGGGGAAGTGGGGGGTTCCCTTCACTTCTTTAATAAGAACTGGAGGTACCTGCACTTCTTTAATCTGAAAGGGGGTGCCTTCACTTCTTTAATATGAAAGGGGGGTACCTGCACCTCTTTAATCTAAAAGGGGGGTACCTGCACATCTCTATTCTGAAAGGGGAAGTACCTGCACTTCTTTATTGTGAAGAGGAGGGTACATGCACTTTTCGGCAGGATATCAGTCTTTATGATGGGGAAGTACTGGCAATTCTAAGCAGGATACAGGCACACTGGGACAGTGAGCACCGACACCTCTCAAAAGAATACAGGTACTTAGGAATAGTGAGCACCAGCACTTCTCAGTAGGATACAGGTACTCTGGGACAGTGAGGACCAGCACTTCTCAGTAGGTTACAGGTACTCGGAGACAGTGAGTACTGGCACTTCTCAATAGGATACAGGTACTCTGGAACAGTGAGTACCGGCACTTCTCAGTAGGATACCGATACTCTGGGACAGTGAGGACCAGCACTTTTCAGTAGGATACAGGTACTCTGGGACAGTGAGGACCAGCACTTCTCAGTAGGATACAGGTACTCAGGGACAGTGAGTACCGGCACCTCTCAACAGGATATAGGTACTGTGTTCCTTTTGGTCTAGCTCTGTACAGTACTGTCTGTGTTAGTTTTGGTCTAGCTCTGTACAGTACTATCTGTGTTCTAGCTCTGTACAGTACTGTCTGTGATCCTTTTGGTCTAGCTCTGTACAGTACTGTCTGTGTTCTAGCTCTGTACAGTACTGTCTGTGTTCCTTTTGGTCTAGCTCTGTACAGTACGGTCTGTGTTCTAGCTCTGTACAGTACTGTCTGTGTTCCTTTTGGTCTAGCTCTGTACAGTACGGTCTGTGATCCTTTTGGTCTAGCTCTGTACAGTACTGTCTGTGTTCTAGCTCTGTACAGTACTGTCTGTGTTCCTTTTGGTCTAGCTCTGTACAGTACGGTCTGTGTTCCTTTTGGTCTAGCTCTGTACAGTACTGTCTGTGTGCCTTTTGGTCTAGCTCTGTACAGTACAGTCCCTGTTGCCAGTGCTTTTGTCATAGCTCTTACAGTACTTAATTTTTCTTTTGTTTTAGCTCAGTACAGTACTGTCTGTGTTCCTTTTGGTCTAGCTCTGTACAGTACTGTCTGGGTTCCTTTTGGTCTAGCTCTGTACAGTACTGTCTGTGTTCTAGCTCTGTACAGTACTGTCTGTGTTCCTTTTGGTCTAGCTCTGTACAGTACTGTCTGTGTTCCTTTTGGTCTAGCTCTGTACAGTACTGTCTGTGTGCCTTTTGGTCTAGCTCTGTACAGTACAGTCCCTGTTGCCAGTGCTTTTGTCCTAGCTCTTACAGTACTTAATTTTTCTTTTGTTTTAGCTCAGTACAGTACTGTCTGTGTTCCTTTTGGTCTAGCTCTGTACAGTACTGTCTGGGTTCCTTTTGGTCTAGCTCTGTACAGTACTGTCTGTGTTCTAGCTCTGTACAGTACTGTCTGTGATCCTTTTGGTCTAGCTCTGTACAGTACTGTCTGTGTGCCTTTTGGTCTAGCTCTGTACAGTACAGTCCCTGTTGCCAGTGCTTTTGTCCTAGCTCTTACAGTACTTTATTTTTCTTTTGTTTTAGCTCAGTACAGTATTGTCTATGTTCCTTTTGTTCCATCCCTGTCCAGCATTCTCCCTTTTATCCCTTTGTTCTGAGATCTGTACAGTACTGTCTCTGATCCAGCTAAGCGGAGTCCTTATGTTCTAGATCTCTACAGTACTGTTCAGAGATGCCACGTGATTAGTACTATCTAGAACAGGTGTCTCCAGCCAGCCGATTGCAAGTTAATTTTTAACCACGACCTGCAATAAGTGAGTGGTGCATTTTCTTTTAAAGTTAAGGAAACGCAATGTGTATTTTACATTATTATCAGGCTGCAGATAGCAGGGCCTGGTAATGAGCAGGGCTCCACTCAGACGTATGCCCCATGTGGGTCACAGAGTTTCAGAACTACAGCACTGAGGCATTTAACTCTAAAAAAAAAAAATTTAAGTTGTCCTCAAAATTGGAGCATGAGAACAAAATTATATTTTTTTAATGCTTCTAAATGCGAGAAAACTAAAATGAAAAGCTAACTTGATGATTAAGTTAACTCTACATTTAAATTTTCTCCCCTTCCAAAGTGTTGCATTTACACATAAGTAAGTAAGTAAGTAATTTTATTAGCATAGTTACTTAAAACCATTGCTATACAAAATAAATTAAGAACAGGTATGGTAAAAATACAATTCTAAGTAAAATCAGAATAAAATTGTGCACTTCATGTTAGTAGGGTTATTTCTTCTTTCTCGGCATTTACACATAAGCAGGCATCTTGCTCCCGGTGGCTGGTAGACACAGTGCATATTTTTCACTGAAAAATGCTGCCAATTTCTTTTAAACGAGAGAAACTTAAAGTGAAGAAAAATGTTTCTATGAAACATTGTCTTCATGTTTTTCTCTACTTTAAATTAAGCCAATTAAGTCCTAATGTGTTATGAAGCATGTTTCATCACTTTAAATTCCTCACATTTAAACAAATGACTGTATACTATTTTCCTGTTATAAAAATGGCACCCTGTCTTCAGGCAACTGGGAGTAATAGGCCTCCTGTTTGCAAAGACACTTTGACATGGGAGAACATTAAAATGATGAGTTTTATGTAATGCATATAAACACAAAGTTAACTCTTTAGTTTAATTTTCTCCTATTTCAAAGTGTCGCATTTACACACAGCTGGCATCTTGTTCCCAGAGGCTAGTAGACACAATGCCATATTTATAACTGAAAAATATAGCCAATTTTTTTAAACCAGAGAAATTTTAAGTGCAGAAAAATGTTCCATCAAGTGCAGAAAAAAGTTCCTTATTAGGAACATTTTTGAAGAACATTTTTCCGCACTATAAATTTCTCCCAATTAAAAAACAAATGGTTGTATGTTTGTGTTGTACATGTAATGGTGCCACATATGGCGAAAGGTAAGCCGTGTGCCAAAAGTACATATGAAAAGGGCTCTCAGTCACCCATACACATATATCCCATTCATTCACACACATTCATATATCCCCACAGATCATGCAGACACACATGGTAGTCCTATCATTGTACCCCTAGCCACAGTATTTTTCTCAAACCATAGTTTCGAGCTCCGTGGACATTAGGTTCAAAGTCAATGAAGCTGGGCGGCGGGGGGTAGTATGGTAACAATGCGCAAGTTACTTAGCCTTCAGTAGCTCACAACAATTTTGACTGATGCGAAGTATCTCTCATTACAGAAAAGATTGGAGACCTGTGATCTATATTATAGGATCCTAGCTGTTTTCATGACTTAAATGGGGGTTGTTCTCCGGCAGGATCTGTAGGCCTCAAAGGGACATTACTAGGTTCGAAACTGGACGACTGAAAACCCACAGGACAGAACCTCCACCTCTGCCTTAGGATGGCCTGCAGAGCTCTAGGTACCACTATCACACTCACCTTTGATGTTCCCCGTAGGTATGATGCCTTCCGTCGTCCCCCCGTAGCCTCCTGAGACGATGCTGGTCTCGTTCAAGTTGGGCCCGGAAACCATCACTTGCTGCAGGTCCTACAACCAGCAAGAACAGAAACAGTTATTGGCGACCACTCAAGGTGAGCTCCTGCTGGACATGCCTACCTGGAGCATGAAACTGAACATACCAGCTGTACACTGCACACACCTGTGCATGATCACCCAGCACATGCAAGATAAGGTGATTGAGAGCAACAAGGCACTACTAGCACTGCTGGTGTTCTGGACTATTATCGTGCGCCTCACCAAAGTATCACAGGAAATGGAAGAAAGACTGCAGAATGTGGTGCACTTGTGTGTACAATGCAAGGCGCTAGGGTGTGGGATACAACAAGGCGCTACTAGCCCTGCTGGGGAGAAAGACTATCAACGTGCGCCTCAGCAAAGTATCACAGGCAATGAAAGAAAGACTGTAGAACAGGCGTCTCCAACCAGTCGATCGCGACCAGAAGCATGCAGAAGCCTCCAGAGTAGCTCCCAGCTTTGAGTTCATTTTTAACCACGAGCTGCAATAAGTAAGTGGTGCATTTTCTTTTAAAGTTAAGGAAAGGCAATGTGTATTTTACATTATTATCAGGCTGCAGATAGCAGAGCCTGGTAATGAGCCGGGCTCCACTCGGATTGATGACCTATGTGGGTCACAGAGGTTCAGAACTCAAGCACTGAGGAATTGAATGCTTAAATAAAACTTTCTCCCAACTCAATATTGAAGCATGAGAACAAAATGATATTTGTGAATGCTTTTAAATACCAGAAAATTAAAATGAAGAGTTAACTTAATGATTATGTTAAGTTTTAATTTTAATTTTTTCCCTTTCCAAAGGATCACATTTACAAACACCAGCCAATGGCTGGTAGACACAGTGTCATATTTATATCTGAAAAATACAGCCATTTTTTTTTAACGGGAGGAATGTAAAGTGCAGAAAAATGTTCCTTATTAGGAACATTTTTAAAGAACATATTTTTGTACTTTTTCTCCCATTTAAAAAAACAATGGTTGTATGTTTGAGTTCGCACATGCAAGGGTGCAACATATGGAGAAAGGTAAGCCCTGTGCCATAAGTACATACGACACAGGCTCTCAGTTACCCATACACATATCCCATTCATTCACACAGACGTTCATACGTCCCCACAGATTATGCACTCACTGGGGCTCATTGCAGCCCTATCATTGTGCCTCTAGTCACAGTATTTTGACTTTTGCTTAAACCATAGTTTCAAGCTCCGCGGACATTAGGTTTAAGGTGAATGAAGCTGGGCAGGGGGTGGGGGGGGTCTGCAAGAGGTTCCCCTCTGGAAGAAATGCCAGCCTGCCCAAATACACCAAAGAGTTGGCAAGCTAAGGGCTAAGGTTGCGTTTCGGAGGGAGTAGCCCCTTTTAAGTTAGGCTCCTGCCCTTGGGCCATCCTGGCAGGGTGAAGTCACCCCTCCTCCCTCCAGCAGACCCTTTGATCCCCTTCTGGGAGCACTTGTCCCCTCTTAGCAGGAGGACAGCAGGGTGTCTCAGTTGATAACTACTGTGGTCAACTAGAAGGGGCTACTAGAAATCGGGGGCAAGAAATGTGGGACTTTCTAAAGTCACTTTTGCAATAAAAGTTACTTTAAAACTGACTTCAGCAATAAGTCGGGTTAATTAGCTCTGGGTACACTTTGTACCATATACTATGGACTTAGAGGCAAGTTAAACACGCCAATCGGGGATTATCAAATTGCACGTGGAACTCTGAGGGCTCAGAGCACATGCACAGCGGCCTGGCCAGCCGGGCCCTGTGCACTTCAGAGTCCACAAAACCAGCAGCGTCAGTCGAAAAATGGGAAAAGGGGCGGGGAGGGGGTGACATACATAAGGAGGCGCTTTCTTACACACTGGGTTACAAGCTGCTAAAATCAGTAACCACCACAAGGGCACCAGAAGACACAGAGGTAACAGGACTGCCCGTACTCGATGCTTCCCCTTGATGGGGGGGGGGGTAAAAATGCTTCAGAAATTATTTCATGAAGGGGCGATGCAGGTGATGCTGAAAGCGGCTATCACAGGGAGCCCCACAGCCGGGACGGCCTCGCAGGGAGCCCCACAGCCGGGACGGCCTCACAGGGAGCCCCATAGCCGGGACGGCCTCACAGGGAGCCCCACAGCCGGGACGGCCTCACAGGGAGCCCCACAGCCGGGACGGCCTCACAGGGAGCCCCACAGCCGGGACGGCCTCGCAGTGACACCCACAGTCACCCCAACAGCTCAGGGCTCCATGATTAAAGGGGTGGCCCCTCCAGTCACCTCCTGATCTCTCACAAAGATTCTGACACCAACGGCCTGATACGGTCAAATGACACCCAAGAGGGTCAAGAGGAGCCGACACCGTAAACCCTCTAAAATGGGCGCACTCTTTGAGAAGACGGGTGTGAGCTGGGGAGGGTTCTGTGTCCTGCAGGGACCCTCGGGGCTGAGGCCCAGGAGAGGCGGCCTGGGCTCGCCCAAGACGAGGAGGGCTGCTCCGGGGCGGCTAGACCATGGCGCACCCCGGAACACGGGCGAACAATAGGGTCCCTGTAGGAGTGGCCGTCGGCCAGTGGGGGCTTCGATGCCCCTGACCTGGCCCTGGCAGGCCTTTCAAGAGTTGGTTTGCGGAAGCACTAGGGGCTGAGGACAATGGGCGCTATGAGGTCCTTGCTCTCAGATCCTTGACCTTTGACAGGCCGTGGGCGCTGTCAGCTTCCAGGCACTGTTAAAGGGGAGCTGTGAGAGGTGACCATCAAGGGCACAGGGCATCCTGCCCCCGCGCCCACACCCCAGAGCACGGCCAGAGGCTCTAGTCATGAGCTCCAGCCGGTAGCCAGAGGTCAGTAGCCACTCGCCCACAGCCCTGCCGGACAATGCGCCTCAGTCTGCTGGTCAGTGCTGGACGCCAGGGAGCTTTATTTAATAACTCAAAGACATCCAGCAGCACCCTGCAAGCAGCACTACCGGTCTGGAACCACAAACCACCCCAGCAGCGGCTACACCATGCACCAGCAAGGCACCCTGCACTACCGGTCTGAAACCACAAACCACCCCAGCAGCGGCTACACCATGCACCAGCAAGGCACCCTGCACTACCGGTCTGGAACCACAAACCACCCCAGCAGCGGCTACACCATGCACCAGCAAGGCACCCTGCACTACCGGTCTGGAACCACAAACCACCCCAGCAGCGGATATACCGTGCACTAGCAAAGCACCCTGCACTACCGGTCTGGAACCACAAACCACCCCAGCAGCGGCTCTACCGTGCACCAGCAAAGCACCCTGCACTACCGGTCTGGAACCACAAACCACCCCAGCAGCTGCTACACCGTACACCAGCAAGGTCACCCTGCACTACCGGTCTGGAACCACAAACCACCCCAGCAGCGAATATACCGTGCACTAGCAAAGCACCCTGCACTACCGGTCTGGAACCACAAACCACCCCAGCAGCGGAGATACCGTGCACCAGCAAGGCCACCCTGCACTACCGTTCTGGAACCACAAACCACCCCAGCAGCGGCTCTACCGTGCACAAGCAAAGCCACCCTGCACTACCGGTCTGGAACCACAAACCACCCCAGCAGCGGCTCTACCGTGCACCAGCAAGGCCACCCTGCACTACCGGTCTGGAACCACAAACCACCCCAGCAGCGGCTCTACCGTGCACCAGCAAGGCCACCCTGCACTACCGGTCTGGAACCACAAACCACCCCAGAAGCAGCTCTACCGTGCACCAGCAAGGCCACCCTGCACTACCGGTCTGGAACCACAAACCACCCCAGCAGCGGCTCTACCGTGCACCAGCAAGGCCACCCTGCACTACTGTTCTGGAACCACAAACCACCCCAGCAGCGGCTCTACCGTGCACCAGCAAGGCCACCCTGCACTACCGGTCTGGAACCACAAACCACCCCAGCAGCGGCTCTACCGCGCACCAGCAAGGCCACCCTGCACTACCGGTCTGGAACCACAAACCACCCCAGCAGCGGCTCTACCGTGCACCAGCAAGGCCACCCTGCACTACCGGTCTGGAACCACAAACCACCCCAGCAGCGGCTCTACCGCGCACCAGCAAGGCCACCCTGCACTACCGGTCTGGAACCACAAACCACCCCAGCAGCGGCTCTACCGTACACCAGCAAAGCCACCCTGCACTACCGGTCTGGAACCACAAACCACCCCAGCAGCGGCTCTACCGTGCACCAGCAAGGCCACCCTGCACTACCGTTCTGGAACCACAAACCACCCCAGCAGCGGCTCTACCGTGCACCAGCAAGGCCACCCTGCACTACCGTTCTGGAACCACAAACCACCCCAGCAGCGGCTCTACCGTGCACCAGCAAGGCCACCCTGCACTACCGGTCTGGAACCACAAACCACCCCAGCAGCGGAGATACCGTGCACTAGCAAAGCACCCTGCACTACCAGTCTGGAACCACAAACCACCCCAGCAGCGGCTCCACCGTACACCAGCAAGGCACCCTGCACTACCGGTCTGGAACCACAAACCACCCCAGAAGCAGATCTACCCTGCACTAGCAAAGCACCCTGCACTACCGGTCTGGAACCACAAACCACCCCAGAAGCGGATCTACTGTGCACCAGCAAAGAACCCTGCACTATGGTTCTGGAACCACAAACCACCCCAGCAGCGGATCTACCGTGCACCAGCAAGGCACCCTGCACTACCAGTCTGGAACCACAAACCATCCCAGAAGCGGATCTACCGCGCACCAGCAAAGCACCCTGCACTACCGGTCTGGAACTACAAACCACCCCAGAAGCGGATCCACCGTACACCAGCACAGCACCCTGCACTACCGGTCTGGAACCACAAACCACCCCAGCAGCGGCTCCACCGTACACCAGCACAGCACCCTGCACTACCGGCCTGGAATCACAAACCATCCCAGAAGCGGATCTACCGTGCACCAGCAAAGCACCCTGCACTAACGGTCTGGAACCACAAACCACCCCAGAAGCAGATCTACCGTGCACCAGCAAGGCCACCCTGCACTACCGTTCTGGAACCACAAACCACCCCAGCAGCGGCTCTACCGTGCACCAGAAAGGCCACCCTGCACTACCGGTCTGGAACCACAAACCACCCCAGCAGCGTCTCTACCGCGCACCAGCAAGACCACCCTGCACTACCGGTCTGGAACCACAAACCACCCCAGCAGCGGCTCTACCGTGCACCAGCAAAGCACCCTGCACTACCGGTCTGGAACCACCCCAGCAGCTGCTACACCGTACACCAGCAAGGCCACCCTGCACTACCGGTCTGGAACCACAAACCACCCCAGCAGCGGCTCTACCGTGCACCAGCAAGGCACCCTCCACTACCGGTCTGGAACCACAAACCACCCCAGCAGCGGCTCTACCGTGCACCAGCAAGGCCACCCTGCACTACCGGTCTGGAACCACAAACCACCCCAGCAGCGGAGATACCGTGCACTAGCAAAGCACCCTGCACTACCAGTCTGGAACCACAAACCACCCCAGCAGCGGCTCCACCATACACCAGCAAGGCACCCTGCACTACCGGTCTGGAACCACAAACCACCCCAGCAGCGGCTCTACCGTGCACCAGCAAGGCCACCCTGCACTACCGGTCTGGAACCACAAACCACCCCAGAAGCAGATCTACCCTGCACTAGCAAAGCACCCTGCACTACCGGTCTGGAACCACAAACCACCCCAGAAGCGGATCTACCGTGCACCAGCAAAGAACCCTGCACTATGGTTCTGGAACCACAAACCACCCCAGAAGCGGATCCACCGTACACCAGCACAGCACCCTGCACTACCGGTCTGGAACCACAAACCCCCCCAGCAGCGGCTCCACCGTACACCAGCACAGCACCCTGCACTACCGGCCTGGAATCACAAACCATCCCAGAAGCGGATCTACCGTGCACCAGAATAGCACCCTGCACTACCGGTCTGGAACCACAAACCTCTCCAGAAGCAGATCTACCATGTACCAGCAAAGCACCCTGCACTACCGGTCTGGAACCACAAACCACCTCAGAAGCAGGTCTACCGTGCACCAGCAAAGCACCCTGCACTACCGGTCTGGAACCACAAACCACCCCAGAAGCAGATCTACCGTGCACCAGCAAAGCACCCTGCACTACCGGTCTGGAACCACAAACCACCCCAGAAGCGGCTCCACCGTACATCAGCAAGGCACCCTGCACTACCGGTCTGGACCCACAAACCACCCCAGCAGCGGATATACCGTGCACTAGCAAAGCACCCTGCACTACCGGTCTGGAACCACAAACCACCCGCAGCAGGGGAGATACCGTGCACTAGCAAAGAACCCTGCACTACCGGTCTGGAACCACAAACCATCCCCAGAAGCAGATCTACTGTGCACCAGCAAAGCACCCTGCACTACAGGTCTGGAACCACAAAGCACCCCAGCAGCGGCTCCACCGTGCACCAGCGAAGCACCCTGTACTACCGGTCTGGAACCACAAACCACCCCAGAAGGTGCTCCACCGTACACCAGCACAGCACCCTGCACTACCGGTCTGGAACCACAAACCACCCCAGAAGCAGATCTACCGTGCACCAGCAAAGCACCCTGCACTACCGGTCTGGAACCACAAACCACCCCCGCAGCGGCTCCACCGTACACCAGCAAGGCACCCTGCACTACCGTTCTGGAACCACAAACCACCCCAGCAGCGCATATACCGTGCACTAGCAAAGCACCCTGCACTACCGGTCTGGAACCACAAACCACCCCAGAAGCAGATCTACCGTGCACCAGCAAAGCACCCTGCACTACCGGTCTGGAACCACAAACCACCCCAGAAGCAGATCTACCGTGCACCAGCAAAGCACCCTGCACTACCGGTCTGGAACCACAAACCACCCCAGAAGCAGATCTACCGTGCACCAGCAAAGCACCCTGCACTACCGGTCTGGAACCACAAACCACCCCAGAAGCGGCTCCACCGTACATCAGCAAGGCACCCTGCACTACCGATCTGGAAGCACAAACCACCCCAGCAGCGGATATACCGTGCACTAGCAAAGCACCCTGCACTACCGGTCTGGAACCACAAACCACCCCCAGCAGGGGAGATACCGTGCACTAGCAAAGAACCCTGCACTACCGGTCTGGAACCACAAACCATGCCCAGAAGCAGATCTACCGTGCACCAGCAAAGCACCCTGCACTACCGGTCTGGAACCACAAACCACCCCAGAAGCAGATCTACCGTACACCAGCAAGGCACCCTGCACTACCAGTCTGGAACCACAAACCATCCCAGAAGCGGATCTACCGTGCACCAGCAAAGCACCCTGGACTACCGGTCTGGAACCACAAACCACCGCAGAAGCGGATATACCGTGCACCAGCAAAGCACCCTGGACTACCGGTCTGGAACCACAAACCACCCCAGAAGCGGTTCCACCGTACACCAGCAAAGCACCCTGGACTACCGGTCTGGAACCACAAACCACCCCAGCAACGGATCTACCGTGCACCAGCAAGACACCCTGCACTACCGGTCTGGAACCACAAACCACCCCAGCAGCGGCTCCACCGTACACCAGCCCTCAGGGACTACGGGTGGCTAACCTTAACACCCACTTCCTACAGAAGCATAATCTCCAAGTCTTTTCGCTCCTCCAAGATGACTCCCTGGACATTCTAGGGGTCACAGAAACTTGGCTTGAAGACTCCTCAACCCCGGACATGGTAGCAGCCCTGCCCCTGAACTATGCTGCCCTCTGGCATAATAGACCAGGCAGCACTGGGGGGGGAGGGGTGGGGGGAGTTGCGATCCTGTACAACCAACAGCTAAAGACCGAGACCCTATGCGCAGAAAATATCGAGGATGCAGATGTTTTGGGATCTAAGATCTGCTCCCAGACTACCTGCCTAATCATACTGGTAGTCTACCGCCCCCCAAGTTCATTGAGCTCTTTACCGAGTTAGTCAAAGATCTCCATTTCCGGTATCAATGTATCCTGGTGATGGTTGACTTCAACTACCACTGGGATCAAATACCCAAAGTAGGCCAGGCCAAACAGTTGGATGAGGCACTGGCTACTCTGGAACTCAGACAACTGGTAAACGCCCCCACCCACGATAAGGGCCACATTCTTGACTTAGTCTGGACTACCCACCCATCAGCCAGCCTAATGGATATCAGTCCATGCGCATGGTCTGACCACCATCTAATCAGAGGCCTCTTTCCACCCACGAGATGAACAGTCCACCCTCCCCCCCGGAGCTGAAAGTGTTGCGGGGATGGAATAAAATAAAAGAAGGTGACCTGCTTAAAATTCTACATGAATCAGCCCCTCCAAGACTAAAACAGGGAAATCTTGACCAAGAAAGTGTTTCCCTCTCAATGAGGCTCAAGATTGCAATCGATATAGTAGCTCCTGCACGCAGGGAAAGAGCGAGGAACAAAGGCAAAGGGGCCTCTTGGTTTGATGAGACTCTAAGAAAGAAGAAACAAACCTTACGCCAGTTCGAGAGAGCCTGGCGTACAGCTTACACCCAGGTGCTCTGGTAAACATAAAACAATGTTCGCAGCCTATAAAAAAGCGATTATAACAAGGAAGGCAGAATAATATGAATCTAGGATCCTGACCGCAGACAATACACAAGAGTAGACCTTTCGGATTCTAAAAGAGCTGAGGCAGTCTCAACAACAGAAACCCCCACAGGCCCTGAAGACTGTAACAAGTTCCAGTCCTACCTTTAAAAAAAAGTCAAGGACCTCTTGACAGACATCCACCTTTCCCCTCATTGTCCACTGCTCCCTGGTATTGCCCCTCCCCCACATGCTTACGACAAACCCCTCATCGTCTTCCCAAAGCTCAACCATGACTCACTGACCCTCCTAATAGGCCGGGTCAAGTCAGGGTCACCAGCTGACCCCTGCCCACCGAGGGTATTCTGTATGGCGATCCCGGGGGTAGAGAGCTAGGCTCTCGACCTACTAAATCGGTCTCTTGAATTTGACAATGTACCGACCGACTTTAAGGAAGCATGAGTCATTCCCCTTCTGAAAAAACCAGGGGCAGACGCGAAGAACCTTAGAAATTTTAGGCCAATGTCCCAGCTCCCTTTTTAGGTCTCGCTGAGCCAAAGGCTCGAAGAGACATTTTATATGTGGGATTTTCAAAGTGCTACCCACAGTCTTTTGGCTGGCCTAAACCTTGAGTGCACGATCACATGCATGTGCACAGCTGCTCCCACTCCCCCCTCCCTTCTCCCTTCTCTATAGCTTTCTTTCACTTTAGCTGCTTTGACCCTTGCATTCCCCCCTCCCTTCTCACCCAGCCCTTTGATGCTCTGCTCGATTACTTTCTCTTTCGCCGCTTTGATGTTTGATTTTTTTTTATAGGTACAGAAATAACAGCCCCGTTAAGTTACTTTAAGCTTCTGTGTTCACACACGTCATAACACTGCAAAAAACAAACAAATGTCGGCGATGATTTCAAAGCTTTTTGTTAAGCTCGTTGGTACAGAAATAACAGCCCCGTTAAGTTACTTTAAGCTTCTGTGTTCACACACGTCATAACACTGCAAAAAACAAACAAATGTCGGCGATGATTTCAAAGCTTTTTGTTAAGCTCGGACCGCGCTTGTTTTTGTAGGTATAGAAATAACAGCACCGTAAAGTTGCTTTAAGCTTCTATGTTCACACACGTCGTAACGCTGCAAAAAATAAACAAAAGTCGGCGATGATTTCAAAGCTTTGTGTTAAAAACGAAGGCACTTTGCTTGTAGGTGTGTACCCCTCCAACTAACTTTGAAGTTCAAAAGACACCGAGGTTTCCGTAATTATGCATGCGCTGCTTCGAGCACTTCAGTAGTTATAGGAATTGGTGTAAGGCTGTTCTGCCGGGTCTCCATGCAATGTGGGAGTCTCGTAATGTGTGCAAAGATATGTGTCGCTCAATAGATCAGAAAGTTGCAAAACAATATTTACACATCTGTGTCAAGGAATTATCATAGAAGCATCTCGAGCCGTGGCGAAATGAGGCTTCTCACCTCTTTCTTCTACCTCCAGGATAGCGCGTTGCTAGGGATCCGGTTTTAGTTGCAGCGCACAGTTTAGAGAGATATCCGTCATTAACAGGCTGCTAGGTACAGAGTGTACTGCTTGCTACATCCTGACCAAACGGCTGTACATGGAAATGAATTTCAAAGCAAATGCAAGGAATGCTGCTTTATTAGAGAAAGCAACAGACAAGAAGGACGATAGACTTAAAATAAAAATGTATCTAAGTACAGTGTTAAATAAGTGATTGCCATGTGAATAAATAAACAAATAAATGCAACGCTGCAAGTCGGCGATGATTTCAGAACTTTGTGTTAAGCTCGGACCGCACTTGTTTGAGTGTAGGACGAGGTTGAGTCACACTTTGGGCTAGTATAGCACACTGATTGCTTTGTTGACAGTCTCGTAGCGCTGTACATAAAGCTGTTGCTCCCGCGGACCATGCTCCTCCGCTTCCTCCCTGGTCTACACCATACACGTATATGCGTATCTCTAGGTCCTTGCTTTATTTATTTGCAATTTTATATAGCGGAAACTCGACCCAAAGGTATTGGAGCGCTTTACGTGACTTTCAGTTACATTAGACAAGGTTGCATTTATTTTTGAGGCACAGGGAGATTAAATGATTTCCTCGGATCAGGACGCCGAGACTAGAACCTGTGACCACAGTTCCAAGGTAGACAGCGCTGACCGTGACGCCACATCCCTCTCCCAGTGCCTCTCTGGAGCAGCTATGACGTCAGGCCCCTACTTACCTCACCCACCCCCAATTTACATTGTGATGCAAACCCCGGCGAAAGAAACCACCATTTACGAGCCCGAAACTTGCTAAACTCAATGCTGGGAGCCGCTGTTGGTGTCCTCTTACAGCTCATAAAGGAGGGCGGGATGAGTGTAGGACGAGGTCGAGTCACACTTTGTGCTAGTATGGCACACTAATTGCTTTGTTGACGGTCTCGTAGCGATGTACATAAAGCTGTTGCTCCCGCTAACCCTGCTCCTCCGCTTCCGCCCTGGTCTGCCAGTTCCACCATATACGTATATGCGTGTCTCTAGGTCCTTGCTTTATATATTTGCAATTTTATATGGTGCGAACTCGACCCGAAGGTATTGGAGCGCTTTACGTGAGTTTCAGTTACATTAGACAAGGTCGCATTTATTTTTTAGGCACAGGGAGATTAAATGATTTCCTCGGATCAGGACGCCGAGACTAGAACCTGCGACCACAGTTCCAAGGTAGACCGCGCTGGCCGTGACGCCACATCCCTCTCCCAGTGCCTCTCTGGAGCAGCTATGACGTCACTATACGTGTGACACCTTGAACTCGTTTCTAGCAATTATAATGCTCTAGGACGAATGTTTACCTAAAGTGCATAGAAATTCACTCAGACTTTAATACATTCACATCTCTCTTTAATTTGCTACATATTGTGATATCTCAATTTTTGAATACCTCTGGTAACATCCCATCAGATTTTTGTCAAACATTCCAGTACAATTTTGTTTGTATCTGTAATCTTTTATCGTAAGGATAAGTCTGTCATTTTCAAGAAATCTTCTGCATATGCACAAGGTTAAAATAAGCATGTATGGTGAGAAAAGCACCAAGTAGGAAAGCGTCGAACCCGTATCAAATTGAAAAGAGAAGAGAAAATAGATGAACATAGTGAATTACCTCATATCACTGTTTTCCCACTCTGTCATTGGGCTTTCCTAATGCATCTACGAGCCCAACATGCATGTTTCAAACATGTGGCATCAGGGCTTTAAGTGGAGTGAAAAAATGAGGGGGGCTCTCAAAGGGGTGTGGCCAATGTATTTAAGGGTGTGGCTTAAAAAAACTATCTGTAGTTAGCATAGTGTGCCGCACGACCTGTATTTTTCTGTCATTACATCTAGATATAGGATATTTCGACGCCTCGTCAGGAGTAGTACGCGCTACATAAATGCAATTATAATTACAATACTACGAGTAACATCATACCTACAACAAGTCAGGACGCTTGGCTTTGTCAATGTTTGTTAGTTGCATAAGATATATAAGCAGCAATTATGGCTTGTAAATTAGTGAAAAAACTTCCACTTAAAGCCCTGGTGACACGACCACAACAATGTTGCTGCTCCTGAGTTTCAAAAACAGAAGGGAAATCCCGAGAGAAAATGACGCTCTTTAAAGGATTTACCTTCCCCCTACAACGCTCACCTGCCAAGACATGATGCCGTAACTTCTCCACTAGTAAGAAGTGAGCAGTGTGAGCAGGCGCACATCGATGTGCCTGCTTTCACTACAGTCTGGAAAAAAATGGATCGCCAGTGCCTCGGCACAAAACAGAGCCCGAAGGAGACCTGTTTCGAGGCCTCCTTTAAACAAGCATTTGCAATGCAATAGGTCTCGCATTTACGCGAGTTTAAGCTATTGGCATTGTAAATGACGATGCCTTTTATTTATGTTTGAAAAACGAAAACACAAATAAAAGGCATTGTTATTTGCAATGTGAATAGCTCAAACTCGCGTAAATGCGAGACCTATTGCATTGTAAATGCTTGTTTGTCAAAGGTGCTGGAACAGCACGTGCTGAAGAACAAGTTACTTACCTTCGGTAACGATGTATCTGTAAGAAACATTAGTTAGTTAGATTCCTCACCTTAGAATATCCCCAGGCGTCAGACTGGATCCGGAAGATTTTTCGTCAGCAATACCCCTTGCGCGTCGCTAGGCGTCGTCTGCGGCTCCGCGTCCGTCGTCGGCGTCGTGCGCCGGAATGACGTCGGAGTACTTAGACGCCGCCCTCGCGCGCTGACGTCAGTTCTTGTACATAGCTTTCCGCGCCAGGAACGCAGAGCCATGCAAAGACCGACACTGGTGCCAAAAATAAAATCTAGGGGCCTGAAAAGGATAACCTTAACCCTAGATGTCAGTTCGCAGAACGGGGAGGATGGGTGGGTCGGTGAGGAATCTAACTAACTAATGTTTCTTACAGATACATCGTTACCGAAGGTAAGTAACTTGTTCATCTGAAAGAAACACGTTAGTTAGATTCCTCACCTTAGAATAGATACCCAAGCAATACCATCCCCGGTGGTGGGTCTGCGAACCAAGATCACACCAGAAAGTCCTGGAGGACAGAACGGCCAAAGAAGCCATCCCTCCGGACTTGGCTGTCAAGGCAATAATGCCTGGCAAACGTGTGTAGCGAAGCCCACGTCGCCGCCTGACAGATATCCTGCAAAGGGACACCCCGTCCCAAAGCAGTAGTAGCCGCTGTGGCCCGAGTAGAGTGGGCGCGCAGCCCAACAGGAGGGTCCTTTTTTGCCAAGGAGTAACAAATTTTGATGCACAAAACGACCCACCGAGAGATGGTCCGTTTGTGCACAGCTTTCCCCTTCTTAGCACCCACGTATCCAACGAAAAGTTGGTCGTCCACCCGGAACTGCTTTGTGCGGTCCAAATAAAAGGAGAGCGCACGTTTTGGGTCCAGACGGTGGAGCCTCTCTTCCTCTTTGGAAGGATGCCGAGGCGGAAAGAAGGTGGGCAAGGTGACAGACTGCCCAAGATGAAATGGAGTCACCACTTTCGGAAGAAAGGAGGGACGAGGCCGAAGGACAACCTTGTCCGGATGAACAGAGAGAAAAGGAGGCTTTGAAGATAAAGCCTGGAGCTCACTCACCCGTCTAGCCGAGGTGATGGCTACCAGAAAAGCAGTCTTAAGCGTCAGCAGACGAAGAGGACAATTATGAAGAGGCTCAAAGGGAGCACACATTAGAAATGTGAGAACAAGATTCAAGTCCCACTGAGGCATTACAAAAGGGACAGGAGGGAACGTGTGAGTAATGCCTTTTAGAAAGCGTGTAACTACAGGGGACTTGAAAAGAGAAGGCTGATCAGGAAACCGCAAGAAGGCAGAGATGGCAGCAAGATAACCTTTCAGGGTGCCCAGGGCAGAGCCCTGCCGGGCTAAAGAAAGAAGAAACAGTAGAACCTCAGAAAGAGGGGCGGAAAGGGGATCCACAGCCTTTGCTGTGCACCATGCCACAAATTTGTTCCACCGGCAGGCGTATACCGTCTTTGTGGAGGGACGCCTGGCTGCCAGAATGATATCACAGACTTCAGGAGGCAAGTCAAATGGCATCAACTGCCGCCGCTCAATCTCCACGCATGGAGGTGGAGGCTGGACAGGTTCGGGTGGAGGACCGTCCCCTGCTGCTGCGACAGAAGATCCTCCCGAAGTGGCAGACGTATCGGAGGATCGGTCAACATACTGAGTAGCTCGGGATACCAGTACCTTCGTGCCCAATCCGGAGCCACCAAGATGACTTGGGCCTGGTCGCGCCTGATCTTCTTCAGCACTCTGGGCAGAAGTGGTATAGGCGGAAAGGCGTACAACAGACCACAACTCCACTCGCGACGAAAAGCGCCGCCGAGCGAGTGCCGCCTTGGAAATTCCAACGCGCAGAACTGCTGACATTGCGCGTTCTCGTCGGTGGCGAATAGATCTAACCAAGGCTCTCCCCACTGCTGAAAGAGACCTTGCGCCACTTCGGAGTTCAGACGCCATTCGTGATCCATCATGCACCGGCGGCTGAGTTCGTCTGCTCTGGCGTTCAGAGAGCCTGCCAGATGTTGAACCACTAGGGTGACGCCCTGGTGTTCCAGCCACGTCCAGAGGCGCAGAGCCTCCTGACAAAGGGTCCACGACCCCACCCCGCCTTGTTTGTTGCAATACCACATGGCGGTGGTGTTGTCTGTGAACACCTGCACGACACTTCCCCTGACAGAGGGAAGGAAGGCTTTCAGTGCAAGTCGGATCGCTCTCAACACCAACAGGTTGATGTGGAGACGAGACTCCGCCGGAGACCAGAGGCCTCTGATCTCCGCCTCTCCCATATGGCCACCCCATCCCAGGAGGGACGCATCCGTCACTACGACATGCTCCGGTAGGGGAAGGGAGAGGCTCTTGCCCTTGACCCAATCGCGGTCTGTGAGCCACCACTGCAACTGCTGTGCAGTGCCCTCCGAGATCAAGACATGGTCGGACAGGTTGCCGTGATGCTGGGCCCACTGAAACTTCAGGTCCCACTGCAGAGCCCGCATGCGCCGCCTGGCGTGATGCACTAGTAGGATGCAGGAGGCCATCAGCCCCAGAAGCCGCAACACTAACCTGACCGAAACCCAGGATAGAGGCCGAAAGATGGGAATCAGGGCCTGTATATCCCGGACCCGCTGTTCCGGCGGATAGACCCGGAACTGCGCCGAATCGAGAACCGCTCCGATGAAGAGGAGCTTCTGAGAGGGACTCAAGTGTGACTTCGGCACGTTGATGGAAAATCCCAGCAAATGCAGGAGATCCGCCGTAGTCTGGAGGTGGGAGACGACTGTCTGGGGCGAGCCCGCCTTCAACAACCAGTCGTCGAGATAGGGGAAGACTGGAACCCCTGATCTGCGCAGATGAGCTGCGACCCCCGCCATCACTTTCGTGAACACCCGAGGGGCACTGGTGATGCCGAAGGGGAGCACGGTAAACTGAAAGTGCTCTTGGCCCACCGTGAACCGCAGGTAACGCCGGTGGGCCGGCAGGACGGGGATGTGGAAATATGCGTCCTGCAAGTCCAACGCTACCATCCAGTCTCCAGGGTCTAGGGCAGCTAGAACCTGAGCCAAAGTTAACATCTTGAACCTTTCCTTCCGGAGGAAGGCATTGACGTTCCGGAGGTCCAAGATAGGGCGTTGGCCCCCTTTGCCCTTCTTGGGAACCAGAAAGTAGTGGGAATAACAACCACGACCTACTTCTGGGCTCGGAACGCGCTCGACGGCCCCCTTGGCCAAGAGGGCCGAAACTTCCTCGTGGAGAAGATTCAAATGATCCCCCGAGATACGGTGGTGCTGCGGTGGCATGGCTGGAGGGGTCGTCTCGAAGTGGAGGGAGTAGCCCCTTCGGACGATTTGCAGCACCCACCTGTCCGATGTGATGGACCGCCAGTGGAGCAGGTGATGGCGAACCCTGCCGCCCACTGGCGTGGAATGGGCCTGAAAGCTCGGACTAGGAAGGCTTTGAGGCGGATGCTGCCGGGGTGGATGCGGGCTGACCTCGTCGTCCTTCAGAACCGCCTCGGCGGAAACCACGTCCGCGCGCTGGTTGGTTCTGCGGCTGGTGGCTAGGCGTACGTGAGGAGGCACCCCTTCCTTGGCCACGAAAGGGGCGAAAAGCGGAAGTTTGCGACCGCGGGGCCGAGAGGCCCAAGGACTTGGCCGTAGCCCGGGAGTCCTTAAAGCGATTCAGCGCACTGTCCGCTTTCTCGCCAAAAAGGCGAGTGCCATCAAAGGGCATGTCCATGAGAGTGCTCTGGACATCGCCCGAAAATGACGTGGACCGCAGCCAGGCGTGACGTCTAAGCGCCACTGTGGTAGAAATTGCCCTACCCAGCGAGTCCGTAGTGTCAAGCCCACATCGGATAGCATGACGCGCTGCATTCCTCCCATCGGCCAGAGCCTGGGTAAGTCGTGTCCGGACCTCCTCCGGACACAGGGGCAGCACGTCCTCCACCGCATCCCACAGAGAGTGGGAATAACGGTCCAAGAGACAGGCGGTGTTCAAAGACCGCAGGCCCAAACTAAGGGAGGAGAACAGCTTCTTGCCAAACTGTTCCAGTCTCTTGGAATCCCGGTCGGTCGGGAAGGAGGATTGGGAGGTAGAGGCCTGGATAACCAGGCTCTCGGGGGTAGGGTGTTGGGACAGAAAACTGGGGTCGCTCGGAGCAGGGCGGTGGCGCCTGGCGACGTTCCTGTCCACAGGAGGAACTGTGGAGGGCTTGGACCAGGTGCCCTGCAGAACGTCAATGAGCGCCTCATTGAATTGCAGCAGAGGCTCAGTGGAGCTTGCTGCAGACTGAAGCACCTCAGTAAGGACGTTAGTCCTCAGAGCCACGGCAGGCAGCTCGAGCCCAAGGGCTGCGGCCGCCTTGCGCAGCACCACAGAGAAAGCAGCGCCCTCCTCTGAAGCCACAGTCGGAGGAGAGACGAATCCAGTGTCCGGAGAGGTATCCAGGCCACTGGCCTCCCCCAGTTCATCTGCCCAGTCCTGTGACATCTGAGCCTGAACGGCCATAGGATCCTCGGATCCCTCCCAGTCATCCCCATCATCCGATTCCTGGTATACAGGAGGAAGGAGCGGAGCCGGGCGATAGACATAATGTGTCTCCAGCGGCGCCGAACGCGGCGTCCATCGACGCCGTATCGGCGCTGGGCCCGGAGCGGGGCTGAACTGGGGCTCGACGTCGAGCGGAGTCGGCGTCGGGGGTGGTACCGGTGTCGACGCCGGCAGAGGAGGCGTGACGAGGTCGACCGGCGTCGGCGGGGACTCGGGAACGGGTCCCTCGGGCGCTTGCGGCGTCGAGGCCGGAGCCATCAACGGCACCGGGGCCGGAGCCGCCGGCAGGCAAGGCAGCCCAGTCGGGTCCGCGGGGCCCGAAGGCGTGCCAGCGGGTGTCGACGGCGGAGCCAGGCTCCTCATGGCCGAGAGAAAGGCACTGACCTCCGCCGGCGTCGCGTCAGTCCCAGGGACCGGTGGGTATGGGGACTTGCGCGGCGCCTGCGGCGCCGCCGGAGCCGCGGGGGTGGAACCACCCTGACCCTCGGCCGAGTCGCGCGACCGGCGAGGGGAGTCCGAAGAGCGGTGTCACCTCTTGGACTTCTTGGAATGCTTCGACTTACCCGAAGACTTGGATCCCGACGACCGATGGTGACGTCGGCTGCGGCTCCGCGACCGATCCTTGGACCTCCTCCTGGACCGGGATCGAGAGGCTCGCGGAGCCGAGTGGCGAATCTCGAGAAGCTTACGGGACCGCTCCCGTCTAGCCTTCGAGGTCAGGGCCTTGCAGTCCGAACACGACTCCGCGTCGTGGTCGAGGCCCAAGCAGTAAAGGCACCGGCGGTGATGGTCCGTAACCGACATCAGGCGGTTACAGTCAGCACAGGCTTTAAAACCAGGCATCCTACCGGCACCGGAGTCGAGACAAGATCAAAAAGGATCAAAAAAGTTAGTCAAAAAGTGACTAAAGGGGTAGCTCTCCCGGATCTGCGCTTACTGGCGCGGAAAAAAGAAGAACTGACGTCAGCGCGCGAGGGCGGCGTCTAAGTACTCCGACGACGTCATTCCGGCGCACGACGCCGACGACGGACGCGGAGCCGCAGACGACGCCTAGCGACGAGCAAGGGGTATTGCTGACGAAAAATCTTCTGGATCCAGTCTGACGCCTGGGGATATTCTAAGGTGAGGAATCGAACTAACGTGTTTCTTTCAGATAACCCTGACACATCAAATAGAGGTAAATCAGCTACTGCAAACCAACAAGACAGGATTTAGGGCCCACCACAGTACAAAAATGGTAATGCTGGCAGTGACGGACGAACTCAGGCTCATGGCCGACAACAAATTGTCATGTGTCCTGGTCCTGCTAGACCTGTCTGCGGCATTTGACATGGTCAACCATGACCAACTCTTGTTGCAGGTCTCGGAGATGGACATCCAGGGACCGGCTCTCAAATGGCTCACGTCCTTCCTAACAGACCGATCACAGAGAATACAGTTGGCCAACCAGGTGTCTGACACCGGCAAACTTACATGCAGGGTCCCTCAGGGCTCGGCGTTTTCCCCCTCCTGTTCAATGCCTACTTCCAGCCCCTGGTGGCCGCACTAACTCACATGGAGTGCCATGTTTACAACTACGCAGACGACACCCAAATCATCATCCGGATTGACAACTCCCCCTCTGCCCACACACAAATGCAAAGTATTTTAAAATACACAGTCAACTGGATGACCGCCAACTCCCTTAAAATTAATCCCGACAAGACCGAGGTACTGGCCATCACCACGGACACCAATCCCTGGAGCGACCTCTTTGGGCCACAAGTGCTTGGCACAAATCCTAAGCCTGCCCAAGCCGTTAAAAGCCTGGGCATCCAAATCAATGCCACACTCTCCATCTCCCACCAGGTATCTGCCATAGTAGGAACATGTGTGGGCCTGCTAAGACAGCTACGGAAACTTGCTCCACTTCTCAACACTCAGAATGGCAGTATCGGCCATGATAGTGTCACGACTGGATTATGGAAACTCCCTGTACATTGGCCTCCCAGGAAAGCTGCCTGCCAAACTGCAGGTGATTATGAACAATGCCGCCAGACTGATCTTCAGACTCCCTAGAGGACCCACGCCACCCCCCTGTTACAACAGCTGCACTGGCTCCTGGTCAGGCAGAGAACCAGGTTCAAGGGCCTATGCATCGCGCACAAAGCCATCTATGGCCAGGCCCCCAACTTAGATCAAAGACCGACTGGTAAACTACACGCTTGGCAGGTCCCTCCGCTCTTTAGACGCAGGCTTGCTGGCCTGCCCTCGATTTAGCACCTCCTCCAAAGGAGGCAGAGCCTTTTCGACCTTAATCCCACAACTGTGGAAAAAATTGCCTGCAAATCTACGTAAGAACCCGCCCTCCTCCCATTTAGGAAGAAGCTAAAAACAGTTCTCTTTGCAGAAGCCTGGGGCACAACCTAACCAATCACAATCATACTTTCTGGCACACGTGCCACGGTACGGCTCTCTCTCACAGCGCTTAGAGACCTGGAGGTGATTATGCGCTCTAGAAATCCCAATTACAATTACCGGTCTGGAACCACAAACCAGCCCTGCAGCAGATCCAACATGCACCAGCAAAGCACCCTGCACTACCGGTCTGGAACCACAAACCACCCCAGCAGCGGCTCCACCGTGCACCAGCAAGGCACCCTCCACTACCGGTCTGGAACCACAAACCACCCCAGCAGTGGATCTACCCTGCACTAGCAAAGCACCCTGCTCTACCGGTCTGGAACCACAAACCACCCCAGCAGCGGCTCCACCATGCATCAGCAAAGCACCCTCCCTCCACTACCGGTCTGGGACCACAAACCACCCCAGCAGCGGCTCCACCATGCATCAGCAAAGCACCCTCCACTGCCGGTTTGGAACCACAATCCACCCCAGCAGCGGATCCACCGTGCACCAGCACAACACCCTGTACTACTGGTCTGGAACCACAAACCACACCAGCAGGGGATCTACTGGTCCATTCACCAACACAGCACCCTGCACTTCTGATCTGGAACCACAAACCACCTCAGCAGCGGATCCACCGTGCACCAGCAAAGCACCCTGCAATACCAGGTTGAAACCACAAACCACCCCAGCAGTGGATCTACCACTCCGTGCACCAGCAAAGCACCCTGCTCTACCAGTCTGGAGCCACAAACCACCCCAGCAGCAGATCCACCGTGCACCAGCGCAGTACCCTAAGCTTTCGGGCCTGACCCACAAATCACCCCAGCAGCGGATCTACAGTGCACCAGTAAAGCACCCTGCACTACTGGTCAGGATCCACAAACCACCCCAGGTGGTGATCCACCATGCATCAACAAAGCACCCTGCACTACAGGTCTGGAAACACAAACCACCCCAGCAGCTGATCCACTGTGCACCAACAAAGCACCCTGCACTACCAGCCTGGAACCGCAAACCACCACAGCAGCTGACCTACCGATCCAGGCACCAACACAGCACCCTATCTGTGTGGAACCATAAACCTCCCCAGCAGCAGATCTACCATGCACCAGCCAAGCACCCTGCACTATGCATCTGGAACCACAAACCACCCGTGCAGCAGATCCAACGTGAACCAGCAAAGCATGCTGCACTACCGGTCTGGAACCACAAACCACCCCAGAAGCAGATCCACCATGCACCAGAAAAGGACCTTGCACTACTGGTCTATAAACACAAACCAGCCCAGCAGTGGATCTACCAGTCCATTCACCAACACAGCACCCTGCAACTCCGGTCTAGAACCACAAAACACAACTGGTCTGGAACCACAAGCCACCGCAGCAGCAGTTCTACCAATTCGGGCACAAACACAGCACCACGCACTACCGGTCTGGAACCACAAACCACCCCAGCAGCGGATCCATCGTGCACCAGCAAAGCACACTAGTGAGAAAGGAAGAAAAGCACATGAAAGCGAGTGCATTGCATAGGGGAGCAGGGGGTAAACACACAGGCAAACGAGTGCAGCACGGAGGTGGTAAGAAAAGCACACAAGTGGGAAAGCAAGGCAGAGGAAGAAAAGCACATGAAGGCGAGTGCATCACAGAGGGGGGCAGGGGACAAACACACAGGCGGAAGTGAGCAACACGGAGCACAGAGGGGGAAGAGAAGCACATGAAAGGAGAGTGCATCAGAGAGGGGACAAGCACACAGGCAGAAGAGAGCAACACCCAGCGCGGCGGGAAGAGAAGCACGCTAGTGGGAAAGCAATGCAGAGGAAGAGAAGCACATGAAGGCGAGTGCATCACAGAGGGGGCAGGCGACAAGCACACAGGGAGAAGAGAGCAACACGGAGCGCGGCGGGAAGAGAAGCACACAAGTGAGAAAGCAACGCAGAGGAAGAGAAGCACATGAAGGCAAGTGCATCACAGATGGGGGGCAGGGGACAAGCACACAGGGAGAAGAGAGCAACACGGAGCGCGGCGGGAAGAGAAGCACACAAGTGAGAAAGCAACGCAGAGGAAGAGAAGCACATGAGGGCAAGTGCATCACAGAGGGGTCAGGCGACAAGCACACAGGGAGAAGAGAGCAACATGAGCGCGGCGGGGAAGAGAAGCACACTAGTGAGAAAGCACCGCAGAGGAAGAGAAGCACATGAAGGCGAGTGCATCACCAAGGGGGGCAGGGGACAAGCACACAGGCGGAAGTGAGCAACACGGAGCGCGGCAGGAAGAGAAGCACACTAGTGAGAAAGCAACACAGAGGAAGAGAAGCACATGAAGGCGAGTGAATAAAAGAGGGGGGCAGGGGACAGGCACACAGGCAGAAGAGAGCAACACAGAGCGCGGCGGGGAAGAGAAGCACACTAGTGAGAAAGCACCACAGAGGAAGAGAAGCACATGAAGGCGAGTGCATCACAGATGGGGCAGGCGACAAGCACACAGGGAGAAGAGAGCAACACGGAGCGCGGCGGGAAGAGAAGCACACAAGTGAGAAAGCAACGCAGAGGAAGAGAAGCACATGAAGGCAAGTGCATCACAGATGGGGGGCAGGGGACAAGCACACAGGGAGAAGAGAGCAACATGAGCGCGGCGGGGAAGAGAAGCACACTAGTGAGAAAGCACTGCAGAGGAAGAGAAGCACATGAAGGCGAGTGCATCACCAAGGGGGGCAGGGGACAAGCACACAGGCAGAAGAGCGCAACACTGAGCGCGACGGGAAGAGAAGCACACTAGTGAGAAAGCAACACAGAGGAAGAGAAGCACATGAAGGCGAGTGAATAAAAGAGGGGGGCAGGGGACAGGCACACAGGCAGAAGAGAGCAACACAGAGCGCGGCGGGGAAGAGAAGCACACTAGTGAGAAAGCAACGCAGAGGAAGAGAAGCACATGAAGGCAAGTGCATCACAGATGGGGCAGGCGACAAGCACACAGGGAGAAGAGAGCAACACGGAGCGCGGCGGGAAGAGAAGCACACAAGTGAGAAAGCAACGCAGAGGAAGAGAAGCACATGAAGGCAAGTGCATCACAGATGGGGGGCAGGGGACAAGCACACAGGCAGAAGAGAGCAACACTGAGCGCGACGGGAAGAGAAGCACACTAGTGAGAAAGCAACACAGAGGAAGAGAAGCACATGAAGGCGAGTGAATAAAAGAGGGGAGCAGGGGACAGGCACACAGGCAGAAGAGAGCAACACAGAGCGCGGCGGGGAAGAGAAGCACACATTGAGAAAGCAACGCAGAGGAAGAGAAGCACATGAAGGCAAGTGCATCACAGATGGGGGGGCAGGGGGCAAGCACACAGGCAGAAGAGAGCAACACGGAGCGCGGCGGGAAGAGAAGCACACAAGTGAGAAAGCAACGCAGAGGAAGAGAAGCACATGAAGGCGAGTGCATCACAGAGGGGGCAGAGGACAAGCACACAGGCAGAAGAGAGCAACACGGAGCGCGGAGGGGAAAGAGAAGCACACTAGTGAGAAAGCAACGCAGAGGAAGAGAAGCACATGAAGGCGAGTGCATCACAGAGGGGGCAGAGGACAAGCACACAGGCAGAAGAGAGCAACACGGAGCGCGGAGGCGAAAGAGAAGCACACTAGTGAGAAAGCAACGCAGAGGAAGAGAAGCACATGAAGGCGAGTGCATCACAGAGGGGGGCAGGGGACAAGCACACAGGCAGAAGAGAGTAACACAGCGCACAGAGGGGGAAGAGAAGCACACTAGTGGGAAAGCTAGAAAACACATGCACTCTTGCAGAGTGCATGAGACAAAAGAAAAAAAGTAGTTCACTAAAAGTGAGCAGTAGAAGGACACAAGTAAATGGCACTGTTCCAGGGAAGGCTCAGACAAGCTGGACAAGGCAAGCCATCAAATAAGCAAGCAAGTGAAAGTAAAGCCACCCGTGGTTAAGAAATGGGAGGGCTGCAAGCACCTCTTTGTTCTTGGTAAGCCCTAAAATATATTTTGCAACCAGAGAGCAGCACTGGTTGGTAGGCCTGATCTAACAAGAACTACGTGTACACAATGCATGGATAAGATAAGGGAGAAATGTGTGCTCACACAGACTACTTTTGAGATGTAGCACAGTCTCTCATGCATTTCAGTGGCGGCGGAAGGATACATCCAAACAGCCAACAGAAAGAAGGTGAGACTAAAATACTCCAGTGGGCTGATCTAAAGTGTGGCCCACCCAAATGAGCCCGCAGTGGCCCACCCAAATGCACCTTTGGCCCACCCAAATAAAAATTTCTTGGAGCCGGGCCTGCGACGGAATAGGATGTATTTTATTTAATTTCCCCTATTCCGTCGTCTGTCGACTCAAACCCCCCTCCCGCCCCAGCCCACCGCGCTCACCTGCACCGGCTGCTGCTGGAAAGGGCTACACACTGCATACCCAGCATGGATCTCTCTGGCTATTGCCGAGTCTTAATGTCATCATGTCACAGCAGAGAACTCCCACACAGGGAACAAGATAGCGTCCAGACAGACTCCCACTCTGGGAGTTTAGGAAGAGCAGGATAATGCTACTTCCAAGGAGACAATGGTCTCTAAAGATGGGACAGGCCCTTTAAAGATGGGACAGGCCCTTTAAAGATGGGACAGGCCCTTTAAAGATGGGACGGGTACTTTAAAGATGAGTACAGAGACTGCTTCCCAAATGGTCACTTAGCGACGCGGTGCCCAAGTGCACACACTTGCGCAAGCTGGCGATTAATCCTGCAACCAGATGGTGTGGGACTTCCACGCACTGATCACCAGGCCCCATTTTAGAAACACGTAAATAAAATAAGTCAGTCAATTAAGGAAGCATGGCTGGATGTGCAGCAGTGTCGGGGGTATTCATCAAGGCTTCACATTTTGAGTGGTCAGAGATGCAGATTTTGCATGTTTTCCCTGCCTGGGCGCACTCAGCATCCTTCTGCACATCCCCTGACTCAGCGGGGTTTGGAAGCGGCTACACAGCCCAGATGTGACGAGGGGGTGCCAGATGCCACAGCACTGGCCCCTCCCCACCCTAACACCTCCTTCAGACACCCTGTTCTTGCTGTTCGCAGCTTGCTGTACCTGGACGCAGTCCAACACGCTCATGCCGAGTCGGGATTCTCGGTCAGATATTTTCACAGTTCTGTGCAGGATATATATATATATATATATAAAAAATTTTTTCTTTTCTTAAAGATGACCAGTCTTCCACCTCCACACATATATTTATTTTACCACTGACACATTTGCAATGCAATTGATCTCGCATTTAAGAGAGTTTGAGCTATTGGCATTGTAACTGACAATGCCTTTTATTTATGTGTTTGTTTTTAAAACAGATAAAATGGCATTGTCATTTATAATGTCAATAGCCTAAACTCTTGCAAATGCGAGACTTATTGCATTGCAAATGCTTGTAAAAGCGCCCGAACCATGCTTTCCC
The DNA here is from genome assembly GCF_964204655.1 of Triturus cristatus. Classification (NCBI taxonomy): domain Eukaryota; kingdom Metazoa; phylum Chordata; class Amphibia; order Caudata; family Salamandridae; genus Triturus; species Triturus cristatus. The sequence continues at coordinate 1,615,721,833 of NC_140591.1, forward strand.
TTTAATGGCAGCCACGCCCCTTTCTGTAGGCGCTGATAGTCTAAAGAAAGGTGCGCGGCCATTATTAAAGAGAAAGCGCGGTATGGGGCGATTTTACAAAACAAAAGCATTTGTTTGTCAAATTGGCCCTATAGGTAATAAAATTGTAAAAGCGGGCGCCGTGCTAAAACTATAGCGCGGCATCGAGCGGTAAAGCGGGCACCCTTGCAGGAAAGCACTTTGTGCCTGCAATAGGGGAAAATCATTAAAGAAAATCAAGCTCACAGACTGTAGATAAAACAGACAATGTAACAACACAAGTAAAAAGTCCAGTCCTCATGGGTGATTACACATGCAGACCAGGCAGTACTAAGGACTACTAAGCCTATTCATTAATCAAATGCAACCATTTAGAAACGACAGTAACAGGAGCCAATTGAAGAGATGGGTGGAGCTTCAAGTCCATACCAGAATACAGCATGCCTTGCAGAGCAGCGCATGCGCTGGGCAGGCTCGACCTAAAAATCACTGCAAAAATTATGTAACCAATTTAAAATAGAGTATATTAAATTTGGACATGCAGCTAGGCAACCTCATATTTAAACAGATTTACTGCTTCGTCACTAAGTATGAAAGGCACATTTTAGAGCATTGCCCATCCCATTTACGCGCTCTCAGACATCTTTCCAGAAGCTGTGAAATCACTCCTTAAAAAGTGCTAACAGACATCTCTTATACAAGCGTTATCATACATCTATCCAGTCACTGTGAGATAGCTCCTATCCGAGAGCTGCCGGACATCCCTAATCTAAGCGCTGTCAGACCTCTGCTACCAAAGTGCTGCAGATCTTTACTGCCCAAACACTGTAAGGCCTCTCTTATCCTAGAGCTATCCAACCCCTACGACCCGAGAGCTGTCAGACATCTATCTAGGTGCTTTTAGACCTTTCTTATCCAAGCGCCCAGGCATCTTCTATCCAAGCAGTGTCAGACATCCTGAATCCACGCATTATCAGACATCTCATTGCCAAGCGCGGTCAGATATCTATCCAGGCGCTGTTAGATTTCTCCAAGCAGTGTCAGACATGTTCTATTCACACAATGTATTGTATTGCAGACATCTCATCTCCAAGCGTGGTTTCTGTACCCCTTTAAGAGTTATGGTCAGACTCGTACTAACTCACCAACCAGTCCTGGGTCTCAGGGATCCTGCTTAAACAGGTTCAAAAGAAGCTAGTGGTACTGGCTGTGCAAGAAAGCAGACGCTTTTAATTGATTCATAGACCCCATACCGTCCTTTTCCCTCTTTTTGTGGGGAGGAGGGGAAATCTCAACTCATGCCTTCCATACATGATCTCACAAGAATTTACTTCAGTTCCTCATGCAGTTAACATGCTCTCAACTATCTAAATAAACTGGTCCCTCCTCATAGTTTCATGGGCTGGGAGACAAGAAAGTAAACCGTGGCTTATACAAGGCTGTGTTATTTTAGGAAAGACCTCCAGAGCACATTGGATGACATTTAAATAATGCTAAAATCACAGAATTTGGTAGAAAATTATATACATACAAGACCTAGTTTCCTTAGGAAAAACATTTTTTGACTTGGCTAAAACTTTGGCGTCGTTTGACCAAGCTGCATGAAAAAGTGTAACGGTGGGTATGATTGTTATGGAAAGTTTGGGGGTGATCCGTGCAGTGGGGACCGAGAATTTGGGGTGCTAATTAGGGATGCGTTTGTAATGTTAATTCCCATAGCAATCCTTAGTCAAACTTACAGTCAGCACCACTGAACGGACTTGCAACAAATTTGGCAGGGAGGTAGATGTCGGTTCAAGGAAGTGCCTTTTGCTTATTTGTTGAAATTGAAAAATGTAAGTTTAAAATGTTTGTGATATCTCTGGCCAGGGATATTTAGAAGTGGTTTTGCAATGAATCACGAATGCACATGCCAACGGGAATGCTCTGATTGGCTGGGCACAACCTGAACAGAAAGTTGCGACCACCATTTTATCTATCAGGAATGGGTCCCGGGGCTGAAAATCTGTGTGAAAGCCCACATAAGGGGCCAGGATGGAGATACTCTGACCCCATGGTTGAGAAATGGGGGTGTTAGTGACACAAGTTATGTATCCAAAATTGATTTTTTTTTAATTGCGCTCGATATTCGCAGCGACCGCCAGCGCAGGCCCCCCGCGTACCATCGCAAGTACATTGTGAATATTGCGACGTCATCGCGAATATTGATGAAAATATAAAAAAAAAATCAATGAATCATTAAAATGCATTGCGATAGAGATATTGATAAATGTTTTCATAGAGGTATTTATATAGTAAGTTATGTACTGTGATGGTTAGAATTAATTATATAGTAATCATTTTTTATGTGGCGGTGGCTATTGAATTCCTGCTTTTGCTTCCTGCTTCTGCAACGTAACCGTGGGGATCACGATTACTGATGTCATCGCAATCTCCAGCCTCACCGAGAAAACTGAAAATAGGTTTTAGAGATGGTTGTTCTAGAAATACACTAGAAAAACAAGAGTTTGAAGTGTACAGTAATAAACTCCTAGTGTGTATAATACTGTAATGTGTGTGCATATATGTGTTTTCACTTTATAGAAAAGGCGCGAGTGTCGCGGTTAACAATGTCATAGTGGCGTCCTGAATAACCGTGAAAATGGGAAATAGATCTGAAAGATGCTAAAATGATGATAAAAAAAACTTAGCACAAAAATATGAGCTTAAACATACTTTGAAATAAGTATGTATATAGTAATATGTGTAGGGCAATGTTCAGAATGGATTTTTTTACATAACATTTTTGGATGTGTTGGTGGCCATTGAATGTCTGCTTTTGTTATCCGTTTTTGCGATGTGTCAGAGGGGATCGCGATTACCGACGTCATCGCGACTTCTGCTGTCTTCGCAGGAATGGAAAATAGTGTTTGAAGGCGGATTATTCTGTAAACTCACTACAAAAATATGAGTTTGAAAAGTACACTAACAAAGCTCTACTGTTAAGTATACAGTAGAATATGTCTATACATATGTTTTACACTTTGTATAAACCACGCGCTCTTCGCGACAACCGACATCGTGATGATGTCGGTAGTCGCGAATACAATTTTTGTTTTTAAAAGTGGCTTTCTTCTAAATTGATCACAGAAAGAAAAGTTAAAACAATATTTTACTAAATATTTAGAGTTAAACTTTATTTAAAAAATGTCTTTAGGTGTTTTTTTCAGTATTTGAAATACATTTACTGATGACAGAATCTCCAGAGTAAATGCAACAATGTTGTGCCGACAAATAAAACCTGTTAGTAATGTATTTTCTGATAAACACAAATTAAATAAAAAAATGAGTGGTGAATTATATTTATATAAATATAATACACAATATCCAAATATAGAAAGAAAGTACGAAAATCTTAGAGGTTCACTTACAAAAAAAATGGACGTTACAATTAAGAAATAGAATTTTTAAAAAACGTAGAAACCGAAAAAACCAAAGGTTACAGGGACGTTATAGTTAACAATTAGCATTTTAAAACCCTTAGAAATTCACTGCAGTCCTGTTTGCACAATTGTTGGGCTTCATTATTGACCAACATGAACCCAAGCACCACTCTCCTGCAGCAGCAAGCCAGGTCAAGCGTGCTGAAAAACTGAAGCACATCACCCACTTCGGAGAGACAGACTGGCTTCCCCTCGAAGCTGGAATTAATTTCAAAGCAGCAAGCATCTCACGTAAAACCCTTCACTTCAGACAAACAAGCAAACTGAAAAAATAAGCTACACCCCAAAGGAGAAGAATTAGACACCAGAGGGAAATTCAGCTTCCTGGATGAAGCGCCCAAAACTAAATACTTAAAACCTCTCCATCAGGCGGCCTTCGCATGCCAAGCACCCAAAACTTGCAAACACCACCAAAATATTAGAAACTGAGTAAAGAGATCAAGAGGTATGAATTGTTGAATAAAATACCAAAAAAGCACCCATTAAAAAGAATGGGAAAGTAAACGTCAATATTAGACTGTGGTGCAAGGCTGTCTGGGGCCTAGGTGTTTTTCAGGAAAGCCACAATGAGGCATCTGTCGGGTAAAGCCTAGCAGTTCACCCAGGTCAACAGTTTTATTTTCAGACTTAATCAGATGCAAGTCATGGGCAAGGCATGTCATAACCTTGATGGGAATATTTTGCTGCCCCTTTTCATTGAAAGTCCGCCATTTCTAGAGCCCCAAATCCTTCAGCAGACTAAGGAAAGGGCAAGAGTTTGAGGGTGGATAGAAGTGACCGCATTTACCGGATCACTGGTCCTGTTATGTTTCATATAGGTACCCCAATATAGGCTCAGGTAGCAACCTACCCTTTCACCTATATTTCCCCTACCATTACACTACATAAGGGTTCTTAGTACTGACCTTTTACCTAGTTACAGTAATGCCTGAATGACATGGGGTTTTTCCCTGAAAACTAGCCTCATCCATTATGCATGAGGATTCTTGGAAACTCAGCAGGATTACCATCTCCTGCATTATAACTACGTATAATCGTCATTCCTTCCGTCATCCTAAGTCCGACATGACACAGCAAGGTAGATCCCCTGAGGGTACCACTTTGGGTATATAAACACCATATCTTTGCGGAGGCAGGGAGAGGAGAAAAAGGACGTCCATGCTGACACACTGACGCAAGACGCTGAGGTTCCTACACGCAGACACTCCAGCTCACAGTGGTCTGAGATACCTCGCAGGGTGTCCATAACAAGACCAATAAGGGGTCACACAGTCCCTCACGTCAGGTAATGGGGTTGACTTTATCCCAGAGGGACTCTTGGTTTTTACACCTACATACATGCTAGGTACATCTAGTTAGGGTTGCATCGTAGGAGTACGATTTATTACGGTCATGTATTTTTATACTTGCCTGAAATCATAGTTTTAGCATGATGGTAGAAATCTATCATCCTTTTACTCTGTTCGTGCTTATAATCATTTATATCTGTTTCTGTCTAATGGCTGTTTCAGCACATCTATTTTACACTAGAATGACGCTGGTTCAATAAATGCTTATTGAAAAACGTCCCCACCGTTTATTCTGTGTATCTCTCTGAGAGAAAGTGAACACGAGTGACTGAGCGAAAAGTACTGTACTGTTTCCACGATCCCTGACGGGACAGAGTTGTCATGTTCGATAATTGCCAAGAACTATTCTCTCTTTGGTAAGAGGGGTTTCTAGTGGCACTGTGAGCTAGCTGGTATACAGGCAAACTGTTGAAAGTAGGCTCTTCATGCATTAAATGATGTTAATCAGATGTTTAATCAGTAGTAAAGATGGAAAGGCATCAACGGCCTCTGTTCATCACGACCTCCTGCTCCAGTCTGAACCTTCCCCCACTAACATTCTATATGACATCTCCATATTCTAGATTTAACAATCTAACTAGATTACAACACATCCCCTCTACTTAGAGAAAATAGTATACTATATATACACAATGAACATTACCCTAAAATGAAATACAAAAATAAACAATAACAATAATAATACAATTCAACAACACTAAACATCTGCCAATTTAGCAAGACTTGAGCATACCCTTCAAGGAGATCCTAAACAGAGTTACAATTATTGCAACTCATAATCACTGAATCTCCTAGGCATGTGTTTCTCTCTTGAAGGACGCACACCAAATGGCACAGCGCCCCCACTCTCAGAAATCCCACTTCGAGATCCCACACCATTCTCACAACCACCCCCTTCCACATCATCACTGTGAGAGTTGTCCCTATACTTCACCAACCTTGACATGCTCCACATAGCATCAGAATCTACTCTCACTACATTCTTCCTGATAGTCACAATAGTAAAGGGACCAAGGAAAGAGGACTCTCCTTTGAAACTATGTCTAGGATTCCTCACCAACACTTTGTCCCCTACATTCCACTTCCTGCACTTAACCCTCATCCTTAAATCATAATCAACTTTATACTTATGCTGATACTCCAAGACTTTTCTTCGACAATCCTCTCTGCTCACCACAGGCCCAGAGGACACAGGCAACCAAAAAGGATTAAGTTTCGACGTAGCTTTCCTGCCCCTCAAGACTTCAAATGGCGAGACCTGAGTAACCGCATTGGGTGTGGTACGGTGCGCCCACCACGTGTCTCTCAAAACCCCACTGAACGAGACTCTCGAACTCAATGCCCGTTGAGCACAATCTTTTACCATCCTGTTCATCCTCTCAGATAACCCATTAGCCTGTGGAGCATACAATGCCGTCTTTTGATGTACAATACCATGAACTTTGAGAAATTCAGCCATCTCATGGGACACAAATTGCACACCATTATCCGTGACAAGAAACTTTGGAACCCCCTCCGATGAAAAAACATCCTTTAAAAAGTCAATAACCACCTTCGTGGTCACAGAATTCACACACTTGGTGACCACCCACTTAGAGGTATAATCTACCACCAAGATAACAAACCGTTCATATGATGGCAGCAACTCAAAAGGGCCCACAATATCCAAACCCAATTTTGACCAGACCGCATCAGGAACCACAACAGGGGGACAATGGAGCCTTACTAATGACATGTGACTTATCACTAACGGCACAGGACACACAATCTCTTACCACCTCCTCAACCATACGATCCATTCCTGGCCACCTATACCGTTCTCTCACTCTAGCCTTCGTAAGACTCCGCCCCAAATGGCCTTCATGGCCTGTGTTAACAATTCTTTCCCTGAACTCAACTGGAGGAATCACCCTCTCACCTCTCATGAGATTACCCCCAGTAAAGGACGAGTCATCCCTTACCAGCCAGTAAGCTTTCATTTCAGAATCAAATTTTTGCAGTCAGGCTAACCATGAGTCACCCAATCCTTTAGTGACTCCAAGGTTTTATCCTTGTTAACCCCCTCAATCCAAGATTCCAAAGATAAGGATGGTTCAACCACCCAACATACAACGTCACTTTCACAACCTCCACTCACAGTGTTAACCGGCAATCTAGACAGACAATCTGCAGTCTTATTGCTGGAACCTGGTATATATTGCACCACAAAATTGTTCTCCTGCAACCCTTCACCCCATCGTTTTATCCTAGGAGTAATATGTTCGCTATGTCTGCAAGAGAAGATCTGCACCAGCGGCCGATGATCCGTCCTCACCAAAAATGGTATCCCCCACAAATAAAACTTGAAATACTGAACAGCCCAGAACACACTTAAAGCTTCCCTCTCTATGCACGAATAATTGACTTCAGCATCCCTAAGCGCTCTTGAGGCAAAAGCCACCGTTCTCTGCTCACCATTAACCACTTGAGATAGAACAGCTCCCAATCCCTTAAGACTGGCATCTGTAGTCAAGATCGTTTTGTTATTAACATCGAAATGACCAAGAGTGGGCATCCTCCCAATCTCCCCTTTGATAACCTCAAAAGCATCTTGGCACTTCTCAGACCATGCAAAGATCGACCCCTTTTTCAGTAGAGCCCTGATAGGTTCCGTTACACTCGCAAACCCTCTGACAAATTTGGAGTAAAATTCAGCAAGCCCCAGAAACGATCTCACTTGCTCCTTATCTTTTGGCACAGGAGCTCCAACCACACTCTGCGCAAGTTCAAGCTTGGGCTGGATTCCTTCCCCCGATATTAAATGACCTAGATATGTAACAGTGTGAACACCAATCCAACACTTTTCCTTCTTCACAGTCAAGCCCTTTTCCTTAAGTCTCTCCAAAACCTCCGTCAAAGTCCTATTATGTCCTTCTACATCTTTACCATAAATCAATATATCGTCTTGAAAGAATAATATATCCTTCACCTCACCCAACACTTTCTTCATTATTCTTTGAAAACACGCCGCAGCTGAAGCCAACCCAAATGGCATCCTTAAAAACCGATAGGCTCCAAGTGGTGTCACAAACGAGGTGAGATGCCTCGAGTCTTTATGCAAGGGGATCTGATGGTATGCAGACGACAGATCTAACACACTAAAGATGCACGCCCCCTTGAGCATACTCAATGACTCAGAAATATTTGGCAATGGTTGCCTGTCCACCCAGATCCACTCATTCAGACCCCTCAGGTCAACACACATCCTGACCCCAGCACCACCATCCTTTGAGGCCAAAACAATGGGCGCCAACCACTCTGAGGCTTCAATCTCCTCAATAACACCCAGACTCAACAATCTGTCGAGTTCAGTCTTGAGAGGTCCCATCATCATGTTGGGTACCCTCCTTACTTTATGAACACAAGGTGTGGCTCTGTCCTTAAGAATGATCTGGTGTTCAAACCCTTTGAGACAACCTAACTTATCGGTAAAGACCTCAGGAAACTTCCTAAAACATTCATTACCTTGTTCATTCCCAAACTCACACCTATTCTTATCATCAACCAACATAACCTGGTCTTTGGGATCTTGGGCATTGGGATTGAGCATAATCCCCAAATCCCTTTGATGTCTCCATCCCAACAAGTTATCACCCCGTTCAGCCACATACACCTTACCTACCGTATCACGTTCCTTGAATTTGATACAAGCCTCAACATATCCTAAAACATTGATTTTAGTACCTCCATAGCTAACCGGATTAATGTCTGGGGGAAAAAGCGTGACACTGTCCAAGCCTACCACCTCATCCCATTGTTTGTTTCCAATCATCGTGAAAGGAGATCCCGAATCAGCAAGTACTAAGAACTCATAACCGTCCACCAAGATCTTGCATTCAGGCATGGATAGTTTTCCGGCATCCACTCCTCCACTCTCCTCATCAACATTTAGGATTATAGTACGCACCACCTCAGTTTTCTTTTCCCCAACTCTGGCAGATTTGCACACACGAGCATAGTGACCCTTGACCCCACACTTCATGCAAATAGAGTCTTTTGCATAACAATGAGGATAGTTCGAAAAGTGACTCGTGCTTCCACACCTATAACACTTTATTTTGGGTATCTCTCTACTACCCTTCTCCCCATCACTCTTAGTGACGTGAGGACTTAACCGAGCCTCATTGTCCTGTTTTGCAGGAAAATTCTTCAGGGCACCACCAGCAGCCTTTGTATCCCTGTGAGAGGTTTTATACTTCTCAGACAACTTAATTTTAGCCACATTTTCTGAATCTATTGGACTCTCTTCCTACGTTAAGGCGTGAACATCACTCGTATTCACTTTCTTCCCCTCACCCCTCACATTCATCTCTTTCACCCAAGAAGTAGTATTCTCCATCCCCTCCACAATTGAAATGGCTTCCCCCAAGGTTGGATTCTTTGACAATAACTTCTCTTGTACACGTGTGCTATTCGTGCACCTCACAAGCTGATCCCTAACCAAAGAATCAGAAAGGTCACCAAACTCACAAGTTCTGGCCAAAGTTTTAAGAGAGGCTACATAACTCTTGACACGTTCATTGCTACCTTGAGTCCTGGTAAAGAATTTGTGCCTCTCAAGTAACACATTTATACGTGGACCAAAGTACCCCTCAAGCATTGTCATGGACATTTCATATACATCGCTAGCTTCACCCTCAGCTGATCCTACCGGAATAAGATCAATACTATCGTATATGTTACGTCCCTCAACACCTAAAGTATGCAGTAAAATGGCTTGTTTTCTTACTGCCGAAAACTTTTCTCCACCTATTGCAACAATATATGAATCAAATAAATTCCTCCATCTCTTCCAGGGTAGGATAGGATCCCCTTTCTCTGATAGAAATGCCGGTGGTTGGGACATGCTGGTTGGAGTTGCCATTGTTAACTAAATCTAGATAGGCAGTTAAATAATCTAAACAACATGAAAACAAGTCTTGAATGATATATAAAATAATAAACTAACACAACAAAAGTACTCACCGTTGTCCAGAAGTCTTAAATGGTGCATAAAAATAACAAACTAACAGAACAAAGGTAGTCACCGTGGTCCAGAAGTATATCCAGTCAAGTTAGCAAAAAAAATGAGGAAACTTCAACCAATATTTGTAAAAACAACTCATAGTCAAATTATTTGTCGAACGCCACGCCCATATATTGAAACAACTGAAAGCGCTTCTAGTTAATGAAGAGATGCCGCAACTCGTTCACTTCCCGATTACGCTTCAATTGGAGTTCATAGGCCCCCGTATTTCAGTTCGCTTCCGTATTGACATAAAATTTTTAAAAAATGGCCGACACGTAGAGACGTAGTACGTGCCCTTTGCGTGATGACAGAGAAGGTCGTCAAGGAGCCGTACTTGAATTGCGTGTTGACCTCGCTCCTCCATATTCGGGAATACACTGAGCTTGGGCGTTCGCGAGTGAATCGTCGCGAGCCAACACTCGCCACACAGTTTAAAAACGGCAGAACTTCTTAACCGAAACCGTAAGTGCTACGGACACATATTCTTCCGATTTCTTATCCTTTTTGCCAAATAAGCTCAGAAGTTTGTCAGAAGTTTACTACTTCTCCGACTAATTCTCCGACATACAGTGTATTATTATTTTTTTTTTTAAAAACACACACGGAGATCCGTGTGAGCACAACACTCACCAAAGTCAGTCTAAGCCACTTCGAAATAGTCCAAATAACATTTCCCTCGAAGTGAGTTAAATTCAATTCTCTTGAAGTTCAGGTTTACATAGGCCGATGTTCATTTATCGTGGGTTTGATAAGTCCTCAGGGGAATTGATGCCTTGATTCACTTGTCCCCAATCAAGTAAAGTAGTCAATCGTCGCCAGTGATGAAAGTAGGCTCTTCACGCATTAAATGATGTTAATCAGATGTTTAATCAGTAGTAAAGATGGAAAGGCATCAACGGTCTCTGTTCATCACGACCTCCTGCTCCAGTCTGAACCTTCCCCCACTAACATTCTATATGACATCTCCATATTCTAGATTTAACAATCTAACTAGATTACAACACAAACATACCCGGTGGGGGTGTCTGGAATCAGTCTAGACACCAATCCCACAGTCTATGTTGTCTAAACGTGCAGATCTTATATAGGTTTATAGGAACTACACGACAGTCCTGCCAAAGTCCTGGATTTTAGAGCCAAAAGCTTTGAGTGAGAAAATCTTGAAAATACAAGTCGTTGAATTCCTCATATCAATAGGGTCAACCTGTGGCCTATGCCCACTCGCTCTATGTTCGGTCTAAGTCACTTTTTCGAGCTTGAAATCCTCCAGTGAGGCAAGGCTGGGCATCTCACTGGGAGCGGGCTCCACAAGGCTGGTTACTCCCTGCGCTCAGCAGAAGCATTGTTTATTGAAGCTTAATTCAACCATGTCCGCCCAGTAGAATAAGGAACAACTAATCCAAACTTAGTTCAACAAAATGAACCTGGATGGATTCGAACCCCAACTTTCACACAATGCAAAGTCTCTCAGATTCGCCCTGCGCACCAATCTCACCCCCAAGGATCACATCACCAAGAACCCTAACAATACCCGATACCAGTTTTCTCTACTAAAGTGAAACGTTCCTTCCAGAAAACCTCTTCAGAAATGTGATCGAAGCCCTTGTTCTCTTCTCTCGCATCTGGATCAGGGCAATGCCCTGCTGCTAAGCCTCCACAACTGCTTCCCGTACGAGCATCCCACATGCACCAGGACACCTCTGAAAGGGCCAGAAGAAACATGACTAAATCACCTCGATTCTAGTGGAACTCTGCTGCTGCGTATGCCAGGACACATTATCCTTCAAAACCAGCAGCACCATCTACAAAGCCATCACAACAGGCTCTGCTTCTATGGGGCTGTTGAGCGAACTAAGTGCAAGGGTCTTGGTAATGGACTGACTTCCCCATATCCATCAGGACAGGGCCACCCTGCTTTAATTTAGGAAATGTATAAAAGGACTCGGTTTAAAGGAACACGAGGTCCTGGGAATATGACCTATGCCATTTCCTGTCTGGCTGGCAGGTTGTGGGTTTACAGTGTGCAGGTTCTGGTGTGACCCAAGGGTTGCTTTTTGACTTATCATCTAGGCTTTAATTATAAGAGGTTGAGTAAGATATTGGACTTTAAATGAAGAATGATGCAACTTCTTTAGCACCCTTATTGAGTCTGGCAGGTGGTAATACGATAAAAGGTGGATACATCTTTCCTATTTCAGAAGGTATGCTCGGGGGTAAACAGAGACCACAGCCTTTATGACCATTTTAATTTGGCGACTGGTCTAGTTGAAAGATCTGGAAGCATGATGGAAAATTCAAGAGCAAAATTATACATCTAAATCATGAATTTGATACTTAAGGCAGTCTCTATAAAAAGATGGTGGCTTCTCTATCCTATGCAAAAAAACACATTTGTGTGTCCTGTTACTACAGAGACATGCCAGCTTCACCAGTGACACAGTTCACTTCTACAGCGCAAGTACCTAGGCCTTGTGGACTTCAAGGCACATGTTACTTGTGACTTATTAAAGTTAGAATATACATTTTTGACATGCATGAAAGCTTACTTCTGACATGGGCAGCTGCAGCTGGGTCTAAAGCCACCCAGAGCTGAAGGGGCAATCATGGTGCTATGTTTTTAGAGTTACCCACGTGGGTGGTGTAAGTGCACTGTGAAGCCCATGTGTGACATCTGAACTATATATGACCCATTCAGTTTCTGTGACACTGCAGTGTGTCTTACCTAAACGTCAAATATGCCAATTCTTTACCATATGTAGCGCACATATGGGAGGTGGTAAGGAGCCCATCAGAGTCGAGTGCAAAAATGCCAGCAGATCCTGTTAAAAACTGGGTGAACCTTGCGAAAAGATGCAGCTCAATTATTTTGGTGTTTGGTCATTTTTTAGGTCGAGCAAAGACTTCATGTAGGGGATTTCGAAAACTAACCTAAGAAGCGCACACGCGCGTGCGTGTGCTTCTTGTTTTGGCCCACGCTACTGGCCTTTGCGTGCGCCTTTTTAACAAAGACAGCACGCAATTGGCCAAAGGCGGGCGCATTGCTCCGCCCATGGCCTATTGGTGTTGGTTACCCGCACGGCCGGCATGTGGTTTCAATTATCATGCCCAGACACGGGCGCGATAATTGAAACCAGATGTCTCGCTGTGGCGCGCACGCGCTCCGAATCTTAGGCAGTTGCGACCACCGGCATTCCCCCTTACCTCCGAATTTTTCTGATTAGCCAACCTGTAGAAAATCCGCAGAGGTTGTTAACTGGCATATTTAATTTTCTAACTGTCACTACGGCTGGTCACAGCTACGCCTAATACGTTATAGTGAGATTAATGTCTTTCTTTGTAGAAAACGAGCGATACGTGGTTAAATTGTAAAAGCTTCCCTTTTGCTCAAGCGACTTTATTTAATAGCGACAGCAGCAAAAATGTTCGGAAACGGCATGGTTTTGATAGTGAAGCGTTGGAAAAAGTGAAAACTGGCTAAAAGTGTGCATGGACTGAAGAAATGATTTATATCAGACAAGAGTGCGCGTGTGCTTTAGTGCGGGGGCGACCTCTACTGAATTGTAATTGGATTTATACAGCGCTTACTGAGGCGTCGAAGCGCTTTACGGCGAGTATTTGCCGATATCATTTGATAACCACGACTGTTCTTGATTATTGCTTCCCAGTCTGGATGCAGCGGTTATGTGTGCAGCCAGATATGGCCAGCTGTAACGTCGAGCTGATCGGCGATGTATGTGTATTGTGTTGTGGATATCCTGACTTTTTTCCGTACAAAGCCTCCATTGGTCTTCAGTAGTGCTCACCAGGGCTTTCATTGGTCAGGAAGTGCTACGTTAAAGCTAGACCATGATTGGTGGGGCAGCATGCAAGGAACGTCTGTTATTTATCTGGACTTGCTGCTCGCAGGGCTGTGTCTGACCTGGGTGGTTGTAGGCGGAGCTTGGTACTGATTGGCTAGTATTTCCTGCCCTGCAGCAGCCTGTGCTGTAATTGGACATGGCTTGCTAGGCCGGGGGTATTCTTTAGACCCCCTTCGCTCCCTGTCTCAGTTGTCAGCGTTTTGCGCCTCTGCAGCAGTCGGTTTACCTCTGCCTCCGTGTCCTCCACTCTCCAGCACCATGTCGCGGCCTCTGACTGACCAAGAGAAGCGCAAGCAGATCAGCGTGCGCGGCCTGGCAGGTGTGGAGAACGTGACAGACCTGAAGAAGAACTTCAACCGGCACCTGCATTTCACCTTTGTGAAGGACCGCAATGTAGCCACCCCCGCGACTATTACTTCACCCTAGCCCACACTGTGCACGATCACCTGGTAGGGAGGCGGATCCGCACCCAGCAGTACTACTATGAGGAAGAGCCCACGGTAAGAGCCTTGAGAAGTGGAGAGTTAAGAGACCAGCTTTTGTAGACCGCACCCCGTCTTGGCACATACCTTCTCACAGAGCAGTGCTGGTGCAAGGTAGTCCACCAGGAAAGGTGCAGTGGCGAATTATTGAAGAGTCTGGCTAAAACCCAGTAGCCGTCATCCCACTTCGTCCAAGGAGGAACATACAACAGTTACCCGCAGTAAAGTATTGAATGCCCCCCGCAAACTATACACCCCTGTTTTCAAGTGGAGGCTGGAGGGCATTTTACTCACCCTAGAGACTATTTACTGCTCTGATCTCTATCGTTGAGCCACCAGAGCACTAAACCCTCTCTCTGGTTAAACCATTCATTCCTTCTTTACCCACTGGAGAAGCTCGAGGCAGGGGCCCCCAACCCTTAAATGGGGCTCCCCTTGAGCCTTAGGAATATTCGTAAGATATGAGAGACTAGGGGCTCCCTTGCCCCCCATTTACGTTTTTGAAGGGGGAGGCATCCTTTATTTTACACGACTGGCTTGAGGGCTCCCTGGCTTGGCAATGAGCTTCACACCAACTAGTACCATCATGATACAAGATTCACAGAAGAAGGTAATGAAGGGGGCATACTGTAAGAGCAGGTAAGGCAAAGTCACCTAAGCTGGAGGATAGGTCGCTGTGCGATTTCATCAACATCCCAGCACCACTCTCACGGGAGCCTGAGGGGGCATCTATTTTGCTCCGCTTGTCAAAGTACAACTCATGCACGTTGTCAAAAATGAGCAAGTATGCATTCGCGTATACAAATGAGATTTAACACCATATAGTCAGATCCCCCTGCCCACAGTGGCGTCAGAGACCCCTGCCCACAGTGGTGTCGGAGAACCCTGCCCACAGTGGCGTCGGAGACCCCTGCCCACAGTGGCGTTGGAGACCCCTGCCCACAGTGGCGTTGGAGACCCCTGCCCACAATGGTGTCAGAGACCCCTGCTCACAGTGGCGTCAGAGACCCCTGATTACAGTGGCGTCAGAGACCCCCTGCTCACAGTGGCGTCAGAGACCCCTATTCACAGTGGCATCGGAGACCCCCTGCTCACAGTGGCGGCAGAGACCACTGCTCACATTGGCGGCAGGGACCCCTGCTTACAGTGGCGTCAGAGACCCCTGCTTACAGTGGCGTCAGAGACCCCTGCTCACAGTGGCGTCAGAGACCCCTGCTCACAGTGGCGTCAGAGACCCCTGCTCACAGTGGCGTCAGAGACCCCTGCTCACAGTGGCGTCGGAGACCCTTGCTCACAGTGGCGTCGGAGACCCGTGCTCACAGCGGCATCGGAGACCCGTGCAAACGGTGGCGTCGGAGACCCCTGCTCACAGCAGCGTCGAAGACCCGTGCTCACGGTGGCGTCAGAGACCCCTGCTCACGGCGGCGTCGGAGACCCGTGCTCACAGCAGCGTCGGAGACCCGTGCTCACAGCGGTGGAGACCCCTGCTCACGGCGGCGGGGAGCCCTGCTCACAGCAGCGGCGGCGGAGACCCCTGCTCACAGTGGCGGCAGAGACCACTGCTCACAGTGGCGGCAGAGACCCCTGCTCACAGTGGCGGCAGAGACCCCTGCTCACAGTGGCATCGGAGACCCCTGCTCACAGTGGCGTCGGAGACCCCTGCTCACAGTGGTGTCGGAGACCCCTGCTCACAGTGGTGTCGGAGACCCCTGCTCACAGTGGTGTCGGAGACCCCTGCTCACAGTGGTGTCGGAGACCCCTGCTCACAGTGGTGCATCTCCCACTGAGCTACAAACAACTGGATTGTAATTTGTAATCTGTGCATTACCCAAGGATGTCTACACAAATATATTAACTCAGTGCTCCACCTTACACGAAGTAGAAATTCTGTCTCAGTCAAGTTACACGCCCAGTTGTGGAGTAGGCACCTCAATGCCCTATGTTAGTTTAGGATTTGAAATTGGTGACCAGAGGTTTCACGCATGCATCTCTCCAGCAAACACCTGGATTATCTTACTTGATGCATATGTGAGCAGCAGGTGCATTAACCTGCTAGGGCATTTGAAAATGCAGTCTTTTGTTACTAAGGCTGGACAGATTTACTACGACGTTTCACTCGGAGTCAGACTATAGGGGCAGATGTGCCCAATGAAGAGGGTGACCAGATTCTCAAAACAAAAAACGGGGACAGGTCATAGACATAGAAGTAGTACTACGGTTTGCAGTAACCATCGACATAAAAGTAGGACTATTTGACAGCTGTCATAGACATAGAAAAAGGACTACAATTACAGCTCCCTCCACAGACCGAGATGAAGCATTACAGACAACAAATCCGCTGTCTTTTATTGACAACCCTCTCCTTCACACAGCAGCATTAGTACTTTTTATTACATTTACACTTTTAAGGACTATAGCATATATTTGCCAAAAATCAATAAAACATCACAGGCTAGCAAACGCCAGATTTACTAGCTTTATCAATGCTCGTTTCTATAGCTGCACGTCAGCACCACATAAAGTACAACGCACCACATAAAGTACAACTCACCAATGTTGCTTAGATGCTCATGACAGAAAAGCATGGGAGGTAAACTGCGGAATGCTAAATTGCCAATTGGCAGCCATGGACCAATGTACAAAAAAAAACTTCTCTCCAGGTATTACTGCCTTAGGGTCTTAAGGGTGGCAAAGGTTGGCCGACCACACAGTCCTCCCACATTTGCGTGGTCACTGCTGGGATGTCATGTTACCTTACTGGGGTATGTATAGTGCACTCTAGCCATTGGTATCATCTCATAGTGCAATAGTGTGAAGACCTGAGCAAAAAGCTCGAGCAGCACTGCTCGCCTCTCCCACAGGCGTTAACCCTGCTCCTTTAAGTCCTTTCCAGCTAAACAGTTTGCCGTGATCTGAAAGGTCAGTCAAAAGGTCAAGTCATAGCTTTGATATGGAGAACACAAAGCATGCATCAATTGGTTATGAATAAAACATGCAATGAGCAATGCATTAATCCTTGCACGGTATGCATAAGGGCTACTGAAAAGTTTGTATGACTATGAATACAAGCTACAGGATGAAGAAATATTGTTTCATCCAAAGTAGAAACTTTGGCTGGCACGATGACGTAGGTGGCGCTGCGTGTAAAATGTCTCTCTTCAAAGGATTTCTCTTCTTGCTACAGTGCTCACCTCAGTGACGACACATGCCGTAAACAGTGCAAAGAGAGCATGCGTGCGCATGCTCAACTGGAACAATGAAAATCAGGGACATTTCTGTGTTTAACTGGGACACTGTTTGAAAACAGGGACATTTGAGTCACTTGGAAAAAAGTGTCGGGACACGGGGACACTTCCCCAAAAACGGGGACCGTCCTGGGAAAACGGGGACGTCTGGTCACCCTACCAATGAATGACAGATACTGACAGACCAGGGAATGGCCACCAGGGAATGGCCGTCAGGGACTCCTGGGCTTCTCCCCAAGACTCCACCACCGCCCAAGGGGCTGTTCCCAGGGTACATTATTCTCATTCCCGCACTCTGTTTAACGGGACTATCAGGGGCGGGGACAAGCTTAGACACAGGATCTGATCAACAGAAACACAGATTCACAGTAGACTTCAATTCCTATTTCTGTCTGGTATCTCAGCCCTATTTATCCCAAATCTTCGTCTGCGGTGTCCTTCCCGTTTCCCCCCCCCCCACGGCCCCATTAACTAAGCAGATGCTAAGAGACGAAAAGTGCTTTTGCACATGAACATTTTCATGTAAATAACCGGGATACTTTCTTCGACCTCTTGCCGAGGAGTGAGCGCCATCTCCCCTTTAACAGTGAAAGGATACTCTGAAAGTGCATCAGTGACAGCAGGGTCACCAGGATCACAGGCAGGGTCGGCGGAGGCAACACAGGCAGAGTCGGCGGCAACACAGGCAGGGTCGGCGGCAACAAAGGCAGGGTCGGCGGAGGCAACACAGGCAGGGTCGGTGGAGGCAACACAGGCAGGGTCGGCGGAGGCAACACAGGCAGGGTCGGCGGAGGCAACACAGGCAGGGTCGGCGGAGGCAACACAGGCAGGGTCGGCGGAGGCAACACAGGCAGGGTCGGCAGAGGCAACACAGGCAGGGTCGGCAGAGGCAACACAGGCAGGGTCGGCAGAGGCAACACAGGCAGGGTCGGCAGAGGCAACACAGGCAGGGTCGGCAGAGGCAACACAGGCAGGGTCGGCAGAGGCAACACAGGCAGAGGCAACACAGGCAGGGTCGGCAGAGGCAACACAGGCAGGGTCGGCAGAGGCAACACAGGCAGGGTCGGCAGAGGCAACACAGGCAGGGTCGGCGGCAACACAGGCAGGGTCGGCGGCAACAAAGACAGGGTCGGCGGCAACAAAGGCAGGGTCGGCGGCAACAAAGGCAGGGTCGGCGGCAACAAAGGCAGGGTCGGCGCCAACACAGGCAGGGTCGGCGCCAACACAGGCAGGGTCGGCGCCAACACAGGCAGGGTCGGCGCCAACACAGGCAGGCTTGCCAAGTATCACGCATCAGGCGTGACGCTAACGCATTTCAGTGTGGTGTTTCCGCATCACTGCCCTGAAATGCATTGTCACACATTTTTGCCTGGTCGGCAGCAGACTTCACTTGCCAGCACTGGTTTCATAACAGTTAAAAATCACGCAGTGCCGTGCTACAATGTTACGATCTGTCCTCTGCTGTCTGGAGGCCCGGGCGGGGCCTGCCCTCAGCAGAGTTGTTGCGCTACAGACTTTGTGGCGCCGTGGTGGGGGGATGTGACCTCAGAGGTCGTTCAGAAGCGGCGGGGCTGGGGTCGGAAAATTATCTAAAAATGAAGATCCGGCAAGTCGACTGGGTCATTTGACGACCACCACCGGTGAACTGAACGGACCATAGATAGTCACAGGTCTGTCCTCTGACCTGCGCAGCTACCATCTCTGCGGTGCAAGCGGGTGGCATAAGTCTCGGCTGCGCTTGCTTTGAAGTTCAGGGATCAAGAAGTCACTGAGTGCGGTGCAGCTGCAGCACTCCCCCGACCTCGCTGCTCAAACCGCAGTGTGGTGCTGGTGACATGCCGTGCTGGACATCAGGACAGGGCACAGCCTTCCAGCAGCTGCTCACTGCCATCACAGCCGGTAATAAATCAATGATAAATAATGCGGGAATATGAGATGCTGCCCGCACTCGATCCCAGGCCAACCAGCACCGGCTGAGAGTGACTCAGTATAAGGTAGGCCATTGTTACTACAGTCAGTTAGTGACGTCTTCACTAAACAATATGCATAATCTGACTCTCACTCTGCTGCTAAATCTGGTTTATAAATTATAAATATTAATTATAACATTTTAGCGCGTGGTCAATCAGTTGCCTGCCCACAACTGAAGTGTAGTTTTCAAGGACGGGGCGCTGCGTGACAAAGCCGTTTTGAGCCGGTCAGGTGTGTGACTCTCTCTGGTGGTGGGCCGTCCGATTCAAAATAAACATTACTTTCAGATCCATGGCCAGCGGCGTCACTTAAGTCAGCAGAGCCTTGTGTAGCTCTCTGTGACAGCCTGCTAGTGGTGTGCTCTGAGGGCCGGGCAGGTGGCGTTGCGCCGTGCCTGGCGCGGCGGACCGCTCAGGGTATAATCATTTATTCTTATGGTGAGTCAGTCGAGTACTTCTCCTTTTTGAAATAATTACAGCACCCTTACTCCCGGCTGTAACCTGTGTGTCAGCCAGAGGCTTGCCAATCAATGATGTCTGGTGCCGATCTCCGGCGTTCGCTTATCAGCTGTGTTCATGGAGACTGTTAATTTGAATTTTTGCAGCTCATCTGTGCTGCGGGGCAGGTAGTTGTGTGCCGGCCGGGGTTGCCGAATTAGGATAACCATGATTTTAATTAGGGTTGAAGGTAGTTTTTCAAAATAATACACTACAGTACCCTTGGCTGTTGGCTGTGACTGACTGTGTGTGCCTGTCAGCCTGAGGCCTGCTCAGTGCCTGACTGACTGCGGCGGCGTCCGCGAGTCAGCTGACTGCGTTAACACTCTTCATTTTAGTGCCCTTCCATTTCTGTAGCTTTGCAGCAGTTTGATCTGCTTAAAATGGGGATAATTCATGATATTTATATGTTTCCTTCCACTTTGATGCTTGATTTTGCTCGGGAGAATTGTCACTCAGTCGTTAAAATGTCACTCATAATTACACTGAAATTATAAAAATGTCACGCATACAAATGTGAAACCTTGGCAGCCATGCACAGGCAGGGTCGGCGGTACAAAAGGGGGTGGTGATGGACTGAGCATCAGAACCAATCAAACACTCACACCCAGTCAACAGATCTGGGTTTGATCCATCACCGTTCTTTAGCCCACTCTGCCACCCCAGTTCAGACATGGCCATATGCAAATCAGTCTGACCCTGTGCCTCATGGGAACAGTCCAGCCCGAACTGCCAAGCCATGTCTTCCCTGGACCGGAAACAAGCTTCCTAGGACCGGTTTCTGGCATTTCAGCCGTCTTCAGCCAGGCTTGCTTGAATCCAGTGGCAAAGTGAGCAAGGGACTCACGTCTGAGCATACCCTGCCAACTTATGGCGAACAAAGCGGTACAAAAGGGGGTGGTGATGGACTGAGCATCAGAACCAATCAAACACTCACACCTAGTCAACAGATCTGGGTTTGATCCATCACCGTTCTTTAGCCCACTCTGCCACCCCAGTTCAGACATGGCCATATGCAAATCAGTCTGACCCTGTGCCTCATGGGAACAGTCCAGCCCGAACTGCCAAGCCATGTCTTCCCTGGACCGGAAACAAGCTTCCTAGGACCGGTTTCTGGCATTTCAGCCGTCTTCAGCCAGGCTTGCTTGAATCCAGTGGCAAAGTGAGCAAGGGACTCAACGTCTGAGCATACCCTGCCAACTTATGGCGAACAAAGCGGTACAAAAGGGGGTGGTGATGGACTGAGCATCAGAACCAATCAAACACTCACACCCAGTCAACAGATCTGGGTTTGATCCATCACCGTTCTTTAGCCCACTCTGCCACCCCAGTTCAGACATGGCCATATGCAAATCAGTCTGACCCTGTGCCTCATGGGAAGAGTCCAGCCCGAACTGCCAAGCCATGTCTTCCCTGGACCGGAAACAAGCTTCCTAGGAAAAATGTCACTCATACATATGTGAAACCTTGGCAGCCATGCACAGGCAGGGTCGGCGGCAACACAGGCAGGATTGGCGGCAACAGAACGTGGCAACACAGGCCGGGGCAGCGGGAACACAGGCCGGGGCAGCAGGAACACAGGCCGGGGCAGCGGGAACACAGGCCGGGGCAGCGGGAACACAGGCCGGGGCAGCGGGAACACAGGCCGGGGCAGCGGGAACACAGGCCGGGGCAGCGGGAACACAGGCCGGGGCAGCGGGAACACAGGCCGGGGCAGCGGGAACACAGGCCGGGGCAGCGGGAACACAGGCCGGGGCAGCGGGAACACAGGCCGGGGCAGCGGGAACACAGGCCGGGGCAGCGGGTACACAGGCCGGGGCAGCGGGGACACAGGCCGGGGCAGCGGGGACACAGGCCGGGGCAGCGGGGACACAGGCCGGGGCAGCGGAGACACAGGCCGGGGCAGCGGAAACACAGGCCGGGGCAGCGGAAACACAGGCCGGGGCAGCGGAAACACAGGCCGGGGCAGCGGAAACACAGGCCGGGGCAGCGGAAACACAGGCCGGGGCAGCGGAAACACAGGCCGGGGCAGCGGAAACACAGGCCGGGGCAGCGGAAACACAGGCCGGGGCAGCGGAAACACAGGCCGGGCAGCAGAAACACAGGCCGGGCAGCCACTCAATCACCATGGAGGAGACGATTTCTCACAGAGGGGAATCAAGGGGCGGTCAGACTTTCGTTGAGCTTCAGTCATCTTGCATTTGGACAGCGCTAATGTTCTAGTCACCGGCATCCCAACTCCATCCTGACCTCCAAATTTATGCAGATCTTATAAAAGGGTGGAGATATTGGGTCACACGTGGTAAGTGGGTATTTTGCTCCCTGAGCCAATCAGCCGGTGTAAGAAAAACACTGAAAGACAAACCATCTCCAACAACATCACGGCCTATGTAAGGCTCATACCCTCCACCCTACAATCCAGGAAGGAGGTGACGAGTCATATCTTTAAGGTCCAGTCAGGACCGCCCAACACTCCCCACTCCCAAGATCAGATGATACTATGCTTACAGCACAATCTGAATTGCAACAATTTCGGAAACAGCTAAAAACTTGGCTCTTCGCAAGCTCCTTATCACACTAGGCCTTCTTCTGGGCTTGTCCGACGCTAGCGACAAGACACCTTCAGGCATTTACGCACTCTATACGTCTTTATCTTACTGACTGTACTGTCTATAGTACTGAACACACTCTAGTATCCTTGCCTCTCTGTATAGCAAGCCCCCCTTTGCTCTCCAGCTAGTTTTCACTCCATTCACACACACATCTGGTTTACACGTATTACTCCACCTTCCCACTCTGTACCTGTTCGAGGCTGTCATCTTCCTGCAGGCTCCCGGTGTCTCCATTGCCATTGATGGGAATTTCCATGGTGGCGGCTTTGCTCATCATGCCGTCCGTCATGGTGAGTCCTGCAGAAGAAAGAAACACGTGGTGAGAAGCTGGAGGAGCCTGGAGGGCTTCAGTGTCACAGAAACTGCTGCAAGGGCCCATTTGATGCAAACTATTGAGTGTGTGTGGAAGGACCGAGGAAGACGATCAGTGAAAGAACCACAACATGGGCCGCAGCAGAAGGTGACCTGGTTATGGATCAGCCCAACACTAGCCGGAGGATGCACCGCCAAGGATCAAGAGTCTCTAGCACTCTGCTGTTGGATCCTATGCTCTCTCCCATGCTCTCGTTTTATATGAGATGCACCTCTGGAGCCAAGAGTTCTCCTTAACCTTGGAAAGAAAATAAGCAGCAAACTCCGGGGGGCAAACAACATAATTTGCACCAATCAACAAATTTGTAGTTTTTGTTTTGCACTGGTCACCATTATTGTTCCTTTTGCACCTGTCGGCTGGTGCAAAGTTTATGCAGTAAGCCCCAGGAATCATAGGGGTTCAGGGGCTAGGCAGAGGCTGTCCACAGATACGGCATGAAGCTATCACACCCTCTGGGCATGGGTTTAGAGAGTGATGGCGAGGAGTTGGCTGCAGGGACGTACATTTCTCCTCCCCAGCACCGTTTGTGGACTTCTGAAGACAATGATAAGGGAATTAGTCAGAGCAAACTGCGAAACCAAGGTTACAACAAAACATGAATGATGGCATAAAACGATCAACTATATAACAGGCGAATACACTTTATCATATTGGGAAAGGCAGGGGGGTCTTCAGTATCTCTGGTGGGTTGTGGGAGGCAGAATGTCTGGGTTTAGCTCAACCCTTGTCCCTGAGGGCTGGTCCGCCAAAACAGAGCTGAGCCAATCGTCCCATGCACTGCCCTTTTCCCTCCTTAATGTAGTTTTAATAAAAACAAAATTACTAAATGCAGAAGAACCGGGCACATTGAACCCAAGAAGGTACTATTCTGATGTGACTGCACTGAGCTGAGCTACCGTTTGCATGTGTCACTGCCGACCTGCAACCTCTGCAGCATACCAGGGCATCTTAATCAACACTTCTGGGGGTGCTCACCCCCTCCCCCGCCCTCTTATCCGTTGTTCGTAAACTCAGACGAAGGCAGTGTTACTAACTTAACAAGCACCGGCATAGCCTTTGGGACCTTATAAGTGTTTAGCCATGCAGCACATTTTCCTTGGTGTTGTGCAGCCAGGAATTGAAGAGCTACCAAGTGAGTACTTAAATTGAGGTACTCAGAACCCCCGCGGTACAGCCTCTCACCCATCTCAAGTGGGGCGCGACCCCCCTGCCAATAGAGACTTCGAGCGGGCAACACTCCCCACCACTCGCCTGTACCCGTCTCTAAGATGGCCACCATGCCAACAAATTGGCTCCAAAAAAATAAATGCTCTACTTCTAACTCAACTATGCCAAAGATCCTTGTGTAGACAGCCAGACCTGTCCCTGATGCGGCGCAACCCCCCCCCCCCCCCCCCCCGCACGCTGAGGCCGACCTCTCCTCTCCTGAGGTGCTGTATTCTCCAGTGCCAACCACAAGAT
The DNA here is from genome assembly GCF_964204655.1 of Triturus cristatus. NCBI lineage: Eukaryota > Metazoa > Chordata > Amphibia > Caudata > Salamandridae > Triturus > Triturus cristatus. Next base: position 1,615,746,230 of record NC_140591.1, read on the forward strand.
GGCCGCCTAGGGCATCGAACCCCAACCTGACAACCAAAACCTCCACCACTGAGTGGCAAACTCTCACCACGGATGTGAGCTCTACACTGTAAACTGCCTGAACCCGAATTTAGCAGGTCTAACGTGACCCCCCTGCACGTAGAGACCGACCTCCCCTCACCCCAGGTGCTGCACCACACAAACAAGATGGTTGCCCGGGGCTCCGAACCCATCCAGACAACGAAAGCTCCACCGGTGAGTCACAAACTCCTACTATAGCTGTGACCACAATGCTCCTGCCGCTACTTTGAGAACCATCCCAATAGGAAGAGTGCAGAGATTCCGAGCACACCTGTGACCACCACTAATTTGCGCCTGACCTTAAGAGGGTCGCCCGAGGCCTTAACTCGCCCAAATACTCTCCCGGTGAGTCATCAAGTCTCAGAATAGTTTCCTCTGCTCCTTAATATTGCCTCACCTTGACCCTTCGACCACTCCACCTTACCAGCCCCTTCCAATGCGCCTGACCCGAAGATGGACGACCAAGGCACATAGCTTACACCAATTAACTCCCCACATAAGCAATTTTTTGGACTTTCTCCTCACAGTGGTGACCCCGCAATCTCCACCACCCGCACCCAATTCCACTGCACCCCCCGAGTCTGCTCTCATTACCTGGCCCAAGAATAACAACGTGAATCTCGGCATTCTCATACTACCCTCCGAGGACAGCTCTGGAAACACTTTTCCACCTTCCCTTACGGAGCCTGCCGCCCGTCCCACCCACACATAAGGCCTTCCGCCACGCCTGCCCACACCATCCCCTCCTATGCGAACCACTTAATACCGCACGGCCCGATCTCCTTCTAGATCAGTTTCCTGCCTAACCTCTCATCCAAAGCGCAAAAGAACTTTAAGCAAAAACTGATCAAACAGCATCCCGAATCACTATTCGCAGACATCTACCACTGCTCCTCCAAAGGACAGGTAAAAATGGATCTTATTTTCCACACTGAAAGACACGAAATATGGAACTTCATCCTCAGATCGCAGCTCAACATTTCCAAAACTACTAACACCTCACATAGTTGCAAACTGACACTATCACTTCCAAACCGCTCAAGGCGTACTGGAAAAACCACTGTGACCATCTACTCCAACAGCACAGTCCTGATACAAGCCAACAACGACAATCTAGAGTCCTTTGACGCCCTCTTCCCATCTCTCCGGAATGCCCCCTCTCCTCCCCTTCCCGCCCCTACTCCCCCCCTAAAGAACCGCACCCGCTATCTGAACTCACCCACCTTTCCGGTACTCCCTAGCAACCACACATGCCCCTCACCACGCAACATCCCCCTCACCACCCCCAGGGAGAACATGACCCCTCTACGTCCCCCCGCCCGCTCTCACCCCCACCCGCCACCTGCCCTCCACCCACCCCAATCCACTTTGAACAACTTGAACACTCAAGCTCTGACTGCCAAACCCACATGCAACAAAGCACCAACACCACAGCACGACCCCCGCCACCCTGCACTCACGGCCCTGCCTAGACCCCACACGGACAACACAACCACAACAAGGCCACCCAACACCCTGAGACTCTCTCCCCCTAGGCCCAACACACCCGCACAGGACCAGTCTCAGTACCATAACGAATTAGAGACTGAGCAGCGACTCTCCCTGCTGGAAACCCAGATAGAAACTATAATGCAGGGCTTTAGCGAAATCCTAGTCAACCTCACCGCGCCCTATCAGCCTCAGTGTACCCACTCCTTCACTACCCATACCCAACAAAGGCTGTCCAAGGCTCCCCACCAGAGATGGATCGCTAACCCCCTCTCCAATCTGACAGAGAGACCCAAAAGAACTAGAGACGCTATGTCTGAGAGTGAAGCAGCAGACTTCGCCTCCTCGTACGACAATCCTATTACTGTCACCCTCCAATCCAAAATCCAGGTGATCACCGGAATTCAAGTTTAAAAAATTGGTGTTTGAATACATAAAAGAGTATCGGGTTAATAAATAAGATTTCTAAAAGTCCATGACCTGGTTCGGCAGCAGTATTGCCTGTTGGAAGGTCACACTATTCCTCATTAGAGTTTTGTAAGTACATAATGTGCAGTTTAGATTGTTTTTTGTGAGGGAAAGTGTATCGTCCATTGTCCCTACGTGGCAGATTGACTCAGCAGGGCTGGGGGAGTTGTGTTGTGGGTCAGTCTTTTTTCAGCCATCAGCAGAAATTTAACAGAGCAACAGTTTAGCTGAGGGCACTCTGGGTCGAAGCTGGCCAGGACCGCCTGCCTTCTCAAATGAATTCCCCTTTGGTTGAAAGCCCTTGTCAGTAGCTGTGTCCTTTCATCGTGCACCATTTTACAAGTGCAGACTTGATGTAGCAGGTCTTCCTTCCTGATCCCACAGAGGAGGCAGGCATCGGGGAGATTTCCACGCAACCACGGTGCCAGATGGTCTTTTACGGGTAATAATCCCAGCCGATATCTTAAGAACTGCAGCTTGATGAAGGCTGGGCACCCAGTTGCAAAGTATTTTTGAACAGTGAAAACTTTATAGTTATTAAGGATCACCCACCCATGTGCTCTGTTTGATAGAGTGACCTTGTCGTCAATAACAGATTGAATTCAATTGTCTCACAAACCAAACGCTTAAATGCCAGGAGACTAATAGGCATATCCCAGAGTTGTGTGAGGCCTTTGAGGCTGAGTGATTCTTGCAGGTAAGCTCCTGCCAGCGACGTGTCGCGTTCCTGTAGCCCTTGCCATAACATGTGATTCAAAGTATTTGGTTCCGATTCCCATATCTTGTTCCAGCATATTAAATATGCTCCACACCTTGCTAGCGCATGTTTTATCAAACCAAATTCCAGCCTTATCTGTGCTGGTGAGGTGTAACGTGGCAGTGAGAAGACGATTCTCTAAGCACGAACCATTGAGGCATCTACGGTACTAGCGTCCCGGCCTCTTAGAGATTCGCTTCTGTACAAGATAGTCGGCAGAAGTTTCACTCGCACTACTTCGGGGAGGGGCTTCAGGGAAGGTCCGGCAAGTTTAATCTACAGGTTTGTAAGTGCTCCAGCCAGAGCCAGTCCTTTCCTTTGTATCACCTCCTTCTGGGCTGTAAGAGTGCCTTTCTTACCAATGATGACCCCAATGTTAAAAAAAAAAAAAATGTATTTGTATTCCTCTATGCTTTCGAGCCTTATGTCACCCCAAAAACTTGCCTGTGTTTGAGTTATCTTATTGTTGTAAACCATGGTTTTTGTTGTACCAAGGTTGATCGTCAAGCGGTTGGCAAGAGAGTAGGCATTCGGGTTGTCCAGCAGCCATTGTAGCCCCACCCGGCTGTGACTGACCAGCACCGCGTCATCAGCATAGATAAAGCTTGCTGTTGCCTTGCTGCCTAATTTGGGAGCCTCCCTTACGCTAAACTTTGCATTTTTTTTCTCCAAAGAAAGCTATTTAGACATTTTATATATTCTACCATGTTAAACAAACATGTGATACTTGTATTTATTGAGCACTGGTACTGATTAGACAATGGAATTATTAAACACTTGGAGATGAATCCAAAGGAAATATTCAAGCAGCGGCTGAGCAGCACAAAGTGAAACCACGAAACCTGGGTTTAAGTCCTAGCTCCCCTAAGCCACCAAAGTGTGTAATCCTCTGTACAGAACTTTACTTGTGATTGTCAAATCAGAGAGAACCATGAAGGAAGTCAGTTCATGTGATATGTTATGTAAAAACCTCACTTGTTGAAGTTTAACACACAATGTTGCTTCATATACAATAACGTTATTGGCCATATACATATTGCACTTGAGAAAAAAGTTGTTTGTTTTATCATCTATATGTCCACCCTTTTCAAGGCTCAGGTTGACCTTTGACTCGTAGGGCCAAACCAGACTTGGCTCAGCTTTCCTCATGAATTTGCATTATAGCATACATTTATTAACTTTGTAGTCAGCGCTGGAAAAGATAAAATATATTTTCTCCAGGAAAACCGGGTAATGGGGGATAGGAGGTGGCAGCAGAAAGGGGTGGAGTCTTGGGGGGTAAAGTCCTGAAAAGATGATTCTTGAAGAGGAGCTTAAAGCACCCTCAAGCTCCTCACACACACCTACAAGGCACTACACAAGCAAGGCCCAGCATACTTCAACTGCTGCATCCAGTTCCACACACCGTGCATGCACCTTTGCTCGACTAGCCTTCTACACGCCCTCATACATAACATTCGCCAGGCCAGAGCTGGGGGTGCGCACCATTTCCTAATTGGCCCCCACAGCCTACAACAACCTGCCCTTCCACATCAGAGCTGCCATCCACAACACAGAATTCTGCTGGAAACTGAAAACCTGGCTTTTCCAATAGACTCTGTTTAAGACTGCCCCTTCCCTCTTATGTGTCAAGATACCCTCTCGGTGAGATGTGTGCATTCAAAGAAGCATAACATAACAATAGCCAACGTATACTTTTTTTTTTTCTTTTCAACTCTGCTGCAAAGAAATTGACAATGAGACATGTGACAGTAAATTTGTTGTGGCTTATTTAATTGGTCACAAGGAGGCTGTAAAAAATATCTTAAGGGGTAAAGGCACCTGCCGCAGGGATTATTGTGTACTTTTTGAAGGGATACTAATATTTGTATGAGAACTCTGGTAGTGAACGCACTTGTTGGAGAGGTCTGTGTGTTGTCTAGTTACAGTATTGACTCAAAGTAGCCTAGCAGGCCCACGTGCCTGCTGCAAAGCAGACTATGTAACATGCAGATCGCAGGTTTCATTTCATATACATAGGCAAGTGGGTTTCTGCATTTTACACATGGAACCTTCAGTTGCTTGCAGTTCATCAGTTGCAATCCTTCTAATATAGCACAGTGAGCTATGACCCAGCATCAATGACCTGCATGCAAACTCCAAGGCATGGGCTTAGAATCTTACATTTTTTCTTAATCTGCCATTAATCTAAAGCTGCTAAAACAGGTTCCATTAGGTAGTAATAAAGTCTTATACAATCCCTCTTTGTTGCTCAAGGCCATGCACTCTTAACAGATAATATTTACCAGTAAAGATGATATGAGACTTCTACACCTTGTAACCCTCATTGTCTTATGTAACTTTTCCTGTAATTTGATGTACACATATGGGCAATATATTGTTTTTATATATTTGTTATATTGTTTCTGATCCCCACTGAGTCTAGGATAACGGTCAACCATGCGCTCGTCAGCAGCAGACTAGACTATAGCAATGCACCCTACGCTGGCACCAACCAGAAACTCAAGAAAAAACTGCAGAACGTTCAAAACGCCTCCGCCAGACTCATCCTGAACATCCCACACCGCAACCACATAACCTGCCACCTGAGAGACCTACACTGGCTATCTATCAACAAAAGAATTACCTTCAAGCTCCTCACGCACGTCTACAAACCCCTCCACAACGCCGGCCCTGCATACCTCAACCACCACCTCTCCTTCTACACTCCCACCAAACATCTCCGCTACACCCAACTGGCCCTGGCCACCAGCCCATGGATCCGCAAGACCACGGCTGGAGTAAGCTCCTTTCCACCTCGCTGCGAAGATTTGGAACTGCCTGCCTCTGCACCTCAGGCAATCACCATCGCTGCCGCAATTCAGAAAGGCGCTCAAGACCTGGCTCGCCAACTGAAACCGCAGACCCACCCCCACTTAGCGCCTTGAGACCCTCACGGATAAGTAGTCGTACAATACAAAATTACTGATTGATTGATTGTGTACATGTGATATAAAGCGCTCTGATACACTACACTGGAATTAGAAAAAATAAATTAGTACGTGCTTTTTAAATCTTTGTGTAATTACTACCGACCGATCTGTCTGACATTATTCTTACAGAGCATGCACGTCTCTAAGATACCGGGGTAACGAAAGACAAAACCTTGCCTCCAAATATACTTCCTTTACAGCACTTGTCAAGTGGCATGCTGTGTGCCTTTGCTTCCCGCCATTACACTGGCATGTACTTGTCAGTCTCCAGATGGCTCCCAGCCAGGACTATGCTTGTAAAAGAGCAGGGATGATGGCCCTTTAAATTTGGCCTTTGTTTTGGGCCCGCATGGAATCTGTAATGTCCCCTGCAGTATGTTGGGGACAGCCATGCATATACGACACATACTCGTGGGTTACTGTCTGGGCCCCCGGAAGTCCCGTGCGACCTCCACCCGTTTATTTAACCTCTCTCGCCACGCCTGGCCAGAGAGTGTTACATTGTGTGATTGCACTTCCAGGCCATGGGACCCTCGCGTGGTGAAAGTCTAGACCGTTACAGAATTTAAACTAAGAGAGAATACCCATCCACCCCCCCCCCCCCCCCCCCCCCCCATTGTACCCCTGTTCATACTCCCGGTAGAAAGCACAAAACGCAGGGGATTGCGAATGTGTCCCGGTGTTGGAAAACGGACGGATCCGGCTGAATAACAGCTGCCGGATCCGGATGGATTCTTAATTACCTGCACTATTTTTAGGTACTGTTACCACCTTTGCAGTTCTGTCCATCGGTTTCCGATGACTTTGGTGCCGATAAAGTTCGCTTGAATCTGAGCTGTGACTGGACTGTGCTATTCCTTGCTAAATGTAGATTCCCGCCACTTACATTACACTATTATTGCAGACTCTAGCTTGTATTTTATACTGCTGTGATGGAAAGCAGTCCGACAGGGCCACCTAGTGGACGTGAGGTGTACTCCACCCGTTTACTGAATAGAAACTGGTCCCACAGAACATCCTTCTCCGTCTGAGGCAGCGGCTGCTTCACAAGGACAGACAGGCAGCAGCATTTGTTTCTCATTCTGAACATGACTGAGGCCTCAGTGTCCCTTGTCTGACCCCGACGTGAGCCGACCAGCAGAGGGCGCTCCATCTGCAAGCAGCAGTCGGGCCCCTCAAGGCTGCACTCTGCACTGGTGTAACGAAAAGTGAGGGGGCCCCCGTGCACGGTACGTAGAGGGGCCCCCTCCGGGCTCAATCAGGAGCTCTCCGGCCGGAGTGCAGTGCCGAGGGGGCTCCTTGGAGCTTGCCCCTCCCCCCCACCGCGGGGGCTGGGGGGCCTGTGTTACGCCCCTGGCACTCGGGCCGCCCGCGGCTGCACTCAAGCACTCGGCCCCTCACAGTCGCAAGAGTCCCTTCGCCTTCTTCGGCCCCTTAAGGCGCCCTTGAAGTCTGAGGGCCCCTCTCCAGTGTTGGCAGTGAGGGCCCATGCTCTCGGTGGCTCACCTGGCTCTGGGTGGAGGAGGCCATGGAGCCCGAGCCACAGTGACGCTGCTGCTGAAGAGGGCCAGCGCTGAACCAAGGTGCGGAGCCCGGTCGCCCTATGGCGGGGCCGCCTCTGGTTGAATCCGGGACATTTACTCAAGGACAGGCCTTCCTGGAAAAGACTCGTATCTAAATCCTCTTCAGTCCAGGCGCCTGTCTCGGCGGTCTGCCCGTGCACCTCCGAAGGGGGGCCCTCTTGCTAATGTTCGACCTCTCTGCAGCCTTTGACCCGTCACTAGTCATAGAAGGGAGGGGTGCAGCGGGGGCCCTGAACAAGCCCTTGATTCACCAAGGCAGGGGAGAACCACGGGTTCCTCCTCTAGTCACATCAACAGTGGAGCCCCAAGGCTCAGCCCTGGGCCTATTCGCTTTAACGTTCATCTGCACCCCTTCATTCATGTTTCACATTAAGCATTTAAAAATTCACTCCTGTTCTGATGACAGCCAGATTTAATTGTGGACAGCTCCAGGTTGCAAGCACCTGCCTCCATAGAACATCTGAATTTTAGCAGTCTAAAGTTTGACGCCTCAGAGAAGGAAGTAAAGTGGAGAACATGTGTGTTTATCCCAACAGTGGGGTCCTTCACCCCGGCTTTGCTGGGGATGCGTACCATAAGGCAGCAGGGTAAAACCTTTAAGATTGATTTAGAACAAGAGCAGATTCTCGTCCTGCAAACTCTTCAGCTAAGGTGGATTTAACATCTCCAAATAGCCGTGCGTGGTGACCGCCGTCGGATTCCCAGAGGATCCCAGTGGAAGTCTCAATTCCAAACAGGATCTTGGAAACATCTAGTTCGTGATGCACCAGCTGTCGAAGTGCACCTTAAAGCGCGGTCAAGACGCTTCTGTGCACCTGGAAACAGCCATTCACCGCTCGCCCCAAGGGTTCATGGTACCAATTTGACTGAGCCTAATATATGCCCCCTGATGCTGGGGCAAAGAGTGTAAACGAAGAGCCAGGCGCCGCTGCGACTGGCTGATCATGGGTTCCTACAAAAAAGGGCCTGGAGACCATGGATTCCCTTCTCTGGACCCACACCTTGTTGGGGGCGCTCAAGGCTCGTCCAAAATGGAGAGACTCCAACAGACTGGCTGTTTAGTTTTGGGTACTTCATTACTCTCGCAGTCGCTGGTAATTTTTGTCGTGGCTCATCAGGTGCACATAACAAATACAATAATACATGATATATCCCCGCCGCTGCCCACGTGAACATGGAGGCCAAGTCTAGGAAGGCTGGGCAAGCAGAGCCAGAATGCGCCTGTGCCCGCTAAGATGAACCCCCAGAACCCCAGATCACTCGGAGACCCCCCTCCACATAATCCATCATCAGTTGCATGATCCGCAGACTTCAACAATAAAAATTGTTTGTAGCTCAAACGGATCAAAAGTTTTTTTTAGAAAACAGCAATAGGTGTTGCTGCACAATATAAGGCCATTTGAAAAGATTAATGGGTCACCTTTCCGTTGCTTGTTGCTGTATTTGGTTGTTAAACTGATATAAACAGGTGAAACACGTATAAAAAATAGAAACCAAATAATAATAATAAGTAACACGATCACAAAATGTGGCACTCTACACCGCATAATTTGATTTTTTGCCGCATAGTTTAGTCAACCTTTCACATAATTTTGCCCTCCCCAGTCGCATAATTCCAGTGGCCCTGCCCAAGACCCATGCCCATAGGCTGCACGGCACCCCTCTGCCAGTGGAACAGTGCCCTCGGCAGTCAGCCCAATGAGGGCGCCAGTGGGAAGGTTCTACACCTCAGTTAAACCTCCTGCGGTCCCTGGTTCGGGTTAGGTTTTGCCTTCGAGCACAGTTAGGTAAACACTGTATTTCTTAGAGGATGGCGCGCAATGATCATTGTTGCACTGGGGCCTTGGGCACAAAGTTCACTCGTGCTGGTGCACTGCTCATGTAGCAGATGTGCAGAAGAAGAACCCGTTGTGACTGAAACTGTGAAAAGTCTTTGCGACAGCAGCATCCACGGGCAGCATAGACCTCTGGCAATGCCTAATTAGTACAAAAATAACATAAGGGCCAGGGCACTCGTTAGGAGGCCACCACCGCTAGCACCACCCATCGCCCCTGCCATGCTGCCAATGACAGTACCAACACAACTACTAACTACCACACTCCTCCAAGTGTGACAAATCAGATCATCTCAGGCCTCTAAAGCTAGAAAAATGTTTTGGGCGGTAGAAACTGGTAATTTTTAATGTATATTGAATTAATAATTAACTGTTGTGGTGGTCTCTAAATTAGCCAGACAACGCCCCCCTGTGGCATACTGTCATAAGCACCGGTGTCAACATCTAAATTTCGTCTCCCCGCTCCGGAAACCACCGGCTCATTTTAAACACTGCCTTTGAGACTGTTAGAACCTGGTCTGAAGGTAAAAGACGAGATTGCCTGGCGATGAACGCTCTCGACATCTACTGATGCAAAGATTACATAAACTTTATTTACAGTCGGAAGCAGCACTATAGAGCTAACAGGGCTTTGATATTATAGAAACTAAAGTCCAAACGTTTGCGGTCAAACGACCTGTTCTTGTAGAGAAGAGATCGCGTTCCTGAGATTCCACATTAACATTTCATTCATGTAATGAAACGCCTTGCGTCAGACATGCTTATGTCACATTCCTTTCTGTCATTCGAACACAACAATTAATTAACAATCAATAAATCTCCAGAAAGTTTCAGACACAAACACAATCTTCTCTTCGACAGCCGATGTGTGATTCGCGGGCTAACCCACCCTCCAAGGTTTAAAGTATGGTGAAGACAAATCAGCACAATCTAGCAATAAAACGGATACCTAAACCCAAGTCACCTCCATCTGTTCAAGAACAGAGGTTTGATACAACCAGAGCAACAATGGCTCAGCTGATGTAGGACAATCACTAGCTGTCAATGCAAAGAACCATCCATTGGTCTCCTCCGTAGACGTGGCTCTATCTCTTCCAGACTGCCCTCGGACAGCCGCCAGATGCTACTGGATCCTGGCCAGAGAGCATTATGGGCCTCCTGGCACCACCATGGACAAGAGGGACACTGAGCGTTAAGGACAAAACTTACTAAGGGCCAGGGCTGCTCTGGAAGGAAGAGACACCTGGACTTGATTGGTTCAGGGGAGGTCGGTAGGCTTGGCACCAACAACCACGTCTGCTGAATGCAGTCTACCCTGTGAGAGGAGAAGTTACTTCATCCTTTGGCTTTAGCAAAGTTCTGCGCAGCAACACAGAGGTAAGAAATACCAGTCTTTATGTGAGAGGCAGGATGAGACCTCAGTACTGAGAAAGAACACCTTGATGCTGCTTTCACCTGAGGACAAGACGGTAGATTGCCTCGTGAGCTGAGGACATCCTTGGTTGTGAGAACCTGCTACCTGAGGACAAAAGGGGTTCACTCGAGAATCAGCCCACCCAGAAGAACTGTTTCCCTCCATATCTCCTATGAGAGACACATCCTCAGGGTGTGGTGGCTCAATGCGAGGGAGGAGCTCTAGAGCAACCGCGCCTTGCCAAAGATGCTCTTCTCCTCTGCAACTGCTGCCCCTACTGTATCTGTGAACACCCTGCTCTTTCCTTCTGCCTACCCACCTGCCTCCTGCCCAACAATAAAGGTTATATCCAGAGCCGGCCTGTGCTAAGATTGCGCCCTGGGCAGAGATAAATTTGACGCTCTTGCTGGTGGTAATGAATTAAATGAGGCAGGAGGGGGTCCCTTTTGTGTTCACTGGTCAGTGCCTGGCTGAGCAGGGACTGGCCCTTGAACACAAACATCCCCGGACCTCCCCCAGCTCACCTAAACCAACGATAGCCTCATGCAGATAAGGGTTTTGTTGCTGTGGCCCAGCAGGCATCAGGGGGTGAAGGGAGGACAAGAAAGGGTGGGCTAAAGGGGTGTTAAAAACATCGCCCGCCATATGATAATGAAGGTCTAAAACCACTTTCAAACTGTCAAATCAAACAGAATCGAACAGGCAGGGACAAGGCTGGAGCAAGATGAGAAGAACGCTGTTTTTGGCATAACCTTAACGCACGCAGCTCCATGCGCCCCTCAGAAAATTGCGCCCTGGCCCCGGCTTGCCGATGCTAAAGGCCAGCCCTCGTTATATCACCCCATGGAGAGTACCCCTTTCTATTGTTACCTGAGGATATAGCCACACTGGGTGAGCGTGCCCCTCTAGCCAAGAAACCACCAGCATCAGACATGTGTCTCCGAGGCCAACACCCAACTCCCACCATCCTCCACGAACCTCATGTGATGACCACAAGAGGACCATGAGATGTAGGCCCTGACAAGTGCACTGTCCTAGAAGACGTCTCTGCACCTACCACCACAGGAGATGTAAGAACTAAGTAGCCACCACTTGCAGAGCACTCTAAACAGAAAAAGTGAACTCTAAATAGAGCAACCAGGCTACAGTTGACAGTAGAACTTGCAAGTGTTCGCAGTGTCAGATCAATCAATCAATACTTGAAGAGCGCCGCATATCACCCGTGAGGGTATCCAGGCGCTGGGCTCAGTCGAACAGCCAGGTCTAAAGTCTCTTCCTGAAGTCCGTTAGCGAGGGTGATGTTTGGAGGTGGAGGGGGCTGGTGTTCCAGGACTTGGTGGCGAGGTGGGAGGAGTGGCCTCCGCTGAGAAACCGGAGGAAGAGCAGTCTCTGCACGAGGGAGGCGGAGCAAAGGTTTCTGGATGGGTGGTGGAAGTTCAGGCAGTCCCATGTTCACCAAGGGATGATGCACAAACACAGTCAGGTAGACACAGTTGTAACTCTCAAACAGCCGCATCATCACTAAGCTACTGAACGGACATCCTATTTAAAAATACAAGTCTTACAGGACAATTCGAATATCCCCATTCATTTGCTAGCTATCCCTAATCTTCTAAAGCTGCTTCATCGTCCAAGAGCCGGTCTTACTGTTCCACCTCAATACGCCTTGCGACTCAAGGCCTGCAAAGGAGGCACTTGACTTCAGCCAGTATGAAGGAGCGGATCCCTGAAGTTTCACAGGCAGCAGCCACACTGGCCACAAGGATTACCAAGAGGTCTCGGACTCTCCCTGCTCCCCAGAAAACTGCCCTGACACCATAGAAAGCCCTAGCGAAGGGTCTGGCTCAAGGTAACTTCAGAATCTGGAGGTACAACTGTCCTCCAAAGGCTACCAGGCAATCTCCTAATTTCTCCGTAGGTAGGATTTTGAGAGTCTAAACGCTGACAACGATACATGGGCACCGACAGCCTGGGCAGACTACAATTTCCATGTGTAAGTTATTGGAAGGAAACACTTCCGCTTGGCCGTTGTTAGACAGAGGCATCACGGGTGACGCAGTCTTGTTGGCACATATGAGGGGCAGGAAGAGAAACAATACTTGTATCCCATTCTGTGAATCCTCTCGGCTCTGTCGCACCCTGGGTTGGGCTCTTGTGATGATATGTTGTGGAGACTTCAAACTACATTTATTTTGTAAATGAGACACTGATCAGAAACGGCCCGATGCCAGGCAGAGGCCAAGCGACTCGCCATCATGATCACCACTTGCGCTATTATGGCGATGCTGCTCCTGCTGTCCCTTGAAGGAGCGCACAAACTCCCCTGGAACCGGAGCCAACCAGAGGCAGCACGGAGCAGGATGGGGAGTCCTGGCATCCTACCTAAGCAATAAATGAATGCAGTCTGGTAGCAAGCAGACCTGCTTTCCGCGTAAACATACCTGAACAATGGGTTATTTCAGAATGCAATAAGAAGGCAGTGTGGCACGGCGACCAGCAGCGAGGTTGTATGTGATTTCATAGAAAAACGATTTCATGAAACACCATTACTGAGAAACCATCCTATTTCACCTAAACTGTTAAATGGAAATTTGCAGGATGATTGGCATTCACCCATTTCATTGAAACCAATTCATGGAATGTCTATTTTTCCGAAATTGGCTTTTGCATACTTATTTTTAAAGTGAAATGCAGGTCTTACTTTCAGAAACCTTTTTGTTGGCGGTATTTATTTCAGTACTTTTCTTCAGGGGACATTATTTTAGATTCATATCTCTTGCATTGTCAAACAATTACTTTGGAAGCTTTTAGTTCGCTGACCTGTCACCACCCATAAACACCATTCTTCATCCGTTACCCCTCACAAAACCTAAACACCATTCATTGCTGCCCCCCAAAATCACCTCACCATGCCTAAACTACACCCGCCGCTGGCTCCTGCTCTCCCTCCATCGCCCGCCCTAAAAGTCCTTACTACCCCTAAACTTCCCCCAATCCTGCACCCTAAAAAAACATTTCTGCGCATAAACCCCACCCATTGCTGAAACCTCACAACCCCTCTGCACCGCTAAACTCCACAATTCTTCAACCCTAGAAAACCCTGGCCGCCCCTAAACACCACTAATCCCTGCCTACTAAAACCCCTCTCTAACTCTAAACTCCATCCAGGTTCAGCGTCATTTTGGATTTTTCCTTAAAATTATATTTCCTTTAAAATAATGTTCTTAAATTTTGTATTTATTTCTATTTCGGTAAAATGGTCTTGCCTTAAAATTGTTTTTCCATAATTGGGTTTCTTGCAATGTGGTTGCTCAGTTCTTAGTTAATTCACATACATAGCCAGTTTATACTAGACACGGAACAAATCCCCCTAACACAACCGAACCACCAGCTAACCGACTGATGAAAATGCTAGAAGGCGCTGCACACGATCATACACAGTATGCGCGGTCCAAGCAGTCGGACTACGGGAATCAAAGCAGGTGGAAGTGAAGGGAAACCACGGTCCCTCTCACTGCAGCCATCTGCAGGCCTCAGGCCAAGGTGGCAGGACACAGAGAAGCAAGCACTGTTTCTATACATTAAAGGCACAGAGAGATCAATAACACGCACAGAACCATGCAAACAGTTATAACATACATGCACCCATGCAGAGAAACAGAACACATGTAGAGGCATTCATGCACAACCCCACCAGGCTATATAAATATCCATCTACAAGCAGGATTAGTAAAGACAGTCACTATCAGACAATGTAGGGTTAGCTGCATTTGGCAGAACAGGAAGTAATCTCCTCTGACAGGCAGTGTAGATATGACTGCTGGGCAGGACAGAAAGAGCCCCAAGCTACACGTGGCTTTGAAGCAAGAGCTCTGGATCAGAGAGAAGCGAGCCATGACCTCTGGGTGGGCGAGAAGCAAGAGCTCTGGATCAGAGAGAGGCCAGGAATGACCTGTGGGTGGGAGAGAAGCAGGAGCTGAGGGCAGACGAGAAGTATGACCTAGAGTGGGTAAGAAGCAAGAGCTCTGATCCGAGAAAGGCCATGCATGACCTCTGGGTGAGCGTGAAGCATGAGCTACAGGGGGGCGAGAAGTATGACCTAGAGTTGGCGAGAAGCAGGAGCTCTGCATCAGAGAGAGGTCAGGTATAACCTGTGGGTGGGCGACAAGCATGAGCTGCAGGCAGATGAGAAATATGAGCTAGAATGGGCGAGAAGCAAGAGCTCTGAATCAGAGAGAGGCCAGCCATGACCTGTGGGTAGGAGAGAAGCATGTGCTGCAGGCAGACGAGAAGTATGACCTAGAGTGGGCGAGAAGCAGGAGCTCTGGATCAGAGAGGCCAGGCATGACCTGTGGGTGGGCGAGAAGCATGAGCTGTGGGTGGGCGAGAAGCATGAGCTGCAGGCGGACGAGAAGTATGAGCTAGAGTGGGCGACAAGCAGGAGCTCTGGATCAGAGAGAGGCCAGGCATGACCTGTGGGGGGCGAGAAGCATGAGCTGTGGGTGGGTGAGAAGCATGAGCTGCAGGGGGACGAGAAGCATGAGCTGCAGGGGGACGAGAAGCATGAGCTGCAGGGGGACAAGAAGTATGACCTAGAGTGGGCGAGAAGCAAGAGCTCTGATCAGAGAGAGTCCAGGCATGAACTGTGGGTGGGCGAGAAGTGTGAGCTGCAGGCGGATGAGAAGTATGACCTAGAGTCAGCGAGAAGCAAGATCTCTGGATCAGAGAGAGGCCAGGCATGACCTCTGGGTTGGCATGGCACATGAGCTGCAGGCGGACGAAAGGTATGACCTAGAGTGGACGAGAAGCAAGAGCTCTGGATCAAAGAGAGGAAAGGCATGACCTGAGGGTGGGCGAGAAGCATGAGCTGCAGGCAGACGAGAAGTATGACCTAGAGTGGGTGAGAAGCAAGAGCTCTGATCAGAGAGAGGCCAGGCATGACCTGTGCGTGGGCAAGAGGCATGAGCTGCAGGCGGACGAGAAGTATGACCTTGAGTGGGTGAGAAACAGGAGCTCTGGATCAGAGAGAGGCCAGGCATGACCTAAGGATGGGAGAGAAGCATGAGCTGCAGGCGGACGAGAAGCATGAGCTAGAGTGGGTGAGACGCAAGAGCTCTGGATCAGAGAGGGGCCAGGCATGACCTGTGGGTGGGCGAGAAGAATGAGCTGCAGGCGGACGAGAAGCATGAGCTAGAGTGGGCGAGACGCAAGAGCTCTGGATCAGAGAGAGGCCAGGCATGACCTGTGGGTGGGAGAGAAGCAGGAGCTGAGGGCGGACAAGAAGTGTGACCTAGAGTGGGCGAGAAGCAAGAGCTGTGGATAAGAGAGAGGCCAGGCATGACCTGTGGATGGGCGAGAAGCATGAGCTCTGGATCAGAGAGAGGCCAGGCATGACCTGTGGGTGGGCGAGAAGTATGACCTAGAGTGGCAAAGCTCTAGGCAAAGCCAATAGGTCACACCTTTGTAAACGAATGCCATCTGACCGACCTAGCCATTGTTTCCTGCTGAGCACTAACAAAAGTAATTAGTCTGGCTTCTATGAGATGCACAAATCAATTGGGTGTGCCTGTTTTGCATGTGTTAGCACATTAAAGCCTTCTACCTATTGGTTTTGCCAAGGCTTGTTTACTTAAAGGAGGACAACATTCCGAGATGACCCGATGGAGATTCACACCTGGGACAGTAAGGGTATACAGGGAGCTCGTACAATTACCTGCCGAGTTAACTTGCGGCATTAACCCTTTTTCACTGATTTATACCGACAGATAGAAGGCGGACGCCTGAACACTGGCAATAGTTAGACGAAGCAGAGAGAGAGAGGGCGGGAGTGGCACACGGTGCCCACAGCCAGGGTCTGCCAGCTCGCACCCTGCAGTGTTATGCTGCACTGCGCACCCTCGTGTTTGTTCATTGATAACTAAAGTTCAGCAACGGGTGTCTCTTACAGAAGCAGAAAACACTTCTGAACATCCCTAGGTGTCTCTTACAGAAACTGAACATCCCTAGGTGTCTCTTAGAGAAGCAGAAAACACTACTGAACATCCCTAGGTGTCTCTTACAGAAGCAGAAAACATCCCTAGGTGTCTCTTAGAGAAGCAGAAAACACTACTGAACATCCCTAGGTGTCTCTTAGAGAAGCAGAAAACACTACTGAACATCCCTAGGTGTCTCTTACAGAAGCAGAAAACACTACTGAACATCTCTAGGTGTCTCTTACAGAAACAGAAAACACTACTGAACATCCCTAGGTGTCTCTTACAGAAGCAGAAAACATCCCTAGGTGTCTCTTAGAGAAGCAGAAAACACTACTGAACATCCCTAGGTGTCTCTTACAGAAGCAGAAAACACTACTGAACATCTCTAGGTGTCTCTTACAGAAACAGAAAACACTACTGAACATCCCTAGGTGTCTCTTACAGAAGCAGAAAACACTACTGAACATCCCTAGGTGTCTCTTTCAGAAGCAGAAAACACTACTGAACATCCCTAGGTGTCTCTTACAGAAGCAGAAAACACTACTGAACATCCCTAGGTGTCTCTTACAGAAGCAGAAAACACTACTGAACATCCCTAGGTGTCTCTTACAGAAACAGAAAACACTACTGAACATCCCTAGGTGTCTCTTACAGAAGCAGAAAACACTACTGAACATCCCTAGGTGTCTCTTACAGAAACAGAAAACACTACTGAAGATCCCTAGGTGTCTCTTACAGAAGCAGAAAACACTACTGAAGATCCCTAGGTGTCTCTTACAGAAACAGAAAACACTACTGAACATCCCTAGGTGTCTCTTTCAGAAGCAGAAAACACTACTGAACATCCCTAGGTGTCTCTTACAGAAACAGAAAACACTACTGAACATCCCTAGGTGTCTCTTACAGAAGCAGAAAACACTACTGAACATCCCTAGGTGTCTCTTACAGAAGCAGAAAACACTACTGAACATCCCTAGGTGTCTCTTACAGAAGCAGAAAACACTACTGAACATCCCTAGGTGTCTCTTACAGAAGCAGAAAACACTACTGAACATCCCTAGGTGTCTCTTACAGGAGCAGAAAACACTACTGAACATCCCTAGGTGTCTCTTACAGGAGCAGAAAACACTACTGAACATCCCTAGGTGTCTCTTACAGAAGCAGAAAACACTACTGAAGATCCCTAGGTGTCTCTTACAGGAGCAGAAAACACTACTGAAGATCCCTAGGTGTCTCTTACAGGAGCAGAAAACACTACTGAAGATCCCTAGGTGTCTCTTACAGGAGCAGAAAACACTACTGAAGATCCCTAGGTGTCTCTTACAGGAGCAGAAAACACTATTGAACATCCCTAGGTGTCTCTTACAGAAGCAGAAAACACTACTGAAGATCCCTAGGTGTCTCTTACAGAAGCAGAAAACACTACTGAAGATCCCTAGGTGTCTCTTACAGGAGCAGAAAACACTACTGAACATCCCTAGGTGTCTCTTACAGGAGCAGAAAACACTACTGAAGATCCCTAGGTGTCTCTTACAGGAGCAGAAAACACTACTGAAGATCCCTAGGTGTCTCTTTCAGAAACAGAAAACACTACTGAAGATCCCTAGGTGTCTCTTTCAGAAGCAGAAAACACTACTGAAGATCCCTAGGTGTCTCTTACAGAAACTGAACATCCCTAGGTGTCTCTTAGAGAAGCAGAAAACACTACTGAACATCCCTAGGTGTCTCTTACAGAAGCAGAAAACATCCCTAGGTGTCTCTTAGAGAAGCAGAAAACACTACTGAACATCCCTAGGTGTCTCTTAGAGAAGCAGAAAACACTACTGAACATCCCTAGGTGTCTCTTACAGAAGCAGAAAACACTACTGAACATCTCTAGGTGTCTCTTACAGAAACAGAAAACACTACTGAACATCCCTAGGTGTCTCTTACAGAAGCAGAAAACATCCCTAGGTGTCTCTTAGAGAAGCAGAAAACACTACTGAACATCCCTAGGTGTCTCTTACAGAAGCAGAAAACACTACTGAACATCTCTAGGTGTCTCTTACAGAAACAGAAAACACTACTGAACATCCCTAGGTGTCTCTTACAGAAGCAGAAAACACTACTGAACATCCCTAGGTGTCTCTTTCAGAAGCAGAAAACACTACTGAACATCCCTAGGTGTCTCTTACAGAAGCAGAAAACACTACTGAACATCCCTAGGTGTCTCTTACAGAAGCAGAAAACACTACTGAACATCCCTAGGTGTCTCTTACAGAAACAGAAAACACTACTGAACATCCCTAGGTGTCTCTTACAGAAACAGAAAACACTACTGAACATCCCTAGGTGTCTCTTACAGAAACAGAAAACACTACTGAAGATCCCTAGGTGTCTCTTACAGAAGCAGAAAACACTACTGAAGATCCCTAGGTGTCTCTTACAGAAACAGAAAACACTACTGAACATCCCTAGGTGTCTCTTTCAGAAGCAGAAAACACTACTGAACATCCCTAGGTGTCTCTTACAGAAACAGAAAACACTACTGAACATCCCTAGGTGTCTCTTACAGAAGCAGAAAACACTACTGAACATCCCTAGGTGTCTCTTACAGAAGCAGAAAACACTACTGAACATCCCTAGGTGTCTCTTACAGAAGCAGAAAACACTACTGAACATCCCTAGGTGTCTCTTACAGAAGCAGAAAACACTACTGAACATCCCTAGGTGTCTCTTACAGGAGCAGAAAACACTACTGAACATCCCTAGGTGTCTCTTACAGGAGCAGAAAACACTACTGAACATCCCTAGGTGTCTCTTACAGAAGCAGAAAACACTACTGAAGATCCCTAGGTGTCTCTTACAGGAGCAGAAAACACTACTGAAGATCCCTAGGTGTCTCTTACAGGAGCAGAAAACACTACTGAAGATCCCTAGGTGTCTCTTACAGGAGCAGAAAACACTACTGAAGATCCCTAGGTGTCTCTTACAGGAGCAGAAAACACTATTGAACATCCCTAGGTGTCTCTTACAGAAGCAGAAAACACTACTGAAGATCCCTAGGTGTCTCTTACAGAAGCAGAAAACACTACTGAAGATCCCTAGGTGTCTCTTACAGGAGCAGAAAACACTACTGAACATCCCTAGGTGTCTCTTACAGGAGCAGAAAACACTACTGAAGATCCCTAGGTGTCTCTTACAGGAGCAGAAAACACTACTGAAGATCCCTAGGTGTCTCTTTCAGAAACAGAAAACACTACTGAAGATCCCTAGGTGTCTCTTTCAGAAGCAGAAAACACTACTGAAGATCCCTAGGTGTCTCTTTCAGAGGCAGAAAACACTACTGAAGATCCCTAGGTGTCTCTTACAGAAGCAGAAAACACTACTGAACATCCCTAGGTGTCTCTTTCAGAAGCAGAAAACACTACTGAAGATCCCTAGGTGTCTCTTTCAGAAACAGAAAACACTACTGAAGATCCCTAGGTGTCTCTTTCAGAAGCAGAAAACACTACTGAAGATCCCTAGGTGTCTCTTACAGAAGCAGAAAACACTACTGAAGATCCCTAGGTGTCTCTTTCAGAAGCAGAAAACACTACTGAACATCCCTAGGTGTCTCTTACAGAAGCAGAAAACACTACTGAACATCCCTAGGTGTCTCTTTCAGAAGCAGAAAACACTACTGAAGATCCCTAGGTGTCTCTTACAGGAGCAGAAAACACTACTGAACATCCCTAGGTGTCTCTTACAGGAGCAGAAAACACTACTGAACATCCCTAGGTGTCTCTTACAGGAGCAGAAAACACTACTGAACATCCCAAGGTGTCTCTTACAGGAGCAGAAAACACTACTGAAGATCCCTAGGTGTCTCTTACAGGAGCAGAAAACACTACTGAACATCCCTAGGTGTCTCTTACAGGAGCAGAAAACACTACTGAACATCTCTAGGTGTCTCTTTCAGAAGCAGAAAACACTACTGAAGATCCCTAGGTGTCTCTTACAGGAGCAGAAAACACTACTGAAGATCCCTAGGTGTCTCTTACAGGAGCAGAAAACACTACTGAAGATCCCTAGGTGTCTCTTACAGGAGCAGAAAACACTACTGAAGATCCCTAGGTGTCTCTTACAGGAGCAGAAAACACTACTGAACATCCCTAGGTGTCTCTTACAGGAGCAGAAAACACTACTGAACATCTCTAGGTGTCTCTTTCAGAAGCAGAAAACACTACTGAAGATCCCTAGGTGTCTCTTACAGGAGCAGAAAACACTACTGAAGATCCCTAGGTGTCTCTCACAGAAGCAGAAAACACTACTGAACATCCCTAGGTGTCTCTTACAGAAACAGAAAACATCCCTAGGTGTCTCTTAGAGAAGAAGAAAACACTACTGAACATCCCTAGGTGTCTCTTACAGGAGCAGAAAACACTACTGAAGATCCCTAGGTGTCTCTTACAGAAGCAGAAAACACTACTGAACATCCCTAGGTGTCTCTTACAGAAACAGAAAACACTACTGAACATCCCTAGGTGTCTCTTACAGAAGCAGAAAACACTACTGAACATCCCTAGGTGTCTCTTTCAGAAGCAGAAAACACTACTGAAGATCCCTAGGTGTCTCTTTCAGGAGCAGAAAACACTACTGAACATCCCTAGGTGTCGCTTACAGAAGCAGAAAACACTACTGAACATCCCTAGGTGTCTCTTTCAGAAGCAGAAAACACTACTGAAGATCCCTAGGTGTCTCTTTCAGAAACAGAAAACACTACTGAAGATCCCTAGGTGTCTCTTTCAGAAGCAGAAAACACTACTGAAGATCCCTAGGTGTCTCTTACAGAAGCAGAAAACACTACTGAAGATCCCTAGGTGTCTCTTTCAGAAGCAGAAAACACTACTGAACATCCCTAGGTGTCTCTTACAGAAGCAGAAAACACTACTGAACATCCCTAGGTGTCTCTTTCAGAAGCAGAAAACACTACTGAAGATCCCTAGGTGTCTCTTACAGGAGCAGAAAACACTACTGAACATCCCTAGGTGTCTCTTACAGGAGCAGAAAACACTACTGAACATCCCTAGGTGTCTCTTACAGGAGCAGAAAACACTACTGAACATCCCAAGGTGTCTCTTACAGGAGCAGAAAACACTACTGAAGATCCCTAGGTGTCTCTTACAGGAGCAGAAAACACTACTGAACATCCCTAGGTGTCTCTTACAGGAGCAGAAAACACTACTGAACATCTCTAGGTGTCTCTTTCAGAAGCAGAAAACACTACTGAAGATCCCTAGGTGTCTCTTACAGGAGCAGAAAACACTACTGAAGATCCCTAGGTGTCTCTTACAGGAGCAGAAAACACTACTGAAGATCCCTAGGTGTCTCTTACAGGAGCAGAAAACACTACTGAAGATCCCTAGGTGTCTCTTACAGGAGCAGAAAACACTACTGAACATCCCTAGGTGTCTCTTACAGGAGCAGAAAACACTACTGAACATCTCTAGGTGTCTCTTTCAGAAGCAGAAAACACTACTGAAGATCCCTAGGTGTCTCTTACAGGAGCAGAAAACACTACTGAAGATCCCTAGGTGTCTCTTACAGAAGCAGAAAACACTACTGAACATCCCTAGGTGTCTCTTACAGAAACAGAAAACATCCCTAGGTGTCTCTTAGAGAAGCAGAAAACACTACTGAACATCCCTAGGTGTCTCTTACAGGAGCAGAAAACACTACTGAAGATCCCTAGGTGTCTCTTACAGAAGCAGAAAACACTACTGAACATCCCTAGGTGTCTCTTACAGAAACAGAAAACACTACTGAACATCCCTAGGTGTCTCTTACAGAAGCAGAAAACACTACTGAACATCCCTAGGTGTCTCTTACAGGAGCAGAAAACACTACTGAAGATCCCTAGGTGTCTCTTACAGGAGCAGAAAACACTACTGAACATCCCTAGGTGTCTCTTACAGAAACAGAAAACACTACTGAACATCCCTAGGTGTCTCTTACAGAAACAGAAAACACTACTGAAGATCCCTAGGTGTCTCTTTCAGAAGCAGAAAACACTACTGAAGATCCCTAGGTGTCTCTTACAGGAGCAGAAAACACTACTGAACATCCCTAGGCGTCTCTTACAGAAGCAGAAAACACTACTGAACATCTCTAGGTGTCTCTTACAGGAGCAGAAAACACTACTGAAGATCCCTAGGTGTCTCTTACAGAAGCAGAAAACACTACTAAACATCCCTAGGTGTCTCTTACAGGAGCAGAAAACACTACTGAAGATCCCTAGGTGTCTCTTACAGAAGCAGAAAACACTACTGAACATCCCTAGGTGTCTCTTACAGGAGCAGAAAACACTACTGAAGATCCCTAGGTGTCTCTTACAGGAGCAGAAAACACTACTGAAGATCCCTAGGTGTCTCTTACAGGAGCAGAAAACACTACTGAAGATCCCTAGGTGTCTCTTACAGGAGCAGAAAACACTACTGAACATCCCTAGGTGTCTCTTACAGGAGCAGAAAACACTACTGAACATCTCTAGGTGTCTCTTTCAGAAGCAGAAAACACTACTGAAGATCCCTAGGTGTCTCTTACAGGAGCAGAAAACACTACTGAAGATCCCTAGGTGTCTCTTACAGAAGCAGAAAACACTACTGAACATCCCTAGGTGTCTCTTACAGAAACAGAAAACATCCCTAGGTGTCTCTTAGAGAAGCAGAAAACACTACTGAACATCCCTAGGTGTCTCTTACAGGAGCAGAAAACACTACTGAAGATCCCTAGGTGTCTCTTACAGAAGCAGAAAACACTACTGAACATCCCTAGGTGTCTCTTACAGAAACAGAAAACACTACTGAACATCCCTAGGTGTCTCTTACAGAAGCAGAAAACACTACTGAACATCCCTAGGTGTCTCTTACAGGAGCAGAAAACACTACTGAAGATCCCTAGGTGTCTCCTACAGGAGCAGAAAACACTACTGAACATCCCTAGGTGTCTCTTACAGAAACAGAAAACACTACTGAACATCCCTAGGTGTCTCTTACAGAAACAGAAAACACTACTGAAGATCCCTAGGTGTCTCTTTCAGAAGCAGAAAACACTACTGAAGATCCCTAGGTGTCTCTTACAGGAGCAGAAAACACTACTGAACATCCCTAGGCGTCTCTTACAGAAGCAGAAAACACTACTGAACATCTCTAGGTGTCTCTTACAGGAGCAGAAAACACTACTGAAGATCCCTAGGTGTCTCTTACAGAAGCAGAAAACACTACTGAACATCCCTAGGTGTCTCTTACAGGAGCAGAAAACACTACTGAAGATCCCTAGGTGTCTCTTACAGAAGCAGAAAACACTACTGAACATCCCTAGGTGTCTCTTACAGGAGCAGAAAACACTACTGAACATCCCTAGGTGTCTCTTACAGGAGCAGAAAATACCACTGAACATCCCTACGACCCTACCCTGGTATCTGTGTATTCCTTTCAGCTTTATCTGCACAGCTCATATATCTAAATAATGAAACAGAAATAACGCATTCTCCGTAGGTACCGATCCGATTTCACTTTATAAAATGCTAGTTCCTGAATGAAAGTAAATTATCTTTAAATCCATTCGAGGGGTGTCCTCGTTAATCGGCGTCTAACAAGTGAATATACACATATGTTGTTGAAAAAAGACGTAAACCAGTAATCTAAAGTGTAGTTGTTTATATATTTGTGTAAAAGTGCCTGGCAGGTCTCCTTGCTTCTGCCCATTAATCGTTGACTGTCACCTTCCGTATCTATTTACCCCCCCCCCCCCCTCTCTTGGCGAGTTAGAAACGGAGGCGGACACAGTGAAGCGAAGTCCCAGATGACAAGATGTCGCCAAGATAAGAGACTGGGCTCCGCCCTCGGATCTCTCATCGACCGCCGACAGTTTAACGTGCGTCTCTCATTTCGTGTCCATTGCTTTTAAAAAACCTGCCCTCGGGGCTTTAAGGAGGCCGGGTTCCTCCAGGTCTCAGACTTTTCCGTAATTAAAACCGACCTTGAAACAGGTCCTGATTAGGCGCTATATTCACGTTCTGAGCTTTACAGGAAAAACACTAATCAGTTTCTGGACAATGGCTGTAAAACCGGTTAAGGTCACGCATGCCAGCGATGTTGTTCCTGCGTGCGTTTCACACACTTGACTTAATCTGGCCTTACATAGGAGTGTTGGCTTTTTCCAGGATGTTGGATTTTGCATGTGTTCATGCAGCTCATTACTGAGTGGTAGTGAGCGGAGTCGCCTCATCTTGCAGCCCACAAGATTGTTGGCTTTTTCCAGGATGTTCTGCTTCTGTGACCTTTAGGTCTTGCCTAACCAGTGCATGCGCTGTCGCTTTCTTTTCTAACAACTGGGTTAGAGTACGCCCATTGCTTACCATAGGTTGGCTTCACTGTCACTCTCACTTGCCTGCTTCTTATTAGTCATGTGCTGTAGGCTTCCTTCCTCTTCCTGTGTTTGTCCCTCCCCTAGACATGGACTTATGTTCACCCACTGCTCATTAGTTTAGGCATTTTTTTTCTTTTGCTTAAACTCTCCACTACGATTGAGACCTCTGGAGTTGGGCTGAAGAGATTGCAAGTTTCTCACCGTGGCTGTGGGGGGCCTCATAAAGGTGTACAGAACACATGCTTATCCAATCCCTGGCCTCTCTGCAGAGAGCTTAAAGCAATAGCTATGTGTGCCAGTTGTGATTGTGTATGAAAGGGCTTCAAGGAGTTAGACAGCTGCTGAACAGTGACAGAGCGAAAGTTAAAGAAAACGTAGTTACAGGTGAGCGGGTGTTTTGTGGGGTGGGGGATGGTGGAGTGAAGGAGATTCAAGGATATACCTGCAAAAGAGAGAAAAGAGGGCGCTGAAGAGGAAAGAGATGAGGTGTTAGATATGCAGAAGAGAGGATTTCAAAAAGCTGTGAGGTGAAAAAGGTCACAAGTGTCTAACAGAGTGAGATACTGCAGAGCCAAGTGATGTGAAGGGAGGAAAGGGAATGACCGAGACACTGACCACTGCCCCTTCCACAGACTTTAGTTGTGTTTAAGTCATGGTCTCATATTTTTATTATTAACATTTTCAATTCTAATTATTCCCAACAAAATCACAGTCGTTACTCGTTTATTTGTTACTGCTAATAAGCAATGGCAAAGCCAAGAGGTCTGTCTTATTTTAGGTGTATGTCTGCGTGGATGCAATATCTGAAAGAGGTGTCAGGGGCGCGGTGAAGCACTAAAGGACTGGTTGGGGTTTGCTACGGGAAGTGCAGAGTTTTAGCTTACCTGTTTGAATCCACACCCCGATTTACATAGGCCGTGCCCCCTTGAGAGGCGTCCATTTTTTTAATCCCACTTAAAACACTGCGGACCTGGTTGTTCTAAAGCAATTTTCCCTTCTCATAACCAGGGCACAAGTCCTAAACAAGCATTGGCATAGCCAATAGGTCTCACCTTTGGGACCTTACAAGTGTTTAGCCATGCAACACTTGATGTTGTAGCACCAAGGATATAGTGCTGGATAACTAAACACTTATAAGGTCCAAAAGGCGAGACCTATTGGCTATGCCAATGCTTGTTTATATATTTCATATTTAATGAAGCATATACGTGCATATGAAATGACCCGGCTGCATCACTGCTCCTTTTATTGCTTTCTTTGCCGGTGTTGCACAGCATCAGCAAAACGCAGTAGCAAATAAAATGTGTCAAAAAAGCAAGACTTTGCCAATGCTTGTTCACATAGGGACGTCCTAATGTTTTTTCTTAATCTGCTTTATCTTTCACTTTCTTTAAGAACCCGCAAGTGATTTAGTGTAAGACTACTGTAGTGCAAGAACCTGCAATCACTTGCTCGTGTTAGGTCTGCCCCTAGCCAAGAACTTTTGCTTTAAATAAAAATATCTAAACTATACCTATTTGTTTACAGGGGATTTAAACAGGTCCTATTCACCCATTGACCTGTTGCAGTGTCATTCACATTTGCCTTCCGCCCACCACAGTATACAGCATGGGGCACAGGGTCACCCAACTTCCACCACTGGCCCTGAGTGAGGACCTCTCATCTTGCACAATGTGCACGTCCGCACAATAAGTAGTTCCTTCAACGCCAGGGATTTCTAGCGCAATGTGTGGTTTCGCATATAAATATACATATGTTTGTTCTTGGGAAATGCCTGTTTTTTCATACGATGGGTCTTCATGCAAAACCATTCACAAACATAATAAGCATTGGTAAAACCAAGAGGGCAGCAGTTAACGCCAGCCCTACTAGCTGTGCCAATGTTTGGTTTAAGTACATGTGCTGCAAAAAAACAAGCTGGAACACTAATATCTGTTCTTGATATTCGACTGTGCAGATGACATGCTTTGGCCACGTCATTCGAATGTTAAACGTCAAATTTGTCTGAAGTTATCTAGTTATTGTTCAGCAGAATCTGTTAGGAAAAAAACACCATCTAAAAACGTGGGAACGGTAACCTCTCACTTCCGCTTTGTAGACGTCTACGCCAGCTTTGAAAAAAAAAAAAAATACAAAACAGCAAGGGAAGACTGCCGCAGGTTGCACCTGAGTGAGCGTTCTGCAAAACAAACCCTTTTTTCACATCTGCGGAGGGAGAAAATTACCAACTGAGGCTAAGCAAACTCATTATATATTCTGCAGAAATATATTAAATAGTTACGCGATCTCTGCTTCGCTCGCTCGGTGTCTCGTTAAACAACGCAGTAAGGAAGGAGAAAAAAACGTGGCGTAACCTGTGATATCTTCCCAGACGTGCACCGAGGCCGGGACACGTAATTGGAATCATGTGCTCTCCCCACGCGGTGACCTCTGTGCTGAAAGCAGAGGTTGTGCTGAATTAAGCACAAGGATCGGCCCTCTGGAGATCTCTGGTAAGGCGGCCGGTGCCTGCTGCATGGAATCAACTAAGGCCTGGGCTTCGAGGGCAGGGAAAGGCCTGCTACAGAAGGTCGGGCATTAATGGAAATAAGGGCCAGTTTTAAAACAAATTAGAGTCCAAATACTGCCGACGCGCGCATAGACAGGCGTGGGAGGATGGCAGGGACAACAGCGTGTGCAGGGATGCGGTGGCGTAGCAATATTATTACAAACATCCAAAGGTGAGTGACGCCGGAGTCAGCATAGGGCCTGCTCTTGCGCAGTGACATTTTTCGGAGAAGGGAAGGAGAGGGAGAAAAGGGAGGGGGTAGTGAGAGCAGAGAGCAAGGGGGTGGAGGAGCATTAAAATAAAAGTGATTCGCGCGCTGTAAGACTTAATGAGCCATAACAAAAAGCCAGTTGGCGGCTACGCGCGCGTAACCGCAAGCGTGAGGCCACCAAAAGCAAGTGGTAGGACTTTTAAAAGCCCACTTACTAAATGTCTCGCCAGAGCAGCGCATGCGCTGGCTCAGGCGAGACCTAAAAAAAAAATATGGGGGGGGGGGGGACTATCCAGGTTAAGCAGTATGAAAGTGAAATCATGACGTGTGCCATCACGGCGCATGATGTCATGACATAGGACATTGCATTTGACATCACAGGAATTGACCTCACTGGAAGTGACATCACTGGAAGTGACATCAGATATTAAAACCTCACACATATGATTACAAGGTATATCATGAGTACACTTAAGCGCATTATCAGATTTAACAAATAAGATTTGGCGTCGGGGTTGTGCAAAAAAAGTGGCACAATCCAGACGCAAAATCTGGGCCTCAACTAATACATTAATTTCTTTAAACCCTGACAAAAAAGAAATTGGCAACAAGTAGAAGCATGGCAGTAGATCTGTTATGCTCAATTGGTTGCAAAGTCTACATTCCATTTATTTAATTGGGTTAAGGCATCTGCTGTAAAGGTACCCAGTAAATCTCAGGGAATAGTAATAATGGTGAATTAACTTTGGAGCTTAATGCATGTGTAGAAGAGATCTGAGTTTTGTAAAGTCCCAGATTTGAATAAAAGTAGTATTAGGTTAATGTGTCTCCTGCAAAGCACATCACATAACATGCAGATGACAGATTTTTATTTTATGTAGATAGTAAAGTGGGTTACTGCTTTTAACACAGAGATCCTTTTGTTTCCTGCAGTTCATAAATTGTAATCCTTGTAATATAGCACAGTGAGCTATGGAGGACGTGACTCCTACACCTTGTAACCGGGTCTCATGTAACTTATCTTGTACATTGATTTACACATGTACATGATTTATTGTCAATGTATAGTGTGTAGGCTTCATAAAGAGCTCTGACACCCTGCATTGGGTTGCCTAGCGCTATAAAAGAAATACAATAGTGCTATTGAAATTGTTATTTGTGTAAATACTTGGACACACCTGGCATTCTTACAGTGCATGCATCTCTTATATTCAAAGGCTGAAGAAAGGCAAAAGCATGCCTCTCTTAAATACCTGAAAAGAGATAACAAGCTGTGTTCCTTTGTCTTCCATCCATGGCATTTACATTTAAGTGTGAGGTTCCAGGCCGCCTCTAGTCAGAATATTCAAACAAAAGGAGGCCTGATGGCCCATTAACTTCAGCCCAGCTGGAGGTGAAAAAAAAGCTCCCTCGCTGCCTGCACGTTGCTGCTGGGAATTTAAAGCAGACAACGTAAAGGCGCTGCTGAACGTGTCCGGTGTCTTACACCAGAACTAGTTCCGCATATTTTTGTGGGGCCCAACTTCTTGGCAGGAGGGATGGGGTTCTCCCTGTGAAAATAGTGGGTGGATGCAGTGTACCTGCGTGTACCCCTTACTTGTGCCCTGCTCATAAGGATTAGTTGTTTACCTGTAATCCTAGTTCTCATCCAGGGGTATACTCATCAAAGTCATAATCTATGAATTATCCCCGCCCATGTGCGGGATCCCAGAGCATATAGAAAATACATGTATATACATATATATGCATATGTGAGAACATATACATGCAGCCTAAAATGTTTCAAACATGGCAAAAATGCTGAAATTACATAGGTTTGCATTGTAGTACCCCTAACCCATAAGGAAACAAGCATTTACAATGCAACGGTCTCGGCATTGTTAAAGTTAGAGCTATTGGCATTGCTCATGACAATGCCGTTTCTTTAAATGTTTTAAACTCAAAAACATAAACAAAAATAATGTCATGAGCAATGCCAATAGCTCTAACTTTAACAATGCCGAGACCGTTGCATTGTAAATGCTTGTTCCTCCAGCTGACGGATCCGGTGAGTTTGCAGAGAGGGGAAAGCCGAGCGGAATCCTGGCTCACACACGCACACAGCCCTCCCTGCCTCCCTCCCGCATCCCTCTCCCCCCACCCCTCCTCTACACCCTCCCCTCCGTCCCCCAACATCAGCAGAGAAGTAAATCCCACACTTGGGAAGCCTGACACCAGCTCTGAGATGCAGGCTCAGGTCTTAGCTCCAGAGTGTGGAATAAAATAAATGAACGCACACATAAATATATGCATTTGTAAGTGCAGGTATGCGTGCGTCCATACCCTGCATGTCCGCGCGCGTGGACATGATTATATTGCTGCTGTGTGTGTGTGCGTGCTCACACACGCTGACGTAAAGCTACGTGTCTGTGTCTGTAGGCGTTAGATTGTATACAATAAGTATACATATATGCATTGTACACTGCTCTGAAGGTAAGTGGGCAGATATGCAGGCTGGTAGCTAGAGATGACGACAGGAAGGTAGATGAGACTTGGTCAGAAAGGCAGTCAGGCCGGTAGGTGGGTAGATGGGTAGGCAGGGTGGCTGGTAGGGAGGCACATACTGATGGGAAGGTAGGTAGGTGAAGACATAAACAGCTAGTGCGGGCAGGCAGACAGGTGGGTAGATAGAAAGGGGGAGGCTGGCAGGCAGGGCACTAGGTAGGTAGAGGTAGGTGTATACGTAGGCAGATAGTGATGCCTGCAGGATTCTATGGGGAGACAGGCAGGGAGGTCTGCAAGTGGGCAGTCAGGTAGATGGATATGTACACAGAGGCAGGGAGACGGGTAGGGAGGCATGTTGGCAGCTAGGGGATCAGGCAGACTGTAGGTGGCCTACCGGGGGAACTGATGGAAAAAAGAAACAACTAAGCATGTGCAATAAGAACAACAAAATGCATGGCTAAGAATACCCAGTCAGCCTCCACATGAGTTGGTAACCAGTTTTCACACGAATCAGCTCTTCTGAGTAAATAACTTACCTGGAATGAGATATTAATTAAAAACAGAATATTTTCCATCTTTCCACCCAGAACTGGACTTTAGTAGTGCAGCAGGCGGTATATAGTATAGGCATACACTATCATTTTACGAGGCCCAAGTGACATTTCCTGTTTGCTGCGTAATTCTGTGTTACGCTTGTTATGTAACATCCTCGAAATTACTCTATATGCCACATCGCATATTTAGCGAGATTGCACAGGAACAACGTGGACAATCAGAATGCACGCGCCTGCTGTTTGGAGCAGTTGTATTTATTTTGTATTTATTTTTGCGCGTAAAATATCCTTGTCACGTCTAAAACGGATGCGATGTCGAGTTTTATGCTACGCAGGGTTTGTGTGTCAGTAATCACACAGAATATTTTGCCTGAAATTATGCAAAAACAAAGTATGCTAATTTCGCACTTCCACTACATTTTACTTTACAACAGCGAAATCCTTCAAGGAAGGATGAAAACTTCACCTAGAGGGCTTGTTAGCAACAATAATATGCAAAGCTTAATTTTTAAAGATTTGTAAATATATAAAAGGTTCCTTTGTGAGAGATTTGCAGTGGTGCCTAATGATCCACCGACTTGTGAATGTTTATAGACGCTAAATATTGATAGATCGGCACATATTATGCGCGTGCTGCAGGCGCGTCAGTGTTTTCTTGAATGTGTGTAGGAAGCCTTTGTAAATACAGTATATATGCACGCATTTACATATACATTATATAGCTATATGTCAATGCACCTGAATACACAGAAACCTGTATGTATGTCTATATAAAGATTGCCTTGAAGTATACGTGGAGGAGACGACGAGTTCTGTTTTCCCAAGACAGTATTCAGTGCATAATCGATATGGCCACTTCCTGATTTTTGGGCAACCTTCCAGAGTGAGGGGGGGGGGGGAGCTGAGGTTATGTGAAAAGGAAGGATAAAAAGAATGAACGAAGCAAATGGGCCGCATGGGAAGCGAAGGTTCGGAGAGAGAGAGGAGAGAAAGGCCAAGGCAGAGAGAGCACGAAATAGCTAATAGGTAGGTAGGTAGGTAGGTAGGTTTAGGAAACGAGCGACTGGGTATGCAGAGAGAAAAAACAGGCACAGAGGCGAGAGAGATAAATTGTCAACCACAGTGGTGGGAAAGACATTGAGACAGAGGGATGGGGAAGTAAATGTGACTGGAAGGCAGAGGGAGAGTGAATGAGATAAGGAATGAGAAAGAAAAGGAACCAGATGAGCGGAAGAGATATATAGAAGGGAAAGAAAGCTAGCTAAAAGCTTGGAAACAGGGCGAGAGCGGCCTATAGATGCGGCGAGAAAGAGAACACACAGAAAGAGGTGGGTCGAGAAAAGGAGAGGGTTAAATAGGAAAGACGGGGGGAGAGATAGAACGAGGCAGGGCTTGTGTGGCTTGGATCATTTTGTCTTCCCCCTTATCTCTGAGCCGGAGAGCCGTCCCTCTCCCGCTCTGTCTCCACGGTTCTGTTTTTTAATCATCCACAGCGAAACAGGAGACAAGAAGGGTCGGAGAAAAGCGACGAAGCTCATTGGTAGCTCAATGAAGTCACCCTCCCTGTAACCGAGGCACTGGACGCCTAAAATCCAAGGTCTGATGCTGCGCATGTGACTCAATACGTCGCATCAGCTGCCACACATTTCCTTCCCCCTTCCTTTCCATTTCGTGCCGCAGCTTTGTTTTACCGCTGTGCTTGCCTGATCCTAACGTGGACGCCCGTTTACATCCTAGAGAGGAAATGCGGACCCTACGTGTGCCGTCACGTGCTGTCTGTATGTTGTTTCTGTGTATTTTTTCTACCCAGCGAATATCATTTATGTCACAAGCTTGGAATACTAATTTAATAACGTCATCGTGTCTTGGCACTGTCCGCCTGCCAACTAGATCTTGCTGAAGCCCAGAGCTGCTTTGTCTTGTAAAAGGCGGACATTCCACGCGCACTTAGCTGTCGAGCTGCTGTTTTCACGATGCAAACTAAATATGTTTACTTTCATTACTATTATTGTTTTTTTGTATACAGCAGGGGGAGAGGACGCCAGGAACACCGCCGCCTTTCTCCGAGGCAGAGCAAAAATGCCTCGGAGAAACAGCGTCCTTTTCGGATTCGGGGGCGTGTTTGTCTTTTCTCTCCTCCAGCCATTGGCTGGAGGAGAGAATGAGACTTTCTTTAAAAAACACGCCCCCCGATCCGAAAAGGACGGGGCATGATTGGAGTGACGGGACCTCTTCTCCAATGGCTGGCCAGCATTTACTAGGCCAGCCAATGGAGAACAGGGGAGAAGAGGGGCGGGTGCAAGCCCCTCTTCTCAAAGACATTAAATCTCCGGACTTCCGGTCTGCCGACCGGATGGTCCCGAGACCTAAAAAGGAAGCACTAAACCAATTGTCCTACAACAATGCTTTATTGCCAACAAGCAAACTTGTAATTGCAGGTATTTGCCTGTAGGCTGCAGCAGAGTATCAAGAAACAAAGAAAACTGACACCTTGCCTTTAAGGCATTAGAGTAGGGGGACCGTGCCTTTAAGTCCTGTAGGAGACCCCCTGCTCCCATGATCCACCACAGGTGACAGTTAGGTCAGTTATTTTTGACGGTGCACACGCACCCGAGTAGATCTGCAATCAATAAACAATAACTTGAAGAGACTGCTCGTCCGGGGAGGTGGGTGGGTCGCTTATGACTTTGATGAGTATACCCCTGGATGAGAACTAGGATTACAGGTAAGTAACTAATCCTTCTCATCCAGGGATACTCATCAATAGTCATAATCTATGAATAGAGTAGCAAGCCCATACCCAAAGTCTCGCAGACGAGCAACAGAGCATATAGAACATGAAGTAACACCACATTCAAACAGCAGTTATGCAAATAAATTCCTCAAAGAGGCCTGCCCCAGCTGGGCATTGGCCTGTGCATCTGAATCTAGGCAGTAATGGCATGTAAAGGTATGTATCGAGCGCCATGCAAATTTCAGATATGGGAACGTTGGGAAGGAGAGCTGTAGTAGAAGCTTTCCCTCTTGTATTGTGTGCTCATGGTCTGCCCTGCAGAACCTTGTTGGCTAGTTGGTAAGACAAGGCTATACAGGAGACGATCCATCTAGAAATAGATCTTTTGGAAGCAGCCAGCCCGGTATTTGTTAAACCATAATTGACAAAGAGCCGGTCAGACTTTCTAAGCGAAAGGATTTTAGCAAGGTAAAACTTCAATACCCTCCGGGGGTCTAGAGAATGTAAGGCTCTCTCCGGAGGAGTGGTTGGTTGAGGAAAGAAAGTGGGCAACGTGATAACCTGATTTATGTGAAAATCCGAGACCACCTTGGGCAGGAAGCTTGGATGAGTCCGCAGCACCACTCTATTGGTGTGGAAAACAGTGTAAGGCTCCTTGCAGCACAGGGCCTGAATCTCACTTACCCTGCGGGCTGAAGTGATGGCTACTAAGAAAGCAGCCTTCCAGGTCAAATGCTGTAAAGATGCCTTATGGATAAGCTCAAAAGGAGCACCCATCAATTTGGTGAGAACAATGTTAAGCTCCCAGGGAGGAGAAGGGGACCTCACTGGTGGAAACACTTTCTTAAGCCCCTCTAGGAAATCTTTGACTACAGGCAGTTGAAAGAATGAGGTCTGGGTAGGGGACTTTCTATAAGCTGTGATAGCAGCTAAGTGGACCCTGATGGAGGAGTACTTTAGGCCAGACCTTGCCAAGTGCAGTAAGTATGGAAGTATCACTTGCTCTTGACCTTGAGTCGGATCAAGAACGTTGTCTATACACCAAAGGTAAAACCTCTTCCACTTGAAGGCATAGGACTTCCTAGTGGAGAGCCTCTTTGCTTCTCGAAGAATGTTCATACAGTCAGCTGGAAGGTATAGATGTCCGTACTGGATGACTTCAGGAGCCATGCAGTCGACCAGAGGGAGGGGAGATTGGGATGGAACACTCTCCCCTGGTTCTTGGTCAATAAGTCCGGGAGGCAGGGCAACCTCCGGTGTGGAACCTCTGACAGTTGAAGGAGATCCGGGTACCACCACTGGCGTGGCCACTCCGGTGCTATCAGGATCATTCTGGTGTTGGTCCTGTGGAACGTCTGTATGACCGCCGGGATGAGAGGGAGAGGAGAAAAAGCCTACAGCAATGTCTACGACCAGCTGATCAAAAGTGCATTCCCCTGTGATCCCTGCTGGGGGAACCTGGAGGCGAAGACGGGGAATTTCTTGTTTGCCGCGTCTGCGAACAGATCGATGTCTGGCACTCCCCATTGCCGGAAGACCTCTTGGGCGACGTAGTCGTTGAGCACCCAGTCGTGCGCTTCTACGAAGTCTCTGCTGAGGCCGTCTGCCTGCTCGTTCAGGGTTCCTGGCAGGTGGACTGCAATGATTGAAAGGCCTCTCGCCACCAGCCAATGCCAAATGGATTGGGCCTCCAGAGACAGGACTCGTGACCTGGTGCCTCCTTGCTTGTTCAGATAGAACATAGTTGTTGTATTGTCTGTCTGAATCTGAATGTGGCTGGAATGAAGAGACGGGCACAGGGATTTGAGCGTCAGACGGACCGCCCGTAGTTCCAAGAAGTTGATGTGATAACTCCTTTCTGTCTCGGACCAGAGACCTTGTACCTGAAGCTGGTCCATATGAGCTCCCCAGCCTTGCATTGAGGCATCTGTGACCACTGTGTTGGAGGAGTCCGATTAAAAGGGACCCCTTGCAGCAGGTGAGAACGTTTCATCCACCATCTGATGGAGTCCCTGGCAGCTTGGTGGAGAGAAACACAATCTTCCCAGCGATCTGACCTCTGAGACCATTGATCTTCGAGTGCCTGTTGTAGAAGCCGCATGTGAAGGCGTGCATTGGGCACAATGTAGATGCACAAGGCCATCGATCCCAGTAGTGAAGACACTTGCCTGGCTGTGGGAAGTGCAGTGTCGAGTGTGGCGCTTGAGAAGCATTGATGACAACCTCTCCTCCGAAGAACACACGCTTGCCTCTGCGGAGTCCAGGGAGGCGCCCAGATAGTGTATCCGTTGAGTGGGGTTGAGGACCGACTTCTTGTAGTTGACTTGCAACCCCAAGGACTGCAGCAGGTTGAGGCAGTACGAGAGATGGCGCTGGAGTAGCGCAGGTGTGGAACTTTTCAGGACCAAGTCGTCTAGATAAGGATAGACAAAGATCTTCCGCTTGCGGAGGAAGGCAGCCACCACCGCCATGCACTTGGAGAATGTGCATGGGGCAGATTTGAGGCTGAACGGAAGCACTCGGTACTGGTAGTGGTGACGAGAGACCTGAAACCTGAGGAATTTGCGATGTTTCACTGAGACAGGAATGTGGAAGTAGGCGTCCTGCAGGTCGATGGCACACATCCAGTCTCTCTGGTGAAGGTGCGGAAAGATTTGATGCAAGCCTAGCATTCTGAATTTTTCCTTTCTTACAAACCTGTTCAGCAGGCGCAGGTCGAGGATAGGTCTGTACTCTTTGGTTACTCCTCGCTTTTGAACTAGAAAGTAGCGGGAGTATACCCCCTGGTTACTTTGGAGAGGTGGGACTTCCTCTATGGCCCTCTTGGAGAGAGGAATAGCTACTTCGTCCTGTAAAAGCCGATTTTGAAGTTGAGGAAGGTGCTTCAATTGCGGGGGCACTTGCAGAGGGGGAGACTTGAACCTTAGCAAGTAACCATGCTGCACAATATTCAGCACCCATTTGTCTCTTGTTATGGTTTCCCACTCTTCCAGGTGAAAAACGATACTACCTCCTACCGGAGTGGCAAACGGGCGCTGAGGAAGTAAAGCCTCACTGTTTGGGAGGCTGCTTCGAGGTGGACTGCTGCTGCTTGGCATTCCCTCTTCCTCTGCCACGACCCCTCTGCTGGAATTGGGGTCTCTGTTGGCTCTGGGAGGACCATTGAAGGGTTTGAACCCTCTGCTGAAAGGAACTTTTGTCGCCCTGACGAAAGCGCTTCCGATATGCTTTGCGCTTCTCCAGCCCAACAGCCTTGACGGTATCCATTTCTGTTTTCATTTTATTCATTTCGTCATCGGCGTGAGCCCCAAACAAGGAAGAGCCGTTAAAAGGTAGATTTAAATTCTTCTTCTGCACATCAGGCTTAAGGCCTGTTAGTCGCAGCCAGGCTGAGCGCCGAGAACAGACGCCATGGGAGTAACCATGAGCGGCGAGATCTGAAGCATCCGCTGCCGCACTTATGATTTGATTGGCTACAAACCCACCTACAAGAAGAATCTCGTTGAAGTCCTGCTGGTCCTCTTTAGGGAGCTTTTCAGTGAACCTTGAGAGAGAGTCCCAAAGAGATCGGTCATATCGCCCGAGAAGGGCTGAGGCACTTGCAACTTTCATGTACGAAGCTGATGTATTGCACACTCTCCTGCCATAAGAGTCCATCTGCTTACTGTCCTTCTCTGGGGGGACAGAAGATGACACCGACGCTGAGTGCGACCTCATGGCAGCCGCCACAATAACGGAGTCCGCTGGTGGATCAGCTCTGAGTAATAAGGGATCCTCAGCTGGGGCCTTGTACTTTTTGGCGATCCTGGAAGGCACAGAGCCCACCACAGCCAGGGTGAGGAATGTAGCCATAGCTGGTTCCAAGAGTCCTGGCACCAAAGGAAGCAGTGGTCTGGGAGCTGTGCGATGGTGTAAGGTGTCAAAGATGATCGATGTGGGAACCACAGGGGTGTGCAACGTGATGTTCAGTTTCTGCGCACCCCTACCCAGGACATCGGAGAAGGTGGCGATGTCATCGATGGGAGACACCCACGATGGAGGAGTCGAGGAGAAGGTCGGAGAATAGTTCCGGACCGAGGACCTCGTGGAGGAAGACCATGTGGGCGATCTTGTGCGTCGTCTCTTGTGGGGACGGTCGTGATGTGAGGTGCAATGAACCCTGGACCTTGATCGATGTCTAGAAGGTGATCTTGGTCTTCTGGGAGGAGACGGACGATCTCTGGACCGTGATCAGCGTGTGGAAGGCGATCTTGGTCTACTGGGAGGAGACTTGCTTCTCCGCGGGGAGATCCTAGAGGGCGAATAAGTGCAAGAGTAGTCCGAGCCCGGACTTCTGCAGTCCCCTGTACCCACATTTTGCAGCCAACGAGGCGAGAGACCGTACTTTTCTGCAGCTTTAGGAGATTTCTCCGGAGAAATTTGCACGATATCCAGTCCTGGGGATGATGACTGGTTACCAGATGACGATCTGGATCTGGCATCACTTTATGCCGGGTCTCCTCCGTGGCCGCTGCAGTTTTATCCCTCGACGTCTAACGCCTCGACGTCGATGAAGTCTGCATCACCATCGGCATCGATCGGCTCTGGGAAAGCTGTTCCGCTCTCGACGGTGGTCTCAACGTCGATCACCTACAGCGATGCGGAGACCTCGACGTCGACCTTCGCCGTCGGCCTGGCGATCTCGACGTCAACCTTCGCCGGCGGCCTGGTGATCTCGACGTCGACCTTCGCCGGCGGCCTGGTGATCTCGACGTCTACCTCCCATGACGTTGAGTCGGCGACGATCTTCTTGACGCCGAGTGATGAGACTTCGACGAAGCTCTTGACGTCGACAAGCCCACTTGTAGCGGGATGTTCGCCGTCGTAACTCTCGACGCCGACCCCCTCGAGGATGGCGGAGAGTGTCTCGACGTTGACGGAAGCCTCGACGTCGACAGAGACTTTCCAGGTCTCATAGGACCAACAGCCTTCAAACCCGAAGCGCTGTGCCTCGACACCGACTTACTTGTATGCGGCGGAGAATCTCGACATCGAGATGGTGATTCGTCTCTTGACGCCGAAGAATGTCTGGGTCTTTTCGACGGCGACTTCAACGTCGACGGTGAATCTCCTGGAACCTTCTTCTTCCTGGACTCAGGAGAGGTGGTATGTCGCCGTTTTCTGTGTTGTTTGGCAGAAGAAGGTGATTTGAAGACTCCATGGCCACCTCCATGACGGCTTCTTTCCTTCTCCAGCTGTGCATGAAGCTTTATGCGCTCTCTGTCACACAGAGTCCACCTGGAAAATTTCTGGCAGTGGGGGCACTGGTCAGGATTGTGTGAGGATGGAAGACACACAATACACACAGAGTGTGGATCTGCCAGTGCCATCTTATTGCCACAGGAAGGGCATTTCCTGAATAAGGCAGGCATTCTGACTGGAAAAAATTAGCTGTAAATCAACAAACCAGCAGAATAAGTCTTTAGGAGTCCGAAAATGTCGAGTTTTCTGAGAAAATCTGAAGAAAAAATCACTTTCAGTCAAAAAACTGAAGAGCTCAAGTTCCAGGATCCTCATAGAAGGAGCCGGAAAAAAATAACTGACCTAACTGTCACCTGTGGTGGATCATGGGAGCAGGGGGTCTCCTACAGGACTTAAAGGCACGGTCCCCCTACTCTAATGCCTTAAAGGCAAGGTGTCAGTTTTCTTTGTTTCTTGATACTCTGCTGCAGCCTACAGGCAAATACCTGCAATTACAAGTTTGCTTGATGGCAATAAAGCATTGTTGTAGGACAATTGGTTTAGTGCTTCCTTTTTTCCTTATGGGTTAGGGGTACTACAATGCAAACCTATGTAATTTCAGCATTTTTGACATGTTTGAAACATTTTAGGCTGCATGTATATGTTCTCACATATGCATATATATGTATATATATGTATTTTCTATATGCTCTGGGATCCCGCACATGGGCGGGTATAATTCATAGATTATGACTTTGATGAGTATACCCCTGGATGAGAACTAGGATTACAGGTAAGCAACTAATCCTTATGAGCAGGGCACAAGTAAGGGGTACACGCAGGTACACTGCATCCACCCACTATTTTCACAGGGAGGACCCATCCCTCCTGCCAAGAAGTTGGGCCCCACAAAAATATGCGGAACTAGTTCCGGTGTACGACACCGGACACGTTCAGCAGCGCCTTTACTTTTGTCTGCTTTAAATTCCCAGCAGCAACGTGCAGGCAGCGAGGGAGCTTTTTTCCCCGCACATGGGCAGGGATAATTCATAGATTATGACTATTGATGAGTATCCCCTGGATGAGAACTATAGAATACACAGCAAGGCCTGTGCGGTCTCTGCTGCTTCAAACAAACCGCTGCGCCTCTGTCGAGCTCCAATATTATAAAATACAGAGAGCTTCGTCACACGAGAAACACGACACTGGGGAGCAGTGATAAACCAGGGGGTCTGGAGAGGGACATGTAGAAACAGAGAGGGAAGTAAGCATCGATTAGTATATATGCCCGTATCAATTAGTGCACTTTGTACCAGGTCTGAGACGCCCCTGTCCACCTCACGCAGACATCTGCTATGGCTGTCTCGTAGAGTAACGCAGCCAAGGCCTTTTATTTTAGGGTAAAAACTTGAGAAAGCAGAAGCAGATAAAAACAAAACGTCCCTAAAATCTCACTGCAAGTAGCAGGACATGGGAATTATTCAAACAGTTTTTTTCAGTTTTATAAAGCGCGACTCGATCCGAAGGAGTACTTAAATGAACACCAGTTACATCACACAAGGACACATTCATTTTTGGTATGCACAGGGAGATTAAGTGATGTTCCCAGAATCACAGAATGTGAACCTGGTTCCCCAGTTTCAAAGTCAGCAGCTCTGTTTGTTATGCCACATCCTCTCCCCAATACAGTTCTTGTGTACCGTTTGACCTTTCGTGACCTTAACTCTGTAATGCTATGTACTCCCTCGTCCCCACCTTGTTCTGTACTGGGGTTTTCCACCCCAGTATTTCTGGCTTGTTCTCCTTCACAGTGTGTGGCTCCTCCGATGAAGCCCTCTCGCCTGTTCTAGGGCTTCGTCATTACTAGAAGTTCTTCCCTTTAACGTCACCTTTGCTCTCCGCCTCTGCTCTTGTCGTGACTGTCGACATGTCGACGCTCAGAAGGACTAAAAACTGTGACCCCGCTGCAGCCTTAAATTTTAAAGTATTTGGGAAGAAGCAATGAAAACCTTCTTAATTCATTCATTTATTTTAATGTCATTGCCAATGAGGCAGAAATGTGAGCCCGAGTGAGACATAATTCAATAAACAGTACAAGTAATGCCATATCAGATGCAGACCTCGAGACAAACCTAAAACTGCACAGAAGGAGCCCTCTCATTTCAAGAACAGTAAATGCAATTTAAGACATGTGTCTGCTCATTAGTATTCTCGATTTAATAAACAGGAGGGGGCCATAGAGGTCAAGCGATGCGCTCGGTGATCTCATCGACGGCATGTGACAAGTTCTGTGGGTGCCGTTTGCAAGGGAGTCAGTGTGGAGCAGCAGAGTTTTAAAGCAGCCCAAAGCACCATACCCGCAACAGTGGCTCAAGCGAATGTATCAATAATTGAAGATTGGCTCAAAAATCGGAGGGGTTGAAATAAATGATAACCGGACACAAACTGCTTCTCACGACTGACCACGAGAGCCATAAATCTCGTTTCTTCTTCGCTTCCACTGGTCTGGGAGCAACAGTGACTGAGACGGGTCGCTGCTAATAGGATGTCCCTGAAGGTTCTCCTGAAGGTAAGGGACAGGTCTCAGGAGGAAGACATTCTGCGCTCACTGTCATCTGCCCTTTTTCTGCCAGCGGCGCCTGCCCACCACACCTGAGCCTGTGGTCATGAAGGGGCAGCATCGACGAATTCAGGTCAACAGCCATCCTCAGATGCTGGTTAGGGAGCAGGCCGCGTTCCCTCTGTGGACGGCTTTGGCATTTTAGCTCCATCACACCTGTCACAGCCTTCTCTAGAGATGTCATCGCCACTCCCGCCCACATGAAGCACATGCATGCACGAGGCAGACAGGTGCGGAGAGGCAACAGTAACAAGGCAGGAGAGGAGAAGAAAGGGATGGTGGATGACCAGCTCAGAAGATCCCTTGAGGCCACCAGAGGACCATGGTAAATGGTTAGCAGTTACGTGTCGTACGTAACCCAACTCTCTGTCCTGCGTGGCTCTATCCAGGTCCTTCACTGGTTTGGGGGAGGGCAGCACCCACACCAGAGCACTTCTAGTTTTCTTTGAGGGTTGCAAGACTGGGGATCTAGCGCCAAGACAAAGGTAAGGGGTTAAAAAACTGCAGCTGCTTCAGAGTCAAAATGCCTCCTTCCTTTGGAAGCCAGGGGCGATCTGTCGAGCCAGGAAGAGCTTCAAGGACTTCGGAAACTGGCTGGGAGCACAGGGATTTACCTAACGTTCGATGAACAGGGTCATGGGGTAGCAGGCATTTATAGCTCATACAGGCAACTTTAAAGGAGCCCGGGTTTCCATGGGGTTACAGGCGTTTATAGGTCATACAGGCAACTTTAAAGGAGCCCTGCGCTTCCCTGGGGTTTGCAGGCGTTTATAGGTCATACATTACTGCGCATGTAGGTTCCTCGCCCCATCCTCTCACACTTTACCTGTTTCGGGGGTGCCCTAGAACCACAGTCTCCTCGCCCCGTTCCCTCACCCATGCCTGTTACGGGGAGCAGTAACTCAGACTCCTCGCCCCGTTCCCCCACACACTACCTGCTCTGGGGGTCCCCCAGAATCTCAGACTTCTCGCCCCGTTCCCTCACACACTACCTGCTCTGGGGGTCGCCCAGAATCTCAGACTCCTCGCCCTGTTCCCTCACCCATGCCTGTTACGGGGAGTAACCCGGAACCACAGTCTCCTCGCCCCGTTCCCTCACCCATGTCTGTTACG
This sequence comes from Triturus cristatus, assembly GCF_964204655.1. Classification (NCBI taxonomy): domain Eukaryota; kingdom Metazoa; phylum Chordata; class Amphibia; order Caudata; family Salamandridae; genus Triturus; species Triturus cristatus. The sequence continues at coordinate 1,615,788,657 of NC_140591.1, forward strand.
GGGAGTAACCCAGAACCACAGTCTCCTCGCCCCGTTCCCTCACCCATGTCTGTTACGGGGAGTAACCCAGAACCCCAGACTCCTCGCCCCATCCTCTCACACTCTACCTGCTCTGGGGGTCGCCCAGAATCTCAGACTCCTCGCCCTGTTCCCTCACCCATGCCTGTTACGGGGAGTAACCCAGAACCACAGTCTCCTCGCCCCGTTCCCTCACCCATGTCTGTTACGGGGAGTAACCCAGAACCCCAGACTCCTCGCCCCATCCTCTCACACTCTACCAGCTCTGGGGGTCGCCCAGAATCTCAGACTCCTCACCCCGTTCCCTCACACACTACCTGCTCTGGGGGTCCCCCAGAACCCCAGGCTCCTCGCCCCGTTCCCTCACCCATGCCTGTTACGGGGAGTAACCCAGAACCACAGTCTCCTTACCCCGTTCCTTCACCCATGCCTGTTACGGGAAGTAACCCAGAACCCCAGACTCCTCGCCCCGTTCCCTCACATCCTACCAGCTCTGGGGGTCCCCCAGAACCCCAGGCTCCTCGCCCCGTTCTCCACCTCCATTCCTGCTCCTGGAGCCGTCCCCCTGCGGCCCCACTTCCTGCACCTTGAACCGGTCCGTTCTGCTCCACGGGGCGGTAATCCCTGCCACAGCTGGGTCTTTCCCAGCCTCCTCCATCGGCCTCTCCTTCCAGTTACACGTTAACCCAAGAGCCGTGCCCCCAGGAGCATTCCCGCCATCAAACCCGAGGCAATCCAAGGCACAAGCCCTCCAGGGCCGGGCCCGAGAGGGCCCCCGGGGGCCAGGTACCACGCAGCACAGGGGGGGGGGGCTTCGCCTGACCCCCTAGGGACACAGGGACTCGCCTCTGTGGATGCAATCCTCGTGGACACCCACGGAACCCCTGCTCAGGCGGGACTCTGTCTGACCCCCCAAGGGACACGCCTCTGTGGGTGCCGTCCTCGGGGACACCCACTGAATACCTGCTCAGGGGGGACTCTGTCTGACCCCCCAAGGACACAGGGACACGTCTCTGTGGATGCCATCCTCGGGGACACCCACTGAATACCTGCTCAGGGGGGACTCGGTCTGACCCCCCAAGGACACAGGGACACGTCTCTGTGGATGCCATCCTCGGGGACACCCACTGAATACCTGCTCAGGGGGGACTCTGTCTGACCCCCCAAGGACACAGGGACACGTCTCTGTGGATGCCATCCTCGGGGACACCCCTCCAAGGGACACGCGTGTGTGGATACCCTCCATGGGGACACATCCTGAATACCTGCGAGGGGGGGCGGGGCTCTGTCTGACCTCCAAGGGACGCAGGGACGGGACTCCTGCTCTGGAACATCCGCTGAATGCATGCCCATTCACAGAAAGGGTCGTCGGGGGCTCCTCCGAACACTGAACGTGACTGGATGTAGTGTTAGGCGCCCCCCCCCCCACCCCCTTTTGTGTCTAGTGCATCAGTGCGTGTGTCTCCTCCACTGCACCCGGGACTGTGCACGTGTTGTGCGGCTGCCCGCGGCGCGTGCCGTGGGCCCTGTAGGAGGGCAGTCCCCTCAGTGCTGCATTAGGCGCATCCCCACACCCAGTCGCTGGGACCCCTTCCCATGGGAGTCCCTCCTATGTCCGGTTCCTCTGCGGCGTCATTTCTGGTGTGCAGTGGGCTGGTGACAAGAATTTATACCTGCCCCCACCCACTGGCCATCCTCTTTGTTACCCGCTGGACACGCTGTCACCCTCCCAACTGCTTACCCTGCGTGCCGGCAGGATGGCTGGCAGAGGAATTGACCATATTAATGTATACATTTGTGTTGCAGGCGGAGTTACAGGGCGATCCGGAGACTGATTGGTACATAGGGGTACCCTTTCTAGAGCACAATAGGGGTGCCTTATGCCAAACCCCAGGAGTCTTTCCGGCAGGACCCTGGATGAAAACTTTGCCGCCCTGCCAGTCCTACGGGCAGTTGCAACTGGGGACTTGCCATGCAACACTCCGCCCCTAAAAACGCGTGAGTAAAGTTATGGACTGGTGGTTTATGGTATTTTAGGGGGATAATCCCCACATAAAAGGTAGCATCGACTGGGTTGGCCACGGTGCAGTTTGGCTCATCAGGCGGGCAGGGAAGCTTAGGTTAGTCACCGCAGCCTGCCCTTGGATTGCCCGTACGTTAACCCATCAATTTGGCATACTCCTACTATGACAAGAGTCATGGCCTTCCAACACAAGTACAGTCTCTGGTGCAGGGCAGAGCCACACGCACTGACCCCTCCTCCACAAAGGAACACCCCTCCCACCAGCATCTCTAAAACACCTAACAGTGCCTAGAGGTCATGGGGTGCAATGCACTAAACAACACCCGTGGAAGATAAAGCAATCGAGAACTTGAGGCCTGGAAACCATGGCTGCGGTATGAATGGCATATCAGCAGAAAAGGCAACAACGAACCCAGGCACATGCCCATTAAATTGTCTACATTGGCGACTGCCAGTTTCCTACCCACTAACTCTTTCTAATAGCCTATAGCAGATGCCTCGAGGCATGTGTGCACTGGGACTGCATTGAAGCATAACTACCATTCAAGAAGGCCGCCTGCCTGTGTCTTCAGCCTGCAGGGGACCCCAGCAACCCTGCGCCGGTCTCACTGCCACTCACAACCCATCCCCCGTTCCCACCGCCACGCACGACCCATGCCCAGTTACCAATGCCTCCCACAACTCCTGCCCCGTTCCCACCATCACCCACAACTCCTCCCCCGTTCCCACCCCCACCCACGACCCCTGCGCCGTTCCCACTGCCACCCACGACCCCAGGCCCGTTCCCACCGCCACCCACGACCCCAAGCCGGTTCCCACCGCCACCCACGACCCCCAGCCCGTTCCCACCGCCACCCACGATCCCTACCCCGTTCCCACCCCCACTCACAACCCCTGCCCCATTCCCACCGCCACCCACAACCCCTGCCCCTTTCCCACCGCCACCCATGACCCACGACCCCTGCCCCATTCCCACCACCACCCACTACCCCTGCCCCATTCCCACCCATGACCCCAGCCCTGTTCCTACCCATGACCCCAGCCCTGTTCCCACCCCCCACCCCCAACCCCTGCCCCATTCCCACCCCACCTGTTGCCATCCCCACCCATGACCCGCCCAGTTGCCACCGCCACCCACGACCCCTGCCCCGTTCCCACCACCACCCACAACCCCTGCCCCGTTCCCACCACCACCCACAACCCCTGTACCAGAGACACACCAAACTGCACATAGTTAACCTCTTCTGCTATGAAACACCCACCCAAGACCACTGCCTGCAGCATCCACCCGCAGAGCATGTTTGCAGTGCCCCACCAGCCCTAACACCTCTGGCCTAGAGACACATCCCTGTGTGCACACAGCTATGAAGCAGAAAACGTAATCAAACAGTGATGTGCACATGAAAACAGGCATCCCCAAAGACAACAGATCTAGCCTTTCGGCCCTATTTGCTTTGCTACAATTTTTGACGATGCTGCAGAGCATTACCGATGCTGTGCAGCATGACAAACAAGCATTGGCTTAGCCAATAGGTCTCGCCTTTGGGACCTTTTAAGTGTTTAGCCATGCAACAGTTAATGTTGTTGCAGTAAGGATATTGTGCTGCATAACTAAATACGTATAAGGTCCCAAAGGCGAGACCTATTGGCTATGCCAATGCTTACATGCGCTGCCCAGACTCAACCTAAAAATGAAACCCCTTCACCTCAGTACAATCCCCAGACGATTAGAAGTGCCAAGCAGCAGCAAGCTTAAAAGCAGCTTTATGACAGCAAACGGCTTTACAAACAGAGTAGCATGTGTGAATTAAAAGAAAAAAAAAGTTGTGCGGAGCACTGTTACCTGCTTTGCTTGTTGTTTAAGTATGCAGCTTGGGAGGAAGCGCTATAGCGCTGACTTTGAAAATAGATGTTCAATCAGAAAGTGGGGCAGAATAAAGCAAAACCTTTCCCTTTCCGCTCAAACAGCTCCACTAGAGCTGCGGAAGACCGAAGGCTAGTTAAGGAGCAGTAAATATACAAAAAATAAAACCGCTTCCCTTCAACACAATCCCCAGATGGCTATAAGTGCCCAGAAGCAGCAGCGAACTTACAAGACCATATGTAATGTAACTGGTCCTTTTGTAAAGCGCTCTGGTACCTTCAGGTAAAGTTTGCGCTATATAAAGACGCATTAAAATAAATAAAATAAAACACAATCCCCAGATGGCTATAAGTGTCGAGAAGCAGCAGCGAGCTTACAAGAGCTTTACAACAGCAACAAGATTTAGAAACAGAGCGGCATGTGTGCTTTAAAAGAATAAAAAGTGGTGCAGCGTGCGGAGCGCTTTTATCTGCTTTGCTTGTTGTTGAAGTATGCAGCTTGGGAGGAAGCGCTATAGCGCTGACTTCAAAGATGGATGAAATTTGCACTGACCTTTGCACCATGTGAAGCGTAACCCGACCTGACCTATGTAAAGCAATGTTATGCACGCCTTACACCATCCAATGAACAAGAGAAATGGCAGTTAAAAATTGTAGAACCAACAATTACTAACCAAAACCTACCCCGTTTGGAAATGTTTAATACAGATCTCACTATCTCTCCCAGAGAAAGTACTAACAACAAGCAAATGCTGTCAGGGGATGTCAACTGCAATAAAGTAATTTGCAATACCTGCAACTTCTTGTACAAAGATGCTTCCACTGCAGGAGATGAAAAGGTTTGCCTAGACCAGAAAGCTTATCAACATCATGCTCTTAGTAAAACAAAGAACGGCTGCTCAAGGAATTTAGAAAACATGAGGGGGAGGTGGAGGGACATCCAGCGACATGTGAGGAGGTGGGTGGGAGCAATTCTGTGGGCCAATTGAGCGCGTAGCGTCAGCATTTCATGAGCAGCGCAGCCTGCAGCTCGAGCCGCGCTGCGTACGAAAAGCATATAATACTGAACCAGCCCGGGAGTTGTGTGCATGTGCGCGCGCGCTAAAAGGAAGCTTAATGAGCCATGACAAGACAGAGGAGGAAGCCCGGGAGTTGTGCGCGCGCGTGCGTGCTAAAAGGAAGCTTAATGAGCCATGACAACAGAGAGGAGGAAAGCCAGATGGTGTCTCTGCGTGTAACCGCACGCGTAACCGCAAGCTCCAGGCCACAAGCAAAAGCATATGGTCGGACTTTTTAAAGCCTACTTACTAAATGTCTCGCCAGACATGCGCATGCGCTGGCTCAGGCGAGACCTAAAAAAAAGGGGTGCAGGGGCTGCTTCCTTTTGTAGTTGAATGTATGAGCATGCCTACAAAAAGACGCTGGCACAAAGGTTTTTAAAAAAAATCTTTAAATGGAGCAGCAGGCAATGCTGCGAGGGGGGAGGAACAACACAGAGGGGTGAGAGAAGGGCGGGAGAAGATACAGCACTGTGCCTCTCCCTGGTCAGTCCATCCCAGGAGTCCAGAGGCATCACCGCAGCATGTACGTAGCACGGTACCTGGTCCCTCCCCAGTCCATCCCAGGAGACCAGCAGATTCATCATAGCATCTAGGGCGCTGTGCTTCCTCCCTCCAGTGTCCATCACAGGAGTCCTGCAGCATCACCTCAGTACCTATAGCATGCTGTATCCTTCCCAAATTCTGTCACAGCCTATCTCTGGGAACCATCACCACCCTCAAGGCATCTACAATGCTGTTCACCCCCTGGCCCCCGGTCCGGGTCCAGGCCCCTGCACTGTCAGCAGTAGGTAGATCCATGTGACTCAGCCCAGCTCCCAACACACCCTAAGTCTCACGCACTTCACAGGGAGAGTGTAGAGTCCTGCATTACACTAGCAGGCCAGCGAGATCTTTGTTACTCACAGGATCTGGCTCTCGCCTCTCAGAAACTGAGAGATTGGGTTCCCACAACTTCACCCCATAGCAGGAGCATCAAAGCCTCGTATTCAAGAGGCAGTTCACAGCCTCAGGCTGGGATTACTTCACTCCCACAACAATGGTCACGCCTTCAATAGAATGAAGCAAAGGTTTGTGTACAATGCTGCGATGAAACAAGAGACAACAGTGTTTAGAGAGACAGCAAACCTGAGGTTTGTGCACAATGCTGCGATGAAACAAGAGGCACAACAGTGCCCACAGTTACAACAAACGCCGGAGGATTGTGCACAATGCGGCAATGAAGCGAGAGGCAAACAGTGCCCACAGTGACAACAAACGCCGGAGGATTGTGCACAATGCGACGATGAAACAAGAGGCACAACAGTACCAACAGTGCCAACAAACCTGAGGATTGTGGACAATGAGACGATGAAACAAGAGGCACAACAGTGCCCACAGTGACAACAAACGCCTGAGGATTGTAAACAATGCGGCGATGAAACAAGAGGCACAACAGTGCCCAGAGAAACAACAAACGCCTGAAGATTGTGAACAATGCAGCAATGAAACAAGAGGCACAACAGTGCCCACAGTGACAAAAAACGCCTGAGGATTGTGAACAATGCGGCGATGAAACAAGAGGCACAATAATGCCCACAGTGACAACAAACGCCTGAGGATTATGCATAATGCGGTGATGAAACAAGAGGCACAACAGTGCCCACAGTGACAACAAACCGGAAGATTGTGCACAATGCTGCGATGAAACAAGAGACGCAACAGTGCCCACAGTGACATCAAACGCCAGAGGATTGTGAAGCATGCGGCGATGAAACAAGAGGCACAATAATGCCCACAGTGACAACAAACGCCTGAGGATTGTGAACAATGCGGCGATGAAACAAGAGACACAACAGTGCCCACAGTGACAACAAACGCCGGAGGATTGTGCACAATGCGGCAATGAAGCGAGAGGCAAACAGTGCCCACAGTGACAACAAACGCCGGAGGATTGTGCACAATGCGACGATGAAACAAGAGGCACAACAGTGCACACAGTGACAACAAATGCCTGAGGAGTGTGCACAATGTGTAGATGAAACAAGACACAACAGTGCCACAGTGAAATCAAACGCCTGAGGATTGTGCACAATGCAGCGATGAAACAAGAGGCACAACAGTGCCCACAGTGAAATCAAACGCCTGATGATTGTGCACAATGCAGCGATGAAACAAGAGGCACAACAGTGCATACAGTGACAACAAACCTAAGAATTGTGAACAATGCAGCAATGAAGCGAGAGGCACAACAGTGCCCACAGTGACAACAAACACCTAAAGATTGTGCACAATGCAGCGATAAAATGAGGCACAACAGTGCCCAGAGTGACAACAAACCTGGGGATTGTGAACAATGTGGCAATGAAGCGAGAGGCACAACAGTATCCAGAGTGACAACAAACCGGAGGATTGTGCACAATGCTGCGATGAAACAAGAGGCACAACAGTGATCAGAGAGACAACAAACCTGAGGATTGTGAACAATGTGTCAATGAAGCGAGAGGCAGAACACTATCCAGAGTGACAACAAACCTGAGGATTTTGCACAATGCTGCGATGAAACAAAAGGTATAACAGTGTCCACAGTGACATCAAACCTGAGGATTTTGAACGTTGTGACGATGAAACAAGAGACACAACAGTGCCCACAGTGACAACAAACGTCTGAGGATTGTGAACAATGCGGCGATGAAACAAGAGGCACAACAGTGCCCACAGTGACAACAAACGCCTGAGGATTGTGCACAATGCTGCGATGAAACAAGAGGCACAATAATGCCCACAGTGACAAACGCCTGAGGATTGTGAACAATGCGGCGATAAAACAAGAGGCACAACAGTGCCCACAGTGACAACAAACGCCTGAGGATTGTGAACAATGCAGCGATGAAACAAGAGGCACAACAGTGCCCACAGTGACAACAAACGCCTGAGGATTGTGAACAATGCGGCGATGAAACAAGAGGCACAACAATGCACACAGTGACAACAAACCTGAGGATTGTGTACAATGCGGCAATGAAACAGGAGGTACAGCAGTGCCCACAGTGTCAACAAATGCCTGAGTGTGCACAATGTGTAGATGAAACAAGAGACACAACAGTGCCACAGTGAAATCAAACGCCTGAGGATTGTGCACAATGCAGCGATGAAACAAGAGGCACAACAGTGCCCACAAGGAAATCAAACGCCTGAGGATTGTGCACAATGCAGCGATGAAACAAGAGGCACAACAGTGCATACAGTGACAACAAACCTAAGAATTGTGAACAATGCAGCAATGATGCGAGAGGCACAACACTGTCAACAGTGACAACAAACGCCTGAGGAGTGTGCACAATGCAGCGATGAAACAAGAGGCACAACAGTGCCCACAGTGACAACAAACGCCTGAGGAGTGTGCACAATGCAGCAATGAAACAAGAGGCACAACAGTGCCCACAGTGACAACAAACACCTAAAGATTGTGCACAATGCAGCGATAAAACGAGGCACAACAGTGCCCAGAGTGACAACAAACCTGGGGATTGTGAACAATGCGGCAATGAAGCGAGAGGCACAACAGTATCCAGAGTGACAACAAACCGGAGGAGTGTGCACAATTCTGCGATGAAACAAGAGGCACAACAGTGATCAGAGAGACAACAAACCTGAGGATTGTGAACAATGTGTCAATGAAACGAGAGGCAGAACACTATCCAGAGTGACAACAAACCTGAGGATTTTGCACAATGCTGCGATAAAACAAAAGGTATAACAGTGTCCACAGTGACATCAAACCTGAGGATTTTGAACGTTGTGACGATGAAACAAGAGACACAACAGTGCCCACAGTGACAACAAACGTCTGAGGATTGTGAACAATGCGGCGATGAAACAAGAGGCACAACAGTGCCCACAGTGACAACAAACGCCTGAGGATTGTGCACAATGCTGCGATGAAACAAGAGGCACAATAATGCCCACAGTGACAAACGCCTGAGGATTGTGAACAATGCGGCGATAAAACAAGAGGCACAACAGTGCCCACAGTGACAACAAACGCCTGAGGATTGTGAACAATGCAGCGATGAAACAAGAGGCACAACAGTGCCCACAGTGACAACAAACGCCTGAGGATTGTGAACAATGCGGCGATGAAACAAGAGGCACAACAATGCACACAGTGACAACAAACCTGAGGATTGTGTACAATGCGGCAATGAAACAGGAGGTACAGCAGTGCCCACAGTGTCAACAAATGCCTGAGTGTGCACAATGTGTAGATGAAACAAGAGACACAACAGTGCCACAGTGAAATCAAACGCCTGAGGATTGTGCACAATGCAGCGATGAAACAAGAGGCACAACAGTGCCCACAAGGAAATCAAACGCCTGAGGATTGTGCACAATGCAGCGATGAAACAAGAGGCACAACAGTGCATACAGTGACAACAAACCTAAGAATTGTGAACAATGCAGCAATGATGCGAGAGGCACAACACTGTCAACAGTGACAACAAACGCCTGAGGAGTGTGCACAATGCAGCGATGAAACAAGAGGCACAACAGTGCCCACAGTGACAACAAACGCCTGAGGAGTGTGCACAATGCAGCAATGAAACAAGAGGCACAACAGTGCCCACAGTGACAACAAACACCTAAAGATTGTGCACAATGCAGCGATAAAACGAGGCACAACAGTGCCCAGAGTGACAACAAACCTGGGGATTGTGAACAATGCGGCAATGAAGCGAGAGGCACAACAGTATCCAGAGTGACAACAAACCGGAGGAGTGTGCACAATTCTGCGATGAAACAAGAGGCACAACAGTGATCAGAGAGACAACAAACCTGAGGATTGTGAACAATGTGTCAATGAAACGAGAGGCAGAACACTATCCAGAGTGACAACAAACCTGAGGATTTTGCACAATGCTGCGATAAAACAAAAGGTATAACAGTGTCTACAGTGACATCAAACCTGAGGATTTTGCACATTGTGACGATGAAACAAGAGACACAACAGTGCCCACAGTGACAACAAACGCCTGAGGATTGTGAACAATGCGGCGATGAAACAAGAGGCACAACAGTGCCCACAGTGACAACAAACGCCTGAGGATTGTGCACAATGCTGCGATGAAACAAGAGGCACAATAATGGCCACAGTGACAAACGCCTGAGGATTGTGAACAATGCGGCGATAAAACAAGAGGCACAACAGTGCCCACAGTGACAACAAATGCCTGAGGATTGTGAACAATGCGGCGATGAAGCGACAGGCACAACAGTGCCCACAGTGACAACAAACGCCTAAGGATTGTGCACAATGCGTCGATGAAACATGAGGCACAACAGTGCCCACAGTGACAACAAACGCCTGAGGAGTGTGCACAATGTGTCAATGAGGCGAGAGGCACAACAGTGCCCAGTGTGACAACAAACCTGAGGACTGTGCACAATGTGGCAATGAAGCGAGAGGCACAACAGTGCCCACAGTGCCAACAAACACCTGAGGATTGTGCACAATATGACGATGAAACAAGCGGCACAACAGTGCCCACAGTGACAACAAACGCCTGAGGATTGTGAACAATGCAGCGATGAAACAAGAGGCACAACAGTATGAACACAAAAGAAAGAGGGCAGAGGCTATAGAAATCCGCACCCAACAAATGACAGGTGTCTTTCAGTCCACACGATAGCGCAACGAACCAAGGAGTACTCCCCTCTATACTCCTTATTTAGGAACAAATCCTATCATAAACACAAGATACACAAAGGGTTCAGCGCTATATAATGTACATTTGTTATTCCAAGTTCATGTTTCAAATCAAAGAATAAATTATTCAAGAGTCTTCATTTCTTGATAAAATAAATTTCTTCTTTATTTTTCTTTAAAATGTTTTCTTTATTTTCAAGAAGCCAGAGATCATAGCCAACGCGTTTCGTCTCACATCGAGACTTCTTCAGGGCTTGGCAGTAAAATATTGCGTGATCTCGTCAAGTATATAATTGTTTCATGTGTTCTAGACTTCTTCAGAAATTCAGAAACTCTATGCGGTACATAGTATCCGGAACGGCATGGTGGCCCAAGATGTATGTCCTTCGTGTTGTTGAAACAAGAGACACAACAGTGCCACAGTGAAATCAAACGCCTGAGGATTGTGCACAATGCAGCGATGAAACAAGAGGCACAACAGTGCATACAGTGACAACAAACCTAAGAATTGTGAACAATGCAGCAATGAAGCAAGAGGCACAACAGTGTCAACAGTGACAACAAACGCCTGAGGAGTGTGCACAATGCAGCGATGAAACAAGAGGCACAACAGTGCCCACAGTGACAACACACACCTAAAGATTGTGCACAATGCAGCGATAAAACGAGGCACAACAGTGCCCAGAGTGACAACAAACCTGGGGATTGTGAACAATGCGGCAATGAAGCGAGAGGCACAACAGTATCCAGAGTGACAACAAACCGGAGGATTGTGCACAATGCTGCGATGAAACAAGAGGCACAACAGTGATCAGAGAGATAACAAACCTGAGGATTGTGAACAATGTGTCAATGAAGCGAGAGGCAGAACACTATCCAGAGTGACAACAAACCTGAGGATTTTGCACAATGCTGCGATGAAACAAAAGGTATAACAGTGTCCACAGTGACATCAAACCTGAGGATTTTGCACATTGTGACGATGAAACAAGAGACACAACAGTGCCCACAGTGACAACAAACGCCTGAGGATTGTGCACAATGCTGCGATGAAACAAGAGGCACAATAATGCCCACAGTGACAAACGCCTGAGGATTGTGAACAATGCGGCGATAAAACAAGAGGCACAACAGTGCCCACAGTGACAACAAATGCCTGAGGATTGTGAACAATGCGGCGATGAAGCGAGAGGCACAACAGTGCCCACAGTGACAACAAACGCCTGAGGATTGTGCACAATGTGTCAATGAGGCGAGAGGCACAACAGTGCCCAGTGTGACAACAAACCTGAGGACTGTGCACAATGTGGCAATGAAGCGATAGGCACAACAGTGCCCACAGTGCCAACAAACACCTGAGGATTGTGCACAATATGACGATGAAACAAGCGGCACAACAATGCCCAGAGGATTGTGACAAGAAACCAGAGGATTGTGCACAATGCTGCGATAAAACAAGAGGCACAACAGTGCCCACAGTGACAACAAACCTGAGGATTGTCCACAATGCGGCAATGAAACAGGAGGCACAGCAGTGCCCACAGTGACAACAAACACCTGAGGATTGCGCACAATGCTGCGATGAAACAAGAGACACAACAGTGCCCACAGTGACAACAAACGCCTGAGGATTGTGCACAATGCTGCGATGAAACAAGAGGCACAACAATGCACACAGTGACAACAAACTAAAGGATTTTGCACAATGTGTCAATGAGGCGAGAGGCACAACAGTGCACACAGTGACAACAAACGCCAGAGGATTGTGCACAATGCGGCAATGAAACAGGAGGCACAGCAGTACCCACAATGACAACAAACACCTGAGGATGGTGCACAATGCGTAGATGAAGCGAGAGGCACAACAGTGCCCACAGTGACAACAAACGCCTGAGGATGGTGCACAATGCGTCGATGAAACGAGAGGCACAACAGTGCCCACAATGACAACAAACACCTGAGGATTGTGCACAATGCAGCGATGAAACAAGCGGCACAACAATGCCCACAGTGACAACAAACCGGAGGATTTTGCACAATGTGTCAATGAGGCGAGAGGCACAACAGTGCCCAGTGTGACAACAAACCTGAGGACTGTGCACAATGCAGCGATGAAACAAGAGGCACAACAGTGCACACACTGACAACAAACGCCCGAGGATTGTGCACAATGTGGTGATGAAGCAAGAGACACAACAGTGTCCAGAGTTTCTGCAAACACCTGAGGATTGTCTACAATGTGCTGATGAAGCAAGAGGCACAACAGTGTCCAGAGGGACTACAAATGCCTGAAGCTGAGCCGGAAAGGTCCAAGCCACAGTCTACGGTTACTTCTTCTGTAAGACGTTCAGGTTTTCCGAATTGTCTTGAGCTGCTGATTGAACTTGTCATGTCATTCAGTCATGTTCTAATTCCCTCTGATGCAGGGTGCCAGATATTGTTCTTCACTTCTAATGATACAGGTCTGGGTTGGCATCATGTGATTGTAATAGTACTGATTTATTGAATATCTGCTACATGTAACTCCTTTCTTCTGTGTCCTACAGCTGACTCCACCAAGATCTTGACACTGGAACCAGGCTAAAGGAGGCTTGAAAGTCCACCCTGCCTTAGCTCTCAATTCGTGAATGTTTGCCGGTGTTCCTTTTAATTTGATTTGCAGTTTCAGGTTGATATGCATGCATTTAAGGGCTGATGTCTTGCATTTGGAGAACCTGCAGTACCCTCTCTTGGGCATCCCCCCCTCTGGCACTACCCAGAAACCCTGTTCCGCCTATTCCCCACAACAACAGGGTCAATGTCTCCTTCCCATTGACTCTCAAGCCCCACTGGGTATACTGGGAGTGCCACTGGACACAGTGCAGGCCATCCATGCCCAACCGAGGCCTACCTTGGGCAACTTCCGAATAGGGCCCCTAAAGATCCCTCTGTGAAGCATGGCAGGCCACCAGGTAGGCACATACCTACCTCAGCTCAGGGGTCACCCGCGCCCAGCTGTACTGCTGCCAACTTCAGAGGGGACTCAATCCTTCGAATCCACGGTTGGTACATCTAATGTGTACCAGGCAGACGTCTGCCGAGGCACAGCTATCTGTACCTTGTTCTTCTGAGAGAAGAGTGACATTCCCTATCAGAAGCGTCTAGCATCAACCCAGTGTCATCACGGCGCCCTCAGTTTACAAAGGACACCACTACAAGATCTAGCAAAACAGTATCTCGGAAGATATCTTTCATTGAACATGGGCAGTTGTCTACTCTACCCTGAATCTCAGGGTTCACCGTTAACCCATTCAGAGAAACTAGAGAGTGCGCCACCCGTTCTCAGAGCTCCGCAGGGTCAGTCACCAGTCCACCTGGGGAAAAGAGGGCGCTCACTACCCTCTACTCTGTCTCATCAAGGGCTACCACTACAGTTGCCAGCCCCAAAACCATTCCCTCCCTGGACCTCCCACTACTGTGGGTCTAGCCTACAGAACCTCAGGTACTACCACTTTGTTTCATGACTCCAGCAATGGGAACATTTCTCAGGGACCACTGAACCCTGCTGGAAGGGACACCTAGGGGACCCACTGGGCCTCCTGGTAATCTCCTGCAGGACTGTGATAGCAGTTTTTGGCCTGCGCCAATAGCATGAAAATCCCTGAAAAAGAAATGACCTCGCTTAGGCTATTTTACATGTAATTTGTATTGACTGCAACAACTGCGAACAGTTCCAAGAGGCTCCCAATAATCTGCAACCCTGGAAGTTGGGTCTGAACCCTTTACCCAATCTCTGTGGTGTGGGTTCTTCTCGTAGTCTCTAAACCTACAGAAACATGCCCTTCTCATAGAGGCTTAGCATGAGCAGAACACCACGGCCTAGCATCCCACCAATAGAAACAGTTCTATGAAAGCCCATTATTTCAACTTGAAAACCAGTCTCAGTGAAAACAGAGATTACACCAACCCACAATGTTTGCACAAGGAATACATGTGCGGGGCCTTTCTTTCCCCACATCTTGAGGTCACACAACCAAACCTTTGAACCCCTCTCAGAGCCTTGCACTCTGATATTTGTGCATTAATGTGTACGTAATATGCACCAAAACTGAATGTATTCAATGCTTTTAGTGCAACCCAGAATGTATACTACTGACCTCAGCACTGTCAGCCAATATAAGAATGTGGGTTATGAGGTGTGCATGATCGGAGGAGTTCACAAGTCAAGTCTGCAACCTTCCGTCTACTGAAAAACAAGTACCCAGCTGTAGCGCTGCTCAGAAAAGGAGGTGTGGGCTTCTACCCTAGATCACTGGTATGCAACAAACACCCAATAAATAGTCTACTCAGCGCTTTTAATTATAAAAAGAGGGAAAGTACTTTCTGACGCAACACTACTCAGTCAGTCAGTCAGTCAGAAAAACTTTATTCGATTGTAAACAACAATCATAAAAGTGTACATAGAGGAAAAAACATTAAATCATAACAACTACAATGTAAAAGTTTCATATTATCCAAGAATTACAGAAAAATACATTATAAAATACATTATAAAATCATCCTTTTCCTGATAAATATCACTTTTTTCAAGTACAGGGTAATTGTTGCAACACAAAGATGATTATCCAGGCGTTGATTATCATACATGGCACGGCGACATTGCCGATGAACAATCACCCTTAAAAACGGCAATAAAATAGTTTGTCTAACTTGATGATAAAATTTACAAAACAAAACAACATGCATGGTACTTTGGGGAGAAGATTCATCACGAGGACAGGGAGACAATTCATAAGACCAATCGTTGATTGTGGGAAAACAAACCAATCTATGAAACAGTCCAAATCTAAAACGGGATAATAAAAATCTATCATAGTTACCCGGGACATGTATCAAGTAGGGTTGAATATTAAAAGATGTTAAAATTAGTTGATGATGTAAAACAGTGGGTTTTAAGACCTCCACAGCGCCTCTTGTTGATTCTAAAAAAGCCAGACCCTCTTTTTTAAACTCTTTCCGTGATATGGCTGAGATAGTAAGGGGATTTAAAAAATAATCCAGCTTATCCATATCAGTCAAAAACTTTCGTACATATCTCAGCCAAGGTATCCTCATATATCCTTCTAACTTTAAGACATCTGACAATATATCTCTGTTAAGCTTAGGTTCTTCTTTTGACCACACTCTGTGCCATAATAGCACGGGTTCTAGCTTAATAAGGTCCGATATAAAGGAGAGTCCCAATTCTGCATGACAGTTATAGTTCGAGGAACTCTTGAGAACTGCGAGGATAAACTTCAGGAATGAGTTCTCAACTACCTGGAGCGGGATAGGATCCACAAACCCCCAGATCCCACTACCATACATTGCACCAGATACACATTTAGCCTTGTACATTTTAATTAATTCTGCAGGTGGTGTGGTGCCTAATTTTCCCGAGAAGGACCTAAGGGCAGCAGTCGAGCGTATCATCGCCTGTTTTTTCGCTTCCATTGACTCACCCCATACGTCCTTCTGGGTAAACAAAATACCTAGGTAGGAGAATTGCTTAGTTAGAACCAACCGCTGTCCTTCAATAAAAATGGCCTTCTTAGTTTTTACATTTCTACCACAGTGCATGATGAAAGTTTTTGCAATATTAACTCTTAAGCCCAATTCTTTCATTAAGAGGGCAAAACTAGCCACCACGCGCTGTAGACCCACTTGCGTGCGAGACATTAGGACTGCATCGTCCGCGTACATTAATAGCGGAATTGGGCGACCAGCTACGTATGGGGGATCAAAACTCTTGTTGCACAAGGCTTTCTCCAAACCATTAATATACAAATTAAAAAGGAAAGGGGCCAGGACACAACCCTGCCTAACCCCACTCCTGATTGGGATTTTACCAGTGCATTCCCCTTTGCGACCATAACGTACGCGAGCAAAAGCTCCACTATAAAAACATTTAAGAAAATAAATAATATTTTCTTCAACCCCAATTTGTTCCAATAACAACCATAGTTTGGAATGAATCACACAATCAAAGGCGGCTGAAAGGTCAACAAAAGCCACAAACAAATTCTCCCTCTTAGCCTTAGTATACTTCCCAGTCAACATCAGGAAGTTTAAACCTTGTTCCACGGTTCCTAAAGCAGAGCGGAAACCATATTGTAAATCAGATAAAATAGAGTTATCTTCAGCCCACAATAATAGGCGGTCCAGAATTATTCGCCCAGCTATTTTTGTAAAAGAATCTAAGAGGGAAATAGGTCTATAACAGCCCGGGTCATGCCTATCCCCTTTTTTATATATTGGGACAATTATGGACCCCACCCAAGTGGGCAATAATTCCGATGCACAACTGGCATTTAACACCTGTACCAGAAGGGGGGCCCACAGAGGCATAGTTGACTTGAATACGTCTATGGGTACACCGTCTGAGCCAGGGGCCTTCCCGCCCTTACTTGCATATATTGCCTTTTCAACCTCTGGCAAAGAAAACTGCATATTTTTCAGAGATAAATAGTCAGAGGGATTTCAAGGGGAGAGAGACATTCTATCTCCCTCATATACTCTAGAAAAGTGATTGATCCACTCGACCTCAGGAATAGCTATTTCCAGAGTCAGACAGGTCTCTTCTCTAAATAAGGGATTTCTAATGATCTTCCAGAAACCTGCACAATCGTTAGATACCGACGCTTGATTCAGCGCTTCCCAGGATTCTTTCCTTAATTCATCTTTTCTATCTTTCACAGCGAGTGTGTACTCTTTCCTAGATCTATGAACGTCTTCTATACACCTAGGTTGGTTATGCAATGCTTTCTTTAAAAGAGAGTATGCTTTAGTACATCTAGTATTAAAACAACCACCCCGCTAACCTTTATTATTTCTACGCTGTCTCGTTAAGGAAATCCTAATCTCGTTACAAATTGACAAGAAGGATGCGAGTATGTTTTCAGAAGTGGCATCCTCCGCCAGACACATTGAAAAATCAGAGGCATAGTTATTAATCACACTATTAAGCATATTATTTTGATCTACCTTATCCCATCTAAGCGTATAGCCATTTGTACTTCCAATTGCAACTGTCTCTATCTGTACTATTTTTTGAGGCAGACCTCTTTGGGATAAAAATGGCTAAGCAAAGAGGAAAATGATCACTTAAAGCGATATCAGATACGTTAAAGGTGGCGATACTTTCAGCGTGCCTGTTTGTAATTGGAGCAAAATCAATAGTAGAGGTACAACCTCACCC
The DNA here is from genome assembly GCF_964204655.1 of Triturus cristatus. Classification (NCBI taxonomy): domain Eukaryota; kingdom Metazoa; phylum Chordata; class Amphibia; order Caudata; family Salamandridae; genus Triturus; species Triturus cristatus. The sequence continues at coordinate 1,615,806,521 of NC_140591.1, forward strand.
ATTAAAAGTTGGAGGAAGAGGAAATGGTGTTGGGCAAACCTCGTTTATAAAACCCAAATCGAGTTGACCAATTAGTTCATTAAATTGTTCATCCAAAGTAGAATGATTAAAGTGTGACTGATTCACTCCATCTTCTCGTCCCATACTACATCTATTATCTGCAGACATGTTGCAGAGAGTACAATTGAAATCTCCCAAAAAAAGTGTCATCATGGTAAATCCCAAAAAATTTTCTTGTGATAACATTACTTTGGCCACTTTCTTAGAAACAGTAGAGACTTCTCCAGGGGGGATGTTGTTGTATAGATTGAGCAAAGCAATCGGGTGGCTAGATCCAATATTATTATCATTATCTGAAAATAGGGATCTTTAACTGGCTCCATTATCTTTATAAGATTTAGTTTATTAGATACGCAAGTCATCAGTCCCCCTTTAGCTCTTCCATGAGAGGTATCCACAGCTGGAGTATGGAACGTTTTAAACCCGTTTAGATGAACCGGGTCACTGGTCCAAGTTTCTTGTAAACAAATAAGGTCTTGCATTTGAATAAAGTCTTGCCAGAGTGGATTACCAATTTTGGATTTAATGCCAGCAATGTTCCATGAACATATGTTACAAGGCAGAGTACCAAATGGGGGACAGCCAGGAGGAACTGAAGAGGAATCTACCAACAAAGGCAGAGATCTACTCTCTCTCTTCTCCACTAGTCCTACGTCAGATACCACCAACCCCCGTGCATTACACTCAGTCTCTAATAAGCAACTGACTGGCCTCTTACCTCCCTTAATATTATCCGAAAGAACACTAATCGGCGTAGGCTCTGAGACAAAAATTGAAGTGTTTAGGGAAGAATACATTTGCTGTCAGTCGTTATTATCTAGGCCACTAAGAATATCAAACTGATTGGATGTTGGTATACTATATCTTTCTCCCTCAAGACGCCCCTGCTTGGACAATTAGGAAGAAAAACCCCACAGCCTTTGCTGTCGTAAGGGGGAATAAAAGAAATCAAGGGGAACAATGTTAACATAATCAGTAGCTAAATGGCCAGTATAACATTTCTCAAGTATATCATTAACCAATAAGGGAGACCGAAACGATACAATCACACAGTCCCCTCTTAATGATTTAACTGTAGAACCAAGCCAACCAACTCTTCTAACCATCTTAAAATTTGCGAACAAAGCACTATTCTGCCCAAATTTAATAGACAAAAAATGAAGGGTCTTATTCCTCAGGGTTGTCCAATGCTCATAAGCATTAGGAGAGAGAGGTGGAACGTTTGCTAACACCACAGTGTAAGGTAGAGCCTCGGGGGGTAAATTCAACGTTGGTAAACTAGGTTTAACATTAACCTCCCTAGTGTCAGCACCAATACTTAGAGAATTTGAAGTTGAAACAGAGGGACCTAATACATTAATTCCCACAGATTTTATGCCTCTTGAGCCACTAGATTCCTGCTGATCACAACTGCCAGATACCTCTGATACTTGTTTTGGATTACTTTTCGGATCAGGCAAAATTATTTGTGGTACAGCAGGGGGTAGGGTAAGTAGTACATTACCATGTGAGCTGTGTGAATTGCCCACAACTTGTTCTTCCATATTATTAACCCTAGTTTCGATGTTTGTTAATTTTTTCATGATGGGTACAAGAAGAGTAGTTAGCATGTTCTCCATTTTTCCCCAAAAGGACTCTCCTATTAACGAGTCCAAAGGGGCAGCTAGTGATTTATTATTATCCTTTTTCCCCTTGTTCCACATTAGGTTTACTAGTGGTTTTGCTAGATTTATAGGATCTCTTTCCTTTAGCAGTAGATAATTGTGGCCCTTCTTTGTTATTATATTTTTGTTTACATTTAGCCTTCTGGCCTCTGGTTGTCATTTGGGGTGTATCAATATTGATACTTAGCACTGAACCAGTGATGGAAATTAGGCTTGAAGGTGAATCTAGTCCCACCTCTACTGTGGGGTTTTCAGGCAAGGGTGGAAACTCAGGTAAGCTATTACGGGAAAAGATGTCCGGGGACAGAGATAACCTAGATCGTGTCGACGTAGAGTATCCATCTGACTGTTGCTGAGGAATTACAGTTTTCCCAATTTCTTGTAATGTTCGAACCTCTGGGAGACCAATAAAAGATGGTGCCATTAAAGAATCCTGGGAGTTGGTGGTAAGAATCGAAACATTATTAGTAGATAGAGGGGGGGCATACCTGCTGGAAGCGAGAAACGCCTTTCAGTACTTTCAATGGCAGATACAACCACCCCAATAGTTTTTTGCAGCATACGATCGATTGCTGTCAAGGTTGGTAGTGAAGTATTGGCAACATTTGTTTGCTTTGGATCATTATGGACCTGAGCGATCGTATGCTTCCCCATATCTAATATCAAGCAAAAACAACGATGACTATCTTAGTGAGAGAACAATACCATACACAAATATAACACCGAGGATACAAGAATAACAAATGAAATAAGATAAAATCCAGAAAAACGACGTTACATATAGTATTAGCTACCGGAGCACAATCGGCTTGTACGAGTTCAATGTCACCACCAAGAGATGGGGCCCAGCCCAGCCACGACCAGCCCCGGACGGCCACAGACGGCCCGCCCTTAGCCCGGGCTTAGCCCGGCGCCGCCCGCGCGCGTCCCGCGACGCGGAGGGAGCCTCCTTCTCTTAAGCGCCTCCGGGCGCGAAGATTCGTATCAGCTGGGGAGCGCTAAGCCCACTGGGAGCTGTAGTCTCCCCCTGCGATGGCCGCGCGATGTCAGATAGCGGCAGCAGGGGAGACACACAGCGTCAGGGACCCAGGAGCGAGATGGCAGGTAAGACTGAACTGCTCGTATTCCCTTCAAGGCAAAGACAGCATCTGAGTTGGGACCCGCTCCACCGAGGGAGCCTCCTTCTCTTAAGCGCCTCCGGGCACGAAGATTCGTATCAGCTGGGGAGCGCTAAGCCCACTGGGAGCTGTAGTCTCCCCCTGCGATGGCCGCGCGATGTCAGATAGCGGCAGCAGGGGAGACACACAGCGTCAGGGACCTAGGAGCGAGATGGCAGGTAAAACTGAACTGCTCGTGTTCCCTTCAAGGCAAAGACAGCATCTGAGTTGGGACCCGCTCCACCGAGGGAGCATCCTTCTCTTAAGCCCTCCGGGCGCGAAGATTCGTATCAGCTGGGGAGCGCTAAGCCCACTGGGAGCTGTAGTCTCCCCCTGCGATGGCCGCGCGATGTCAGATAGCGGCAGCAGGGGAGACACACAGCGTCAGGGACCCAAGAGCGAGATGGCAGGTAAGACTGAACTGCTCGTATTCCCTTCAAGGCAAAGACAGCATCTGAGTTGAGTCTAGACAAGCAGGCAGCGGGCCTTGTGCACCACAGTCTAGACAAGCAGGCGGCGCGCCTTCTGTAACTGTACCACAGTCTACACAAGCAGGAGGCGGGCCTTCCGCCCCACAGTCTAGACAAGCGGGAGGCAGGCCTTCTTCACTACACCATAGCCTAGACAAGCAGGAGGCAGACCTTCCGCACTACACCACAGTCTAGACAAGCAGGCAGCGGGCCTTCTGCACCACAGTCTAGACAAGCAGGAGGCGGGCCTTCTGCACCACAGTCTAGACAAGCAGGCAGCGGGCCTTCTGCACCACAGTCAAGACAAGCAAGAGGCGGGTCTTCTGCACTACACCACAGTCTAGACAAGCAGGCGGCGGGCCTTCCGCACTACACCACAGTCTAGATAAGTAGGAGGCGGGCCTTCTGCACCACAGTCTAGACAAGCAAGTGGCGGGCATGCTGCATCACAGTCTAGACAAGCAGGTGGCAGGCCTTCTGCACCACAGTCTAGACAAGCAGGAGGCAGGCCTTCTGCACCACAGTCTAGACAAGCAGGAGGCGGGCCTTCCGCACCACTGTCTAGAAAAGCAGGAGGCGGGCCTTCTGCACCAGTCTAGACAAGCAGAAGGCGGTCCTTCTGCACCACCGTCTAGACAATGAGGCGGCAGGCCTTCTGCACCACAGTCTAGACAAGCAGGAGGCAGGCCTTCTGCACCACAGTCTAGACAAGCAACCAGCGGGCCTTCTGCACCATAGTCTAGAGAAGCAGGAGGCGGGCCTTCTGCACTACACCACAGTCTAGACAAGCAGGAGGGGGGCCTTCTGCACCAGTCTAGAAAAGTAGGAGGCGGGCCAACTGCACCACCGTCTAGACAAGGAGGCGGCAGGCCTTCTGCATCACAGTCTAGACAAGGAGGAGGCGGGCCTTCTGCACCACAGTCTAGAAAAGCAGGAGGCGGGCCTTCCAGACCTGTACCACAGTCTAGACAAGCAGGAGGCGGGTCTTCTGCATTACACCATAGTCTAGACAAGCAGGAGGCAGCCCTTCCGCACTACACCACAGTCTAGACAAGCAGGCAGCGGGCCTTCTGCACCATAGTCTAGACAAGCAGGAGGCGGGCCTTCTGCACCACAGTCTAGACAAGCAGGAGGCGGGCCTTCTGCACCACAGTCTAGACAAGCAGGAGGCGGGCCTTCTGCACCACAGTCTAGACAAGCCGGAGGCAGGCCTTCTGCACCACAGTCTAGACAAGCAGGTGGCGGGCCTTCTGAACCACAGTCTAGACAAGCAGGCGGCGGGCCTTCTGCACCACAGTCTAGACAAGGAGGAGGCGGGCCTTCTGCACCACAGTCTAGAAAAGCAGGAGGCGGGCCTTCCAGACCTGTACCACAGTCTAGACAAGCAGGAGGCGGGTCTTCTGCATTACACCATAGTCTAGACAAGCAGGAGGCAGCCCTTCCGCACTACACCACAGTCTAGACAAGCAGGCAGCGGGCCTTCTGCACCATAGTCTAGACAAGCAGGAGGCGGGCCTTCTGCACCACAGTCTAGACAAGCAGGAGGCGGGCCTTCTGCACCACAGTCTAGACAAGCAGGAGGCGGGCCTTCTGCACCACAGTCTAGACAAGCAGGAGGGGGGCCTTCTGCACCAGTCTAGAAAAGTAGGAGGCGGGCCAACTGCACCACCGTCTAGACAAGGAGGCGGCAGGCCTTCTGCATCACAGTCTAGACAAGGAGGAGGCGGGCCTTCTGCACCACAGTCTAGTAAAGCAGGAGGCGGGCCTTCCAGACCTGTACCACAGTCTAGACAAGCAGGAGGCGGGTCTTCTGCATTACACCATAGTCTAGACAAGCAGGAGGCAGCCCTTCCGCACTACACCACAGTCTAGACAAGCAGGCAGCGGGCCTTCTGCACCATAGTCTAGACAAGCAGGAGGTGGGCCTTCTGCACCACAGTCTAGACAAGCAGGAGGCGGGCCTTCTGCACCACAGTCTAGACAAGCAGGAGGCGGGCCTTCTGCACCACAGTCTAGACAAGCCGGAGGCAGGCCTTCTTCACTACACTACAGTCTAGATAAGCAGGAGACGGGCTTTCTGCACCACAGTCAAGACAAGCAGGAGGCGGGTCTTCTGCACTACACCACAGTCTAGACAAGCAGGCGGCGGGCCTTCCACACTACACCACAGTCTAGACAAGCAGGTGGCGGGCCTTCTGAACCACAGTCTAGACAAGCAGGCGGCGGGCCTTCTGCACCACAGTCTAGACAAGCAGGCGGTGGGCCTTCTGCACCACAGTCTAGACAAGGAGGAGGCGGGCTTCTGCACCACAGTCTAGAAAAGCAGGAGGCGGGCCTTCCAGACCTGTACCACAGTCTAGACAAGCAGGAGGTGGGCCTTCTGCACTACACCATAGTCTAGACAAGCAGGAGGTGGGCCTTCTGCACTACACCATACTCTAGACAAGCAGTAGGCGGGCCTTCTGCACCTGCACCACAGTCTAGCCAAGCAGCTGGCAGGCGTTCTGCGCGCAGTTCACCTCTGAACACACATACATTTTGTATATAAAAAACAACCTTACTCATTGTCTTCCAAAGCGAAAACAGTGATACACCAGCCAGTTCTGTTCTAAAGATGTGTCCGACGCGGAGGCACTCAGGGATACGGGCACGACATGTGTCCGTAGTGGTGTTTGGAACATGTCATAATGTGGTCTGTATCCGGTGTATCTGACTTACAGACGTTCATCTCCTTACAGCAATATATTCACCCCCTCCCCCAAGTTAGGAGTGGAATCTGGTTTCTGCGCACTGGGTACAACAATTCGTACAAAACAGGGCCATGGTGTCTGCATCAAGTCGTTGCTGGCCCGTTTGGGGGAAGTCTAGAACAGAGCGATCATCTACACCAGAAAGAACAAAGCTAGCAGTCACTGAAAAGAGGTGCCATGGAGCAGGAATGCTAATAGCGCTAATCCAAAACTGAATCACGTACTGACAATGCACAGAAGGATTTACTACAAATCACCAGTGAAGGGTCGATACTGCAAGGGTATCATTTAGAAGAAACGGACAAAACCGAAAATGGGCAACTTTTGCCAATCAAAAGGATTCCGATGGCCAGCATACATTGCTGGACTCACAATGTATTAGCCACAATGCGAGTGGTACTCGAAAGAAACCTTCAATTATCCCTGATTCTTCAGTCCCATCACCAGATGTCTATGCAATTCTATTGTCCTTAAACCCAAAAGAAGAGGGGTGATGAGGCTTGCGCTTACGATCCAAGCATTGAGCCTTACCCAGCATCATGCATCATCGAGTTCCTTCCACCTCTAAATCACAGACAACATGAATGCATCCAAACCTACCACACCATGCTTAAATTGTTAACAGAGAATTGGGTAGATAAGTAATGGAGTCTACTTTATGACCAACAGCGAACTCTGCTTACATATCTGGGAGGACTTGCCAATCGCCCTAGACGTGGGCAACCACGAGGAACCTCTACGCCTTGAGTTCTTGGCAATTTATGAGAACGTGGGAATAATAATCATATGAAAAGACTGAGGTATATTTGGGTGGGATACCTCCCTGGGCCATGATACGTAGCAAAATATCTCCAGGCCCAGTAATCCCTGACTCAGAGGCACCAGGTCGGACTTCACCAAGTACTGACCCGCACCGGCGAATCCACTGAAGGGAAAGGGGCAGGGGTTGAGTGGCACAACACAGCTTGGCTCCTGCCCGAAGCTGCAGCACCGAAGTGCAGCAGATAACCCTACCCATGTCAGTCTCAGCCCTATCCTCGTCCACCACTATTCGAACCTCACCGACACACCTACATACACTGCGCCCAGGAATCTGAGACATTACAACAAACAAATGATGGACGGAATGCTGACAATGCATACATTCTCCCCCAGTCAAGAGATCTGGGTTAAATCCATCGTTCTTTTGCCCACTACACCACCCCAGTTTAGACATGGCATATGCAAATCAGTCTTGACCCTGTGCCTCATGGGAACAGTCCAGCCCGAACTGCCAAGCCATGTCTTCCCTGGACCGGAATCAAGCATCCTAGGACCGGTTTCTGGCTATCAGCCGTCATCAGCCAGGATAGCTTGACTCCAGTGGCGTAGTGAGCACGGGTCCCACGTCTGGGAATACCCATCCCACTTAGGGCGAAAAGCGTTACAACAAACAAATGATGGACGGAATGCTGACAATGCATACATTCTCCCCCAGTCAAGAGATCTGGGTTAAATCCATCGTTCTTTTGCCCACTACACCACCCCAGTTTAGACATGGCATATGCAAATCAGTCTTGACCCTGTGCCTCATGGGAACAGTCCAGCCCGAACTGCCAAGCCATGTCTTCCCTGGACCGGAATCAAGCATCCTAGGACCGGTTTCTGGCTATCAGCCGTCATCAGCCAGGATAGCTTGACTCCAGTGGCGTAGTGAGCACGGGTCCCACGTCTGGGAATACCCATCCCACTTAGGGCGAAAAGCGTTACAACAAACAAATGATGGACGGAATGCTGACAATGCATACATTCTCCCCCAGTCAAGAGATCTGGGTTAAATCCATCGTTCTTTTGCCCACTACACCACCCCAGTTTAGACATGGCATATGCAAATCAGTCTTGACCCTGTGCCTCATGGGAACAGTCCAGCCCGAACTGCCAAGCCATGTCTTCCCTGGACCGGAATCAAGCATCCTAGGACCGGTTTCTGGCTATCAGCCGTCATCAGCCAGGATAGCTTGACTCCAGTGGCGTAGTGAACACGGGTCCCACTTCTGGGAATACCCATCCCACTTAGGGCGAAAAGCGTTACAACAAACAAATGGACGGAATGCTGACAATGCATACATTCTCCCCCAGTCAAGAGATCTGGGTTAAATCCATCGTTCTTTTGCCCACTACACCACCCCAGTTTAGACATGGCATATGCAAATCAGTCTTGACCCTGTGCCTCATGGGAACAGTCCAGCCCGAACTGCCAAGCCATGACTTCCCTGGACCGGAATCAAGCATCCTAGGACCGGTTTCTGGCTATCAGCCGTCATCAGCCAGGATAGCTTGACTCCAGTGGCGTAGTGAGCACGGGTCCCACGTCTGGGAATACCCATCCCACTTAGGGCGAAAAGCGTTACAACAAACAAATGATGGACGGAATGCTGACAATGCATACATTCTCCCCCAGTCAAGAGATCTGGGTTAAATCCATCGTTCTTTTGCCCACTACACCACCCCAGTTTAGACATGGCATATGCAAATCAGTCTTGACCCTGTGCCTCATGGGAACAGTCCAGCCCGAACTGCCAAGCCATGTCTTCCCTGGACCGGAATCAAGCATCCTAGGACCGGTTTCTGGCTATCAGCCGTCATCAGCCAGGATAGCTTGACTCCAGTGGCGTAGTGAGCACGGGTCCCACGTCTGGGAATACCCATCCCACTTAGGGCGAAAAGCGTTACAACAAACAAATGATGGACGGAATGCTGACAATGCATACATTCTCCCCCAGTCAAGAGATCTGGGTTAAATCCATCGTTCTTTTGCCCACTACACCACCCCAGTTTAGACATGGCATATGCAAATCAGTCTTGACCCTGTGCCTCATGGGAACAGTCCAGCCCGAACTGCCAAGCCATGTCTTCCCTGGACCGGAATCAAGCATCCTAGGACCGGTTTCTGGCTATCAGCCGTCATCAGCCAGGATAGCTTGACTCCAGTGGCGTAGTGAGCACGGGTCCCACGTCTGGGAATACCCATCCCACTTAGGGCGAAAAGCGTTACAACAAACAAATGATGGACGGAATGCTGACAATGCATACATTCTCCCCCAGTCAAGAGATCTGGGTTAAATCCATCGTTCTTTTGCCCACTACACCACCCCAGTTTAGACATGGCATATGCAAATCAGTCTTGACCCTGTGCCTCATGGGAACAGTCCAGCCCGAACTGCCAAGCCATGTCTTCCCTGGACCGGAATCAAGCATCCTAGGACCGGTTTCTGGCTATCAGCCGTCATCAGCCAGGATAGCTTGACTCCAGTGGCGTAGTGAGCACGGGTCCCACGTCTGGGAATACCCATCCCACTTAGGGCGAAAAGCGTTACAACAAACAAATGATGGACGGAATGCTGACAATGCATACATTCTCCCCCAGTCAAGAGATCTGGGTTAAATCCATCGTTCTTTTGCCCACTACACCACCCCAGTTTAGACATGGCATATGCAAATCAGTCTTGACCCTGTGCCTCATGGGAACAGTCCAGCCCGAACTGCCAAGCCATGTCTTCCCTGGACCGGAATCAAGCATCCTAGGACCGGTTTCTGGCTATCAGCCGTCATCAGCCAGGATAGCTTGACTCCAGTGGCGTAGTGAGCACGGGTCCCACGTCTGGGAATACCCATCCCACTTAGGGCGAAAAGCGTTACAACAAACAAATGATGGACGGAATGCTGACAATGCATACATTCTCCCCCAGTCAAGAGATCTGGGTTAAATCCATCGTTCTTTTGCCCACTACACCACCCCAGTTTAGACATGGCATATGCAAATCAGTCTTGACCCTGTGCCTCATGGGAACAGTCCAGCCCGAACTGCCAAGCCATGTCTTCCCTGGACCGGAATCAAGCATCCTAGGACCGGTTTCTGGCTATCAGCCGTCATCAGCCAGGATAGCTTGACTCCAGTGGCGTAGTGAGCACGGGTCCCACGTCTGGGAATACCCATCCCACTTAGGGCGAAAAGCGTTACAACAAACAAATGATGGACGGAATGCTGACAATGCATACATTCTCCCCCAGTCAAGAGATCTGGGTTAAATCCATCGTTCTTTTGCCCACTACACCACCCCAGTTTAGACATGGCATATGCAAATCAGTCTTGACCCTGTGCCTCATGGGAACAGTCCAGCCCGAACTGCCAAGCCATGTCTTCCCTGGACCGGAATCAAGCATCCTAGGACCGGGTTCTGGCTATCAGCCGTCATCAGCCAGGATAGCTTGACTCCAGTGGCGTAGTGAGCACGGGTCCCACGTCTGGGAATACCCATCCCACTTAGGGCGAAAAGCGTTACAACAAACAAATGATGGACGGAATGCTGACAATGCATACATTCTCCCCCAGTCAAGAGATCTGGGTTAAATCCATCGTTCTTTTGCCCACTACACCACCCCAGTTTAGACATGGCATATGCAAATCAGTCTTGACCCTGTGCCTCATGGGAACAGTCCAGCCCGAACTGCCAAGCCATGGAATCTGAGACAGTCACATCGAAAAAGAAAAGAAATTTCAGGGTCCATGTGGATATTTCCCTTTCTGGGGAGAAAACTCCTAATTGCCGTAATTTGGTGTGGTGATAGCGCCTGGAAGGGTGTATCCCTGCACCTAACTCCATCAGCCTGGTAATCAGGGTCCGTGAGCAGGATTTAGAGTTTAGCTGGTGGGAAATCAGTTGCCAGCAGGCTTTGCACCCTTGTGCCAGCAGAGATGGAAACTTGCCCAATGTAGAGAGGTCTGTCGTTGTGGTGGGTCTGCAGAGGTGGTTCTGCAGCAGATTGTCTGCATATATGCGAGGCCCCTGAAAGGCCCTTGTAGCTTGGAGGTACGTCTTGGCGACTGGCGGTCCTCTTCCATGGGACCTTGCTGGAGAGCAGAGCCGCTGCTTGGGAAGATCCCAGACTTACCCCTTGTGGTCCTTTTACTGCTGCGAATCTCAATGGTAAGGCTGTCGGTATTGGGTAGGACCTCCAACCCGCGGGAGAGGGCTTCAATATCCTCCCGCCTCCTGGATTAATGCGTACAATGCCCACGTTTACCTCAGCCTGGCAAATGAACCGGATATCAAACAGCGAGTCACCCAATACCCGCGTGACGTCTGTTTGTCGATGGGCGGGAACATCACCTGCTGGCTCCATGTGGAGGTGTGGGCGAGACCATTCCTTCGGGCGGGGTCCTGCCATGTAACTATCAGTCTCTGCTCAGAAACTGCATTTTACTTCTCAATGGGATCTTCCACGCTCGCCACAAATAAACAAAGGAACCCTTGAGGTACACTTTTCCGATTCTCCATGCTCAGTAAGATCCTCCTGCCACTCCTATAGACCAAATGTTACCAACCACAAACCCGTGCAATGTTGTCATTTAATACTCCTCGCAGCGGGTTTCACAACATTAACTCTTTCCGCGTTAATGCATCGTTTGATACCAGACACACTCAAGCGCCGGAAGAAGAAGCCGAGAGAATAGGACTAACTCTGCCACTTCCGGGTTAAATGAGGCCAGTGCTATGGAGGGGCAGGTGCTGTCCTGCACGTCTGTGGTTCGAAGGCGGCAGCACCGGCACTGCTGCAAGGCTTTGAAAGGGAGAGTAGCACACTCCTCAGTAGCACACCGGTACTCCGGGGCAAGGAGGGCCTGCGCTTCGAGATTTCCATTCCAGGCACTGCATAAGGGTCCCTATTGTTAAATATTTATGTAAAATGAAGACTAGGCAAAGTAGAACTTCAAATCATCTTAAAAGAAGCTGTGTCCTTCAAGCAGAAAGCTGGTTCCTCGGAATACTGTTTCTGTAGATGGCCCTTGGCTTCACAGGGCTCACCCAAGCAGCTAACAGGCCTAGGGCACATTTCACCTCAGGCAACCTGGCAAATGCTTGTTCACCTGAGCGGCCAAGACGATTGAATAGCAAAGCTGCTTTCAGGGAAGCCTCGTATTTCATGGCATCAACTGCATCAGGTAATTAAAAAAAAATACCTAACACTGCCACCATTTCATAAGGGGTTGCCTGGATATTGTAGGAATGGAGGTGGGCGCATAACCTGCTGAGCAGACGCCACCAAGAACAAGTATAAGAATTAGGGAAACTTTAAATAGTTAACAAAAATTGTTCCCAAGCAAAATAAAATCGTGAGACTCTTACCAAAAATCCCGGTAAGATGTGAAAGCAAACAGTGCATATGCACCCCTTGGGCGTTTGAGTAACGTAATATGATAATATTCCAGAAGACTGAATAAAGAGCAGGTAAACACAAGAAATGGAAATGTTTAAAAATCCAACCTGCGAAAATAAATCAGTCAGACCTATAAAATGATTCAATTACACAGTTAACTGCACCGGTCCACCTGTGCCCGCAGTTCCTCATATACTACAGACTCTTAGAGCATTCCTGAAAGTATAGGGCAGCCTCAAAAGAGCCCACAGAGTGGTATAGCGCACACACTTTACCAGTCCTAGATTCCTTTGCACAAATCACTGTTTTCAGATTGACAAACTGGTTCCACTGAATCAGCACTACAACTCCCAGAAGGAAATGATTTGTGAAGTGGAAGACTGGAAACTTGTCCCCATGCTCGGTCATTTGTTAATCCTAAAGATAGCGGTCACAGCAGCAACCACCCCACACGAGACCCTTTTATATGTGTACACCTCAAACAAGGCGCTGTGATTATAAAAAAAGACGGGCGGCCTTTCCAGTAGGCCAGCTAAAAGTAGTGTAAGGCCTTCTTACTTAGCAGGGAAATCTGTGGCCTTGCAATTAAGCTCAAGGATACAGAAATAGCCTGGCGCTCCCCGCACTGTAATTATCCAAGCGCTTACTTGCTTCTAGTTACCCTATGTATTGTATTGTATTGCATTTGTATAGCGCTTATTACCCCTGATGAGGCGTCAACGAGCTTTTTCAGCAAGTAGCCCGCTACTCCGGAACCAATAAAGGATTAGTGTTGAATTAGTATAGTGAAATATTAAAGTAATTTGAGTGGTGGATATGTTAGTGAGTTATTTGGATTGAGAAGGATTGTGGAGAGGGAAATAGGTTTGCATTTATATGGCGCTTGCTACCCCCTGATGGGGTGTTGAAGTGCTTTTTCGGCGAGTAGCACACTACTCCGGAACCCATAAAGGATTACTGGTGAATTAGTACAGTGAAATATGAAATTAATTTGAGTGGGAGACATGTCTGCCTTAGCCAAGGGAGGCATCCTGCTCTGTCATTTACAGTTGATTACAGTATTAGGTTTCATAAGTGAGTTTTAGGATTAAATAGGTGTTGCCACCCATGCCAGTATCTGCATATGAAAGAACGGCAATATTATCAGAAAAATACATGGTTTTGGCAACAAGGCCGGCTGCAGGGGGCCTGTGGGCGGGGCTAACCTTGTATCATCTGTAATTTAAGTAGGAAGCTTCCCACCTGCCTGGGGCGGGGCCAATGTGTATCTTGGAGGGCTGTCATTCTAAGAATGAAAAGTCAACTAGGGTGTGGTGTCAGGGAATGACGTCAGTGTCACAGGTCATTCACAAGCGCTGCTCACGGTTACTGTGCAAAACACATCACCCACTGACCTCACCTCAGTGAAGGGGCCATCCCACCACATGGCCCTCTGCACCCCTTTCTGCAGGGCAGGGTGACACTGCTCACTTGTATTATTAATTAGGAACCACTCAACCAGTTGTGGTGACCCAGATGAATCTTAAAAAGCCCATGCCCACCCCTGGCTGGACAAATTAGCTCACAATGTACTGCTCTAATTACCACTGTTCCTAGGCTCTGTGCCCTTACACTCTCTCCGCGTCATGAGCATCATCTGTGCAGTGCCTGACCTGTGAAGTGCAGTGGTCCCCGAGTCATTGACTGACAGGTGTGTACCCCAGGCTGGACACACACCCCATGTATCAAGCACAAGTGTGGTTGGAAGACCCTATCAGTATCACCGGCTGTTAGTCCACCCCAATGTCAAACGGTAGTAAAAAAAAATCTATCAATAAATACAAGGTTTTTCCTAGCCGACTGCTGCTGAATGCTGAGGGTACCGATTACCCAGGTTACCTAGTCATGCCTCTTTATTCCATCACCCTACACTTCTTGTCTGTTTATTCAATGAATACCAAAGCAGCTGGATCGTGACTCCACCAAATGCCTCTTTCTTCCACCACCCTACACTACTTGTCTCTTTATATTATGAATACCTAGGATGTCTACTCTTCATTCCACCTCATGTTTCTTTTTTCCGCCACACTACATTTCCATCTCTTTATCTCATGAATACCAAAGCTGCTTACCCTTGAGCCCACCTCATGCTTTTCTTCCACCACCCTACCCTTCCTGTTTTTATCTCATGAACAGAAATGCTGCTGACACTTGACTCCACCTAATGCCTCTTTCTTTCACCAGCCTACACGTCTGATCGCTTTATCTCACAGATACCACGGGTACTTACTCTTGACTCCACCTCATGCCTCTTTCTTCGACCACCCTACACTTCATGTCTGTATCTCATGAATACCGATGCCCTTTATCCTCGACTCCATCCCATTCCTTTCATTGCCCTACACTTCAATCAATCAATCAACATTTGATAAAGCACACAACTGCTTCAAACAGAAGCACCCTGGCGCTCGAGGCAGACAACGTAAAGCTAGCCGTGAATCTTAAAAAGTAGTCGGTATCAAACAGCCATGCTTTGAGTTTCCTTTTGAAAGTGGCCAGTGACTCAGACCATTGCAAATTGGATGGCAAGCTGTTCCATAATTTAGCTGTTAGAACAGTAAAGGAGCTTCCTTCAGTAGCAGAAGTTGCACATTTAACTTGGGCATGTCCACAGGTAGCTAACTACTGGGAGGTCATATACGCACATATCTCCGCCATGATCGAAAATGTGATGACCCCAGATCCCGTGGTCGCCCTACTGGGCTATACAAAAAATGTACCCCATACATTTCACCACCATGTCTCCATGGCACTACTACTAGGTAAGAGGGAGATAGCTCTGCGTTGGGGAAGTGTCAGACCACCCACCTCGACAGAATGGCAGGAGAATATGAGCAGATATGAGAGTATAGGAGAGGACTACGCCAACCTACAACCCCCTGCATCCTGCCCTAAAAATATGTGGTTACCCTTTCGCATGTACCTCCGCAGCTAGAGCTAATCACTAATGACTGATTTCTCCCCTCATCTCACTCACTAATGAACCACCTCTCTCTATCTAGATCCCCGCATGAACAGACTCTACACCCAATGAGATCTGTCATTTTGTGATTGTATGTGATGACTCGGACACCGTGTGCAAATACTATCTCATGAAATCAGATGATATCATCAGCTAATAATATGCAATGTTGAGTATGTTTTTGTTCTGTACTTAAAATTCAATAGAGTCTTCAAGTATTTTGGAATCTGTAGCAAACGGCTGTTGTTAGACCTAATTACTCTTGCTCGAGTATACAGGGTTAGCCCATCCGTCAGGTAGGTACATTACGCCCTACACTTTTTTCTCTTTATCTCGTGAACACTAAGGCTGTGTACTCTTAATTCCACCTCATTCCTCTTTCTTCTTCCACCGCCCTACACCTTCTCTCTCTTTATTTCACTCTTCCAGGTTTTTATCTTTGTTTTCCCCTTTTGTCACTGTTTTCCTGTCCTATTCCGCTTTCCTTTTCCCTTCCCGCCTTTCTCTCTCTTCTTTCGGAGTCAAATTCTGATGATAGAAAATACTTGCAGTCCCCAAAAATGTGTGCTATTGCCCACCATTCTAGAAAATAAGGACCAACAAACGGTAGGAACCTGGGGTTCAGAATGGACAATGAACTCACAAGCCAGTCTCATGTCTGTCAAGAACTAAACATCAGAAATTTGCATCTGAGATCCACCATTTTTTCGCTCCATTCTCGACCACAGTGTGACAAGGCATGTGTACATCAGACTATCACAGCTCAATTAATCACTGCAGCAATGTGTTGCTAAAACAATTGCAACCAGCCAACAAAAGAGTCAGAAAATTGATTGCAGCAACAATGAAGTAGCCATTAATTCTTGGACTGCTCCCTGGTGCTGGCTTTTGGTAGGATATGGTACGAACAGGAACCAAAATTCAAACTCCTCTCATATAGCAGTTTAGACTTGGGGATCCACTAAATCACAGCTCTACAACGCCGGCCAACGGCCAAAGTGGTGACTCCACTCCTTCGAGATGGGCAAATATTCAGAGCCCTGTTCCCAAGTGTGTTATTTTATCATTAGTAAAGGACAGCCATTCCTCGTGTGCCCTGGGCATACTAGAGGAAATCCCACAATGTGAGCTTACTTTATCCCGCCATCATGAAAAGGCGATCATTTACAGTCACTTCATAAACTTGGCTTGGCGTCAAAGCCCACAAACTACTGTTTAATAGCATTATTAGATGAAGAGGGAACATTTATTGCGAACTTGGTACTGGACAAATCATCTCAGTGTGTTCAGGGTGAAGGAATACTAACGAGTTCCTAAACTAGCTTGAAGGCGAATTATTCGACTCTTGATAATATCATGACCTTGAATTTGTTGACCACATGTTCTCTGAGAAATACCTTTGTCTGCTGAGCTACAGTCTTGGGGCACCGATGGCAATTTAATGCATTTCCTAACTGAATGGCACTGGGTACAAGTCAAGCTGTAACATTACAAGGGACTTTCCCCTCAATTTACACTGCTAACGGCTTGAAACAGGGGTCCATTTTGGCACAACAATAGTTTTCTTTATACCTGAAAAATGTACTAGATATCTTGGATCACCCAGATGGTTTATGCTCTAAATGGGTGAGGCCAGGAGCAGTAATCAAGCATATGCCGAGGATTTGATTACTTTATCTTTGGCATAGACAGATTTACATCGAGAACGTGATCGGCTGCAAGAACAAAAACAAGATTAACAGCTTAAAAATAGATTTATCCAAAACTAAGATGATAGCAACAGGCTGCCTGAATCCCGGCTGCACTTGGTCAATTGATTCCAACATAATCAAATATGCTTGTAGTTACCCATAGTTGGGTATAACTATAAATCAAAGTGAAATTGGAATTTCCTTTTTGAGAATCTGGTATCTAGACGTAAAGACATAGTTGAAACTGTTAAATACTGCTCTGTTAAACATGAAGGACATGCAGTTGCCCTGTTATCAATGTTGTAAAGGGTCAATTACTTCTCACATTATAGTATGCTTCCGCTGTACTAACTTTTTTTTTTCCAAAGTTTTATATAGCACAAACTTGACCCAAATCCAATCGGGTATCAGAGCGCTTTACATAGCACCAGTTACGTTACATGAGGACACACATTCGTTTTTTTGTTAGGGACGGGAAGATTAAGTGATTTGCCCAGAATCACAGGATGTTTAGCATTGTTACCGAGACTCGAACCCTGTTCCCCCAGGTCCGAGGTCGAGCGCCCTAACCGTTAGGCCGACTCCTCTCCCCTGAGGAGTTGGCCTAACAAAAAAATTATCATGCTTCACACTGTGTATGCAAAAGAAAATCTATTCCCACAGGTCCGAGGAAGAGAAAACACACTCCATAATTGATGGTGGTCAATGTGAGAAGTTGGCCTGGTATATGCTGTCCACTAGTTATAGTGGACACCTTGCACCAGTCCAAACGACCCTTATTGATGATTAGGTTAAAGACAACCTTTATTGAAAGCTATCCTAGTGGTAGCTATGGAGAGCAGCCTTCAGGCTAAGTCTCGAAGGAACGTAAAGCAGCTTGGTTTACCAGATTATAACCTCCTGAATGACCAAATGAAAGGAGAACCACACAAGGAATATATAAAATATATGTATTTACTACTAAACACTCTACTAACCTCTTTATGAGATTAGACAACAAGGCACACAATATTAAAGCACTTGAACGGCTGTAAATAGCACAATACACAGTGGGATCCAGGGGGAGACCAAACAGTATACTAAGAAAGTGGTAGAACAACCACATCTTGACTAGACACAGGGCCTAGAGCACGTAGAATCGCTGGGACCCCAATGAACCACCCAAAGTAGTGATGCAGGGGACCCACAGAGGACGGGTGCAGTGTAAGAACACAGACGCGAGCTCCGTACAGCTCTATGGAAAAGTCGCGGTTGGAATTTTAAAGATTAAGGACACTTAGGAGAGGACTCCAAGCAAACCCTTTGGAACATAGAAGGTTTTAAGGCCAGCACCCTTGAGAGTACCGAGGTACCCGTCTTACCTATCCCAGGAGAGCCGGGTGCATAGGGGTCAAATGGTGTCGGAAATGCTTGTTGATTACAATGGAGTGATGCGAAGAAGTGCTGCTGCCGGGAAGATGAGAAGTGTCCGGTGTGATCCAAGCCTGGATCGGAGCTGAGAAGCACCTGAAAGCAGAGGGGAGAGAGTCTGGGTCACTTCACAGTGACCAGGTGCACGATAGACGAATGCCCGCCGATGTCGGGTGTTTCAGGTGAGAAGAGGTGAAGCTTGACTCTGCAACCACGGGGACCAGGAGACGTCGACAACGACCAAAGTCCGGAGGTGAGCTGTCCCACGAAGGATGTCGAGTGCTGGGGGGTCAGTGTCCGGATTGAACACCAACAAGCCTTGGCAACTGCAACCCACGCAATCAGAGGAGAGATGCTTCGGTGAGGAACAGCAAGGTCCTGGGGACTATCCAAGCTATGGAGAGTCAGGGCATGTCTGGAGCAACCAGAAAAGCCCACTTAAAGTTAAAGATCCCTTCTCGGGACCCACAGGTCGACGGACCAGGGATCGCAAAGGGACCTCAAGCTAAATCACAAAATACCTGCCCACGGAACACTCGTGGAGTGTAGGCCGTAAATCTTCAGTGGAAATACTGCTCGGGGTCTGGACTACAAGTAGCCCAAAGCTCAGCCTCAGGGGTTGCCAAAAAGCATATGCTGCTGCAAATGGGCACGGTGCACAGGGGTACGGGTTGCACGGTCCCCACGAGGGCTGCGGGTCCCCGGATTGCTGAGAGCACTAGTGGACCTCGGGGACACTTGGGAACCCACCTCCTGTGTTGCAGAAATCTTCGGAGTCCTCAGGAGCTCGGGAGATGCAAACCGGTCAGATTTGTTTAAGATGCCTGCCTTGCTGGGGAGTAACTCCTTTACTCCAAGGGAGATTCTGCAGTCATCCAGCATAGTGTAGATAGTCGAGAGGTTTCTGTAGCAGAGTTTCTTCCAGGTAAATCTAAAGTCCTGTAGTCAGTGGTTCCTACTTTATACACAAGGCAGGGGTGGGACAAACTCCGGGGACCCACCTATGGGAGGGTCAGGACAGAGGGGTGGCTACACCGATGTCCTTTGTCCAGTTTCGCGCCAGAGCAGGAGCAAATGGCTCCTGCAACCGGTTTGAGCTGGACTATGCACAGGGACACCAAATGTGCCCCCAGTGCAGACATCACAGCACTCTCAGAGTGCACCCACCCAGCCTGAATACACTAAAGCCTGTCTGGGAGGTGCTCACACCTCCCTGTGACAGGAAACCTATTGTCCCACCTTCCCCTGCCGGAGTTTCGTCCAGCAGCACGAGGGCAGACTCGTGTCTGTGGCTGGCAGCATCCATTTAGTGATACCAGGTTCTGTTAAGCTGGTACCGGGTGTACCGTTGTTGTCATATTTCTTCCTCTAGAAGGGTGGAATCATACCTCCCACACCACTTACTGGTGTGGAGGTACGATTCCAAGGTGTTTGACACCAAACATGACATGTTTCCATGCAGCCGTTTTAAAGTTAGCATTTACTGCGAGGTTATAATGCACTTAAGAGTATATGGTTGGGTGCATCACAAATAACCCCGGAATAGAGGTTCCGAAGGCTGCAGAGGGGCTCTGCTCATGCAGGAGCACCCTCTCACATACAACCCAGCACCCTGCCTTCAGGATTGATAAGGCCTGCCATAGGGGTGACTGATAGGTTTATATGTGCAGTGATATGGAGTAGATATAGTGAACCTATATCTAAGTAAGGCGTGCATGCACCACCTTACACAGGCTGCTGTAGCAGACCTGTGGTGTCATTTTGAATGGTCTCCCAGGGGTGGCGTAATACATGCCGCAGCCCCCAAGAGGCCTCTGGGGTACCTATGCCCTGGGTACATTGTATACCATATACTAGGGACTGATAAGGGTACCCCAGTATCCAATCTGGAGTGTACCTAAAGTACATGCAATCAATTTAGAGGAGAAAGCAGCTAGGCTGGGGTCCTGGATAGCAGGATCCTAGCCAGTCTAAGTCGAAAACAGTGAAACACCAGCAAAAAGTGGGGGTAACTATAAGAAGCAGATCCTACTCTCCTACAGTCAATGCGTTAATTTAATGTCAGGCAGACAAACTAAACTGTGCATATGCAATCAATGAGTTCTTTATTTAATTTGCGGCTTTGAACTCTTCAGTGCCACTTACACCTTGAATTGGACCTTTCCTGATTGGCATTCTTAGGTGCCATTCAAAGTATTAACTTTATTTGAAGTAGCACTAGAGCGGACTCTAGTAACGCTTCTATTTACAAATAATCTTTCCTAGGGAACCCTCTGTTCAACCACACTAACTGGATCCTTATAGAGTAGCAACATTTGAACCTAGAGACTTTTTCCAACTTGTCGCCCTCTGAAAGTAACCAACTTTCCTTTTGAAAAGAGTTGCTTCTATAGGTGCGATATAAGCCCTCCAAGTATGTTCAACATGCTTTTTCTGTCAGGAGACAGTCTTATCTTGACTCAAAGCTGGTCTAAAAAATAAGACGATTTTAGATTGTAATTCTTCAGTTTGCGGGTGCTTGGACAGAGGTTGAAAAAAGGACAGATTATGTCCCTTATATAGTCGCGTTGAAGAATCACTGGACCGCATAATATGCCTATGTGCAGACCTGCCTGACCGCCAGAGAAAGGTTGTATTGCCTCTTCTGATGGAGCCGGGTGTAAACCTGTCCGAGATGCCACCATACACTGCTTCACTGGAAGTTCAAACACATTCGATCTGAAAGTGTTGGGAAGGCAGTCAATGATTCTGACGTAGAATTATTTAAGTTATACTGTTAATGCAGGACTGTGATTAATATTCCTTTTGTGTTCGATATTTTAGACAAGCTGTGTCTCGTATTGTTGTGCTTTTAATTGTCCATGGTTTTACATGAAGTGATTCAATCTATCCAATGTTCTTACTTAACTACCCATGCAGGTTATCTGATACTCTTCACATCACGCTAGCGTAAGCCGCAAGACAGGGTACTCGCTGCACAGAGTGATCTGAAGGACATCCCCAGGTACCAAACACACAAGCAGGAGAGGTCTGTATCCATTCCACACCAGACCAGAGGTTCCGTTCCACACCAGACCTGAGGTCACGCCAGACCAGAGGTTTCCTTCCAAGCCGGACCCGAGGATCCCTTCCACGCCAGGCCCGAGGTTCCCTCCCACGCCAGGCCCGAGGTTCCCTTCCACGCGAGGCCCGGAGGCTCCCTTCCACGCCAGGCCTGGAGGCTCCCTTCCACGCCAGGCGGTTCCCTTCCACGCCAGGCCCGGAGGTTCCCTTCCACGTCAGGCCCGAGGTTCCCTCCCACGTCAGGCCCGAGGTTCCCTCCCACGTCAGGCCCGAGGGCCCGAGGTTCCCTCCCACGTCAGGCCCGAGGGCCCGAGGTTCCCTCCCACGTCAGGCCCGAGGGCCCGAGGTTCCCTCCCATGTCAGGGCCAGAGCTTCCCTCCCACGTCAGGGCCAGAGCTTCCCTCCCACGTCAGGGCCAGAGCTTCCCTCGCACGCCAGGGCCAGAGCTTCCCTCGCACGCCAGGGCCAGAGCCAGAGCTTCCCTCGCACGCCAGGGCCAGAGCTTCCCTCGCACGCCAGGGCCAGAGCTTCCCTCGCACGCCAGGGCCAGAGCTTCCCTCGCACGCCAGGGCCAGAGCTTCCCTCGCACGCCAGGGCCAGAGCTTCCCTCGCACGCCAGGGCCAGAGCTTCCCTCGCACGCCAGGGCCAGAGCTTCCCTTCCACGCCAGGCCCGAGGTTCCCTTCCACGCCAGGCCCGAGGTTCCCTTCCACGCCAGGCCCGAGGTTCCCTTCCACGCCAGGCCCGAGGTTTCCTTCCACGCCAGGCCCGAGGTTTCCTTCCACGCCAGGCCCGAGGTTTCCTTCCACGCCAGGCCCGAGGTTCCCTTCCACGCCAGGCCCGAGGTTTCCTTCCACGCCAGGCCCGAGGTTTCCTTCCACGCCAGGCCCGAGGTTTCCTTCCACGCCAGGCCCGAGGTTTCCTTCCACGCCAGGCCCGAGGTTTCCTTTCACGCCAGGCCCGAGGTTGCCCGAGGTTCCCTTTCATGCCAGGCCCGAAGTTCCCTTCCACGCCAGGCCCGGAGGTTCCCTTCCACGCCAGGCCCGGAGGTTCCCTTCCACGCCAGGCCCGGAGGTTCCCTTCCACGCCAGGCCCGGAGGTTCCCTTCCACGCCAGGCCCGGAGGTTCCCTTCCACGCCAGGCCCGGAGGTTCCCTTCCACGCCAGGCCCGGAGGCTCCCTTCCACGCCAGGCCCGGAGGCTCCCTTCCACGCCAGGCCCGGAGGCTCCCTTCCACGCCAGGCCCGGAGGTTCCCTTCCACGCCAGGCCCGGAGGTTCCCTTCCATGCCAGGCCCGGAGGTTCCCTTCCACGCGAGGCCCGGAGGCTGCCTTCCACGCCAGGCCCGGAGGCTCCCTTCCACGCCAGGCGGTTCCCTTCCACGCCAGGCCCGGAGGTTCCCTTCCACGCCAGGCCCGGAGGTTCCCTTCCATGCCAGGCCCGAGGTTCCCTTTCACGCCAGGCCCGAGGATCCCTTTCACGCCAGGCCCGAGGTTCACTTCCACGCCAGGCCCGAGGTTCTCTTCCACGCCAGGCCCGAGGTTCCCTTCCACGCCAGGCCCGAGGTTCCCTTCCACGCCAGGCCCGAGGTTCCCTTCCACGCCAGGCCCGAGGTTCCCTTCCACGCCAGGCCAGAGGTTCCCTTCCACGCCAGGCCAGAGGTTCCCTTCCACGCCAGGCCAGAGGTTCCCTTCCACGCCAGGCCAGCGGTTCCCTTCCACGCCAGGCCAGAGGTTCCCTTCCACGCCAGGCCCGAGGTTCCCTTCCACGCCAGGCCCGAGGTTCCCTTCCACGCCAGGCCCGAGGTTCCCTTCCACGCCAGGCCCGAGGTTCACTTTCACGCCAGGCCCGAGGTTCACTTCCACGCCAGGCCCGAGGTTCACTTCCACGCCAGGCCCGAGGTTCACTTCCACGCCAGGCCCGAGGTTCACTTCCACGCCAGGCCCGAGGTTCACTTCCACGCCAGGCCCGAGGTTCTCTTCCACGCCAGGCCCGAGGTTCTCTTCCACCCCAGGCCCGAGGTTCTCTTCCACGCCAGGCCCGAGGTTCCCTTCCACGCCAGGCCCGAGGTTCACTTCCACGCCAGGCCCGAGGTTCACTTCCACGCCAGGCCCGAGGTTCACTTCCACGCCAGGCCCGAGGTTCTCTTCCACCCCAGGCCCGAGGTTCTCTTCCACCCCAGGCCCGAGGTTCTCTTCCACGCCAGGCCCAAGGTTCTCTTCCACGCCAGGCCCGAGGTTCTCTTCCACGCCAGGCCAGAGGTTCTCTTCCACGCCAGGCCAGAGGTTCTCTTCCACGCCAGGCCAGAGGTTCCCTTCCACGCCAGGCCAGAGGTTCCCTTCCACGCCAGGCCAGAGGTTCCCTTTCACGCCAGGCCAGAGGTTCCCTTCCACGCCAGGCCAGAGGTTCCCTTCCACGCCAGGCCAGAGGTTCCCTTCCACGCCAGGCCAGAGGTTCCCTTCCACGCCAGGCCAGAGGTTCCCTTCCACGTCAGGCCAGAGGTTCCCTTCCACGTCAGGCCAGAGGTTCCCTTCCACGCCAGGCCCAAGGTTGCCCGAGGTTCCCTTCCACGCCAGGCCCGAGGTTCCCTTCCACGCCAAGCCCGAGGTTCCCTTCCACGCCAAGCCCGAGGTTCCCTTCCACGCCAAGCCCGAGGTTCCCTTCCACGCCGGACCCGAGGTTCCCTTCCACGCCGGACCCGAGGTTCCCTTCCACGCCGGACCCGAGGTTCCTTTCCACGGCAAAACCGAGGTTCCCTTCCACGCCAAAACCGAGGTTCCCTTCCATGCCAAAACCGAGGTTCCCTTCCACGCCAAAACCGAGGTTCCCTTCAACACAAAAAGCGAGGTTTCCCTACACACAGAAACCGAGGTTCCCTTCCACGGCAGGCTCGAGGTTCCTTTCCACGCCAGGCCAGAGGTTCCCCGGCCCGAGGTTCCCTTCCACGCCAGGTCCGAGGTTCCCTTCCACGCCAGGCCCGAGGTTCCCTCCCACGCCAGGCCCGAGGTTTCCTTCCACGCCAGGCTCGAGGTTTCCTTCCACACCAGACCTGAGGTCACGTCAGGCCCGAAGTTCCCTTCCATACCAGACCTGAGGTCACGCAAGACTCAAGGTTCCCTTCCACACCAGATCAGAGATTCCCTTCCACGCAAGACCAGAGGTTTCCTTCCACGCCAGGCACGAGGTTTCCTTCCACGCCAGGCACAAGGTTTCCTTCCACGCCAGGCACGAGGTTCCCTTCCATGCCGAACCAGAGGTTCCCTTCCACGCCGAACCAGAGGTTCCCTTCCACGCCGAACCAGAGGTTCTCTTCCACGCCGAACCAGAGGTTCCCTTCCACGCCGAACCAGAGGTTCCCTTCCACGCCGAACCAGAGGTTCCCTTCCACACCGAACCAGAGGTTCCCTTCCACGCCAAACCAGAGGTTCACTCCCACACCAGACCCGAAGTTCCCTCCCACGCCAAAACCGAGGTTCCCTTCCACGCCAAAACCAGAGGTTCCCTTCCACGCCAAAATCAGAGGTTCCCTTCCACACAAAAACAGAGGTTCCCTTCCACGCCAGACCAGAGGTTCCCTTCCACGCCAGACCAGAGGTTCCCTTCCACGCCAGACCAGAGGTTCCCTTCCACGCCAGACCAGAGGTTCCCTTCCACGCCAGGCCAGAGGTTCCCTTCCACGCCAGGCCCAAGGTTGCCCGAGGTTCCCTTCCACGCCAGGCCCGAGGTTCCCTTCCACGCCAGGCCCGAGGTTCCCTTCCACGCCAGGCCCGAGGTTCCCTTCCACGCCAAGCCCGAGGTTTCCTTCCACGCCAAGCCCGAGGTTCCCTTCCACACCGGACCCGAGGTTCCCTTCCACACCAGACCTGAGGTCACGTCAGGCCCGAAGTTCCCTTCCACACCAGACCTGAGGTCAAGCAAGACTCAAGGTTCCCTTCCACGCAAGACCAGAGGTTCCCTTCCACACCAGACCTGAGGTCACGTCAGGCCCGAAGTTCCCTTCCACACCAGACCTGAGGTCACGCAAGACTCAAGGTTCCCTTCCACGCAAGACCAGAGGTTCCCTTCCACGCCAGGCCCAGAGGTTCCCTCCCACGCCAAAAACAGAGGTTCTCTTCCACACAAAAACAGAAGTTCCCTTCGCACGCCAGGCCCCAGGGTTCCCCTCGCACGCCAGGCCCCAGGGTTCCCCTCGCACGCCAGGCCCCAGGGTTCCCCTCGCACGCCAGGCCCCAGGGTTCCCCTCGCACGCCAGGCCCCAGGGTTCCCCTCGCACGCCAGGCCCCAGGGTTCCCCTCGCACGCCAGGCCCCAGGGTTCCCCTCGCACGCCAGGCCCCAGGGTTCCCCTCGCACGCCAGGCCCCAGGGTTCCCCTCGCACGCCAGGCCCCAGGGTTCCCCTCGCACGCCAGGCCCCAGGGTTCCCCTCACACGCCAGGCCCCAGGGTTCCCTTCCACACCAAAGCTTCAAAATCGTCCCTGTAACAAAATCGGCCGAAAAACGGCCCTGGCAAAAAGCTCGGCGGCACCCCCAACTCCCAGAGCACTTTGCCAGGGCCGGTTTTGGTTCCCAGTCCGGCCCTGGTCCCTACCATAAAGGCTCCCAACCGAGGACAATGCTCCTGGAGGGCTCCAGGCCACACTTACAAGGCGTTAAATTTCAAAGCTCCCAGATGTTTCTCTCATTAAGGATCTACATTGTGTGGCTCTCAGAAATTACAACACAAAGTCAGACAATGTCTCTTCGCTCCATCTTTGAAGGAGACCACTCTACGCCGATCTTCAGGCAATGCAGCTAGAATCTCAAAAGCTCTAACCACTCTTATCGGGAATGCCCTTCCTTTCCCCCTCTTCAAATCTCTCCTAAAGGACTTCCTGTTTGAGAACTCTACTCTCTGGCTGTGTAATCTCTTGATTTGTGCCTTAATCTGACATCATTTTTTCTTTGTTCCTGCTTTTGACTGTATAATCCCATATGGCAAACATTCCTCACTGTTAATGCTTCCATTTCTGCTTTACAGTCTCTTCCATCACTAGGTGACCTTAAAATGCATTTTTGCCCAGAAGGCTCATTCTTCGATGGTCTTTATGCATCGAGTTGCATGGTGGTCCTCACCTTGACCAGTGACAGCCCAATTCTTTAGAACTTGGTTCTTGTCCCATCACAGTTTCTTGTCCACCTTGAATATCTTCTACACACAATCCCTATTTTTTTTTTAACTACCACTGTCCACATTGTGGCCCACAGGACCAAAGGCGGTCATCGTTTGCTTTTCACGTCGCTCTGAAATCCTGCACACCGGACTCCCTTCCACTGAACTTGTCATTAGCACGACTGAGCTTCAGGTGGGCGCCTCGCCTTATCCTGCAGTTGCTTTTTCAGGTTTTTATTGATTATCCGCCTACTCTACCCACACTCCATCCCATCCTTACTACCCGCTGAAGTTAGAGTTGATGTTCTCTGTCCGACATGTACATACCAGTAAAGTTGTAACATGAATAAGGCTGGAGAAAGTGGGGCAGGTATGGTGTATATGCTACAAATATGGTATATTTGTGGCCACTGAATAGAAGCTTCATTTTAGGTTTTAAATAATCATTCAACAGACGCCTAAACCCTGGCTGGGTGTAATCTACCCTATGTAAAACAAGAAAAATGATAGAAATCTTAAACTAAATTAGCACAAAATTGGGCTGAGGAGACGTGTGTGATGGGAACCCTTGCATTTGAAAACAAACAGTGGCTGAGGAGGAAGAAAGAGACAGATAGATGCTCTGTCACCAGACTGTCCGCACTGCCCAGTGTGGGCTGATGAACTTGAACAGGTGCAAAGCGGCAGAACCGTCTCTGGTGTTCTGGAAATCTCACTGAGCACAACACCATGGGGCACTGAGACCAGAGATGTCCATCCTTAGGGTCAGATACGTGGTCCTAAACCCCAGAGTGTCTGATGGGCGGTTTGGTATTCTGGCAAACTAAAGTTTCACATTTTGAGGAGGCTATCCTCTGGCCCTAGGCAAGCCATCCTCTGAAGCAGAGATGGGCTGCCTGTAGAAAACAGACGGAAAAATAACATAACTGATATAAGCAACAATTATACACAAGTAAATGAAAAATAAAACACTAACTAAAAAAAAACGTTAACGCACCACTAGGACACCAGAGTCCCGCGCTTTGGGTTCAATGAAGGGCTTCGCGGCGCTTGGCGTGTTACCAGCTAGGGCTCCCAATCACACATTACCGATCCCATAACTCTCTCAAAACATTGTACACAAGTTGTGCGCACTGGAGAACCCCCAAAATGAGGTTTGCTTTCCCATAGCAGAAATCCACAGACGGGTGCGTGAACAGCGTTTATATCCAGGTGGAGTCCTCTATTAAAATATGAAACGCCCGTGGACAGAGAAACCACTGCTGAGACAAGTACCAACTCATCCTAAGGGCTTGCCAACATATTCAAGAGGTATGGGCGGAAGAGGTTCTGCAGGCAGGAATGCGGTGGAAGAGATCCATACAATTTTTCTCTAAACATCCGCTTATAAATTCTGAAATTACACACATTTTTATCTCAAATACACGCTTTTCAATTTTGGTACACATGTGTTCAACCAAGTAAAAGCGGATTCAGCGGGCTGGGCTGCAGGCCGGAGTGCGACTTACAGGGAGATGTAGAGCTACAGTAGTTCATGAATCATGAGCTACTCGTTGGAGAAGCCGGTGTTACAAGGCTCGAGGTCAACAAGGCCTGTTCCTCCCAACCTAAGCAAACCCTCCAAGATCACTCGATATTATTCATGGGAGCCCCGTGCCAGGTGGTTTCTCTTCAAACACTGCCCTGACCTCCCACCAAAAGAGGGACCCTGCGAGAGGAGAGGCTGGTATTGAAGAAGGGACAGCCTCGATGTCTGTCAGATGCCACAAGAGGGCCTCCCACCTTGATCAGGTGAGCACCAGCGCCAATTCCGAGTTTTTTGGCTCTTCGGTGGGTTCAAGCTTTCACTGGCCAAAACTACTAACTCTAAAGTATGCCCCTCCGACAGATGCAGGTGATGCTCAGTGTATGTTCAATAAAAGGAAAATAATACAGAAAGTTTGCTTGTTGTGCCAACCTGCGCGGAGGACACCCATGCGAAGAGCTACTTGTTGGCAAACTCTGCCCCAACCAAGCAATATTCCAATGGCCAACGTCACTGGGGAACCATCTGCAACCCGTAGACCCACCCCTACCTTTTTGCCCCATGGCCCTTAGGTTCTGTTAAACCCACGTCACTGAACCTCAAAAAACCACAATATTTCTGCAGCAGTGATGGAACGGACCACGGCCCTGCTACTGAACAGAATAGATGTGGAAACTCTGAGATGAAAGCACACTGGAGACAAACTAATCAAGAGGTCTCAAGTGGAATAGAACTCACTCTGTGTGAAATGTTGTACCACTACTGCAGGTGGCCTCTATCAAGACAAGAAAGACCCTGAACAAGAGGATACTTGGCAGCTGCATGGGCACAGCATCTCTAGAGTGGGCCCCACCATTCAGAAGAACAGACCGGCCATGGAGTGAAACAAAATCTAGAGGAGCCTTGAAAGGAGTGAGTGTGAGGGGAAAAGCAGCATCAGCCTCTGCGAACATAGCTAGACAGGCGCCGTGTGTGAGTATCAGACGCTGCGCAGGACTAGGAGAGCAGAGAGGGCAGAAGCCCGAAGCAGGGAAGCACCGAGGGCAGCACTGCAACAGCATCTACACGAAGGCGATGGTCTCACAGCACAGGCTGCTGGCACCGTCACAGCTTGAACAGAGCTCGCGTGGATTATGTCGCTTAAAGTGAGATTCGACCTCGTGGTTCTCACAAATTGGACACCTAATCCGCCGCGGACGAGAGATCCGTCGCTAAGACACTAAGCCCTGCTTTACTCTAATCATTTGTGTGTGTATGTTCTCTGCGACTGCACCACGGCCACAAATCAACACAGATTCACTTTGGCTAAAATTACAACCTGTCTGATGACCGACCAACCAACCAACCAACCAACCTGCAGGTATAAGGGACCTACGCTGCACAGAACAGACTGCCTAGGCTGCTGCCACAGGCGTACAATGCCGCAGCAATTAGGGTGGTATGGTGAGCAAACGAACAATGGATTTAACCCAGATCTCTTGACTGGGGTGAATGTTTTTATTTGCTCTGCATTCCGTCCATCATTTGAGTCTTTTGCTTTCTCGTCCTAAGTGCGCTGGGTAAGCCCAGACATGGGTCCTGGGCTCAATGTGCCACTGGATTCAAGCTAGCCTGACTGATGAGGGATGACACCCAGAAACCAGACCTAAGATGCTTGTTTCTGATCCAAGGAGGACCTGGCTTGACAGTTCGGGCTGGGCTGTTCCCATAAGGAGAAGGGTCACGACTGATTTGATTGATTGATTGATTGATTGATGTACTTATAGAGCGCAGCTATCACCCTACGGGCATCTTGGCGCTTGCATTGGGAACCCGTCCTGGTTTTTCCCTGTAAGATAACCCGTACTGGGCATCCCCAAGGTGAAAGCCAGGCATCCCGCCGCGGGGGGCCGTTGTGGAGATTAAGCAGGCTTGTTGCCCAGAGCTGCATAGTGTGAACTCGTGCTTAGAGTGGGCACCGAAGCGAGAATTATCGAGTCCGTGGACGATTGGGCTCTGGACCCTGCCGCGTCGGGAATCGAACCCAGGTCCCGGGTCTGATCTCTGCTTCAGGGTAAGCCTCCTCTAACCAGTGAGCTACACTTCTCCACGGAGATTTGCATATGGTTGGGTCTAAACTGGGGTGGCTTGGTGAGCAAAAGAGTGATGGATTTAACCCATATCTGTGGCTGGGGGTGACTGTTTGATTTGTTCTGCATTCTGTCCATCCTTTGTGTATCTTTTGCCACAGACGTACACGCCAGTGCTGAGATGGCTTCTCTTTTAGCCTTGGACATCAGCTGAGCCACGAGCCCTTGTGTGTTAGGTCACGTCCTCTAACCTGCAATACAAGTTAAGTTGTGCTCTTGCAAGCCATTGTCCACTGAAACCATCAGAGGTGCTTAATAGTTCTTTTACTATTCGGCGGTCTTTTCCCAAACAAGATGCACTGCGCTCTCATCTTCAATTTGCGATTTTCAATGTTGCAAGTCCAAAGGTTAGTCTAGTAGTCGTCATAAATACTGATTTAAAAGATGTTCTCAGCCGTTTCATACATGCCACCTGCCTTTGATAAGAGATAATGGTCCAGTTGCAGCATGAGTTGGGGCGCATCGCATTTGTCCAGCATCTGCAACATAACCAGCCACATTTTGGTGCTGTTCTAGATGTATCAATCTGACAAAGCGCAGTCCTGTCTCATCCGTATCCATAGGGCAAGATTTCTCCTGCAAATCCTAGCACATAGCTGAATGCAGGGATGGAAGCTTGCGAAGGACAGTAGACCGCCACCTCTTTTTCACAATGAGTTAGTATTGTGGCACTTTGTACAAATGAGATTTGGGGAACATGTTATGGGCCATGGGTCCTCTGCTTACCTGGTGCACACCAGCTCCATTCACACAGTGGAAGATATTGAAATGTGCATGCAGAGATGGAAGGAAGCCTGCAAGGGACAATGGCGTCAATCTCTTTCTCACCCAGCTAGCATTGTGGCCCTTTGTAACAAGCATTTGTAATGCAATAGGTCTCGCATTTGCGAGAGTTGGAGCTATTGGCATTGTAAATGACAATGCCTTTTATTAATTTGCTTTGAAAACCTGCAACCGGTGCATAAACACGCACTTTGTACGTATAGTCCTTGCTTACGAGAAGCAAGGCTGTCAGTAAAATAGACTGCCAGCTTTGCTTCTCATAAGCAAGGACTATAAGTACAAAGTGCTTGTTTACGCACAGCTTGCAGGTTTTCAAACGCATAAATAAAAGGCATTGTCATTTACAATGCCAATAGCTCAAACTCTCGCAAATGCGAGACCTATTACATTGCAAATGCTTGCTTTAGCAGAGGTGCAGAGTTAAGCCGAGCTACAGTGGTCTGTGCATGCGAGGGGACCTCGACCTAGAGGACGTCTAGGGTGACATACTGCATACACTTTGGACAACCCTCTCTTAATTAGGCCAGAGATAAAAACATGCATGCCTTCTTACGGGGAGTTTTCACCCGAAGCCCGTCCATTGGAATGACCTTCATTTGTTGCACCAATCTTTAAGGATAGCATTATGGGGGTTTTCATAGAGGAATGAGTTTGGCATCATCGTCCAATGCTTCCGAGTAGTAACTGATCTGGGGCACCTGATATTTGATGGCAACCAAGTTATTGATTTCCCTTGCCATTCACTAAGTGAGCCAGAAATGAAGCCTTACCAAAGGAAAGTACAGTGGCAGCTCCTCCGTAATGGCGGAGGAGTGTCGCCCGCCTGCCTGGCGCAGAGCCAGCAAAGGAAAAATAAAACCATGCCCTAGCATCACTTTATTTTTCGTTTGGCAGCTTGTGCATGGAGGGGCAGGGCATGGGAGGGGGAGTGCTTGTGCACTCCCTAGTCCCTAAGTGCTCATGTGTGTTTGGCTGGCCGTCTCAGGCCGACCCAAACACACATGTGCACTTAATGCAGTCGGGCTGGAGAAACCCCCACAGACTCTTGGGCTGAGCCGGGCGTCTTTTCCACCCGCTCAGACCAATCCCTGCGCTGCTCTGCAGCACAGGGATTGGCTGTCCAGGGGCTGCTAGGACCCAGGAACTGGCCAGCAGGAGCAACGCGATGCGGGAGGCGGCCGGCGGCCTCAGGTAAGTTTTCAAAATTATTATTAATTCCCCCTTCCCTCACGCTTGATCTCCCCCCTGCTCCTCCCACCCACCCTACCACCCTTTGTTACTGGCAGCCGCCACTGGGAAAGTAAGCTGTTTTAACCAAAACCTAAAGCAAGAAACTGTTGTTGCAGTATAGTATTTTTCTTCCCCGGTAGAAATCATTAAAAATAAAGTTTAGGCGTAAAATCAGCTGTCAACCCAAGAATGTCAACAAATGTTCCACTACCATGCCCCACGACTGCAGCAAATTCAAGCCACCAACCTACGATTTGAAGACTATGAAGCAAACGGTTGGTGTTGGAAGCGCTACACGAATTAGTAAAACAATTAATAAAAATTTTCAGATGAGGAGGTCTTTCCAAGTAACAAATTCATAATAAACGTCCTGTTCATTGCAAAGACCTCCAAGAAAAAATATCATATCCATCTTGCAGATTGTAGCACGTTTATGATGTGTTTGCTTCCGGTTCTGGGATTCTGGACAATGGATTTGGAATAAATCGTTACTTCTTGTGGTATAATCTTCCACCTATACATGAGTGGGTTATGCTGGGGTGAGTGAGGCAGTGCATCCGGCACCACGAGCTGCTGGTGGTCTTCGGCTGTCGGTAGAACACAAACTGCAGGGCGAGGGATTGATTGAGTTTTCATAGAGCTTGCATTCCAGAGTTAGACTTGTATCTTGTTGTTTTTATCTATTTGTTTGTTGCATTTATTTCTGTCGTTTCTCTTATGACCTGCACAGGTCGAATGCAGATTTTAAAATTGAAACTGATTGAGCGAGTCCCTCAGTCTGATCTACAGTAGGGAGTGAAATGCTCTAGTGATCAGTGATGGATAGAATGGGGCTGCACTACTCTTTCACCGTAGGTCCTGTGTACCATTTTATAGATTGCAACTCTGAAGTGATTACCTCTGCTTGGAATGACATCTTGTGTTTACTGCTACCCTTTCTTCAACATGTGTAAAGAATAAATAGTCTAAAGTGAAATAAGATAACAGTTTCAGAGCATGGCATCCTGCCCAGTAAAGCAAATCCAAAATGAATATTGTGTTCAACACACTCGCCAGAATGCTGGTGTGCTAGCGACCTCGCCTTTCTCTCTCCGAAATTAAGAATCAGAGACATATTTGGTCTTAAGATCGCCCCAGAATGCACCAGGGGCGGTGTTACAGAGAGGAGCACCCCATCAGCACTTACACTCAGTGCCACCTGTGCTCCAGGTGACTGAACCAATATGGAGGGGAAAAGATGTCCACAGGGCTCTAACCATAAACGCTGACAAAATATTTAAAACAAGCAACTTTGATCACCAATACCCAAGGAGTCACTGTCCCTTTAAGCTCTGTCTGGAGCCTCTCTCCTCTGTCTGCAGCTGGGCACGAGCCGTTGTTTCTGCCCGTCCAAAGAACGTGTGAACCACTCATTCTGTCATCCTAAGCGTCGGGCTCGTGAGCGGGTTGTTTTCCTCCGAGCGGGGCTGCACGGGGCGGGGCTTCAGCGCAACACTGAAAGTAACTAGGAGGACAGGGGGAGGAGAAAGTGAAAGCATACCATGCGCGCGATGTTCACGCGGAGACAGGAGATGTGCACGCGTACTGAGTGCACAACTCCTGCCCGGGCGCGCACATGTCCTATCTCCCTTCGCCCACCAAACCGACGACTATAGGTCTTGCCAAGGCGTGCAGTACTTGCGCTGCGTCGCTAGGCGAGACCCAAAAAAGGACATTTGGGGAGCATGTAAAGGGCCAAAGCACTGCTGTTTTCTCCCCTGAAGCGGCGGTCCGGCTGTTGTGGGGTCGAGTAAAGCTGAGCCCTGAAGACAAAGGTGTGTTCGTTTAGGGGATCTGATGACAGGAAGATTCAAGCTCCACTAAACTGCAGCAACCGAATCCTACCGGGGACTTTCCATCTCTGCTCTGGTGTGTTCGCCACCTCCATCCTTTTTTGGACATTCCATGCCTCCGTCGCATTGATCTTCAGACCCCCGCTACTAGTTGATGCCCTGTAGGCCCCCTGCCTACAAATCTAACCCCTTGGGCCTCCTTCACCCGATACCCAATTTGGAGTGCCTAGGATATCTGGTCATTTCAGGCTGAACTGATACTACTTCAGGTTTCCCAGGCACCCGCACTTTGCCATGCATCTTGTTTTTCTGCGCCCTGAAGGTGTAACCCACATGCTGTGTCGTTCACCGGAACGCACGTCAGCGCTGGGATCCTCTGATCTTTATGGCTCCTCCAATAATATCATGTTGTGGCCTCCTTTGAGGGTCACATGAAGTATGAAAATGTTCACCCAATGGAAATATATATCGACATGGTGACTGTATGATTTCAAATATGATCTATACAGCATTTTGTGGCTCGCTCCATGTTTATATTGTTAAAGATCTACCGGTGGAGACCAATTTGTTTTGATGCAGTGGCCCCCGTGTGAACATTGTGACTGCATGAACGAGTGAGTAGGATTCTGTTGAGAGTATGAGTTGGTTTCGTGTATGTGTGTTGCGCCTGGGTCTCTGATTGTATATTGTGGAATATTTATTGAAGGTTTATTAACTGTCTATTTTATACCTTGAGGATTGTTATAATAAACTTGATAAATCTGTTCTAGTAACGATGGTCTCTGGATATCAGTGTCTTTAGCATCTGCTGCCTTGTGGGCTGTGAGCACAGTGCATTCTTGCTCTTGGGGGATGGGATTTTGCGGTTTCTTTGTTTTATCCTTGACGTATAGCTTTACTTTAAACCATTTTCAGGCAGTGGGTTGTTCCTCGTTAATTACTTCTCCACTGATGCACACAGCTGTTTCCACACAGTGAAGGATACTGAAATGTGCAAGCATCTTCTGGAATGTACTGAACCTTAGAGCTTGAGCACCCGTCTGAGGCTTCTATGTCCAGTGCAGTGATGTATCCGACCATGTACCCTAGAACGTTCATTATTAGAAGGCGTGAAGGAAGGAGCGCACAGGATCAGTGCAGTGATGTATCCAAACATGTACCGTAGAACTCTCATTATTAGAAGGTGTGAAGCAAGGAGCTCACAGGATCAGTGCAGTGATGTACCCGACCCTGTACCCCAGAACTCTCATTATTAGAAGGCTTGAAGGAAGTAGCTCACAGGATCAGTGCAGTGATGTACCCGACCCTGTACCCCAGAACTCTCATTATTAGAAGGCTTGAAAGAAGTAGCTCACAGGATCAGTGCAGTGATGTACCCGACCCTGTAACCCAGAACTTTCATTATTAGAAGGTGAAAAGGAAGGAGCTCACAGTATCCGTGCAGTGATGTATCCGACCATGTATCCCAGAACTCTCATTATTAGAAGATGTGAAGCAAGGAGCTCACAGGATCAGTGCAGTGATGTGTCTTGTACCCCAGAACTCTCATTATTAGAAGATGTGCAGGAAGGAGCTCACAGGATCAGTGCAATGATGTATCCAAACATGTACAGTAGAACTCTCATTATTAGAAGGCGTGAAGCAAGGAGCTCACAGGATCAGTGCAGTGATGTGTCTTGTACCCCAGAACTCCCACTATTAGAAGGCTTGAAGGAAGTAGCTCACAGGATCAGTGCAGTGATGTACCCGACCCTGTACCCCAGAACTCTCATTATTAGAAGGTGAAAAGGAAGGAGCTCACAGGATCCGTGCAGTGATGTATCCGACCATGTACCCTAGAACGCTCATTATTAGAAGGCGTGAAGCAAGGAGCTCACAGGATCAGTGCAGTGATGTCTCCTGTACCCTAGAAATCTCATTATTAGAAGGTGTGAAGCAAGGAGCTCACAGGATCAGTGCAGTGATGTGTCTTGTACCCCAGAACTCTCATTATTAGAAGGCGTGAAGCAAGGAGCTCACAGGATCAGTGCAATGATGTACCCGACCCTGTACCCCAGAACTCTCATTATTAGAAGGCGTGAAGCAAGGAGCTCACAGGATCAGTGCAGTGATGTCTCCTGTACCCTAGAAATCTCATTATTAGAAGGCGTGAAGCAAGGAGCTCACAGGATCAGTGCAGTGATGTGTCTTGTACCCCAGAACTCTCATTATTAGAAGGCTTGAAGGAAGTAGCTCACAGGATCAGTGCAGTGATGTGTCTTGTACCCCAGAACTCTCATTATTAGAAGATGTGAAGCAAGGAGCTCACAGGATCAGTGCAGTGATGTCTCCTGTACCCCAGAACTCTCATTCTTATTAGGTGTGAAGGAAGAAGGATCTCACAGGGTCAGTGCAGGGATGTCTCCTGTACCCCAGAACTCTCATTCTTATAAGGTGTGAAGGAAGAAGGATCTCACAGGGTCAGTGCAGTGATGTCTCCTGTACCCCAGAACTCTCATTCTTATAAGGTTTGAAGGAAGAAGGATCTCACAGGGTCAGTGCAGTGATGTATCCTGTACCCCAGAACTCTCATTCTTATAAGGTTTGAAGGAAGAAGGATCTCACAGGGTCAGTGCAGTGATGTATCCTGTACCCCAGAACTCTCATTCTTATAAGGTTTGAAGGAAGAAGGATCTCACAGG
Source organism: Triturus cristatus (assembly GCF_964204655.1). Lineage (NCBI taxonomy): Eukaryota > Metazoa > Chordata > Amphibia > Caudata > Salamandridae > Triturus > Triturus cristatus. Next base: position 1,615,843,311 of record NC_140591.1, read on the forward strand.
GTCAGTGCAGTGATGTATCCTCACAGGATCTCTTCTAGATGAGACCCCGGGCTACTGTAAGCCTTTCTGGTTCTTATCTGGAGTATCTGGTGTAGGCTGCAGTAGAGGAGAGGGCACTGCTGTCACGAAGGATGCCCTGGCCAACGAATACCCATCACAGGTTCAAAGGTGTGCTTTAAGGGGTGCCACCAAGAGAGAGGCGGGTCATAGCAGACATGAGGTTGGTACCATGAATCAGAGACAGGCATGAGACCTGTGGGAAAGGCAGGCGCCAAGCTTCAGGGGGAGGTGTCTTGGGTGTTATACCCCCTTAATAAATGTATTTTCTGGTAAATTGATGGGTACATTGCTTTTGTTGGGTATGTGAGGGGTCTGTCGGATTTTACCAGGAATTTTTCATACACACAGATAAAAACACACCCTTTTCCCTCTCGGTTTTGAAAGTCTTTAAAAATAGTGGTTACTTTACAAAATGTTGTATTTTGATATTTTATGCCAGTGTTATTTTTGGAAAATCTGAAGCGCCCCTCTCCTCCCCCTCCAATCTTACAGACCAAGCTACGGCCCTGGGGAGAGGTATGCGCAAAGGGAATCCATGATTCCTGGGGAGAGGTATGCGCCTGATTCAGCTGTAGCAGCAATACATCCTCACGGTCCGTCCTAAGCGCAGAGATACCCCTTCGGGGGTTGATTCAAGCGCTATATAAGTAAATTAAATAAATAAATAAATGAACCTGGTACACATCCCTGAACGGGGAGGACACGAGGCTCCATCGGGTACACGGTCACCATGAAAACAACAAATGCATAACGACAGAGCAAATTCAATTACCTCTTAAAGGGTCATGTGGGGTTCTTCCCACATGGCTTAGCACTGCTAGGTTTATACAAATGCATAAACGTAAAAAAGAGTCGGGCGTGGCCAACCAAGATGGCCGTGTAGACGTGACCCACGATGGCACCGCAGCAATCTCAGCAAAAGGGCTGAGAATCGCTGGAAACGAGAGTACCAGAGACAGGAATCACCGAGATATAAAACTATCAGCGAGGAGCCACACACAAGAGAAAGAAAATCCCCCAGTGCCATCGATGCGGATGCATTGAGAGTGGGACGGGGTCTACCAGATTGCTATGCTGGGCCGCCGCCGGCCCCTGACAAACAGAGCACATTACAGGGGACGTTGTCTGCAGTGAGCGGCCCAATCCTTGATCCGAGGAGGCTTCTGGCTTGGCGGGGTGAGTGAATACCCAGAAATCACGGTGGACCCCTTGGATGGTATTCATACATGCCAACATTTTAGGACAGGGACGTGGGAGAATTAAAATAAAAAAATCTGGAGAATGAAAATTCCCTATTGACTTTTACTGTAGAAAATGCTATTTCAGGAGGGAGACAGCTAAAATAAAGCCATTTTTGGCTTGAAAAATCGGTAGTCTCCTGCCCGAATCGGGTCTATTGGCATGTATGGGTAAGGAGAGTGGAAAACCTCGCCGGGGCCTTGATTTCTCACCAGGACGTCCGGTGGCCGCACAGTGGCATCACTGTCCCTGGGGCTGCTGCGGGACTGAGCTTGGACGTCCCAGATCGGGGTTCGGACTGCGCTGAACATATTGCCTGCTTCCCTCGGAACCCGGTGAGTGCTGGATTGGGGGCGTGATTTCGCAGCCGGTAGCCCCCACTGGGAGAGATGCCTTAGAGACAGCCGCTGCTTGCCTGACTTTAAGATGGCAGTGAGATGAGCCAGGCGGCGTGCGGGCATGTTTACATGGCAATGAAGTCCTGAAACTTTGGATGACCATGTGGGCAGACCAAATACATCTTTAATAACAATCTGCACGAAGAGCTGTACCCTCTACCCTACAGGAGCATAATTAGAGCAGAAAGGTCAATGTGGTTACTCCTGTTCACCCACAGTTTACCAGGCTTAAAGGTCAGGGGTCCACATACTCAGACACTGCTGGTGAATACGAGCAATTTCTTTCTTAGGGGCCAACATCATCTATGCAGAGACACCTGGCGGCCACAGCGAAGTGCAGAGAACTTCTGGGGCAGTGCTAATATTAAGTATTCCATTAATGCCTTTAAGGCACCTAAGAAAGCTGAGAGCAATCGGGTATCCAACTATTTCACTGCGGTAAAACGCCAAGATTCACCTACTTGCCCCCACCCGACCAACACCATAGCCCTAACCAAGGACGATTTCTTGCCCTTTTTGAGAGAATTTAAAAAAGAACTGAGAGAGGAGCTAAAGGCAGACATGGCCTCCTCCCTCGAGGCACTTAGATCATACATTAAAACCTGTCTAGCGACTCTCCAGCACGACATTGACTCCGTCAGCACCAGGGCTCTGGAATCTAAAGTGCAGGAACTGGAGGGCTGCACAGAGCGTTTGGAGACCGCGGTCGAGCCTTGCCACGGCCAACATAAGACATCAATTCTGAAAAGTGAGGACTTCGAAAATTGGTCGCGGAGGGACAAAGTGGGGATACGGAATCTGCAGGAAGGCACGGAAGGACCAGACTTGGAGGCCTTTACTAAAGGTCTCTTCTCTGAGCTGCTTGTGAGACACAATTCAAAGTGAAGATTGAAAGAGTCCACAGAGTGGGCCCCTTAACACCGGGTGAAAAACGCCATCCTAGAATTGTCCTGGTCAAGCTGCACTCCTTCAAGGTGAAAGAAGCAAACCTTCAAGCCGCATGAAAGTCCAATGAGGTCTCCTTTCAGGGAAAGTCCTGCTCCATTTTCTAGGACATTGCCCCAGCGACACAAGCAAGATGTATACAATTCCGGCCAATCACTGATAGGAGAACATTAAATACAGATGGACATATCCATTTGGGTTGGCGTTCGAATTCCACAATAAGCTCCATCATGTCAGTGACTTCCTGAAGGCGATGCAGCTTCTCTGCCTCTCATCTCTTTCGGAGCAGGTAGCAGACAGTGAAGATGGAAGACCTGCAGGCTTTCCACCAGGACTCAATGAAGTAAAACACTCATTGCCCTAGCTCAGAGTTTCGTGCGAACAGCAGAAGGGTGTCTTTGGGTGTGATTCAAGGTGAAAGGGAGCTCTAGATTCTGGCATCAGATCGCGCTCTTTTCTTGAGATTTTGGAAGGGTGCTTTAATAGTAAATCTAGTTTTTGTAGGCACACAGTGTCACTGTTGTTTGAATATTAGAATTAAACAGAGGACCGTACTGCCTACTGCCACTGCTCTTTAGTGGTAATATTTTAGAATGGGGTCCTCTTGTTTAGGGGCAAAAATACAAGTTGTTCCATTAGTCAAATTTGTAGTAAAGGACGATTGTCATGTGACACAGCTCCTGTTTCGTTTACATAGATGATTTTTATAGTCCTACTGACCAACTCGTAACAGACTCATGTATCGATCTCCCCTTTTTTTCGTTTTCTGCTGAGTTTTCAATAAATCGAAGATAATTGCATTTTATTTTTATTTATACTGCCAGCCTTTGCTTTGTCATTGGCCTTTCAGCAAGTGAACCTCATTTAAATATACCTAGCTGCAGCGCAACACATAGGGAAGTTACACGCGCCACCTGTAAAATCCGGAATCATGGTTTGGCCCAAGAGCGCACAGCCGACATACGCTCGTACCGGTTCACGTAGCCTCGGTATACAAAGGATGACTGTCAAGCGTTATTGCTGCTCGAGTTTTGCTGCGCCTCTGGGGACCCTCTTTACAAGTGACATCAAAAACGTTGCTAGAATAACTGCAAAGACAAACTCGTGACCACCAAGACCGTGTATTTTTAAAGAGGCCATCATATTTACCATTTCCAGGGGAGAGAAATTAAAAATTAAAATGTGACGAGGTAAACAGGTTACCTGCAAAAATATCCAAAATGATGAGCATATAATAAGACACTTATTTTTCTTTACATTTGTCATTAAGAAGTACTCTTAATTAGGGCAAAAAGGCAGCGGCAAGTTTTGTCTGGTTCACCTGGTAAAACATAACACAACCAGTCTTACCAGGTCCTGGTATTTTAAATTCTGCTAAAAGCTGAGCGGGCCCATAAGATAAAGGGTGCCATCTGCCTTTGGCAATTAATATGTATGGTTTCTCACTTAACCAATTAAAGTTTATATTCAACTTCTGTTAAATTGTAATTTAGTTACAAATATGATTATATTACCTTCATCAGCTTCATCCCAATTAATTTCAGGAAGAAAACTGGAAGTATTGCGCGGTCAGGCATACATCCCCCCACCAGTAAAAAAAGTGACATGATTATGAGCCACGGCCAACTGGCAATCATGCCAAGGGAGCCACAGGTCAAAAAAGTTTGGGAACCACTGCCATAGCAGGTTCTGACCGAGACGCCTGAAGAAAGGTATTGTACTGTTGAGAATGTTACACCTGGGAGGGAACATTCAGTGTTTTGTTTGTGTTATGGAGTATATCTTACTTTTTAGTTTGGCACACTGGGTGGCTATACGCAAGCGGGATTGGAATGTAAAGATAACAAGGAGAAGACTCTTGAGAGAGCACTAAAAGAGAGCACAGAGCGGGCAGGACTTGGTAGGGATATTAAATGGTGACATGCTATAGTAGAAATCTCTGACTTACCCTCGATTATGGTTTTTACGACCCTGACGTGGAATGTACGGGGGATTAACTCCCCTGCCAAGAAACAGAAATTGTGGAAATATATTACCGACCAAAGACATGATGTGGTAGCACTCCAAGAAACCCATTTTAAACGCGCCAAGGAACGTCGCCGGAGACATAAAAACTACCCAATGATGTATAAATCCTCGGCAACCTCTAAACACAACAGGGTGGCGTTATTCTTTCACTTGTCATTACGGTTTACAACAGAGGTCTTGAAGACAGATAAGGAAGGTAGATACGTCATAGTGAAGGGTCACATACAGGGTTGTCACTGCACTTTTGCTACGCACTTCTGCTACGCTATTTGCCCTCAACACTGATCAAGCCTTGTTCTTACACACATTTTTTTCTGCTTTAGGGGACTTTGCAGAAGGAGTAATAATAGCCATGGAAGATTTTAATCTTACTTGGGGCTCGGGACAGATAGCACCCACCCACAGCGCTTGATCACAGGAAGCTTCCCTAAATCCTTGCAAAAAGCTTTCAGATATCTTAGCCTATTGGATGCGTGGCATACACTGTATCCGGATGATCGAGACTATATCTTCTTTAACCATTCACACAGAAGCAATTCTCATCTGGACTATGTTTTTGTAAGCAATACCTTAAACCATGCCTTATAAACGGCCACATTCTACCCTATAGCGCTCTCCGATCACTCACCAGCGTTCTTAAACTGACTAGGAGGCCCTGCCCCCGAAATACAAGAGGTTGTTCCTCCCAGGATCCTGCATTCGCAATAAACTAATGCGAGACACCCTGAGAAAGGCCATAAACAACTACTTTCAGGACAATGATCCAAATGACACTGCTCGAATAATTGGGATGCCTTTAAAGCGGCACTACGAGGGCAATGCATAGCGTTAAACTCCTCCCTCAATAAAAGAAAGGCTAAGGAAAGACAGACACTGGAGGCGGAGCTACAGATTGCAGAGCGCCTTCATAAAGAGAGCACTACTCTCCCACACCAGAAAAAGATCACAGCACCTAGAGGGAAACTAAACGCGATTTATAACAACCGGGCGGAGCTCACCCTTTTCCCCCTCCAACACACAAAACACGAGCAAGGTAACAAAGTGGGCTGTCACTTAGCAAGACAACTGAGGGTAAAAAATAAGAAACAATATATAGGAGACATCTGCAGTGGGCGGGATGGGATTAATACTCGTGACTCAGAGAAGGCCCATGTCTTCGGAAAGTTCTACCAATCCTTATACACTACAGATGAAACAGACAAAGGTGATTAGTTAAATTACTTACATAGTGTGACACTTCCCCAGGTCTCAAATGCTCAAAATGAACTACTAGGGAGCCCTATTTCAGAGGACGACGTTCTCAAAGCAATAGCAAACCTTAAATGACGCAAATCACCGGGACCTGATTGGCTAACAGCCCAATTTTACAAAACATTCACGACAGAACTTGTCCCCCATCTGGTTTCTCTCTTCAACTACATGGCCGACACAGGCGCGGTCACCGCTTCCATGAGTGAAGCACTTGTATTTCTCATACCCAAACAAGGCAAAGACCGGAGACGGTGTGGCTCTTACCACCCAATCGCATTGCTGAACCTCGACGCTGAATTATACTCCAAAATCCTAGCTACCAGATTGGACGACCTACTTCTAAGACTTGATTCACCCAGATCAATCTGGATTTATTAAGGGCAGGCAAACACACAACATCATCAGAAGGGTAGTCCACCTGATCGAAAAAGGCTCCAAAAGGTCAGTACCGACCGTCCTCTTAGCGCTAGACGCTGAGAAGGCCATCGATCAGGTGGACTGGCCCTTTTTATTCCACACTCTGAGGAAATTTGGCTTCTGTAAAAGATTCCAGACTATGATTATGGCCAACTACGTGGCACCCACAGCAAGAATATTGGTCAATGGGGTTAGCACCATGGTGTTTCCTCTCGGGAGGGGGACACGGCAGGGGTGTCCCCTATCCCCCCTGTTTGTCTTAAGCATCGAGCCATGATACGTCGGAACCCCAGATCCAGGGAATCCAATTCACTTCTGAAGAGCATAAAATGTCACTCTTTGCAGAGGACATCCTGTGGTCCCTGGCCTCACCTCACACCTCCCTCGCAGCTACTCTAAAGGAACTCCGCCGCTTTGAAGGAGTGGCGGGGTTTCGCATTAACCTGACCAAATCACACTTGCTCAACTTCAGTCAATCTTTATTCGATGATTAAAAAACATAATAAAAGCACATATATACAAACAGTTAAAAATACAATTAAATCACTATCAGAATCCTGACTGTTACTCCATATATGATGAAAGGGAGGCTAAATAAAACATTTCAATTGAGATAATTACAATCAGAATATCTCTGTAGTTGCCCTTAATCGCACCGCAACTCTAATAAAGTTCATAATACTACATAGTGTCAGGGGATCAGCAGCTTTTTGCAAAAAAATTATTGCATCTTTGGCATGTGCTAATTTAGCGCGCTTTAAAATTTCTACCATAAATCTGCGCCTAGGCATTGAATAAAAAGGACACAGGAGTACAAAATGAAGGGTGTCCTGCGGAGACCTATTGTCGCAGCCGCAGGCACCCTTCTGCTCAATCGGAAATATAAAACCTGGTGGATCAGCCAGTAAATATGGTAAAAGATTGAGCCTAAAACGGGACATTAAAAATCTATCCTGGGCGTTGTGCATGAGATAAAGATACGGCTCAAGTCCCTCCGCGTTTTTTACCAAACTATGGGCTCTCACGGTACTTTTAATCCCTTCGGCCTCTACTCTGCATGTAATTCTCTGGGCCAAAAATGATCTCTTGATCAACAACTTATCTTGAGCTACAATCGTTGTTGGTCTTAAGAATAGATCCTTACGGCCAAGGTTTTCCAAGCTGGTCAATACATATTTCAGCCATGGTATACTCATGCTTTTATCCCTTCCCATGCAATCACTAATAATTTGTCTTCCTAGAGTCGCCTCAGGATTTAACTAAATTTTCAGCCATGCCAAAATGGGTCTAATTTTAACCAGATCTTCTAAATATGGCCTCCCTAGTTCGCTATGGGCTATTACGGCTGGGGTACTCTGCGGGATCTTCAAAATTGAACGTAAAATTTTGTTTTCCTCCCGCTGTAATTGCTGGATGTTTACAAAGCCCCACACTTCTGCACCATAAGTGGCCTTAGAGCAGCAAATGGAGCCATAAAGATTCATTATTTGTTCAGGGGACCAACGACCCACTCTCCGCCCATAGCGTGCAATAGCACCCTTGGAGGATACCAATTTACAACAACGTTCCTCCACCAAGGGCTTAAATTGTAAAGAGCCATCAAATAGTAGACCCAGATACGAGAAAGACTACCTTTTCTAGTGTATGGCTTCCTATTTTATAGGAGAAGTTGGTATAGGGTTTATTGCCAGCTAACATCACGTATGATTTACCCAGATTAACCAACAGGTCTAAGGTTTCCATAAACTCTACAAATCCATCTATTAGGAGCTGTAAGCTCTTGGGGGTGCGTGCAAGTAGGACCGCGTCGTTCACGTATAAAAGTACCGGGATAGGACGCGATCCTACGCTTGGGCAATCAGTTTTTAAATTGATCAAGAACTTCTCCAGATTATTAATATAGAGTGAAAATAAAAAGGGGGCCAAGATACAACCTTGCCTCACCCCACTGGTGCATGGAAAAGAGGTGTCCCTATGTAATTCCCTCAAGATGTTAATCAAGCCCAAATCTATCCCCAAATGTATCATCATAGCCCAGAGTTTGTCCCTGTTCGCGTGATCGAAAGCGGCTGCCAAGTCCATGAACCCCAGGTAGATGGCTTCATTGCTGGCTTTGATGTATTTCGCTACCAACATGTACAGGTTCAGGCATTGATCACTTGTAGATCTTCCTATTCTAAAGCCGTACTGAGTGTCCGAGATGATATTATTCTCCTCAGTCCACTCAGTGAGGCGGTTTAGAATTACCCGACCCAAGATCTTAGCTGACACGTCGATCAGTGAAATTGGTCGGTAACATTGTGGGTTGTCCCTATTCCCCTTTTTAAAAATCGGGACAATTATAGCCGTGGACCAGGTTCGAGGGAGCCAAACCTACAGGCGGCATTTATAACTCTAGTGAGTATTGGGGCCCATAGCTCAACATTACTCAGGAACAGGTCCGGTGGTGTCCCATCAGGGCCAGGGGCCTTGTTTTTTGTCAGACCCTCAATTCCCACAGTGATTTCTTTTAAAGTAAAATCTATTTCCTGCCCCTGCTTTACTATCCCCCCCTCCTCTGGAACGATTACTGTTTTATAATTATATAGACCCTTAAAGTGTGTGAGCCACTGATCCGGGAGAATATTTGTCCCAATCTCTGGTACATTACTGTCCTGGAAACAAGGTTTGTTAATTATTCTCCAGAACTCAGTAATGTCTCTCCTTTCTGCAGCCTCCCTTAGATCACACCAAACTTCACCCTGTTGAGTTACTTTCCTTCTCTTAATCTCTTTCTTGTACATTAATCTACACTGGGCTACTTCTTGTTTGTCCCTTGGCCTTTTCTTAAGACTGCATTTAAGTTCCCTTAAGGCACGTGAACAGTCCTTGTCGAACCATCTCAGGCAATCAACTTTCCTTGCTGGGGCACTTGATTTTAGAAGTCCATCTACCAGGTTAGTTATTTGCCCGAATGCATCAAGTAACGGAAGCCCCTCCACTGTAGGGTCAAGGCACTGAACGATGAAAATTTTCCCCTTATCCATAAGGGATTTATAAAAGTTTTCCCCATCTATTTTCGACCACCTGAGCCGCCTCCCCTGGTCTGTTAGTCTCTGGGAGGTACTACCCAGCTGTTCCCTCCTATGCTGGGTCAAATGGGAAAGCTCCATTACCACAGGGTTATGGTCGCTGAAGGGACTCCATTCAATCCCTACGGATCTAATCCTATGTTTTAGGAAACTCGATGATACGATATAGTCAATAAAAGACGAGCAACCTCGACCCTTAAAAGTAGGAGGGAGCATCCCGTCATTGTCCAGGACCATCATATTCATCGTATGCACCAAATCATGGGTGTCTAAGAATTTGGTGAAGGCCCTCCCTTCTTGTGTGTGGCCGAAATGTGGTCCATTCTTAATTGGGCAATGTGACCATTCAGCGTCAGTAGGAAGTAAGGCTGGACAGAGATGGCAATTAAAATCGCCCTGGACTAGAATAGTGGGGGCTGGTACCCCCTTACTAGCTTCTATCTCTTGGTTTAGTCTGCAGTCCAAGTCCTGGAGGAATGTGTTATCTTCTCCTAAGATCCCCTTATTATAGATGTTAAGCACAATCAACCTTAGCCCTTTGTCCCTGTACCACACGGCCTGAAAAGTATCTGAGGACCAGGTCGGGCTTGTCCATACACCCTGAAGGTTTAGATCTACATATATGGACAAGCCACCCCTAGCTCTGCCTGATCTTGATTTTTGGGCTGGCACAAAGAAACATTAGTACCCTGGCATTTGAAAAAGACTATTGTCAACCACCCAAGTCTCCTGTAAACTAATTATCTGAAACCGTTTTACATACCGCCGCCACTCACAGTTATTAAATTTGTTTGCCAGTCCGGCAATGTTCCAGGAGATGAGTTGTAAACCTTCTTCATTTTTGTATTTGCCAGCTATACCGGCAGGACTAGGTATTGTCTTAGACAATCCTTCCCTTGTCCCTATATGTCCTAATACTAACCCGGTGCCCAATACTGTTTGCTCATTTCCCCTGTCCCTTATGTCACTCAGTGCTAAGGTATCTCCTCCTCCTGGTGAAATTGTATATGCTGGAGTTTTGGCTAAGCTCTCCCCCTCCCCCCCCACTTAGTATATCATCCTCCTCCAGAAGCCACGGGGCTGAGAGTGCATAGTTTTGAGGTGTCTCTGTTCCTATCTCTTGTGGTTCCTCAAGGATCGTGTTCTTCCCTTTTCTTCTTTGACAGGGATCTGCTGTGGATAAGATGCTATCAAGTCAATCATTCTCCTCTAGCGATGCCAGGGGACTAAACCTATTTCTCCAACTTAGTGGACCGGGGTTCCTCAATCAGGGGCCATCCGCAACATACCCTTGGGCCCTAAAGGAATTAGGTCTCTCCATAAGTCTCCCAAGTGATAACGCATCATAAGGTGCTGCATGCCTGGGATAAAAATATCCCAATGGCAATGATTTTACGTAGCTAGAATAATTAGTTGTCCCACATGCCATAATATGTTCCACTACTCTCTTGTCCCTGAAATTAACTATAATGCAATTGCCCACAATGTCCTTACATCTAGTGCCTACCCAATCCACCCTTCTGACATGTAAAATTTCCCCATTATCGTTTTCATTACTAGTCAAGGGTTTATTATTATGAAGCCAGTGTGTGACCTTATTGTGTAAATTTAAATATGACTCATTCTGGTTGCCCTTTAGTTCTGGTACACCTGCAAGAACTACTACGTAGGGGCATGCTTCCGGTGGTAGATTAATTGTAGGCAGGACACTAGGCAATATCATAGGGACATCCGCATCGGGCTGCTTTGTTAATTGCACCTTTTCGATTCGGGGCTGTTTTGTTAATTGCGGTGCAGGTAATATTTGCTCAGGTGGACCCTGGCCAATCTGTGGTGCCCTTGTATTTAAAATGGTAGCTCTATCCTGTTGCAACGAAAGATTCGGTGCTTCGGGAGTCAACCTCCCTAGGGGTTGGCCGACATTCTGCCCCATCGATTGGTTAGCCATCTGTGGGCCTATAATATTGTCAGAAGTAACTGTGCTGCTATGCGACTCCACTGTATGTCCCAGGGTCCTACCTCTATTTTTTACCTCGTTCAAGATTAACTTAACGGTCCCTCCCGCAGACACGCAACGGCTGGGCGGGTCGGTACCTTTCATTTTTTTTTTTTTTTTTTATTTTAAATTTTTTTATTTTCTCAATTCAGCAGCGCAATTCATTAATACAGACCATTATTTGTAACAAATAAATAAACATAACCCATATATAGACACAGAATAAAAACAGTATAATCAAACCAAAAAAAGCGTTATTAAATACATCATATCGTATCATATCATTGCTGTATCCAAGTTCTGATCGGTTCCCAAATAGCCACCCCCAGCTTTTTCTTTGCGATCCCTTTCAATTTATATAATGCCCATTCCATGTTATATATAGCAATAAGTTTTGCTCTCCAGCTTGTGAAGACTGGTGGCTCAGAATCCAGCCACTGGGATGTTATGCAAGACCGCAAAACTGACATACAAATAAATTTAAATCCTCTATCCGATATCGTCTGCCTCCCCATATCTGTACTGAATTCTATTCCAAACAAAACCAGAGAGGCTGTGATAGATATTGGTATTCCCAGAGATTGTGACAAAAACCGTTCAATATCCAACAAGAGTGGCTGTAAGGCAGGACAGGAGTAAAACATATGTAATGAGTCTGCTGCGTAGAGTCCACACCTTGAACAATTAGTCCCCTTACCAGCCTTCCATTTTGCTATTCTTCCTGGCGTATAATATAAATTAAACGCGGCCATATATGATTGACTTCTGAGACTACCAGAAAGCAAGATAGAGCTAGCCGTTCGCATTACTAATTGTAAGTCCAAATTAACCATCGACAATTTCTCCTCCCATATTGCCTCCTGTCTTCCTAAGTCGTCAGTTTGTATTAACATAAGCTCTGCATATAATTGCCCTATTTTGCATTTACCTTTTATTAAATCCAAGACATGGATTTGTAATGGGTAGCATTTTCCCCCCACAATTGCGGCCTGTAAAGCACTTCTTAGTTGCAGATACTTAAAGAAATCCGCCTTTCCGACCTTGAATCTGCTTTGTAGGGTTGAAAAAGATACAATCCCGCCCTGCTCTAGCAGATCACCAACTAACCTAATACCCAGGTGCGACCACCTACGCATATCACCAACTAACCTAATACGGGTCGGTACCTTTCAAATGAGCAAACCAGGACTTCACCTATTTAGGTATTAAGATTACTCCAAAGTTTACGGATCAACTCCGAGGCAATTGAGAATAGACCTAAAGAGTTGGGCACCTATGTATTTATCCTGGCTAGGACAAAAACATGCCAATAAAATGACGGTTCTACCGAAACTGCTGTATTTATTTCAGGGACTTCCAGTAGAGGCAGACCGAAGTTATTCTTCAGCCCTGCGCTCCTTGGTGACTTCCTTTATATGGCAATAGGGCAGAGCCTGCCTTTCCAACCAGTTATTACGACTACCTAAATCGTCGGGGCCTAGCACTACCTAACTTTTACTTTTATTACAAGGCTGCCCAGCTAGGAGTAATCCCTGAGTGGTCTGTCTGCGAGTCAGACAAACATTGGCTCTACATGGACAGAAATATATCTGCGATCAACTATGGAAATCAAACGCAGACCGACCTCCCCATGCATACCTGAGCACTCCCACATGAACAACCCTTAAAGTATGGGAGGGGGTAACTAGATTAGAGACCTCTCGACCTTTCCCTCTCCCTTCACTCTAATTTACTTTAATCCGGCATGTCCTCCTGCGTTACATTTAGGACCTTTTGAGGCATGGAGGGAGGGAAGACGCCTCACTGGTCCGGATGTATTTCATAACTGGAACATGTGCACTCTTGAAAATTGCACACAGGCTTTCAGTCTCCCCCATGGAACGCTCTTGCTATAATCAACTTATACATTGGATACAGCAAACGGAGACAAGTGAGGCTGCCACAAGGTCCCCAATGCTTATTGAGCAATCTGCTGGAAGGAACCATCTCCTTCCTCTACATCCTGTTAATAGACACCCTATGCACCCCCAGCCCACGACATATGGCACACTGGGAACACACACTGGGGGGCCCCACTGCAGTAACTCAATGGTCCAGACTGGTGCGGGATATACCCAGGTGTAATCACTCCATGGGTTTCAGAGAGGCCCATTACAAACTTTTTTTTGATTGGTACCTCTACCCCACCAAACTTAAGAGAATATTTCCCGGGACCACCTTGGATCTCTGTTGGAGGGGCTGTGGGTTGCCGGGTGATTGTAAACACATCTGGTGGAGCTGCCGTTAGATCCGCCCCGTTTGGACTGAAAATGAGTGCAACTTAAAGAAATCCTGGGGTACTGCTTCCAGATGAACCTGGTTTTGTACTTCTAGGGTTTAGGAGTGATTCCCTTAGATATCAGACAAGCGGAGACTAGTTGGTTATGTGGCTGGCTATGCATGGCAGTGGCAGCAGCATGGAACCGAGTGGAGGCCCCCTCGCTGCCACAGCGGCACGCGTGGCTATGGAGGGCGGTTACGGTGGGGCGTGTGGCGGATAGCCTGATAGACTCTTACAAGAACTGTGAATAGGTGTGGGGCCCTTTGGTGAACTATCGTTCCAAAGGCCTGCCCTTCTGTGCGTGCCCTACCAGAACGAGGGCCTGGCGTCTGCTCCAATTGTGAATGCACAGAGCCTCTGGGGAGCTGGCCACGGACACATCCTGAGCCAATGTTGTCAAGAATTAGAATGACGCCTCTCACGGGAAACAAAGCTTTCCCTTCTTTCTGACACTCCCACGTACCGTTGTTTGCGGGAGGGGGGGTGGGGTTGTTTGGATCTTCTTATAATGGGCAACCTGTTTTACCAGTCCCTTGGCCGGCTCTGTATTTATGAACACTGGACTTTCGCAAGTCGCAATCCAACTCTGAGCAGAGCTGTGCCGACTGCTTGTTTATATTGTGAACCGATCTGAAAAGATAACTTTGGGAGAAAAAAAAAAGAGTCGGATCCCTGAAACGCTGCCCTGTGTGGGGGTCGTGGTGGAGTGACTGCACCCGAATGCACTCCTTAGAGAGCCACGCTGGCACCAAACCTCAACAGGAGGCAACAAACCAGAAGAATTGAAAGCAGAGAAAATGAAACCAAGTGCAGCAAGCCTCGGCTGCTTCCGTGACGTGGCAGAGGGAGCGAAGGGAGCTTAGAAGCCCGTGTGCCTGCAGACGTGGACTACGAGGGTCACTGCGCGGAAACATCTGCGCACTCTGGGAAGAAAGGCGCAGCGCACAGCCGCTCTCAACTTACAGCAAACAACGCTTGGAAGCGTCAAGAGGTGCATCCGGCGACAGGACGGGGGGGAGGGGAGAGCTTAGAAGCCCGCGTGCCTGCAGACGTGGACTACGAGGGTCACTGCGCGGAAACATCTGCGCACTCTGGGAAGAAAGGCGCAGCGCACAGCCGGTCTCAACTTACAGCAAACAACGCTTGGAAGCGTCAAGAGGTGCATCCGGCGACAGGACGGGGGGGAGGGGAGAGCTTAGAAGCCCGCGTGCCTGCAGACGTGGACTACGAGGATCACTGCGCCGAAACATCTGCGCACTCTGGAAAGAAAGGCGCAACGCACAGCCGCTCTCAACTTACAGCAAACAACGCTTGGAAGCGTCAAGAGGTGCATCCGGCGACAGGACGGGGGGGAGGGGAGAGCTTAGAAGCCCGTGTGCCTGCAGACGTGGACTACGAGGATCACTGCGCGGAAACATCTGCGCACTCTGGGAAGAAAGGCGCAGCGCACAGCCGGTCTCAACTTACAGCAAACAACGCTTGGAAGCGTCAAGAGGTGCATCCGGCGACAGGACGGGGGGAGGGGAGAGCTTAGAAGCCCGCGTGCCTGCAGACGTGGACTACGAGGATCACTGCGCCGAAACATCTGCGCACTCTGGAAAGAAAGGCGCAACGCACAGCCGCTCTCAACTTACAGCAAACAACGCTTGGAAGCGTCAAGAGGTGCATCCGGCGACAGGACGGGGGGGGAGGGGAGAGCTTAGAAGCCCGTGTGCCTGCAGACGTGGACTACGAGGATCACTGCGCGGAAACATCTGCGCACTCTGGGAAGAAAGGCGCAGCGCACAGCCGGTCTCAACTTACAGCAAACAACGCTTGGAAGCGTCAAGAGGTGCATCCGGCGACAGGACGGGGGGGAGGGCAGAGCTTAGAAGCCCGTGTGCCTGCAGACGTGGACTACGAGGATCACTGCGCGGAAACATCTGCGCACTCTGGGAAGAAAGGCGCAACGCACAGCCTAACTTATAGAACACAACCGCTTAGAGGCCCCAAGAGATGCGACGGGACCGAAGGGGCAGAGATGATTAACTCACTCTATCCCCCTCTGGTTACAACGCGCACAGCAGTACCAGGGCCCCTAAAACCAGAGACCGGCCAGCAGGACAGCAGCCTTTCCATGCACGTGGTGTGCACAGGAGTGTGCAAGGAAACGGGACACCACGGGGGAGGGTGTGAGTAGCGCGGACCGGCTTCGGTGGCAGGGAGCCAAGCCCAGCACTCGGGCCCTCTCTCCTGACGTGGCACTGCCACCACCAAAGCATGGCGTGTGTGAGATATTTTATTACATCGGTACAGCGCCTCCTCGTCTGCGTAGCGCCTAGCAGATCATCCGGTGTGTGCTGAGACGGAGCGTCTTCTGTTATACACATCGGCATAGCGAGGTCTCGTCTGTATAGCGCCTAGCAGATCACCCAGTGTGTGCTGAGACGGAGCGCCTTCTGTTATACACATCGGTATAGCTAGGTCTCGTCTGCATAGCGCCTAGCAGATCATCCGGTGTGTGCTGAGACCGAGCGCCTTCTGTTATACACATCGGTATAGCAAGGTCTCGTCTGTATAGCGCCTAACAGATCATCCAGTGTGTGCTGAGACGGAGCGCCTTCTGTTATACACATCGGTATAGCAAGGTCTCGTCTGTATAGCGCCTAGCAGATCATCCGGTGTGTGCTGAGACGGAGCGCCTTCAGTTTTACACATCGGTATAGCGAGGTCTCGTCTGCATAGCGCCCAGCAGATAACCCGGTGTGTGCTGAGGCGGAGCGCCTTCTGTTATACACATCGGTATAGCAAGGTCTCGTCTGTATAGCGCCTAACAGATCATCCAGTGTGTAACGAGACGGAGCGCCTTCTGTTATACACATCAGTATAGCGAGGTCTCGTCTGTATAGCGCCTAGCAGATCATCCGGTGTGTGCTGAGACGGAGCGCCTTCAGTTTTACACATCGGTATAGCGAGGTCTCGTCTGCATAGCGCCCAGCAGATAACCCGGTGTGTGCTGAGGCGGAGCGCCTTCTGTTATACACATCGGTATAGCAAGGTCTCGTCTGTATAGCGCCTAGCAGATCATCCGGTGTGTGCTGAGACGGAGCGGAGCGCTTTGTGTTATTTATATCGGTATAGCGCCTACCACCTATGGGGGCGTGTAGTGATCTGGTAGGCAAGGCGTGAAGCAATAATAAGGGATAGTTAGGTTGAAGTTTATTTTTGGAAGCTAAGCATATCAAGACAGATGCAGCTCTACAGGGGAAGGCAGGTAGAATGACCAACAAGCTAATGTTCATACTAAAACATTCCTATTACACAGTAGGATTCTATTAAAGGAACACCACTTAAAGAGATACACCATTACTACACATCTCGCCTCTTAACAGACTTCAACACTTACTACAATTGTACCCCAAATCAAAAACAAAAACACAAATTAAAAAATAAAATAAACTCAAATAAGATAAAATACAGATGAGCAACATTCATTCAACAATTAGAAACAAACCAAATCTTCCAAGTTTCTTTGGAGTAATAATTCGTCTTCCACGTTTGCTAGATTTGTTATCTATGGTGGAGTCATTAGTCACCCCTCTACCTTGTGAGTCCAAATCCCTAACACCCTCCTGGTGTTGACCATCAGTCTCTTCCAACCCACTAGGGGGCCGACTACAGATGTGATCTTGAACATGAGGAACTTCACCATTAACTCCCTCATCCAACATCTGAGGCTCTTGAGGTGTATCCAGTAAAGGTATCATCGGTGTAGAAGGAACTATGTCCATCCACCAATAGTCTCTTCTCCCTTCCAAAACACATTGGATCAGCAGAAATCGCAATGCGACTCATACGATGGACACTGCCATCATCCAGTTGCACAGTGTTTTTCAGGACCTTAGTAACAGTTCTTGCGTAGAATAGAGGCACCCTGTAGTAATGGTAGAAAAGGTCCAGTGACCAACAAGCTAATGTTCATACTAAAACATTCCTATTACATAGTAGGATTCTATTAAAGGAACACCACTTAAAGAGGTACACCATTACTACAGGGTGCCTCTAGGAAGGTCTCTCCTCCTTCCGCCAAGTAGCTGCTCAGTGGCCCTGCTCAAGAGGTTCGGCGTCACACATGGATGTATTTGCACTTATCTACGACACTCGACGACAGCCTTATCAACTGCGACCCCCCCCCCCAGTGATAAACATGAGAATGACACTCACATCTAGTGACAGCCAGAGACTAATCCACGCCCACTGTCTGTAATGAACCATTGACAAGCGACGCCTTCGCCTTTCTTCAAGTCAACGCCTTATTTTACACATACAGTGGAAACATTATAAACTTCTGAATTTACGAGTTTCTTGCATGCATTTGAAAATCCCTCAAGATAATGCATTTCCTTTTTAAAATGGTGAAATAAACTTAAATAAATTCGAAAAATAACACCTAAAAAGGTAAAAAATACACTTACATCTTCACAATGCAGATATCACTTTGAATTACCTGCATGATTAATAAAATATTTTTAAAAGCCACCGATTGTTACCATTTCAGAGCTATATTAATGTTAAGTGATTTAATAACAATTTAGTTATAAACCTCAGAAGAATGAAATGCTGAACAGTCCTTCCGTGTGTGTGACCTTCAGCTCACACCAGATGTCAGCAAGGAGCGTTTAACTGACTGAGACATCTTGCCAGCTACAAAAAGTATCACAACTTCCAGTGTTTACAAGACTATAAAGCTTCAAATGATAAAGCAAAATACCCCCAAAAGAGATCTAGATTTTGTAATTTTTTACCATAATAAAAAGCGCTTCGACACGTCGTCGTCGGGGGTAGTAAGCGCTATATAAATGCATTTACAATAGTTATAATACAACATTTTGCCGTCAATCCGAGACATTCATTTTAATGAATCATTGCTTTTCGTCCAGTAAGTTGATAAGTTATTTGATGAGGCACTGGAACTAGATATAAAAGTAAACACAAGGAGATGATGGACGGAACGCTGAAACTTTTCAGACACTCACCCCCAATTACAGATCTGGGTTGAATACATTATCATTCTTTAGCTCACTTCGCCACCTTAGTTCAGACCCAGCAATATGCAAATCAGTCCCTGTGCCTCATGAAAACACTCCAGCCCGAACTGATATGCCAGGTCTTCCCTCCCTGAACCGGAAAAAGCATCCTGGGACCGGTTTCAGGGCATCACCCTTCATCAGCCAGGCTAGCTTGAATCCAGTGGCAAAGTGAGCAAAGGACCCACGTCTGGGCATACCCTGCCAACTTAGGGCGAACAAAGCTAACACAAGGTGATGATGGGCGGACGTGGGTCCCATGCTCTCCGTGCCACTGGGGGCAAGCTAGCCTAGCTGATGAGGGTTGTTACCCCGAAACCGGTCCCAGGATGCTTGGCAGTTGGGCTGGACTGTTCCAATGGGAACAGGGTCAAGACTAATTTGCATATGGCTGGGTCTGAACTGGAATGGCATGGGGAGCAAAAAACAAAAGATTTAGGCCCAGATCTCTGTACTGGGGTGAATGTTTGACATTGTGCAGCATTCTGTCCATCAATTGTTCTTTTTGCATTTGTCACCGCAAGTGGGAGGGGTATGCCCAGACGTGGGTCTTGTGCTCTCCATGCCACTGTGGTCAAGCTAGCCTGGCTGATGAGTGGTGATGCCCCAAAACTGGTCCCAGGATGCTTATACCCAGTCCAGGGAGGACCTGGCGTAGCAGTTCGGGCTGGACTGTTCCCATGGGGAACATGGTCAAGACTGATTTGCATTTGGCTGGGTCTGAACTGGAATGGCATGGGGAGAAAAAAACAATGGATTTAGGCCTTTTTGCACTAAATATAAAAATTGCTGTCTATGATAACTTGAAAGTTTGTAACTCAAGGTGCGGAGTGTTTATGAAAGAATCTGTTGTTATGTTTGGCTTCAAAGCACTTTCCTTCTGCTAGGTAGAGAGCTGGTAGGTGTTCTGGCAGCCCCTGATAGGGAGAGGGTCTGCTTTCCTCTCGTAGAGTGCAGTGGCGTAGGGTGGTGTAAACTAGAGTAGCAAAGAGTGCAGTGGCGTAGAGTGGTGTATAATAGAGTAGCATAGAGTGCAGTGGCTTAGAGTGGTGCAGAGTGGATTAGAGTTCAGTGGTGCAGAGAAGAATAGAGTGATGTAGAGTGCAGTGGCATAGGGTACAGTGCTGTAGAGTGCAGTGCCATGCAGTGGCGTAGAGTGGCATAGAGTGCAGTGGCGTAAAGTGCAGTAGAGTAGAGTGCAGGGTGGGAAGGAAATGATGCAAGATGGAATGTACTAGAAGCTAAATGGACAAGGATATAAGAGATGGGCTGAGAACACAAGCACTAATATAGAGTGCTTGAACACAAAAAAAAAAAGTTTCAAAAACGGGATCACTGGAAGTACTCAATTACTTGGTCCATGCCCCAGGGGAGGGCGAAACACATGAAGAGGACATGACGCCTGCATGTCGTGACACACGGGAGTGAAGCAAATGAGAGACATGCTGATGCTAACAAATGGTAAGCTATGGGTGGACTGTAAGCCCAATGTGTGTAAAGAAAAATCAAAGTCTTGTACAGACAGCGCTTGCACGGTCTAGGTTAAAACTATTGAAAACAATGGCAACCCGATATACCCACGGGAATCTGAGTAACTAAATGTATGCACAACTACGGTTCACTGCAGTCTTAATGAATCCATTTATGACCATAGGAAATCTGACTCAGCACAATTAATGTGGGGGGGGGAAGGAAGGAAGGAAGGAAGCAAGGAAGCAAGGAAGCAAGGAAGCAAGGAAGGAAGGAAGCAAGGAAGGAAGCAAGGAAGGAAGGAAGGAAGGAAGGAAGGAAGGAAGGATTAAACGACTAAAGCCACAGAACTAAAACAGCACATGCCATTATCAATCATAGTGCTACATTCCCAATCGGTCTGTTCTAATGCTGATGATTGTTCGCTGCTGGTATTGATTTTCAAGCATATCATCAGGACAAAACAATTGGTCTTAGGAACAAATCTTGGAATAGGGCCATTGTAAGAGGATGAAGTAAGCGTCATTCGTGAGTATGGAGGTTCCAGATTATAGGGGCACACTTTGAATTGAATGTTTTCAGGAGAATCAGGAAAAACCTATGCAATATAGGTGCGGTATTGCCAGTTAGACCATGATTGCTGGCAGAGGGAACCTTCACTGGGTCAGGACACCTGGCAGCATGGCACACCTTTCCAGGTACTGCCCATATCTCCCATACCAGCCTTGCACTCCAAACCCGTCCATCTCTCCTCTCAATTACCACTTCTGTTTGTCACTGCCCCACTCTCCCATCACTGCCTTCCTCGCACCCATCATTATCCGCCTCTTCCCCGTCACTGTCCACCTCTCCCCTCCTGCTTTCGCCTCCTGTAAGTGGTGCCCAACCACGTTTCCTGTCACACTGCACTCACTTAGGGGAGAGGAGTTGGCCTAACGGCTAGGGCGCTCGACCTCGAATCTGGGGAACTGGGTTCGACTCTCGGCAATGACCCTGAACATCCTGTGATTCTGGGCAAATCAATTAATCGTCCCGTGCCTAACAAAAAAAAACAACAAAAATGAATGTGTCCTCATGTAATGCAACTGGTGCTATGTAAAGCGCTGTGATACCCGATTCGGGTCAAGTTCGCGCTATATAAAACTCTGTCAAATAAAAAATAATAAAAACAACAACAACAAAAAACTGTCTGTGCTTACCCTAAGTATTTTAAAGGTGCCACCCTGCTGCATTTGAGATTCACCTCTGCTCGGTCCCTGGCACTGCAATCTGTCCGAGGAGTATTAAGACAGATAGCACCACACAACCACAACTGCCTACGAAAAGAAGACCAAAACAAGTAGAATCTACACAATGACTGCGACACAGTCATCACAGTTATTGGCTATGTGCGGCACCATTTAGGCTGCTTTCTGTAAAAAGGACACAGGCTCGAGTTTCTTTGTTGTGGAAATGATGCCCCCCCTTCAGAATAATATGGTGCACACCCCCAGAAGGGGAGGTTCCCTACTTTAAAGATCTCTAGTGTAAGGTGCTAAAAATTAACCAATAAAAAGAGTATTCTGCGTTTTGCAGGGAGACGGAAAATCCCCTTTCATCCAGATGTGTCACTTGATGCTGCATGGACAGGTCGACATCTAGGTTTACAACCCGCTTAGCAACTGTGTTTGTACGACAGCCAAGTGCAGTGCGGCAGATGTTAAAAAGTCTCACCAATGAGAAGGCACCCCCCATCTCCTGTGTTGGTGGGGTGCGGCTTCATATTATTCCTTCTCCCTTGACCGTCCATCACGATCAGATGGTCTATGAATGAAGAGTATATCCTGGTCTTTCCAGGACAGAGAAGTTTCAGATGCAGTTGAGTGTCACTGACACAACTGAAGATACATCTTCTGTACGAGGGAATTGCGGCTGCCCGCGGCTCACGCAGTGTGCCACCTAAAAGGGCGGCCACCTCAGTACCACTTAGGCACACTACATCCCCTCTAGTCTTGGGACCCTGGGAGGAGTCCCACAGCCTGACAAGTGGGCCGCGTCATTTTCGGCGCACTGAGGGTTGGGGGAAGGTATTTATACCTGCCCCCGCCTTTCGGGCGCCCTCTTTGCTGCCGGACACGCTAGTCCTTCGGGCGGTTGGAAGCCTGAGCAACAGGGGGCTTGCCTTGCAAGGGTCCACCCTAAAAGGGCACGAGTAAAGTGGTGGACCAGTGGTTCACGGTATTCAAGGGGGGAATCCCCTCATAACTGGTAGCACCGATTGGACTGGCCACGTGCAATTTGGCTCTTCAGGGGGGTAGGGCAGCGTAGATCAGTCACGGCTGCCTGCCTTTGGATTGCCTGTAAGTTAACCCACCATGTTGCATACTTTTGTATACCCGGCGTGTTGGTGAGGAGCACGGTTAGATAGGACTATTTAATGTTTTTGTTTGTGTTGCAGGCGGAGTTACAGGGCGATCCGGAGGTGGAAGGGTACAGAAGGGTATCTCTTCAGGAGCACAATAGGGGTGCCTGTGCCAAACCCCAAGAGTCTTTACGGCAGGACCCTGGAGAAAGGATCGTTGGCGTCCCGCTAGTCCTTCAGGCGGTTGGAAGCCTGAGCAACCGGGGGCTTGCCATGCAAAGCTCCGCCCTAAAAAGGGCACGAGTAAAGTGGTGGACCAGTGGTTCACGGTATTCAAGGGGGGAATCCCCTCATAACTGGTAGCACCGATTGGATTGGCCACGGTGCAATTTGGCTCTTCAGGGGGGTAGGGCAGCGTAGATCAGTCACGGCTGCCTGCCTTTGGATTGCCTGTAAGTTAACCCACCATGTTGCATACTTTTGATTGAAATAAACCTGCAGCAATCTTTTCCCAACCAAGAATTGTGTTGTGTATTCATTTATTCCATTGTGCATGCTAACTTTGCAAACGGTGGGGAGTGTTGCCTATATAGGTACTAAAGTCTTATCGGTTGAACTAAACATGCATTACAAAGTGCAAGAGCTCTAAAGACCTCCTCGCACACCAGGAGGCAATCAAGAGAGGCGGGGGCCGCTCCTGGCATCATCCAGGTCAGGGACCCAAGAGAGGTGGGGGATTCTCCTGGTATCACTAGGGGCAGGGACCCAAGAGAGGTGGGGGATTCTCCTGGTATCATCAGGGCCGGGGACCCAAGAGAGGCGGGGCTGCTCCTGGCATCATCCAGGTCAGGGACCCAAGAGAGGTGGGGGATTCTCCTGGTATCATCAGGGCCGGGGACCCAAGAGAGGCGGGGCTGCTCCTGGTATCATCAGGGCCGGGTGGGATTGGGAACCAAAAGCAGCCCTGGCAAAAATGTTCACACTAGCCCTGCTGCTCTCTCTCTCAACCCGGGGAGTAGGAAGGAGAGAGTAGCAGACCTGCCAGCAGCAGCTTCAGAGGCTCCAGTCCACCGGGAAATGCCCGGAGGCATGAAGGGCAGTCCGGCGCTGGTTATTATCAAGTTACTTCCAAAAGTTAAACATTTGGTTCCGCCTGGCATGTCAGGGTTGTTGTTTAACTTGGTGCTACAGTTCACTTCAGGGTCAGCTTCGAGCCTCCGATGCCACTGAACAGGGTATTGGGCGGTCAGTGCCAAGACTGTTGAGGGGTCACTGCAGCTGCCATGTTTACCTCCTTCCACACACCACCGACCCACGGCCCAGATCGTGTAAGGATCACTGCAGCAGCAGGCAGCACAAACATCTGCCTCCCACCACAGACCACCAACCCAAGGCCGAATCGTGTAAGGATCACAGCAGCCGCAGGCAGCACTAACATCTGCCTCCCACCACAGACCACCGACCCAAGGCCAGATCGTGTAAGGATCACAGCAGCCGCAGGCAGCACATACATCTGCCTCCCACAACATACCACCGACCCAAGGCCAGATCGTGTAAGGATCACAGCAGCCGCAGGCAGCACATACATCTGCCACCCACCACAGACCACCGACCCAAGGTAAAGCCTGCTGAGGGGTCACTGCAGCAGACACGTCTGCCTCCCACAACACACCACCGACACAAGGCAAAGACTGCCGAGGGGTCACTGCAGCAGACACGTCTGCCTCCCACCACAGACCACCGACCCAAGGCAAAGACTGCTGAGGGGTCACTGCAGCAGACAAGTCTGTCATCCACCACACACCACCGACCCAAGGTAAAGACTGCTGAGGGGTCACTGCAGCAGACACGTCTGCCTCCCACCACAGACCACCGACCCAAGGCAAAGACTGCTGAGGGGTCACTGCAGCAGACACATCTGTCTCCCACCACACACCACCGACCCAAGGTAAAGACTGCAAAGGGGTCACTGCAGCAGACACATCTGCCTCCCACCAAACACCACCGACCCAAGTCAAAGACCACTGAAGGGTCACTGCAGCAGACACATCTGCCTCCCACAACACACCACCGACACAAGGCAAAGACTGCCGAGGGGTCACTGCAGCAGACACGTCTGCCTCCCACCACAGACCACCGACCCAAGGCAAAGACTGCTGAGGGGTCACTGCAGCAGACAAGTCTGTCATCCACCACACACCACCGACCCAAGGTAAAGACTGCTGAGGGGTCACTGCAGCAGACACATCTGTGTCCCACCACACACCACCGACCCAAGGCAAAGACTGCTGAAGGGTCACTGCAGCAGACACGTCTACCTCCCACCACACACCACCGACCCAAGGTAAAGACTGCTGAGGGGTCACTGCAGCAGACACATCTGCCTCCCACAACACACCACCGACCCAAGGCAAAGACTGCCGAGGGGTCACTGCAGCAGACACGTCTGCCTCCCACCAAACACCACCGACCCAAGTCAAAGACCACTGAAGGGTCACTGCAGCAGACACATCTGCCTCCCACAACACACCACCGACCCAAGGCAAAGACTGCCGAGGGGTCACTGCAGCAGACACGTCTGCCTCCCCCCACAGACCACCGACCCAAGGCAAAGACTGCAAAGGGGTCACTGCAGCAGACACATCTGCCTCCCACAACACACCACCGACCAAAGGCAAAGACTGCTGAGGGGTCACTGCAGCAGACACGTCTGCCTCCCACCAAACACCACCGACCCGAGGCAAAGACTGCTGAGGGGTCACTGCAGCAGACACGTCTGCCTCCCACCACAGACCACCGACCCAAGGCAAAGACTGCAAAGGGGTCACTGCAGCAGACACGTCTACCTCCCACCACACACCACCGACCAAAGGTAAAGACTGCTGAGGGGTCACTGCAGCAGACACGTCTACCTCCCACCACACACCTCCAAATCAAGGTAAAGACTGCTGAGGGGTCACTGCAGCAGACACGTCTGCCTCCCACCAAACACCACCGACCCAAGTCAAAGACCACTGTAGGGTCACTGCAGCAGACACATCTGCCTCCCACAACACACCACCGACCCAAGGCAAAGACTGCCGAGGGGTCACTGCAGCAGACACGTCTGCCTCCCACCAAACACCACCGACCCGAGGCAAAGACTGCTGAGGGGTCACTGCAGCAGACACGTCTGCCTCCCACCAAACACCACCGACCCAAGTCAAAGACCACTGAAGGGTCACTGCAGCAGACACATCTGCCTCCCACAACACACCACCGACCCAAGGCAAAGACTGCTGAAGGGTCACTGCAGCAGACACGTCTGCCTCCCACCAAACACCACCGACCCAAGTCAAAGACCACTGAAGGGTCACTGCAGCAGACACATCTGCCTCCCACAACACACCACCGACCCAAGGCAAAGACTGCCGAGGGGTCACTGCAGCAGACACGTCTGCCTCCCACCACAGACCACCGACCCAAGGCAAAGACTGCAAAGGGGTCACTGCAGCAGACACATCTGCCTCCCACAACACACCACCGACCAAAGGTAAAGACTGCTGAGGGGTCACTGCAGCAGACACGTCTACCTCCCACCACACACCTCCAAATCAAGGTAAAGACTGCTGAGGGGTCACTGCAGCAGACACGTCTGCCTCCCACCACAAACCACCGACCCAAGGCAAAGACTGCTGAGGGGTCACTGCAGCAGACAAGTCTGTCATCCACCACACACCACCGACCCAAGGTAAAGACTGCTGAGGGGTCACTGCAGCAGACACATCTGTCTCCCACCACACACCACCGACCCAAGGCAAAGACTGCTGAAGGGTCACTGCAGCAGACACGTCTACCTCCCACCACACACCACCGACCCAAGGCAAAGACTGCTGAAGGGTCACTGCAGCAGACACGTCTGCCTCCCACCACAGACCACCGACCCAAGGCAAAGACTGCAAAGGGGTCACTGCAGCAGACACATCTGCCTCCCACAACACACCACCGACCAAAGGCAAAGACTGTTGAGGGGTCACTGCAGCAGACACGTCTACCTCCCACCACACACCTCCAAATCAAGGTAAAGACTGCTGAGGGGTCACTGCAGCAGACACGTCTGCCTCCCACCACAAACCACCGACCCAAGGCAAAGACTGCTGAGGGGTCACTGCAGCAGACAAGTCTGTCATCCACCACACACCACCGACCCAAGGTAAAGACTGCTGAGGGGTCACTGCAGCAGACACATCTGTGTCCCACCACACACCACCGACCCAAGGCAAAGACTGCTGAAGGGTCACTGCAGCAGACACGTCTACCTCCCACCACACACCACCGACCCATGGCAAAGACTGCTGAGGGGTCACTGCAGCAGACACGTCTACCGTCTACCTTCCACCACACACCACCGACCCAAGGCAAAGACTGCTGAAGGGTCACTGCAGCAGACATGTCGATCTCCCACCACCGACCCAAGGCAAAGACTGCTGAAGGGTCACTGCAGCAGACACATCTACCTCCCACCACACACCACCGAATCAAAGTCTTCAAGTCATCAACCACAAGCCATCGAGGGGCGCCTCCAGGTCAATTCCACACCCTACAGGGCCTTGCAGGGTTCAAAGAAGACCAGACAATAAAACACACTAAGAAGCATCCCAACAGTCAGTGGGTGGAACAAAGCACAGCAGAAGGAAGTGAAATGAGAGCCGTGCTTTGCATAGTGTGCTTGCTACCCAGATGGATCAACATTGCACAGTAGGTTCATGTGCCTGCTCTTCAGATGCGCTACAGCCTACATGAAGGACCATCTGACAGTAGGTCTACTCCCTCCAGCTGTCGATCTTCTGGGGCGTGCTACAAGGAGCTGCACTTAAATAGGATAATACAAGGGGTCGTATAGAAAGACAGGGGTTATCCAAGCGTTAGAGCAAAGACAGAGCTGAGGCTGCGTGGATTTCACCATGTTACTGTGGGTAAAGGGCATAAGCATAACATGTGCCTGGTGGCCCCTGTGTGGCATCCGGATCCAAGAACGACATTTTATTCCAGATCCTAGAAGCTGGAAGCCAGTGACACCAAGAGCTATATGAATACTGCACATTTTCTATCCTATCCTTCCGCAAATTACGATCCCACCACAGCATACATGATGCCTATCCGTCCACAAGCCAAGATCCCACCATGGCATACATGATGCCTATCCGTCCACAAGCCAAGATCCCACCATGGCATACATGATGCCTATCCGTCCGCAAGCCAAGATCCCACCATGGCATACATGATGCCTATCCGTCCGCAAGCCAAGATCCCACCACGGCATACATGATGCCTATCCGTCCGCTAGCCAAGATCCCACCACGGCATACATGATGGCCTATTTGTCCACAAGCCAAGATCCCAACGTAGCATACATGATGACCTAGCTGTCCGCAAGTTACGATCAAACCGTAGCATACATGATGGCCTATCCGTCCACAAGCCAAGATCCCAGCACGGCATACATGATGGCCTATCTGTCCGCAAGTTACGATTCCACCTTAGCATACATGATGGCCTATCCGTCCGCAAGCCAAGATCCCACCACGGCATACATGATGGCCTATCTGTCCGCAAGCCAAGATCCCACCGCAGCATACATGATGGCCTATCTGTCCCCAAGCCAAGATTCCACTGTAGCATACGTGATGGCCTATCCGTCCGCAAGTTACGATACCATCGCGATATACATGATGGCCTATCTGTCCGCAAGCCAAGATCCCACTGTAGCATACATGATGGCCTATCTGTCCGCAAGCCAAGATTCCACTGTAGCATACATGATGGCCTATCTGTCCGCAAGCCAAGATTCCACTGTAGCATACGTGATGGCCTATCCGTCCGCAAGTTACGATACCATCGCGATATACATGATGGCCTATCTGTCCGCAAGCCAAGATCCCACCGCAGCATACGTGATGGCCTATCCGTCCGCAAGCCAAGATTCCACTGTAGCATACATGATGGCCTATCTGTCCGCAAGCCAAGATTCCACTGTAGCATACGTGATGGCCTATCTGTCCGCAAGCCAAGATCCCACCGCAGCATACGTGATGGCCTATCCGATAAAAGGGGAAACCAAGGACCCAACGGGAACAACCGTGCCAAGTTGTTTCTGAAAGCCGTGCAGTGGTCTGAATGAGCCCCTTGGCTCCTTTGGACTAGGAAGGATCATCACTACACGACGCACACCGGCATGTTTACTGATAGACGGATGTATTACAGGGTTAAAACTGCCCATTCTCCACGGGAGTCACATTTATACCATGCATTGCTGTTCTTTATGCATCTACAGCAGAAACCTCAAGGCCATTTTCCCTGATCCGGGTTCCAGCAAATGTAATGTGACTTCCTGTGACTACATCATCAAAAGTGTTGTGCCGTAATGACAAGTGCTGTTATTGTTATAAAAGTTAGTGGTTTTAACAGCCGACATATCCCACCCCCTACTGGAGAAGGAATGCTACCAAGCAAGCTCTGCATTCGTCCGGGGACGCTTTTCCCGGGTGGGCAGCGAACCTCCGGCGTGCAGCACTCTGCTCCCTGCGCCGCTCGTGCAGCTTTGCTCGGTGTCCCGCCGGACTGCCCGTTGTGAGGGGCTGTCAAGGGGCTGTCAGCAGGGTGCGCCACGCCGGCATGGAGCGGCGTGGGCCGCTCTTCCCGCCAAGGGCCTGCACGCGCACGGGGGCCGATTGGAGCTCCTATGGCACGTGACATCTCATCACAGGCCGCGTGGTCATAGCCTAGCCAATGGCCGAGCACGCAGCCAGCGCTGCTCACTCTGGCGGGAATGCCCCCTCCTGCACCCTCATGCCCACCTTTACCAAGCCCACTCTTTGGGTTAATAGGAGTATTTATTTGCCCTCAGAATAGAGCGTCTAAAGCTGCCAAACCCTAGGAGGGGGAGGCATGTCCTTCAAACAAAGCCGGCTCAAAGAGGGTCCACCCCTGAGACCCTTCAGAAGAAGCAGAGCAGCGAGGGCCTCCTCTGTGGGAGTCAGCCCCATTCAGCATCTGAGGCGGTCAGGAAACACTGAATATCATCAGCCCCTTACACCGGAGACAAACGCACGGAGTTTAGGAATGGCCGGGGCACACAGGGGAGGACACCGAAGCCAAGCAGGAGACAAGTCCTGGAGGCTGGAGTATGCATCATTGTAGTCCGCCCATTAACCAGCCTTCGTCTCTAGCTAGAGTCATGACCTCAGGCTAAATAAACACCACCCATTCCACAAATATTCCATCTCAGGGCACACTCTTGTATAAACTAATAACTCTGTGACTAGGTCGTAAAGAACAATGCACACGTGACTCAGAATACCTCACTTATCTGACATTACTGCCTCGCACCCTTCCTTCTTCCAGTCAAACCCATCTTTTAATTGAAAAAAAACTTGAAGCATCTCCTCCTTTCCACTAAAACCTATTTTTTTTAAAGAGTACATCTTGTAAGCAACCTGGCAGGTAAGACAGTGGAAGAAAACAGCAGCCACACTGTCATGTCTGAGAGGAAGAGCTCTCAGGAGGAAAAATATTGTGAGCAAATACTCAATTGATTCTGAGCGCTTAGGGGTTAAACCAAGGCGAGACCCCATCACTTCTCAGAGGGTGCCCCAAACTTCACTCAAAAGAAGCTGGAAGAGATGCAACCGCTGCCAGAAAAGACATTTACAAAAACCTTGTCAGCAGAAAACACAAGTAGAAAAGTGTTGAACAGAAGACACGCAGCACATGACACTATCCGATCTAGCTGGTCATTACTAGAACCTGCATGAATAACAAGCAACTAGGTATCTGCGCCCTCAGAGGAGGTGGGCCTATCCAGGGCCATTAGAGAGAGAATGTGGGCTTCATGGATAGTGAGCCAGAGAGGGGCTGGAGTTCTGTCATCTTTAGCCAAAGTGTACAGACTCCAGATTTGGTGCTTCCAGTGCATGTCAAGCTCAAAGCCCAAATACACAGGGGTAACCAGGTAAAAAGAGCTGTGACTTTCCTGAAGCACCTAGCCTAGGGGTTTCTACATCAACCTTCCAGTTCGAGAAGAAAGTTGTTTGCAGATCAGGTCCACAATCCAGGCTCTTCCCTCCACAGGACCACGGCAATCTAAGGGGGGAGAGTAGACCACCGATCCAGTGGGATGTTGTAGTTGAAACTTTCTGTAAACCGGGGAGATTAGCATTTCACACAGGTGGGAATTGTATACACGGGAAGGGAAGGAGTAGCATTAAACTACCCTCCACTGCTATAGATTTGAGGTTTTTCCATTCTGCTGTCCTCACAAAACACTAACTAAAGCTCCTGTTTCATTATGAAACAATCCTTTCAGTAGCACACAGCGGGAGTTGAAATGATCATCTTATACGTGAAGAAGGTGTCACGGGGTATTAGACCTGTGCTGGACCTGAAAAGGGCAATTAAAAGGGTCAAAACAATCCATTTCAAGATGGAATGAATGCAGAAAATTCAAATGGAGGGAAATTCATGGTTACTTTGGATCTGAGGCTTGTCTGTCCCCCTGTTTTGATATGGAAGACAGCAATGCATTCTGCGATTCACAGATCACATTCCACCCTTTCACTTCTACTTCCTGCTGTATGGCCTAAAGGAGGCATCAGTGGTCTTTACCAAGAGATTGTCCCCCTAAGCAGAGTTCCTGCAGGACAGTGATGTCCCTGCTCATTGATATCAGGACCACTCGATGATCTGCTCCCTGCCCAGGTATCAGACCGAGAACAACATAAAGGTGGAAGTGGACTTCCTATAAAAGTCTGATTATGAATATGGTCTAAATGGACCCCTCACAAGGTATTAAGCTTCTTGGGTCAGGTTCTGCACAGAGGAACGTAGAGTGGTCCTCCCCAATCACCCAGCAAGCAGGACCGAGGACATTGGATAGAACCATCTTCCTCAAGATTCTCCCATGCTAAGGATGTGGCTAACCACAGGGCTTGCTATAGCTCTGGAGGCACCCGATGCAACAATCTTTATTGGCACCTCTCCCCTCCATGACCGTCTTCTCCATGGATTCCCACACTATCACCCTCCAACAGTGCCCTTCATCTATCTCTCTATAGCCCCTCTCTCACTTGTATTTTACCTGCTTTATAGCGCTACTCATGCCAGCGTAAGGTTTCAGAGCACTTTACATCACACTCTCCTTATACAGAGACAATGACTCATAGTGTGTAAATCCGAGTATAGTTAATGTTATTAAAGACAATGAGGACTACAGGATGCAGGGGTCACGTCATCCATGCTGTTAGGCAGTATATTTTAAGAGCGTTTGGTCTGGAGAAGCACACACTCTGGATTTAGAAAGTGACGTAGTGTTTGGGGTTGACTTTACTACTAAGAATGTATTTCTACCCACACAAACCCTTGTTAGCAACATTAGGAAAATGAAATACTGGGGAAAAACATAAGGTTCCAACCCTATTCCTTCCAGTTTGCTTGCAGCGCTTTGATGACGTTCATAGCTCACTGCGTTATATTGGTTATGATTGTCACATATGATCTGCGAGTAACAATAGGATCTCTGTGACAAAAGAAGTAACCCCCTGAGCTGTCTACATCTATACACAGCTCTGGGATCTGCATGGTACATGCAGCGGTGGCTGCTCCGCTATGGCAGAGGAGAGTCGTACCCCTCTCAAAACGACAGGAAAGGGGGGGGGGGGACAACACTCGTTTTATTTCTCCTTTCCTGCTGAGTCTTGGGGGCGGGGCCTGGGGGAGTGACGGCACTGAGAGGAGCGGTAGTGCACTCTCTTCACTGTGCAGATGTGGGTTTAGCCGGCTGTCTCAGGCCAACCAAACCATCATGCGCAGTGAACCTCTGTCCAACCCGAGCTGCAATGCTGCGGTTAAAGAGAGCAGGCACAGTCTCCAAGTCGGTCCTGGAGCGCCAATCAAGGGTGCTCAGGCCAATCCTGAAGCTGTTCTCATGTGAGAGCAGCTTCCGGATTGGCCGCAGGAAGCCTGTTAATGAAGCAGAGGAGTCTGACGAGGCCGGCTGAAGGTACGTTTTTTTAATTATTATTTTTCTTCCCCCTCCCTTCGCGACCCCTATGCCTGCCCTGCCACTTGTCCCAAACACTGGCCACTACTGCATACATGTCCTCTGCAGCAGGCACATTAACCCTCTGTGCTACTTTATGAGTCAAAACTGCCACTAGACAAAACACCAATCTCTCCCCAACAGGTTACATTAATCCCCAAGGTTATCTTGACATTTGTATTGTTGCCTCAAAGCACAGCGCCCCTTATTTTTATTCACCCAGGGCTGGGTCTATCCGAGGCCTTGACTGCATGTACTACACACACACCCGAGTGCTGAAACCTCACACGACTATGGGCATCCGAGGAGCCCTGCTCTTCGATGAACATTCAAACGGGGAAACACATGGAGCATTTCACAGAAGCAGCTTGGAGCTAGAGCTCGCATGCAGAAAAGAGAGCTGTTCTGGAGCTCGCATGGAGAAAAGAGAGCTGTTATGGAGAAAAGAGAGGTGTTCTGGAGCTCGCATGGAGAAAAGAGCTGTCATGGAGAAAATAGATGTTCTAGAGCTCGCATGGCGAAAAGTGAGCTGTCCTAGAGCTCGCATGGAAAAAAAGAGCTGTTCTAGCGCTTGTATGGAAGAAATAGAGCTGTTTTAGAGTTTGCATGGAGAAAAGAGCTGTTCTTGCATGCAGACAAAAGAGCTGTTCTGTAGCTCGCATGCAGACAAAAGAGCTGTTCCATAACTCGCATGGAGAAAAGAGAGCTGTTCTAGAGCTCGCATGCAAAAAAAGAGAGCTGTTCTAGCGCTTGTATGGAAGAAATAGAGCTGTTTTAGAGTTTGCATGAAGAAAAGAGCTGTTCTAGAGCTTGCATGCAGAAAAGAGCTGTTCTAGCGCTCGTATGGAGGTAATGGAGCTGTTCTAGAGCTCGCATGGAGGGGGAAATAGAGCCGTTTTAGAGTTTGCATGAAGAAAAGAGCTGTTCTAGAGCTTGCATGCAGAAAAGAGCTGTTCTAGCGCTCGTATGGAGGTAATGGAGCTGTTCTAGAGCTCGCATGGAGGGGGAAAAAGAGCTGTTCTAGAGCTCGAATGAAACAGCTGTTCTAGAGCTGGCATGTAGTGAAGAGCGTTGTCCTGGAGCTCGCACGGAGAAAAGAGAGCAGTTCTAGCGCTCGAATGAAAGAGAGCAGTTCCAGCGCTCGAATGAAAGAGAGGAGTTCTAGCGCTCGCATTTAAAGAGAGCCGTTCCAGCGCTCGAATGAAAGAGCAGTTCTAGCGCTCGCATTTAAAGAGAGCACTTCCAGCGCTCGAATGAAAGAGAGCACTTCCAGCGTTCGAATGAAAGAGAGCAGTTCCAGCGCTCGAATGAAAGAGAACAGTTCCAGCGCTCGAATGAAAGAGAGCAGTTCCAGCGCTCGAATGAAAGAGAGCAGTTCCAGCGCTCGAATGAAAGAGAGCAGTTCCAGCGCTCGCATTTAAAGGGAGCGCTTTCTAACCCTATGGAACCACTGTGCTAAGACTGCCCTCACACATGGAGCGTGCGCCCTTTCCCACTCGGGCGTACATCACAGGTGCACAGGTAGACAAACGCGGTGAAGCCAGTCAGAGCTGTGTGCTGCAAGCAGGGACCGTCTGATCGACAAATAACGCGTTTAAGACGTCACCCTCCGCTCTTCAGGAGACCCCCGGCAGCCGGTACCCTCACTACATGGACTTCCCAGCACCGGATGTAGGCAGGAAACACCCCCAGGAGACAGCAGACACTTGGGTGAGATCCTAACCAGTCTGTCCACGCCACCCGGACATCTACGCGGCCTGGGGCAGCCGTCTGAATCCCAAACCTGTCGCTTCATCTTCCCAAGCTCTGGGCGCGCTCCTGGGATCTGTCACGGTGCAGCCTGCCACGGGGGGTCATCCCCCAGCCGAAGCAGCCTTGTAGGTGGCAGCCGTGCTGGGGGGTTTTAGATTGGGGCCTGGTGGGCAGAGAAGCCCGGGGTGCCCCTGGCCGCACACCTTAATGGTCTTGCGAACATATGCGCCTGGCTGCGACACAAATCCCGAACTGAAATGCTATTTATTTTGCAGAATTCTTGCCCCCGGCCCCAGACCTACCTGTCCCCGCGACGCTGCCAGCTCAGCTCTGCACACATGGACACGCCGTGCCCTCCGCCGCTGGTTGTGAGCACACCAGGGAGGGAGCCCTCCAACCCGGACTGCCCCAACCGCATTCCAGGCCTTCCCTCCCTCCTCCCCTCCCCAAGTAAATATACCAGGCTTGGGGGCGGTGGAAGCAGGAAGGAACTAGAAGCACCACGCCCAGGCCTGGCACACACACCTGTGACTCGCCTTGGTTCCCACAGGGAGGCAGGAGTCGTCTCCAGGGCCAGCCTCTCGGTTGGTGTGGAAAGGAGGCGGCTGAGGGAGTGGGGCAAAGGGCATCCTGCCATCTACCTCCAGAAGGCACCGGGTGCGTGGTTCCTGCTCCACTCACACACACACCTGTGACTCGCCTTGGTTCCCACAGGGAGGCAGGAGCCGTCTCCAGGGACTGCCTCTTGGTGCATGTGGAAAAGAGGCGGAGAAGGAGTGGGGCAAGGGGCATCCTGCCATCTACCTCCTGAGGGCACCAGGTGCGTGGTTCCTGCTCCACTTACAACACTGTGACTCGCCTTGATTCCCAAAGGGAGGCAGGAGCTGTTTCTAGGGCCTGCCCCTCAGTGTGTGTGGAAAGGAAGTGGCAAAGGGAGTGCGGCAAAGGGCATCCTGCCCTCTACCTTCGGAGGGCACCCGGTGCGTGGTTCCTGCCCCACTTACAACACTGTGACTCGCCTTGATTCCCACAGGGAGGCAGGAGCTGTTTCTAGGGCCTGCCCCTCAGTGTGTGTGGAAAGGAAGTGGCAAGGGGGTGGGGCAAGGGGCATCCTGCCCTCTACCTACTGAGGGACCCAGTGCGTGGTTCCTGCTCCACTTACACACCTGTGACTCACCTTGGTTCCCACAGGGAGGTAGGAGCTGTCTCCAGGGTTTGCCTCTCAGTGCGTGTGGAATGGAGGCGGCGAAAGGAGCAGGGCAAAGGGGCATCCTGCCTTCTACCCCCTGAGGGCACCCGTTTTTTTTTCATTAACACAGTCACACACACACACCCACCCCTCTTGACTCCCATAGGGAGGCAGGAGCGGTCTCCAGCGTTTGCCACTTGGTGTGTGTGTGGAAAGGAAGCGGCAAAGGGATCTGGGTAAAGTCCCTCCTGCCACCTACTTGCTGAGGGCACCCGGTTCCTGCTGCACTCCCACAGACACGGAAAGCAAGAGATATGTTGGGGGAAGCAGGCACCAGGATTTCTTCATTGTCTGGGTGTCACTCATATCCCCCAGTGACATAGGTAGACCACAGGCCTATACTACTAATCTTTACTGCCCACCACCAGTGTGAGCAATTCACCCCATTTAATTGTGGGATTTAACAAAAGTCAGTTTAAAGGTATCTCGCTTACCGTCTTGTGTAACACCTTAAATATGTCAACATCTTAAATTCGAGGCATGTCCAAGGTGGGGACTGCTCTCCTCCCACAGCAGTGACGTGGACACCCGCTATTGGAAACAGGGTGGCTTTTAGGTCTGGGCATTCCCGGAAAGGGGCAAAACAGGTGCAGGGAAAGAAAGAGCCCCTCATGAGGATGGTTTAGGTTCGGTGGAGTTGAGGTGGGGGAGGTAGAACCATGAACTGGGCCGGGGGGACACACGAAGTCTCAGACACCATCCCGGGATGTGGCTGACAGGGCGGAGACTGAGGAGAGGACAGCCCCGAGGGGGCGTGGCTTCGGGGGTGGGGGTGGTGATGCATGCATCACAACCAGTGAGAAGAAGGGAAGGGGCTTTTAATTTAACAAGTAAGTATCTTCCGGGTTGTGCAGTTTTTGTTTGCGTCCGTTGAACCGACTGGACCGCCTCACCAACCAACAATGAATTTATAAAGCCAGGTCTGGAAACACGAAGTGACCAGAGGTCACAGGTCATGAGAAGGTCAGGAGGGGGTGGTCAACAATCTTAAAAGCATTTTTTGAGGAAGAAAATAACTCGTGGTCCAATGGCCTGCACAGTGCCTGCACTGAATTGCATCTGGACATGTCCAACTGGCAGGATTTTATTCATGAGCCCGGTATACTAAAATCGATTTTAAAAAAACAAGTTAGACTACTCTCTAAGGAAGAGGACATGAAGGAACCGAGGCTCTCCAGCAGCAACATCAGGATACATGCCACCTCTTATGAAGACCGCCTAAAGCAGCCTTATCTTGACGCCGCTTTAAACAAGTCAATCTTAAAGCAAATCTTAGCAGTGAGAATTATGGTGCTGCCGATAAAAGACATTAACATACGCTGGAAATCATTAGAGGTGGTCAGTAGCTGCCAACTGTGCCACCAGTATGAGGAAACCATGGTACACTTGGTCTGTATATGCCACTGTTTGACACAGGCACGCCGCACTTTACTAAAACCGTTGTTTTTAAAACATCGAACACGTACATGTCAAGATGCGATGGAACTTCTCTTCAACCTGGACATTCCATTGGAACTGGCAAGATTTGCGAAATTTGCACACAAGGTGAAAGAACTTTTAGCCAATGCCTCGCATACCGCACTTTATTAAACTGTTCGCAGCTAAAGTACCAAACACATACCTGCATAGTCGCCATGAAAAACATTTTTTTGGTGGCATATAGATGAGCGAAAGTTTGAACTTCAATTAAAAACTCTAAATCATCGCCCTAATCAGGGATTATAGCTAAGTGAAGGCATTGACAGCTGATTATTTTCACTGTTTTACTCATTTTAGCATTAAATGTAATATTTTAATTCTATTTCATTCATGTATTAGAACGGTATTTATTATCGGTTGAATCCATACCGACGATAACTGAATGAATTAAGTGCTGGAACATCTCCCCTGGTTCTCCATTGTTACAATTTTAATTCATTGAAACAATCAAGTGTATTTCATTTCATTTCGCTGTGCTGTGTTTATAGGGATGAGCGGTCTGCTCTTCGGAGGACCAGAGCCATCTTAAGAATGTTTGTGGGTGCAGGCTAGACATATTCTGGGGGCTCTCTGTTGGCAGAAAATGGGTAATAAATTACATTTTTGACAAGTGAACCTCTCAGGGTACCAAACATATTGATCATACCTTAAACTTTCAGAAATGGAGACTAAAAAGAACTAGAGAAAGCTCCAGCGCCTACCAGCCAAGAATACCAACAGAAAGCTTGACAAGCATTGGTAAAGCCACTTGATCTGGAGTTTTTTGTATTGTAGCTTTTTATGTGCGCCCCAGTGTCCAGGCAGCCTGGTCCTCCTTTTGAAGTAAAGGCAGAAAAGGTTACTCTGTAGGTGTTTAGTGGGCTAGTGCATACTTTTGAAATACGACGTGCAGACAGACCTTGAAACATTAGCTTTAAATGTCAGATATTGGGGTACACAAATCCATCTCCCTGCACCAGGAGCATCCTCGCCGCAACAGGGAAACTCAAAGCATTGCTCGGGGGACTTGCACCATCCGGCCAGGTGGACTCGGATACTTTTTCCTGAATTCTGTTCCTCTGACGTATCTGTTCTCTCATCTTTCCAATGTAAACTAATGGCCTAGACAATGACATCCGGCTCAGCAGAGTGACAGAAAGGGTAGGGGCATGAGTTAGAAGGACCGCTAGACGAGGAGAACGGCACAACAAAAGGGGAGACCGAGACAGGAGGTGGAGCTAGAGAGGAGTCAGAGGTAGGGGCAGGCGTAAAGAGGGAAAGAGGCGACCGACGGAAAGAAATGTACAAATGTAGACAGCGAAGTGGTAGCTAGAGAAACCGAGGAAAAGGCAGATACCGTTTTAGAGTGAGGTAGACCGACAGCCCTGGGGAGTTGGAAGGACAGTTAGTTGTCTTTGATCTTTTGCTGTGCTGTTTGCTACTTTGCATTAAACACTAGTGGATTTTTGGCTTCTTGGCGAGCTGCGTTTCATTTTTGGCAGCTGTATTGCTAGAGGTAAGGTACGGATGATAAAGAGAGGGGTAAGGTCTGTTAGGTGAGGTGAAGTACGGGGACAGAGATAGAAAGCAAGATACAGGTGGTAGGAAGAGGTGACCATTAGTCAGGTAGAGGGTTGATAGAAAAGTGAGGTAAAGAGAAGGGCTGGGATTAGTTATTGGTAAGACAGAGGAAGATTAGTAGGTACTCCAAAATAGAAAGGTGGAGAGAGCAGTATGAAGTAGAGAAAGGTAAGGTAGAAAGAGAAGGGATAGGTAGAGAGACGCAAGGGAGACGGAGCGATCTAGACAATAAAGTACTGCATGGTAAGAGTGGGTGAGTAAGACAGGGAGCGAGACATGAAAAAGCAAGAGATAGGTGTGGTAGAGAAACAGGTAAATAGAAAGGCTGTGAAGGGTAGAGAACAACAGAGTCAGAGGTAGACAGAGTCATGTTAAGAAAGAGAAGGAGATACTGAGAAAGAGAGAGAGAGGGAGGCAGACTTCTGACTGTCCTGTTCACTGTATCAGAAGACCCTTTGGAAGGTAAGCGCCCAAGGTAGAGTGCACACCGAAGAGGCTGGGGAGGTCCGCAGACTCCAGGCCAAGGAGGTCCGCAGACCCCAGGCCAAGGAGAGCGCCAGAACCCAGGGTCAAGGAGGGCACCAGAACCCAGGCCAAGGAGGGCACCAGAACCCAGGCCAAGGAGAGCGCCAGAACCCAGGCCAAGGAGAGCGCCAGAACCCAGGCCAAGGAGAGCGCCAGAACCCAGGCCAAGGAGGCACCAGAACTCAGGCACAGGAGGCACCAGAACTCAGGCACAGGAGGCCGCCAGAACCCAAGCTCAGGAGGCCCTCAGAACCCAGGCCAATGAGGGTGCTAGAACCCAGGCCCAGGAGGCCCTCAGAACCTAGGCCAATGAGGGCGCCAGAACCTAGGCCAAGGAGGGCGCCAGAACCCAGGCCAAGGAGGGTGCCAGAACCTAGGCCAAGGAGGGCGCCAGAACCCAGGCCAAGGAGGGCGCCAGAACCCAGGCCAAGGAGGGCGCCAGACCCCAGGCCAAGGAGGGCGCCAGAACCCAGGCCAAGGAGGGCGCCAGAACCCAGGCCAAGGAGAGCGCCAGAACCCAGGCCAAGGAGGCACCAGAACTCAGGCGCAGGAGGCCGCCAGAACCCAAGCCCAGGAGGCCCTCAGAAGCCAGACCAATCATGGTGCTAGAACCCAGGCGGCCCTCAGAACCCAGGCCAATGAGGGCGCCAGAACCTAGGCCAAGGAGGGTGCCAGAACCCAGGCCAAGGAGGGTGCCAGAACCCAGGCCAAGGAGGGTGCCAGAACCCAGGCCAAGGAGGGTGCCAGAACCCAGGCCAAGGAGGGTGCCAGAACCCAGGCCAAGGAGGGTGCCAGAACCCAGGCCAAGGAGGGTGCCAGAACCCAGGCCAAGGAGGGCGCCAGAACCCAGGCCAAGGAGGGCGCCAGAACCCAGGCCAAGGAGGGCGCCAGAACCCAGGCCAAGGAGGGCGCCAGAACCCAGGCCAAGGAGGGCGCCAGAACCCAGGCCAAGGAGGGCGCCAGAACCCAGGCCAAGGAGGGCGCCAGAACCCAGGCCAAGGAGGGCGCCAGAACCCAGGCCAAGGAGGGCGCCAGAACCCAAGCCAAGGAGGGCGCCAGAACCCAAGCCAAGGAGGGCGCCAGAACCCAAGCCAAGGAGGGCGCCAGAACCCAAGCCAAGGAGGGCGCCAGAACCCAAGCCAAGGAGGGCGCCAGAACCCAAGCCAAGGAGGGCGCCAGAACCCATGCCAAGGAGGGTGCCAGAACCCAGGCCAAGGAGGGTGCCAGAACCCAACCCAATGGGAGCTGCCGGAACCCAGGCCAATGGGGGCTGCCGGAACCCAGGCCAATGGGGGCTGCCAGAACCCAGGCCAATGGGGGCTGCCAGAACCCAGGCCAAGGAGGGTGCCAGAACCCAGGCCAAGGAGGGCAGCTGATCCCAGGCCAAGGAGGGCGGCACACCCGCAGGCCAAGGAGGGCGGCACACCCTCAGGCCAAGGAGGGCGGCACACCCTCAGGCCAAGGAGGGCGGCACACCCCCAGGCCAAGGAGGGCGGCACACCCCCCGGCCAAGGAGGGCGGCACACCCCCCGGCCAAGGAGGGCGGCACACCCCCAGGCCAAGGAGGGCGGCACACCCCCAGGCTAAGGAGGGCCGAACACCCCCAGGAGGGCCGCAGACCCCAGGACAAGGAGGGTAATGTTGAGGGACACATGACTAGGACTTAAAAGACCTCGGAGAGAAGATACTACGAGAATGTGCTGCATTCTGAGTGAAACGAATACAAAACTGGAAGCACAAATTAGAGGGGCACAGGACCACAATTCGAGCAGTCTTCCCTCTTCTTTCTCCTTTACAAGGTATGTAGACAACCTCCGGGTCACTGCTCGACAACATTTCCACTTGGGTTCCTACCATAGACATTGTGGCAACAGATTTTGCACATTTCTAACAATCAAACAGCACTTTGGAAGGTTAGAACTGAGGAGCACTCTCTGTAGCCAACCTCTAAAAACAGGGCAAAAGCTCTACTCTAGAGGCTGGGCAAAGATCACAAGTTTTGAATCCCAACAACCAAGGTTGGCTTCACCGAGTACTGCAACACAACACAAGAATACACTGCTGCCAAGGCTTATGTGTAGGAAGATGGGTCACAGGACATGAGGAGTCAGGTTCGTGTGGATCTCCCATCCAGGCATATGATCCCTCACTTTCCATGTGGATGTGGGAGGCTAAACTGAACACCCCCCAAAACAGCAAAACTAAAGAATAAATGCAATTACTGTCAAATCAAACTCCTGAAAAAACACTACCTCTAACAAACTAGGTCCAACATCACACTTTTCCCCATAAAACATCCAACTATGCACCACCCACTATCCTACTAGGAAGCCGCCCCACAGATGCACATGGAATAGCGCTACCAGCCTAAACGCCATGACATAGCACAACACAAATGTGTTTCAGAATCCCAACAGAGAGCAAAAGGTGATTGGCAGAACTAATCTTTGGCAAGACGCATGATAGCTCGAAAGGGCATGGCAATGTGATATATATATACACGTTTCCTCATTCCATCTCCCTTGTTATGATGCATCACTCAGTCTACCGGCACCTTTCTTCATTCGTTCCGTTCTCAGAATCACTCAATCTCCCTCTACCCTTGTTTTTATTCCTAGTATCTTTCGCCACGTCTTCCTTCAAGTTCTCCTTCCGAGGTGGACCTTTTCTGTGAGCCTAATGTGAACACTGGTTTCCAACAAACTCATATCTCTCTTTTACTCATCCCAAACCTCCTCGTACTACTAGGATCTCCCAACAAACACTTTCTGGTCTCTTCCCTCTTCTATCTCTCCACTATCCTTTTCAATCCAACTAACAGACTCGCAGGTCCACCGCTCAAATTAACACATATTTCCCTATATTAATTCACCACGACCTTTTTCGGTTCGGCAGTTGCGTGTGCGAAACACCGAAAAGCGCTTTGACTCCTCATCAGGGGTAGTAAGCGCTATATAAATACAATTATAATCCTCGTTTGCAACCTCTGTGGCCGATTTTCTACAGTTCTTCTGCGTTTGGGAACAATGAAGGACGGACTGATGTGCAAAAGGCATGAAGCTGCCAGAAACTCACCAGTTTACAGGTACTCAAAGATCTGACATGACATAGCTCCACGTGACAATCCATGTAAAACTACTCCAGTAAAAGGCAGAATCAGTGTTTTTACCTGAGAGGCGAAGGGAATAGTCTCATACTTCACGAGCGTGCAAGCGGAGCCGCTCCCCACGTTCAAAGGTATTTTTTCCTTTCATGAACAGGAAGGGTTTTCTGTGCAAGTGCACGAACCCTCTGCACTACCCCGCAGATAGTCCACAGACGTAAGCGCAGAGCAGGAGTGTGAATGGAGGCATACATGTATGCAGATTTCCGCCTTGATTCTTAGGGGTTTTCAGTATTTACAAAGTAGGAAATCTATGCGAATATCTATGGGTTCTCATTTCTAACTTTATTAAAAATGTTTATCAATCAGGCCTTTCTCTCTTCTAATAACTTATTCTCTCATTTTGCTCTCTCATTATCTACCCCCTCTACCTCTGGTCTCTCTCCCACTCTGACCTACATTTACTCATTCCCTCTTACATTCTTTCACAGTCGCCGTTTCTCTCATGCTCACCTCGTCCTACTGATCACCCATGATGCTCTCGTTTTCTTTCACCCCATCTCATTCTCTCGTCCTCCTAATAAAGGTTCCCTCTCATACCCTCTCCTCATCATATATCCCACAACTGAGCTGGAATATTATTTCCTATTTTGTTGCTCGACTCCCCCCTTTCACAATTCGCTCTACCCTACCCTGATTATTTTCCTTTCACACATTCTCTAGACATTATTCTCGCTCTCTAACTGCCTCACCTTGCCCCGGGGTCACTCTCTTGCGCCTTGTGACTCATCCTCCCCTGACCTTAACTACCACCCATCCCATGCCTTCGGATGTCCCCGCTCTCTTTTAGCAGTGATATGTGCACCTCCCTTGCCACATGCGCTCCATTATAGACGAGGATGCTCTCAACTGCCTTATGTAAGATAAGGACTACTCCTCTCTCAGTCCCACTCTTTTGGTTGGTCTTATTCGTGTTTTCCTTACTCTTTACCTCTTACCTTCCTCGTTCTCCTATTTCCCATACTCACCCAGCCTCTTTCACTCTGCATCTCATCTTTACTCCTCCCTCTCATCATCCCTGTCCATCTTCTCATGCGTCATCACCGCTCTCCTTCATCTCTCACTTCTCTCTCGCCTGTTCTGCTCATCTTTTCTCTCCTACCTCATATTTTCTGCCCCTTTCATTCTACACCTCTCTTTCTACGCCTCATATTCTCTGCCCTCTCATTCTGCACCTTTCACCTTCTCTGCCCCCTCATGCTACACCTCGCATCTTCTCTGCCCTCTCATTATACACCTCGCATCTTCTCTGCCCTCTCATTATACGCCTCGCATCTTCTCCGACCCTCTCATTCTACGCCTCATATCTTCTCTGACCCTCTCATTCTACGCCTCGCATCTTCTCTGTCCCTCTCATGCTATGCCTCGCATCTGCTGTTCCTCTCATTCTACGCCTCATCTCCTGTCCCTCTCATTTTATGGCTCTCATCTTCTCTGCCCCTCTCATTTTACACTGCTAATCGTTTCTACCCCTCTCATTCTACACCTTTCATCTTCTCTGTCCCTCTCATTC
Organism: Triturus cristatus; assembly: GCF_964204655.1. Lineage (NCBI taxonomy): Eukaryota > Metazoa > Chordata > Amphibia > Caudata > Salamandridae > Triturus > Triturus cristatus. The sequence goes on from NC_140591.1 coordinate 1,615,887,229, forward strand.
TGCACCTCTCATTCTACGTCTCAAATCTTCTCTGTCCCTCTCATGCTACGCCTCTCATCTGCTGTTCCTCTCATTCTACGTCTCGCATCTGCTTTTCCTCTCATTCTACGCCTCATCTCCTGTCCCTCATTTTATGCCTCTCAACTTCTCTGCCCCTCTCATTCTACACCGCTAATCGTCTATGCCCCTCTCATTCTACATCTCTCATCTTCTCTGTCCCTCTCATCCTGCATCTTTCATTCAACGCCCCCCAACTTCTCTGCCCTTCTCATTCTCACCTCTCATCTTCTCTGTCCCTCTCATCCTGCGCCTTTCATTCTACAGCTCTCATCTTCTCCTCCTATTCTACGCCTCTCTTCTCTGCCCCTCCCCATCTTCTCTACCATTCTCATTTTACACCTCACATCTTATCTACCACTCATTTTATGCCTCTCGTCTTCTCAGCCCCTTTCATTCTACCTCTTATCTTCTCTGCCACTCATTCTACCTCTCATCTTCTCCCCCTCTCATTCTAAGCCTCTCACCTCCTCTCCTTCACATTTTATCTCCTCTCATTCGGCCCTCTTCTTATTAATCTCCTCTGATAAGCTCATTCTTCACCTCCTCTCGTTCATCCCCTCTCTCCTTCTTCACCTCTATTTCGCCTAAAATGAATAACCTCTCACCTCCCTGTTCTCACTGTGCAGCTCTCATCAGCCACCTCTCATTCTGTCTCGTATGTCCTCTCACTCTGTATCCACTATCTCTTCATTTGTCACCTCTCGTCTCCTCTCCCCTTGCCCTCAATATTCGTCTCTCTTCTCTTTCCTCTCATTCTTCGCCTGGCATTTCCTCTCTCGTCTCATCCCCTCTAGCCATCGTCTCATTCTTCATCTCATCTCTCCTTCCTCTCATGTATCTTTCTCTCTAATCTGCTCTCTTCTGTCTTCTTCGTCTCATCTCTTTCTTCTCATTCGATTCTTCTCTCCCTCCTCTCATCAGCTCTTATATCCTATCCCACCTGCCATTCATCTCCAATACCCCCCTCACTCTCTCGTACTCCATCCTCATTCTTCCCCTCTTTTTCTCCATCATTCACTCTCTCCCATTTGTCATTCCTCACCATATCTTTCCAATCCCTTTTGTCAGGCCCTTTATTCCCTGCATCTGAGTATTGTGGTCTGTCTGTCTGTCCCCCCCTCCTGTCAATCATGATCTCGGGGCTAGGGTGCAGTGCCCCCGCACCCTCATTGTCTCTCAGTGGTCTTACCTGGCGGTCTCCATCCATCCCACCCCTATGGAGCCGAGCGGTGCTCCTACCCCCACCCTCATCTTTGCACCCTGGCCATTGTCCCTCACCTGCCGGCCTCTTCGCCCCCTCGGGCGGGGGCCCCTCTCCCTTCTCCGATGGATGGAGCCCCGGTGTCTCCACCCCCGGGCCGCTCTCTGGCCGGTGTCGGGTCCTAGCCGCTGCCTCGGTCTCTGGGCTCCGCCGGAAGTGATGTCTCCCAGTGACAGCTCGGTAGCTGCGGCGAGCACAGAGCAGCCACGTCGTGGTTGGCCAAACTGACAGTGCCAGGTAAACTGGCCAACCAGGCCGCCATCTTGGATTTGGCCAACACGAAGGCTCCTCTATGACAAGAAGGCAACCGGAAGCGGGTCGAAGTTCGCCATGTTGAGTTTGGCAAAAGGATGCCTTTCTCCTGCCCTCTGACAGCTCACTTATGGAGACGCAGCAGGTGGCTGCGCCATGTTGTGGCTGGCCAGGCATGCCTACCTTTGAAAGCCATCCCGGGTAATCCATGGCAAGATAAACAAGCATTTACAATGCAATAGGTCTCCCAATTACATTGTTTTGAGTTATTGGCATTGTAAATGTTATTGTTGTTTTTTTCCCTTCCTGAAACATTAATCAAATGGTGTAATGCAAAATGGCAATAGCTCACATTGTTGTAATTGCGAAATCTATTGCATTGCATTTGTACTAATGTGAGTTTTGTACTGTAAATGCTACTGGCTTTTATTAATGTTTTTTTAATCAAATTAATCTAAAGCATTAAAAATGTTAATACCAGCGAACTACTCTCCATACGATATCTATTTCTTGCTAAAATATGTCTGACATCATAAGCACACACTTGAATTTAATAACTGCACAGAAATGGAATAGTCGTGCTCACTTTATACCGCATTTACTGTTGTAAGGCGCATCTACATTCCTTTCTGCTCACCACCTCTATCACGCACTACTATGACCAAATTCAGAAGTGCGCTTTGTAGCTGAGAAAACATAACATTCAGACAAACAATTCTAGACCAAACGCAGATGTGGCCAAGTTATCTCAACAGAGGCCTCATTAAAATAGAACTGATTTAGCTGGCGGCTGGTATGTAATTAACGATAACGTTGCCTTTGTTTTTAGATTAGTGCCAAAAATGTACGCGATTTGAAATAATCTTAAAAATCCGCTCTTAATACTTAATAAAAATGCACGGGCTAATGAAATTAAGTTGCAGCGCTCTTTATCAGTTCGGAATCAGTACCGTTTCCTCCTTGGCTTGGTGTTTACTTTCCTGCAGAAGCTGACATCAAAAAGGTTGTCGGCAACGCCTGGGACTGGATAAGTTATGCTTAACTCGATAGCGAAGAGAAATACCCCGGGGTTCTCTTCAGAAACACACTCATTAAAGCTGAAGTTGTTTGCTGCGAGCTGGCCACACTTTGCTGATGCTCCAGCGGAAAGGGCAAATTTACGTATCCTCCCTGCATCACAGACCTGTCATCACATTTACTCATTCACGCACGCATCCATTGGTGAGGCCCATAACACCAACACTCATACGTCTCACTCTAATCTGCACACAGGAGGAAAGAAGCGCTGGACATGTGGGGGGAGTACCTTGTTATCTATCGGGAGTAATTCCTTTACATTATATACATCTGCACCTAGAGAATCCTAACTTTAACATCAAGGCACTCCACCACTTGGTCGATGGACCAATTAGTTGGGCTGGTTGATGGTGATTTAGAACCTGCTAAAACACATTTAAAGCTTCGAAACCTTTCAGTTAATCAATACCTTACTAAAGAATCACAGACTCATGTCTTATCAATCAATTTTTAGTTTATCTAGTTAATTCACTCCATTTAGCATAATCAAAATTACAGCCAAATCAGAATTCTAATGAGCGATTTCTTACACTTTGATCTTGAACACAAATTAACATACAATGATATTTACCTAAATTTGAATATTGGCGACCATTTTCCGGAAGCACCCGTCAACCCACAGCATAACTTAAAATCCCTTCAGATGGAATCAGCCTGTTCGTCTTAAATAGGAACCCAATTAAGTCCAGGAAAGTCCCTCTCAGCACGACACAGTCCCACGAATGTAGCCAAGGGACCGGACGATCGCGCTAACGAATCGAACCTCCACACCAACAGTCACCAATGAAAAATAGTACGGGCTTTTTTCCCTCTTCTAAATATCCCCTTTATATATTCTTTTTCCCCTTACTACTAGGACAATGTGCAACAATTTAAAAAAAAGAAGTGTTCTAATTGGCTAAATCCCTCTGCATTTGCAAGCAGTAGTGATATTCCCAGGTTCGCTTGCTTCCCATGGGACAGAGTATGACATCTTTCAGAATTGTATTCTTTTCATGGGGTCACAGGCGAAAGTTCCGAAGTAACAACATGTAGACCTCCGGGTACAGGTCTCTTTTCTCTTTTCAGTCATTCGCACTAGCTGGGTCCTGGCAATCCTCCACGTTCCTATCCTTGACAAGGAACACGTAGTCTTGTGGTTAGAGGTCGCCTGGAGATCTTCAGAGCCATCCGAGTCTGCGCAGTAGGCATCGCGCTCAAATGACGGTGGCCACTTCCGAACTCCATTTTGAATACCGTGGCCTAGTAGGCCCGAATGCCAACTTAAGCAAAAAGAAACATAAAAGTAATTAATATACAGAAATTAAGATTCTAATGTTTAAACCCACACTAATCCCAATATATATTAGTAGTGGCCTAGCTTATAGCAACATTTAAAGCAATAATACTCACCATTCCGACACACTAGGAGCACAAACCATCACAAAAGCAACATAAATCATGCAATCTTCTATGTCAGCACATTCTAAGGTTAGTTTGCGTACCATAGTTACTCAATAAATTTATTAGCCATGCAATTAGCATTTCAGTCCCACGTATATCTTGTGTTTATCAATGTGTAAATGTTGGTTAGTCTTGACAATCCAAACAATTAATATAGGTTAATATTTAAAATGATTACGTAATTAGTATTTTCATGCAAAATAGAGAAGGTATACACATTTTTTCTTTACCTGCTCCACCAATCCCCCCTTTGGTGATTTTTAACATCACCATGTCACGTTGGTTCAGTCCTCGGGATCGGATTGTTGCTTATTGTGGTCCACCTCTCGATCTACCCAAGCCTTAGTAGCCGTAATGGCACAGGTCAGTGGGAGGATCAAGCGAGGGAAGGAAAGGAAGGGGACAGCAGGGAGGGAGATCTGCAAAACACAAGGAACAATATTAGCACCCTACCGCTTTCCCTAACCTCCTCGCTACACCCTCCTTGCTACAGGGACAATGAAAACAGGTTTTAGTTGTATACCTGTAAAGAAAAAGAACGGCCCCCGTATCTCAAGACACCTCTACCTCTTAGTGAAGACGTTAAGCATTCGTTTCGTTGTGTTGGCTGCAAGGTGGGATACATATAATAAACAAGAAAATCATAGGGCAGCATCACATAGTAACCAGAGCCTGCACAGGGATCTCGCTAATACATTTGACATGGAAAGCAGACATTCTCCCCAGAACCTACCCCGAAATAGACTCCACTCTGCCTCACAGGGATAGAGCGTAGTCCACTACCACTCGGATAATCCCTGTTGAAATAGAGTCACAAGCACAACAACAGATATGAATGCAGATCAAAAGAATGGTAGGGCTTCACCAAAGCATGAACCTTAGCCTATTTAATCATCCAGGTTACGGCACCTTGGATACCCTTGGGTGCTCAAAGGCATAGATATCTGGTCATAGGCCCAGAAGAACGATGTTCATGCCCAACGTAACAAATGTCCAGTTTCCAGTCTCACTGAGGCTGGGAAATACATGGGTCTCTATTAGGGGCACAGTAACAGTTATTGCCCAGCATAAAGTCGTGCCATTTGTGAAATCAAAGTGAAGGAGCAATGCAGAGTGCTCCTGCAATACCACCAGCGGTTGAGCCAGCCGAGACCATCAATATAGAAAGTGGCTGTAAACGGGAACCAGCCCGTGAATCAATACGTGGGCATCAAAAGTCGGCAACCCTCCCTTCCTCCGCACGAGCTGAGGAAATATGAATTTTTATGGTCAATTGTGTCCCCTATCTAGACCCCAACGGCTCCATGTACATGCTACAAGTACATGTATGTTCCCTCCACTTCAAGCTATGAAGACGCAAATACAATTGTGTCCAACGTTAATATGTCCTCTTTCAGATCTGCCATGAATGGGTCAGATATTCCGTTTCTAAGTATGCCTTGCCACCGTCTTTATATGGTATACTTTTCACGTTTTCCAGCTCTGGCAAGGTAGGCCCTGAATTCTGCCATCGAGCTTTTCCTGCTTCTGCCTCTGAATGCTCCAGCCTGGACCTGCATCTGTATCCATGAACTTTGTCTTACTTCCTGCGCGGCTAACGGTGCCTAGCCCGGCCTGTTGCCTGCCAAAACTGTATTCAGCCTTCAAGTTATCTGCTCCGCTCCTCAAGAAATGCATTCCTGTCTAGTAGCTTAGGTAAACATCCCTCCAGCTGCAGAGCAAAGGGCCCGGCCTTACTGTCTCCGTGCAAGTAATTCATGACTTTCGTTACCATGGTAGGCCCATGCCCCCTCGCATCTCATGTAGACACTTAGACGCTTGTACACGCACTAGCAGTCAGTATAGAATAGACTCTGTCCGAAAGACCTTTCCTTCCCGATAATATAGTTCCTTAAACACAAGATATTAGATATGATTTGGGATTAGGTTGTCCTGACATCCCAGACTTTTGTCTCCTCATGTAGGGCTAAATGTCAAGTTCCCTTCACCCTCTAGTTACACGTCAATCACACGTCATGCGGCTGCGCGCGCATCTCTGCCATATATTTTTGCTGACTTTGCAGGATTCTCTTATGGATCCACCCACTTGTGTCATCATTATAATGACGTTTTTAGTATACGCCCTTATGCACGCCTATTGTAACGCCTTTTTCATAAACGTACGTGTACTCTTATCAGCTGTTACGCCTCCTGCATCTGTCTTTACTGTAATGCATTTACTATATATATTATAACCTGTCAATAATGTATTGCTGATCCCTTCCTGAACCTTCGTGGTGACGGAACTCGATTGCCTGGTTCGAACCATCATCATTCCTTTGTAAGGAATAAATTCCCTATTATACCCTCGAATACCACGGATTCTGCCTCTTATTCTTACTGAGTTATTCGTATTGAATTTTACCGCATAAATTAAGTCTAGGTAATTTAAATTTACCACATAATTGGTGCCCGAACAGGGACACCTCTCACACCCCACGCGCCGGAGGTGCGTTGCAGACCCGGTCTCCTGCCACAGCCGGACGGACAATTACGCGTACCCGCAGGATTTCCTGTATCTCCCTCAGGCCAACGGGGGCGACTGAGGCTGCGATCAACACCCAGACGAGGCGGTGAGGAGTGCGGAGAATCCCGACCAGAGCCTAGCTGAGAGAGCAAGATCTGAGGTATACAGAGGCCCACCAGATTCCGAAGTTCCGAAGTATCTAAGTCACGAGTCGAGTCCAGTCCAGTTTGGTCTAGTCCAGTCCAGACTTCCGAGGCCTTCCGTTCCGTGCTTCCCGGTGAGTACCGTTGCTGGGGACGTATCTAGACGTGCACATTGGTTTGTGCCGGTCAAGACGGGTTTGGGTACACAGACCTGGTCTGCACTGTTTTAGCAGTGTATCTGTACTGTTTAGCAGTACATACAGTATATTTAGTATTATGCAGTTAACTAGTTTTATTCTAATTATTATTGTTCGTTCTAAAATGTTTTGATATGTTTTAAATGTCGTGGTATGAGTGATTGTTTGATCTTCATTATTGTGGTTATTGTAATTATTGTGTTCAAAACCGAGTAAGAATTAAGTGGCAAGGTTCAAGATGCCGTTATTTTCAAAATTAAGACAGATAAAAACTAGAAAAGGGATACTCGAGGAAGCTGTTCCCATTCCACCTAGGGACACTCCAGGGTACTTTATGTACCATAAACATGGCCTAGATGCCGTATTATATCTTGATCTATGGGTGGACTACACTAAGGATTTAGCAGAGAGTCAGAGATGGCCCGCTGCTGGAACATGGGATGCAGATTGTATCATGAGAGTAGAAGAAGCATTATGGAAAAAGAAAGCCAGACAGTCACAGAAAGATGCCATTGAACTATGGCATAAAGAATCGCATAGACGCACAGAGAAAGCACTCAGAAAGGAAGAGAAAAGTAGGGAAGATTCAGAAAGAGCCCGAGAAAACATATTAATTGACGAAGGTATCCGAGTAAAAACAGAACAAGTAGACAGACAACGAAACACTCTTATGAATGGTATGTATCCTCTTCTGGCCGAGGGTTTGCCTAAGGCCACCTTGGAGGTACCAAAAGATCTGCCACCTCCATTACTCCTGATTAAAGTACATCCCAAGACCGCAAAGGACATTTTCCTTTCTTCCTATTTAGATGATGCAGCCCCCGAATATGCTAATGGTGCGCAGCCACGCACACCACCTGTTAACGACGCTCAACCCCAAAATCAGCTGCACCCACCTCCGCAGCAACAAAGTCCTCCTCACGTTCTAAACATTCCATCTGTTTCTACAGTCCTTTCTGCACCCACACTCTCTACCCTACACCCAACAAATCCTTTTGGACTTGGCACCTCAGGAGGTGCGACAGGAGGTTTTTCCACGCCACCGCCAGCAACTAGATTGACTTATAGGGATTTAGCACACCAACGTACACCCCAAAGAGCTAATGACAATATATTGAATGAGCCTCTTACAGATTGTAGATATGATCCAGTGCCAGGTAAACACGACAGAATGTTGCTATCTTCAGTACGTTTACGACGAGCTGCAAACTATTTAATGACGTTACCAGGAATGGTTGAACATCTAGACAAAATATATCGCTTTGTCCAAACAGGGCAAGGTCCTGAAAGTATTGGCGAGGCCATGGAATACCAGAAAGTAGACATGCAAAAATTATTGTTACGCTTTTTCATAAACTGCTTGATCAGAAACAGAGATAGGCCTGAGGTAGATTCGGAGGAAATGCAAGTACTTACCAGATGGGGTCAGAATATAACAGACGGGAAACATGATAAACAGAAGTGTATAGAAGTCATGTGTCGAAGGATCAGAAAAGAAGTAGAACGAATACATGAAAGAAGAGTAGAAGCAGATAAAACTGAATCAGAGGAAGAGGAGGAGGAACAGTCAGAAATGAATACAGGACAATTAGAATTACCAGCTAGACAAACGATAGCTTATGTAGGAAAAGGAAGATCTTTTAATAAAACAATACGTCCGATACATCCAGAATGTAACAGAATTTTTCAAACAGCTATCTCAAATCCAAGGTCCCCTGAACACTTATTCCAGGCTACTGATAAATTACTTCGAGAACGAAGGGGGTACCATGTGCTCGATTCTATGGATGAACAAGAATTAGCCAGGTCAGCAGTACAATGGGCTGACAGCTCTGAAAAATACAGTGATGATGCGCTAGCACACACGTTTCTGAACCTCGCCCCAGATGAACAGCGTTTAGCTAGTATATACATGATACAACATCTCCTTATATTATATAAAGGCCAACACTCCGATCCTGGTCCCCTACCTGATATACTGATAGAACTACTCATGAACAAATGGAGAGGTCTAGGTACCGATCTAATTAAAGTAATTCTAGAATACCGACATAGATATAGTGCCTTTTTGTGTCCAGAACATGATCCAGCTCCTTCCATGGAGAGAAAAACGTATTACATAGACAGACAGAATCCCTTACGCGAAGTGCACCCAGTCAGAAATGATGACAATACGTTTAGACGCGTGTTTGTGTACACGCCCATAACTAAAATAGAACTATTGGAAATGAAAAAATTAGTGCCCAGCCATGACAAAGATCCAGCAGGTTTTCACCGTGAAATAAAAGACATGTTACTCATGGGTGATTATACCTATCCTGACATTATGAAAATATTGAAAGTATTATTGCCTGCCGGTATTTACGAGAAACTCAAAGAAAAAGAGTGGGAAGTGGGAGACCAAAAGATTGATTGGACTGCATTAGAAAACGAAGAAACTGCCCGAACTGCAGGCGTAGGGCTTGGGGAGAGAACAAAAGCATTGCCAGGATTATTAGTACAAGTATTGCCACGTTTATTAACTACGAAAAAGGAAGACTGGGGAGCAATCTCAGCTTGTAAACAGAAACCCGATGAAGACACTAGTGATTTTTATTCCCGATTTGAAAAATGTTTTGGTATTAATAGCGGCCTGAAAGCAAGTAGCGAGTCATATCCACACCTTTTTGTAACAAAACTAGTCGAGAATTCCCTGCCACAGGTTAAAAACAGAGTATTGAAAGTTGAGAGCACTTGGCAAGCTAACACTCCTTCACAAATGTTACAAATGTTACAGTATCACCAGAATAGAATTAGAGAAAAACAAGAACACGAACAAAGACGTATGAAAGACACGAAAATGAAAATGCTCGTCGCTCAGTCAGTTCCAGCTGACGGTCATAAAAAGGGTGCGACACAGTCCAGTAATTCAGCGGTTCCCATTAAAGGGACATGCAACTATTGTAAACAGCCAGGTCATTATATAAACGATTGTGCAGTTCTGAAACATAATATCTCTACGGGTAAAACCAAGGAGAGACCACGTCCGCCTAGACAGGATCAGATCCAACAACAAGCACCTCAACATGTACAGTCTATGCCGGTTCCACAACAGACCGTAGTGGTACCACAGCCACAACCACAGCCACAGCCTATTGCTGCAACACAAAACACGAACCAACAGATGTACCAGTATGCACAAAATGACTATCCAGATTATCAGCGCTACACATGAAATAGCCTAGAGAGGGAAGTTGGCTTACCCCTTATTGAGGTTCCTGTAGATCAAGAAGGTCCTTATGTACAGAGTCAAGTATTAGGGAAAGACAGAAAGTTTCTACTTGATACAGGGGCAAGCAGAACAACTATAAGTCACGACGAAGTTCCAGGGGCACCCCTCTCAGGCTCCCAAAATATTTCCCTTGGTTTTTCAGGAAAGCCTACTATTAACGAAGTATCGCAACCACTTGCATTTACAGTTGGTCCATTGACACGGACTACAGATCTATTGCTTACAAAATCATGCCCAGAAAACTTGTTAGGTATAAAAACATTGAAAGCTCTAGGAGCTATAATATGTTGTTCTCCGGACGGAGTACGACTATTTTTGCGTGACTTTAAAGGTCACTACGTGTCAAGAGACATGGATCACCGGTTACAGAATCTACCTGCGCATTTATGGGCACAAGGCCCCACTGATGTAGGTTGTATGCACATTACACCATATCGAGTCACACTCAAAGCAGGAGTGGTATTACCACGAATGCGACAATATAAGTTACCTCCAGATGCTGTAGTGGCTTTACTGCAAATCATTGACGAGCTCATTGCACAAGGAGTGGTTGTAGAAACCGACTCCAATGTATGTAATTCTCCGATCATTCCGATTCTTAAACGAACTGATCCAAAAGCACCCCCAGTATATCGATTAGTTATTGATCTGCGCGAATTGAACAAATGCATTGTACCACAATATCCCGTGGTTCCAGATATCTCTTCATTACTGACAGCTATTGATTCAGAGGCAACGTTCTTTACTGTAATTGACCTCAAGAACGCCTTCTTTAGCGTCCCAATCGATCCGGAAAGCCAATATTTGTTCGGATTTAGTTTAAATGGACGAAGTTTTAAATTCGCACGCGCACCTCAAGGATTTACAGAAAGTCCTAGCATCTACAGCCAAGCACTGAAAAGACAACTTGACAGTATCCACATGCCAGTCAACACTGCACTGCTTCAGTATGTCGATGATCTGCTGATCACCGCCCGAAGCGAACCCGAATGTGAAAAAGCATCACTGACGGTTTTACATTTTCTAGCCGACAAGGGGCACAAGGTGTCCCCTTCGAAGCTGCAATTCTGTGCCCAGCAAGTTGTGTACCTTGGGCACTTGCTGTCCAAATGGGGGAGACAGCTCACACCTGACCGCATCCAGTTAATTGTAAACATGCCACCACCCAAGACACAAAAGGAGGTACGGGCCTTCATAGGCCTCACTTCGTACTGCAGGCAGTGGATTCCCCAATACGCATTTCTAGCAAAACCACTCATTCAGTTGACAACCCAGGAGGCAGCGACATCGACTGTCCTCCCTTGGACTCCAGAACATACACAAGCTTTTGAAGACTTAAAGAAAGCTTTATGCCAAGCACCTGTTTTAGCGACACCATGTTACAGTAAGCCTTTTACACTCTTTGTTACAGAACGCGAAGGTACTGCCTTGTCAGTACTCACTCAGGAACAAGCAGGATCACACAAGCAATGTGCTTACTTTTCTAGCACATTAGATCCCGTAGCTCAAGCTCTTCCTGCGTGTCTGAAATCAGTTGCAGCGACAGCTCTAGCGATCAGACAAAGCGATTCCATAGTATTAGGACATCAATTGACAGTACAAGTACCACACGCAGTAGAGGTTCTCTTGAACCGGACACAAACACAACACTTGACTATAGCACGACTGACAGGTTACGAACTCACATTGTTTCAGCCACACATAGAAATCAGACGTTGTAGTACATTAAATCCTGCCACACTTTTGCCATTAAGTGGAACAGACCCACTGGCACATGATTGTATTGAAGTCATTACTATTACGACAAAACCCAGACAAGACTTGACAGATGTCCCATTACCAGACCCAGACCTGACACTTTATGTGGATGGTTCATGTATGAGAACAAGTACAGGAGAGTTAGTGGCCGCTTATGCAGTCACGACAGACACCGAAGTCATTGAAACAAATTGTATTGACACATTATCAGCTCAAGCAGCAGAGCTTATTGCTCTGACACAAGCCTGCATTCAAGCCAAGAATAGAAAAGTTAACATATACACAGATTTACGTTATGCATTCGGAGTTGTACACGACTTCGGAGTCCTTTGGCGAGAGAGAGGTTATTTGACTTCTCACGGTGCCAACATTCAACACGGTCCCCTTATTCAAGCTCTATTAGATGCAATACATCTACCTACTTCAATATCTATCATGAAGTGTAAAGCCCATACAAAAGTCACCGATATTATTTCCCAGGGTAACAACCTAGCAGACCGAACAGCTAAGCAAACAGCACAGAATAGGACTCATGCAACTGACTTGACAAAGACAATAGTTCCGACACCGACACACTGCATGACAGTTAGGGATCCCGCCCTTGATGTAATTGACATACAGACACATGCTACACCAGAGGAAATAAAGAAATGGACGGAATTAGGAGGGATCCAAACAGATCAGGGATGGATGACGAAGGGAAAATCTATATGGTTTCTCCCCGACTCAATGGTTCAAGTTATCATTAACACAATACATAGTCCAGCACATCTAGGAGAAAAAGCTATGTTAGACAGTATTCAACACATTTGGTTTAACAAACACTTACGAGCTGCAGCCAAACAGAAAGTCCGAACTTGTATGATTTGTTGTCAGTTCAATCCAGGTAAAGGCGTACCTGTAGAGCAGGGTGGATTTCAACCTCCCGATCACCCTTTTGAAGTCCTCCAGATGGATTATATCCAGATGAAACGATGTCGAGGATTCAAATATGTCCTCGCAGTTGTATGCGCTCTTTCCCGTTGGACAGAGGCATATCCCGTCTCAGATTACAATGCCCCGACTACTGCCAAACAATTAGTTCGTGAATTCTTCCCACGGTATGGTTTGCCCCGTATCGTGTACTCAGATAATGGCCAGCCGTTCTCATCCGAGCTAATGAAACACATTTCACTCTTGTTAGGCTATCAATGGAAATTCCACTGTGTCTGACATCCCGAGGCAGCAGGTCTCGTGGAACGTCATAATCAGACCCTGAAAATTCGACTTTCAAAAATCTGTAGAGAGAAAGGCGTCGACTGGATAGTAGCCTTACCAGTTGCACTATTTTACATGAGAATGGTAGCACATTCTCGCACAGGGCTATCCCCGTACGAGGTGGTCTTCGGTAGGCCACCAAATATGTGGGGGACGCCTATACCTCGTAAAATCACTGATGTTGATTGTAATATGCTGACAGATTACCTTGCTTCCTTGATGTCTGCACTACAATCTTGCCGTTCACAGGTAGCTGCAGCCTTTCCCGACAACACCGAGGTAAAGCCCCACGAAGTGGTTCCTGGAGACCTAGTTTTCATACGAAACTTCGACAGGAGGAGCCCGTTGGAGCCTCGCTGGCAAACACCAAAACTGGTACTTCTAACGACGAGGACAGCAGTGAAGGTCGAGGGTCGCAAGGGTTGGTTACACTCGAGCCATATCAAGAAATTTCATGGACTACCATCGGATCTGAACTCTCAGCCCTGCCCCCTTCCAGAGACTGATTCAAAACTCCCCCTGGTTGAAAAGACCGAATCACAAGAATACAAACTGAAACTAAGGTCTAGCAAGTCAGACAATTCGATTGTTTAAGTCCTCTCCAAGGTGAATCGGTTGAATTAAGTCTTTGACATGTATCCTCTAGACCGAATTAGAGAGAGAAATAGACAGAAACAGCTCAAGAAACATGCATACTGTAAATCACTTCATAGTCACTGTATAGTGACATTGTTGATTATGTTTTTTCTAAGTCTTTTTATTATTGTTGCAAGTATACTGTTGCACATGTACTATCCTATTTTTAAACGTGCTTATTCTGCTTATAATGTTACTGTCGAACATTCTTTTAGGGAACTACCTCCACATGAGTTGTCCTATAGATTTGCGCTGCGCAACAACACATTCATTAGTATGTTACATCATTCCCATCAGACCAGCAATGCTACAAATTGTTGGATATGTGGCCGACTCCCTCCCTATCAGAAATACAAAGGAGTTCTGCCTCTCTTTCCGTACCCGTTCACACACAATGGTTCCTGTGGAGCATGGTTTAGTTTGATTAACTCTTTAGATTCAAACACTGTAGTTTACCAGAGCAACTGGGTATGGGGAAACCTGAACTTAGTTTTGCTTAAAGCCTGTTATCCTAACAAGGAGGGACTTCCCAAAAGAACAGGAACTGACCTAGAAAATGAAGTCTATGGATTAGGTAATTTTACACTTAACCTCATGATTCTGAATGTCGAATCCGAAGCTGCACTAGTCTTGCCTGCTATGTCCGTATTACCAGTCAAAGGTGAATTATGTGTAAGAAAGAATGGTTCAGTACACCTGGGTCATAGTAAATGTACTACTGTGATCGAATTCAGTGATAAAGGCAAGTCTACATTTAGAGCTTCCCGTCACTCCTACTTCATATGTGGCCATACCGCATATATACGCCTACCTCTAGATTGGGATGGTACCTGTTACATTGCATTCCTTCTGCCACCTGTTTTCCTAGCCCCTCCTGATTATCATAGAAATACCAATCTAGTACACCATAGACCCCAGAGAGATATCCCGATTGTTGACTACACTGAAACAGCATGGGAACAATATACAGACTTCAATAAAGGTCTCTTTCCTTACATAGGTGTTGTCTCAAACAGTAAACTGATACGTAGATTAACCAGAACCCTTGAAGCAGTAGTGAATGAAACTACCTCTGCCCTAGGCAACTTAACAGAGGAGCAGTCTGCGATGCGGATTGTTGTTCTCCAAAATCGTCTTGTCCTTGACGTCATCCTAGCCGATAGGGGCGGAGCTTGTAGGGTCATCGGATCAAGTTGCTGTGTTTTCATCCCAGAAAACGCGCCATCCGTATATAAAGCCATAACTCGTCTTCACAAGATTGCAAACCAGATACATCAGAATCCAGGCACCTGGACATGGTCCGGTTGGTTCTGGAGCGTGTTGTCAGCCTGGGGATGGAAAGTCCTATCCTTCCTAGGTATTGGCCTTCTCATAGTATTCAGTTGCTGCCTATGTCTACAATGTGGACCAGCGATTTGTGGCCTGTGTGCCACATCGTGTATTCCACGTTCAAGTTTTCATTCAAGATCCCGGAAGAAGAAAGAAGAGCAAATGATGTTACATGAACAGATTGATGGATTCCTGAAGAGCGATATTTCATGAAGGGTCCGTAGGGGACAAGGAGGGAATGAGGAAATATGAATTTTTATGGTCAATTGTGTCCCCTATCTAGACCCCAACGGCTCCATGTACATGCTACAAGTACATGTATGTTCCCTCCACTTCAAGCTATGAAGACGCAAATACAATTGTGTCCAACGTTAATATGTCCTCTTTCAGATCTGCCATGAATGGGTCAGATATTCCGTTTCTAAGTATGCCTTGCCACCGTCTTTATATGGTATACTTTTCACGTTTTCCAGCTCTGGCAAGGTAGGCCCTGAATTCTGCCATCGAGCTTTTCCTGCTTCTGCCTCTGAATGCTCCAGCCTGGACCTGCATCTGTATCCATGAACTTTGTCTTACTTCCTACGCGGCTAACGGTGCCTAGCCCGGCCTGTTGCCTGCCAAAACTGTATTCAGCCTTCAAGTTATCTGCTCCGCTCCTCAAGAAATGCATTCCTGTCTAGTAGCTTAGGTAAACATCCCTCCAGCTGCAGAGCAAAGGGCCCGGCCTTACTGTCTCCGTGCAAGTAATTCATGACTTTCGTTACCATGGTAGGCCCATGCCCCCTCGCATCTCATGTAGACACTTAGACGCTTGTACACGCACTAGCAGTCAGTATAGAATAGACTCTGTCCGAAAGACCTTTCCTTCCCGATAATATAGTTCCTTAAACACAAGATATTAGATATGATTTGGGATTAGGTTGTCCTGACATCCCAGACTTTTGTCTCCTCATGTAGGGCTAAATGTCAAGTTCCCTTCACCCTCTAGTTACACGTCAATCACACGTCATGCGGCTGCGCGCGCATCTCTGCCATATATTTTTGCTGACTTTGCAGGATTCTCTTATGGATCCACCCACTTGTGTCATCATTATAATGACGTTTTTAGTATACGCCCTTATGCACGCCTATTGTAACGCCTTTTTCATAAACGTATGTGTACTCTTATCAGCTGTTACACCTCCTGCATCTGTCTTTACTGTAATGCATTTACTATATATATTATAACCTGTCAATAATGTATTGCTGATCCCTTCCTGAACCTTCGTGGTGACGGAACTCGATTGCCTGGTTCGAACCATCATCATTCCTTTGTAAGGAATAAATTCCCTATTATACCCTCGAATACCACGGATTCTGCCTCTTATTCTTACTGAGTTATTCGTATTGAATTTTACCGCATAAATTAAGTCTAGGCAACCCTCCCTTCCTCCGCACGAGCAAGGGAAGTGCTCACCAACGGAGGAGGGGACGGAAGATTCAAGCGGGAGCAGCGGAAGGGACTGGTGCACTGCACCCTTACCAGACCTTCAGGGTAGGTATGACGCTCCACCAATCCAGGGAACAACGAGGCAACACTCCACCACTCCAGGGAACAACGAGACAACGTTCCACCAAAGGACTCTCCTGTGACCCACGAAGCCAACGCTCCACCAAAGGACTCTTCTGTGACCACCGAAGCTTGGATAATCCCAGGAGCAAGGTACTTCTTAGCGCGAACAGAACAGCGGACGCCGGCAAGAATTTCCGACGCGCTGCATAGTTGCGCTTCCGCCTTTATGGGAGACGCGGCTGCGTGACGTGCGCGCGGGGATTATGGGGATTGTAGTTTATAGCGGGCATGTTTGATCCTCTCCCGATTCACGCGCGCTCGAACCTGTGCCTGTAACACACCACAAATCCCAGTAAATTTCATAAATTCTTTGTGGAAATGATTTCTCTGTTCTCTTACTCAGTTATGTTACATCATGGTTTCCCCCATCTCATCCTCTCTTGTTTTCTTATACATACTTTCTTTCCATTCTTCCAATTCTATATCTCCTACTTCTCTTTCTCTCATCTCCCTTTTCTTTTCGCAACTTCCCTTTTTATTCTATTTTGTAATTTTCTTCTTTTTATGCATACACATCCTAATCTCAAAATCAATATTAGTATTACCACACAAGTTACTGGCATTAAAATCTTACCTATAAATGAACTACCTAATTTTGTTAATACATTTTTGATAGTAGAAAACCCTTTACCAAGCATTTCCCAAACACTTTCAACCTCCAATGGAACTATTCCCTCATGCAAATCAGTTATATTCTTAATATATTTCTTTACATTTTGGCTCTCGTCAGGAATGTAAGTACAACAGTGTTGCACCTTCAGCATTCCACAGACTCCTCCCTCTTTTGCCAAAATAATATCACTGGCAAGTCGATTTTGCATTATCATGGCTCTCATAGCAACCATTTCGGTATTTACTAGGGAGAACCCTCCAGCAGTGCTTGTCGACAAACAATCCACTACTGTTGACAATTTTCTAATTTTATGTGCATTCAGAGATATTCCAACGGCTGGTATCAGTGCTCCAAAAATATCCCCTACCATGCATAGACGTACAGAAGGTGCAACTGTGATGTAATGTATATTTTGTCTAATGATGGTTTATTTACTATACATATGCCAGCTAAAAGTGTCATCCTTTTCTGTATCCATGACAGTGATTTTCACCAATAAACACATTAAAAAATATATATATATATCCCCTACAATTTCTGACCAACTTTCCCTCCTTCTACATGTTAGTTGTCTACCTATTTCGTGCAAACCATTCTCTCCCCTTCCCACATGAAATATTTTTGGGAAGACCAGGCCTATGTAGCATGCACCATACCAATGGTCCGGTAGCCGATCATAAGCCCTGTTCCCACAGATGAAATATATTCAAGGGAATACTGGATCTTTTCCTCCTTTAAATCCCCTTCCTCCCATGATTCTATATACATCATGGCATTCACTTGCACCTACAAAATAATTATCATAAGCAGTTTTATTTCTTCTAATGCACAATTTCCCTCTCTGAGGCCAATCCAAAGCCATAGAAGGACTTGTTTCTCCCTTTAAATTGTTTTCTTTCTCAACATCCCAAAGTGTCGCCTCCCTCTTTTCCTCAGGTACCTTTCTTTGCATCTTAATTCTCCTCTCTTCTACCATGTCCAAGAGAGTCTTCTCTTTTTTCCTCAGACTACAAGTAAGATTGTTCTTAAACACTTCTTCTAAAGTTAATTCTCTAGTTTCTAAGAAAAATTCACCTACAGTTTTATCAGGAATCACCTTATTTAGTTCAGGAACTACAGGTACCTGTGAGAAAACATTATCTACATCAGAGTAATAATATTCTAATATCCCTGTTTTATAGAACAAACTTGCTAATACACCACATGTTATTCCATATGTCACAGGAAGGTGGTGATAGGTAACACCCTCTGACACCGATGCAGGTAACTGCATGCAAACATAGCAATCTCTAACGTCCATAGTCTTTACATATTCATACAATAACTTTGAAAAAACATTATTAGAAAAATCAGTTATAGACCTATCCTTATGTAAGTCAGTTCTATCTACCAGTTTAGTCGCATGACCCTCTTCTCTTTTAGTCTTATTCTCAGTGTGGTTTTCTACTCTTTCAAATGTTACTCTGAACGAAATTATTATAGCTAATACGATCCATGGAAGCATTTGTAATCCTGTACAACAACAACACACCTTGCACCATCTTCGGAGAAACCCACATATAGGTTTTCTACCTTCTGTGTTTGCCATTTCATAAACGGTTAGTGTCTTTTGACTTAGCCTCTTTTATTCACAACTAAACTTTTGTCTAAACCCAAGGCTCTAAGCGCCTACTTGGTTCTTTCGGTTATGTGTCTCATCCAGTTTTTCAATCTCTCTGTATCTTTTCTTTGTTACTTCAATCTGGCATTCGATCGTCTTTGTCCTTGTATTCACAGTCTTGGTTCAGAACTTCCTGATCATCCGTCTCTTCTCTGATATCAGATAAGATAACTCTCAGGATTTTCGAATCTTCTTCTTCTCCAACCACTTCCGGTACAGTCACTTCTAGACTTTCTTGGCTGTCCGCTTCCTCTTGTATATCAGGAAGTGCCACATACGTCCATTCCGGTGACTTATTCTTCTGGTTGGGTTTCTTGATTCTCTTTTCTTTCTTCAAGTGTGTCTGATCAGTGTCTTCTGATTTCTCTTCATTCACTTGTTCAGCTTTAGATGATTTTACTCTCGTCAGTCGGTATCTCAATCTTTTTATTTTATTTGGCCAGATTTCCCCTTTTGACAGTTGTTTCAATCTATTTCCCTTCTCACCACGCTCATTTTTCCAATCTCTCTTCCTCAAAACTCGTCCTTCTTGGTCTTCTCCTTCACTTTCTTCAGATTCTGTATCGGTGTGACCTTTACCTTCTTTGGATTTTTCTTTCAAGACCTCGGATTCCCTATCTACAGATTTCCCTCCTCGTGTTTCTTCCACGCAATTTTCCTGCTGACTAACTGTCCCTTCTTCTACCTGGATGTGTGTTGTCCCTATACCTCCTCGGGGATCTTCCGCAACAATCTTACCTTCACTTTCTGTATCTAATTCCTCACCTTCTAATTCTATGACCTCAGGTGGAATTTCTCTCGTGCTTGCATCTGGGGCTTATTTATCAAGAATTTCTTGGTCAGTTTCCTCAATGTTTTCTTTTATCTTTCCTTGTATTCCCACCTGTTCAGTGTCTGATTCGGAGCTAGTATCCAAAATTTTCAGTCGCCTCCTTAATGGTAAATTTTCTGGCTCCGCCACTTGGCTCGGCTCCAATTCTCCTCTTCTTGGAGTTTGTCTTGTTCTTGATTCTTCTGATTCTGACTCAGAGCTGGTATCAGACTCTCCCAAATACTCTTCCTCCGGTCTATTTACAGGACTAGAGATTCTAAGAGTATGACTAGCATGAATCCAATTCTTTACTCTGGCACATTTTACAGCAGTCGTCGTGGTCAGAATCACTTGACGTGGTTTTCCCCAACGTGGGACCAGGCAATTTCTCCTTCTATGCAATTTGATCCGCACCCAGTCTCCAGGACTCAAATCATGAGCTGGCTTCTTTTCAAGGGTGGTTGCATCTGATCCAACCTGATGAAACACAGAATGAACGGAATCAGCCAACCCCTTGCAATAATCCAACACAAAGTCATCAGATATAGGCAGTAGTTTGTTGACAGAAATGAAAACATGTCTCATTGCTCTACCCATAATAATTTAATGGGGGCTCAGGCCAGTATTCCTATCAGAAAACGATCTAATAGTCATGAGCACTAGAGGCAAGACATCAGGCCATTTTAAACCTGTGGCCAAACACATTTTTCACAATCTGTTTTCAATGGTGCCATTCATCTGTTCCACTACTCCAGAAGCCTCTGGGCGATAGTCACAATGCAGTTTCTGTTGTACATTCAATGCTTCACAAATCAATTTTATGATTTCATTCTGAAAATGCTTTCCTATATCTGATTCAATCGTCACTGGAAAACCAAACCTAGGAATGAATTCTCTCAATAGGAGTTTCGCTACTGTAACCCCATCACTCCTTCTGGTCGGGTACGCTTCCACCCAGCGTGAAAACAGACAAACAACTACTAGAACATATCTTAGCCGATTACATGGGGGCATTTCAATGAAATCAATCTGCATTCTGGTGAAAGGACCTCCCTCCCGTCCTATGGTTCCCAAACTCACCACTGTTTTCCTTCCTGGATTATACTGCTGACAAATAAGGCATCTTTGGCAAAGGCTCTCAGCCACAAGCCGGAACTTGGCATTATACCAGGTCTGTTTGAAAAGTCTAATCATGGCATCCCTGTCTACATGTGCTTGTCCATGGTACATCCGTGCCATGGTAGAGATCATGCTATCAGGCATTACTGGTGTTCCATCACGATAAACCCAGACTTTGTCTATCTCACGTGGGGCACATCCTGATTTTATCCACTGTTTCCTTTCCTCTTCCCCTGCCTCTTCCTGTAACTGTCTCACTTCCTCCCAGGTACTCACAGTGTTAGTAAAAAGTAAGGTACATGAGTTCATTTCCTTTTCCCGATTCCGATTCACAGAGTTTTGGTTTCGCGCACAATACTGCACTATGTCATTTGCAAATTCGTTACCCGCTGACACATAGTCAGTACCTTTGGAGTGGGCTGTGCATTTTACAACCGCTATTTGCTTAGGCTGCTGTGTCACCTCAAGCAATTTGCCAACCACTTCAGCATTCCTTATAGGAGTTCCAATCGACGTCAAGAACCCTCTCTGAGACCAAATCTGCCCAAAGTCATGCACCACTCCAAATCCATACTTACTATCGGTAACCACAGTGACACGCAGATTCTTTCCCAACTTGCATGCTCTGGTCAATGCAAACAATTCAGCAACTTGAGCTGATCTCACTCCTTTCAGGCAAGACGCCAATACAGCCGCTACAGTACATACTGCATATGCTGCACTCAAAATTCCTTCTTCAGTTCTTAGACATGACCCATCCACAAACATCACTTTCTTTCAGAGGCACATCTTTTATGTCCGGTTGGGGTTTAGTGTAAAAATCAAGCACTTCCAAACAATCATGATCCACGTCATCCTTCACTTCCACATTCACAGCATCAGGCAACAACGTTGAGGGATTTACATTAAGACACCTCACAAGGCTCAC
Source organism: Triturus cristatus (assembly GCF_964204655.1). Taxonomy (NCBI): domain Eukaryota; kingdom Metazoa; phylum Chordata; class Amphibia; order Caudata; family Salamandridae; genus Triturus; species Triturus cristatus. The sequence continues at coordinate 1,615,909,162 of NC_140591.1, forward strand.
ATTTGTAGCACCCAAAATCACTTTCTCATATTTAGTTAGACGACTATGTGTCATAAATTGTGTGCGGCTCCTTTTTAAAAGGATAGCAACATCGTGGGGTACAAACACTCTCACAGGATATCCCATCACAATTCCTTCACTCTGCTCCAAACTCTTACAGGTAGCAGTCACTGCTTTCAAACAACCAGGCAACTCTACAGCTACAGGATCTAGTACAGCTGAAAAGTATGCAATTGGTCGTCTCAGTTTTCCATGCTTTTGTACTAACACGGAAAGTGCACACCCATCTCTCTCGCTGCAATACAGCTCAAATTCCTTTTCATAGTCAGGCATTCCTAGTGCCGGTGCTTCACACACGCTGTCTCTCAATTGTCTAAATGCCTTCATCTCCTCTTTGTTCAGTTCAAGGGGGTCTTTCACATCACTCTTTTTCAAGCGTACCAGAGGTTTTGCAATCAGCGAAAAGTTGCTGATCCACTGACGACAATATCCCACCATTCCAAGAAACATTCTCACCTCTCTTTGAGTCATTGGTGCTCTCATTCCCTTTATTATTCTGATCCTGTCTGCAGTCACCCTTCTCAGACCTTTCTCAATCTTATGACCCAAATATTGTACTTATTTTTTACAAAATTGTAATTTCGATGGGGATACCTTAAGTCCTCCATCCGCCAAATGATTCAACAATGCAACTGTGTCCACCACACATGCCTCTCGCATCCTCGATGCCACCATTAGGTCATTGATGTATTGCACTACTACTGAACTTTCGGGCATTCTAAGGACTTCTTTAAAATCTGATTAAATATCGATGGACTTTCCGTATACCCCTGTGGGATTCGGCACCATGCCAAAGTACGTTCGCCGAACCGGAACGCAAAAATCTGTTGGCTGTCGGGGTGCAATGGGATAGAAAAGAAAGCATGACACAGGTCAATGACTGTGTACCATTCTGCATCGTGGGGAATCTGATATAGAATCACTGAAGGATTTGGTACAACGGGACAGCAAGGTACATCAATTTTATTCACTTTTCTCAAATCTTGCACTATCCTGAAAGTTCCATTAGGCTTCTTCAAACCCATGATTGGTGAATTACACGGACTACTCATTATCTCTCTCAAAATTCCCTGCTCAATCATTTTATCTATTACAGGAGTCACTCCTGCAATTATTTCTGGTGTCAACTTATACTGGGGAATATTTGGGTAGCTCACTCCTTCTTTTACTGTTATCATCACAGGGTCTACTTCTTTCATCAATCCCATATCTTCTGCCGTGAAATCCCACACCTCGGGTTTCACTGTTTTCTTTTATTCCTGAGGCAGTTCCTCTGGGTCAAATACAACAAATACCTCAGTAATTTCGGGTTCCAGATTAGCCATTGTCATTCTATATAGTACATCCCCATCAGGAGATTCAAATGCTATTCCATCAGGGTTACAGAAGATCGTACAATTCATTTTACACAACAGATCTCTTCCTAACAAATTCACAGGGCTAGTGTCACACACAACAAATCGATGCATGTCAGTGAATTTCCCTATTTGAACTTTAACAGTTTCAGTAAGATACGTTTTTATCTGTCTATTTGAGACTCCAACTACTTGGATTGTGTCACCAGAGAGAGGAAGATTTTTAACGTCAGCTGATCTAACAGTTGAACGAGTAGCACCAGTATCTACCAGGAAAGTAATATTCTCATCATTTACCTTTCCATCCACAAAGGGTCCTGTCTGGTCTACCTCTAGAGTTGCGCCAAGTATGCACTCCCCTTCCTCTCCTAGGCACCATCAATAATTTTCTTCTGACTCACTCTCATCGCGCTGCAGCCAATACTGCGAAACAGCACTAGCACGCGGTAGCTTTTTTACCTGTTCCTCGGTGTAGAATCCTGTCTCATTACTGCATCTCTGAGGATTTACGCTCTTTGTAAAAGGTGGCTTTGGCACCTCACACTGTTGGGCAACAACCTGCTGCTGTCGCAGCGGTTGACAACTCACCTCATTCTGCACCTTTGGATTCAATGATGCATTATCGCCATTAGCACTAGGGGGCAATTTACACTCGGATTTCCAATGCCCTAATTTTCCGCAATTATGACATGGCCTTTTCTTTTTTGCTTCCTCTAAGCTAATTTGTCCTTTCCCTTTTCCAATATTAGGTTTTTGTCTCACTTGGCCCATGCCATTTGCTTGTTCAATCAGCTGGGCTTCTTGTCTCTCCGCTGCCTTAACCTGTGCCCACATGGCCTTCTCTTTCAGCTTGCATTGTTTTGCTTCGATTTCATCACTAAAATATTTTGCATGTCTCAATACTTCATCTATCTTTTTATTTTGCCAATCCACTGTATGCTGTTTAATCATCTCGTTTACTTCAGGTCTTAAACCATAAACAAATCGATATACAAAATGACTTAGATCCTTCTCACTCAATTTCTCATCACCACTGTATTGCTTAAAAGCTAACAGCAACCTTTCATAATAGGCATGGACAGATTCCTTAACTTCTTGGTGAGTTCTATCAATTTTTACCCAATCAGTTTCTTTTGGTGGCACTTTATTTATCAAAAAAGTAATTACCTGTTCATACTTTCTCATTACCTCTGGATCAGGGGCTCCCGTCTTAGGATCCCTAGGATACTCTTCAGTGGGCCAACCTACTGTAATTTTATATTCTGCCAATAGATCTGCCAGTACAATTATATCGAAAAAACCATTCAAATCTATCCACAACACTTTGGATAATTTAACAAACCTTTCTACCTGTCGATACCACTCCACAAGCTTTTCTCTTAGCCTTGGAAAATCATTGGTAAATGACAAAATGTCCTGTCTAGTCCAAGGAACATGCACGTAACCTCCTCCTGGGATTTCCCTCATAGGGCATTCCGTGACTACTGTCTCTTTTTCTCTTATCAGAAATGCCGAAAAGGTCTTATCTGTCGTGTCCTCTCTCTTTTGAAACCACCTACTTTTCCATCTGTCTATGTCACCCCATTTTCTTAACAAGGCAATCAATTCTTTAATTTAAGTCAATCGTCCTGCGGTATTCAGATTTTCAATATCTTTTTCAGAGAAATCTACTCTATATGGTTTCTGCAATGATCTTATTTTCTCAAAGTCTATGCCCATTTCACTTGCTGTTTCTTCAAGTTTCTGATGCAAACTCCTCGCTCTCCAAGTTATACTCTTGCAAAGAAACATTAGCTTTTCATCCTGATATGCTTTTAATTTTTCAGTTGGAATAGTCCCTACTATTAATTCTTCCAATGTTACCTTTAATTTTGCCACAACTAAAGGTTGAGGTTCTGTATCTTTTCGCTGTAAACTCCTTAACCAATCGCTTAATTCATCAGAAGTGGGCTCTACAGGGACTGTTTCATTTCTCATTCGCTCTGTATTTCTTTCTGGGGTCTCTGGTGCTGATTCTGTTGTCATCAGCGTCTTACTTGCTGGACTTTGATTTATCATCAGATTTTTAGGAGTACTTAAACCGGATGTTCCTAACAATTTTCCCACATGCTTTTTCTCCGGATCTACTTCTTTCTGTCTCGATTTGTTTATTACTATGGTAGAGAACTGTTAAACAATGCTCACTATCTTTCTGTTCATCAAAGGCAGGCATTACTGGTCCTATAGTTACAGGTACAGTTACAGCGTCCATGTTTTTAGTTAATTCCACATTTGTTTCAGTTAACTCCAGAGTAGTTCTATCCAGTTCAGCTGAGTTTTCATTTTCATTCCTGACAGGCTGTGCTATTTCAGAGTCTCTAAATTGATTATTTTTCCCTAAATCAGGTGGCGTTTGCTCAATTTGTATAATTTTGCAGTGTTTCTTTAACTGGCACACTCGGTGTCAGCAACGTAGAATTTGGTTGATACGGGGGAGGATTTTTATAAAACATGTCCTCTAACACATCATCCTCCGACTCATTCACACCATACTTATAACTTTCTGACCCTGTATTGTTTCTCTTCTCTGTACACTTTCTACCACTTGTCTCTTCAGTATTTCTCAATGGAAACATTCCATCAGACATGTTTGCACTCCGCCATCTCCTCATTCTGTCATCATGACTTTCCTGCCCACACGGTCTACCAAACATGTAATTATACCTTCTTCCACTCCAATGCCGTTCCCTCTCATACATCTCTTCTTCCCACTCCCTCAAAGCTTCGAATTGAGTAGATCTAGGTCTTGGTTCTAACCTCATCATTCTTTCTCTTGAGTTCCTAAATACAGCTAAACTAAATGAACCACTTTCTGGAAATGCTAAGACTCCATCTTCTTTAGTATACTTTGCCCAATTATCTAGCCAAATACATGTATGGTACCCATATTTTGCTACCATAAAGGATGCAGGCGATTTTGGTGGAGGAAGTATCTGTCCTTCCCTAGTCACAATTGGCTTATCCCTTTTAAAAAAGCTCTTATTTTTCCCAAACCATGATTTTTACTCCTTCTCTGGTGGATCGTAATACATAATTTTTACTTATTCTTAGTCCTGAATCACTAGACTTCTCAAATCACTTCTCTACGACTATTCCGTTTGCTCTCCAATCCCAGCGCGACTCACACTAACGCACCAATCCTGTGCGTCTACGTCACAATGGCAATTCTCCACTCCTAACGCAGCTCACACCAACGCACCAATCCGTGAAAGCTTCATCTCTCTATGGCTGGTCACTCCCAGCGCGGTCTTTCTGATGTCAGTGTTTCTCACTACTCCGGCTTCTGCTGGCCCCTCCTTTACAAAATGTATCAGCAAACCTTTTCTTACGTTTTCTTCAATAAAAAAATCTGTTAGTAACGACATGAAAACACCACCATTGCCTGTTTCGCTAAACCAAAGGGATAGTTTTGTTCATTTACACAAGAATTCTGTATTTCCAGTAGGCAGTGCTTACCTCTACCCTACCACAGAATTATTCTGTTTCGCCGATAAAGTAGCACTTCCCTCTACCTTACCCTTCTAACAAGCAAAAAAGGCTAACCGTTTCTCTGGGGATAAAACACATGTGGAGACTACACTGCTCCTGAGAATTAAGGTCAGAGTTTCACGAGAGAACCTGTTGCTATTGCACTCACGCACTTTCACACAGAAATGTCCCTAATGATAACACACAACAATGTTACCAACTCAAAACCAGACAATGCGTTGTGCGACTTCACTTGCCACACATTTCCCCGTGTACCTACAGGGCACCCAAACAATACACCGTGCGACTTCACTTGCTACACGTTTTCCCCGTGTACCTACAGGGCATCCAACTTCCCACGTCCCAGAAGTCTTCAAAAACGACATAAAACGCAACATAATTCAACATAGAATGTTATTACATAAATCAATAATCAATCATCAATAATGAATAATCACCAAACCAATGCAATAAAACCATCCTCTGCTACCAGAAAACTGCTCCAGCGGAAAGGGCAAAGACCCGTCATCACACTTACTCATTTACGCACGCATCCATTGGTGGGGCCCATAACACCAACACTCATACGTCTCACTCTAATCTGCACACAGGAGGAAAGAAGTGCTGGACATGTGGGGGGGTACCTTGTTATCTATCGGGAGTAATTCCTTTACATTATATACATCTGCACCTATAGAATCCTAACTTTAACATCAAGGCACTCCACCACTTGGTCGATGGACTAATTAGTTGGACTGGTTGATGGTGATTTAGAACCAGCTAAAACACATTTAAAGCTTCGGAACCTTTCAGTTAATCAATACCTTATTAAAGAATTACAGACTCATGTCTTATTAATCAATGTTTAGTTTATCTAGTTAATTCACTCCGTTTAGCATAATCAAAATTTCAGTCAAATCAGAATTCTAATGAGCGATATCTTACACTTTGATCTTGAACACAAATTAACATAACAATGCTATTTACCTAAATTTTAATATTGGCAACCATTTACCGGAAGCACCCGTCAACCCACAGCATAACTCAAAATCCCTTCAGATGGAATCAGCCCGTTAGTCTTAAATAGGAACCCAATTAAGTCCAGGAAAGTCCCTCTCAGCACGACACAGTCCCACGAATGTAGCCAAGGGACCGGACGATCGCGCTAACGAATCGAACCTCCACACCAACAGTCATAAATGAAAAATAGTATGGGCTTTTTTCCCTCTACTAAATATCCCCTTTATATATTCTTTTTCCCCTTACTTCTAGGACAATGTGCAACAATTGTTAAAGCAGAAGTGTTCTGATTGGCTATATCCCTCTGCATTTGCAAGAAGTGGTGATTTTCCCAGGTTCGCTTGCTTCCCATGGGACAGAGTATGACATCTTTCAGAATTGTATTCTTTTCACGGGTTCACAGGCGAAAGGTCCGAAGTAACAACATGTAGACCTCTGGATACAGGTCTCTATTGTCTTTTCAGTCATTCACACTAGCTGGGTCCTGGCAATCCTCCACGTTCCTATCCTTGACAAGGAACACGTAGTCTTGTGGTTAGAGGTCGCCTGGAGATCTTCAGAGCCATCCGAGTCTGCGCAGTAGGCATCGCGCTCAAATGACGGTGGCCACTTCCGAACTGCATTTTGAATACCGCGGCCTAGTAGGCCGGAATGCCAACTTAAGTAAAAATAAACATAAAAGTAACATACAGTAGTATACAGAAATGAAGATTCTAATGTTTAAACCCACACTAATCCCAATATATATTAGTATTGCCTAGCTTATAGCAACATTTAAAGCAATAATACTCACCATTCCACAACACTAGGAGCACAAACCATCACAAAAGCAACATAAATCATGCAATCTTCTATGTCAGCACATTCTACAATTAGTTTGCGTACCATAGTTACTCAATACATTTATTAGCCATGCAATAAGCATTTTAGTCCCACGTATATCTGGTGTTTATCAAGGTGTAAATGTTGGTTAGTCTTGACACTCCAAATAATTAATATAGGTTAATATTTAGAATGATTAAGTAATTAGTATTTTCATGCAAAATAGAGAAGGTATACACATTTTTTCTTTACCTGCTCCACCACTGACATAGTATTTGTTTAATCACCAATATTTATGTGCCTTCCTGACCTTGGAGCTCTGAGCCCAAATGACTGTGCTGCGGTATCAAAGCATAGTGTTTGTCTGTGTATATATTTGTGCGTGTGTTCGCATTCTATGAACGTGATGGTGTTGCTGTGTCTTTGTAGGTGTAAGCACTTGTGTGTTTCAGTAGCGAGCAATAGTGGGTGTGTGTCAGTGAGAGATACACAGATAGATTTCTGCTTGCTGTTACGTCTACAGACCGTCCCATGTCGGACGCCCTCGCGGCGTCCCGGCATAGTGCTTGTATTTGCACGTCTACATTGGCACAGTGATGCATACACATACATGCGCTCGCAAAAATACACCACCTACCAATTTACTGACACATCCTATATACAAACAACTCCATATGGAACAGGCAGACCCCGGGGATGTGTAATATTCCACCGCTCTTGGCGCTCCGAGGGCTCAGATAGAGATGCGTAGGTCGCACCACCGGGAAGTGGAAGGCATACGGTGCGTACAGTGTGGACCGTTAGTTAAAAGGGTGGGGGGGGGGAGTTTGACTGTTAGGTACCTTTACGCCTGTTGGGGCACCTGCCTATGTTGAAAGGTGGTTCTAAGTGAAACCGAGACCTATGCTCTTCTTCCCTACAATTTGATACACTTGTTTATTAACGCCGCCATGCCCCCGGGTTGACGGCACAGGGCTGTGTTATTTGGCTACACATACAATATCACCTCCGCGGCCGGCCCCTTGGGTTGTAGGCTGTCAGCTGTGCACTGTGTATCTCTCAATAAAGGTCTTTTTAAAAAAAAAAACAACTCCATATGTACTTATTTGTACACATTTATACACCAAGAAATACACAGATACACAAGTACTTATGCACATGTCAAAACATACAAACACAAACGTACACATACAGACTCGTATTCAAAGACTTACACACTTAACCACGGGCAAACACAAGCATAGACGCGTACGCAGGCAAAAATACACACAGACTCACAGGCACACAGACTCACATACACACAAACTCATAGATCCAGACACACCATCCAACACACTGATCCACACGGCACGCACATACAATGACACACGCACATCCACACACAGACTCACAGATCCAGACACACAGACGCAGATACACTCACAGATCCAGAAACACACCATCAGACAAACACACATAGACCCACACATGCGCACACTCACACACACACAAATACAGATCCAGACACACAATCAGACAGGCCCACGCACGCACACACACGTGCATACACGAACGCGCGCAGATCCAGACACACAATCAGACAGGCCCACGCATGCACACACACGTGCATACACGAACGCGCGCACACATGTAATCACGCACACACTAAGATGCAGAGAAGAGAGCCAGGATGAAGTGTGCAGATTGGAGGGGGATAGGCAGAACCCCTTCCCACCCTCACCCAGTCCCTATAAGTCATTCAAACATGGACTCACTCTCTCGGCTGAGACCCCGGGTGACCCCATAAAAGGAGCAGCAGGAGAGAGGGGCGCCTGGTGCCTCCAAATACCAACTTGGGCACTCTCCTCTGTGCCAGCCCACACAGACACAGGGGCCGCTGGCACCGCCGAGTTCAGATGAGCCATGCAGGGGTAATCCAAGGCTGATGCAGTGAATGTATGATGCAGTGGTACTCTGAGGCTGATACACAGTGAATGTCTGGCTGTCTCAACACTGGGGGCACCACACAGGGGCTGCCGGGGGTCAGTCGTACAGGGGTATGCACGTGGAGGTGGCGGCGGCAGACTGGGGCTGCTGGTGTCCTCCGGAGGTCAGGGTGTCCTGCACTTAGTCCCAGGCCAGGCGTAAAGAAGAGCTACTGCTCTCATTCCATGCCTCTAAAGCGTCCAGACCTCCAGAGGTACGGAGTACTTTAATTATTCAGGTACTTTGCTCGAGAGCACTGAAGCTCGACATGTGTCATAAAATACCTGCAGGCGGGAGGACAGCAAGCTGTGCTTACCGGGCCAGACAGTTTACAGGAGAAGTAGGCAATCGCCCACGGGAAAAGTATTATTTTTAGGACTGCCCTCAAAGCTGAGATATAATTAATTACATGAGACGTGCAAGCAAACATGGTGATGGCGGACATTGAGAATTAGCATATACCGAGTACAATAAGGGAGAGCTGCGTGACCCAGAACTTTGCACACTTATTAAACATCTAATATCGGTACAAAGACGCCCTAGAGTGCCGACCATATACAAGGAGCCCGTCGCGTCTTTTCTTTATGTAGCGAAGGTACGCTGAAGCGCGCGATAAACAAAACTTTTGTCACCATTGTATTTAAAGCGAACAGAGCTAATTCTGGTCATACCGAGACGATGACATTCCGTAGTAGGTTCGTCCGTAGAGGCGCAAAGTGGGTTGTCCGGACAGAAAATAGCGAGGTGGGTGGGAACAGGAAACTGACGCGACAAAGCTTCTGATAAGAAGCTTGGTTGCTATGGACAACGGGAAGCTATCGGCACAAGATGGTGTTGGACTGTCCACAGTCCCACGGACACGTGCATGCTGTCTGCAATGGACAAATGGCGAGAGCAGCCATCTTTGTCCATGCAGGCGCGTGCATGAGCCCACGGCGGAGAATCGATTCCAAAAGGTCACTCTGACGAGAGTAGCGCATGCGCTGCTTTTCGCCAGGCGAGACCTTATGAATTGATCTGAATGTCGTGCTGAACGCAATGAAAACTGTAGCAGGCATTACATAGAGCTCAGTAGTGCTTAATCTATGTATGCAACCGAACTGCTTCGAGGAGCTGCAATAATTGTATCAGGAGCGTAAGGGAAGGGGCGGAGTGGGGGGGAGCATTCCGTTTACCAGACTGGCCAGCTGCAAATAAATAAAATATCTGGCTACAGCAAGGCAGTTAGAGAATGGGTAATGCCCCCCTACCAACCCCTTCCCCACACACACCTTACCTTGCACCCCCCACCCTTCTGAGGTTTAATTTTTACGCCACTGAATGAGGAACAGAAAAATAAATTCCACACAGCAGTGTGCAGCTTGCCTCATGTTGCCTGCTGGGGTACATAAAACAAGTTGTCCTGCATGCCACGGACGTCAGGCTCAGACAGCATTTCCTTTCTGTCCTTGATCTTTCTGGTAAGACCTGCCTGCTCAGGGAAGTCGTGGTTCTTCTTATTAATGCTATTTAAATCCCTGGCTTTCTGCTAAAATGAAATTTCATTTCAGACTTCACGTCCATTTAGTGGTTGGCCTCTCTGCTGATGCTGCATGGCCTAGAGGGTGAGATGGCAGTTCGGTGTGCATTGCCATTCAATCCTCAAGTCTCTTCTAAGTTTTTCTACCAGCATTCTGGTTTCATACAGAGTGCCGAATTAGGGTTTTTTAAAGCGAAAATTGTGAAAGGTCGCATATAGGTCAAAAGACAAGAAAGGTAAATAGTTCTAGAGTGTAAAAAAGGCACTGAAAGAGAGAGGCAGAGAGGCTCCTACTTTTATACAGAATTACTTTGTAAAAGTAATGCTTTATTTGCTGTGGTTCATGGCCAGGTTCAACCCCCTTCTGATCTCCTACCAGGACACCCTCTTGATAAGTACCAATGCACCCATTCCCCCGGTCTCTTGCCTGAATGAGGTGCAGCCTATAAATAACCTGGGTTCTTTGGGGATGTTTTTTGGTTTTTTTTAACACACTTTATTGTTTATTTTTGCCAATGTATCAACCATACCAACATTACAGGTATACATCTGCTAATGTTCGCTAAAAAACATTGTACTCATTATGTAAAAGCATGGTACTTGAAGCGTACGTATACAAGAAAAACCTAGTCTTGTCTCGCTATCCGTTTAGAAGTATATACTGCCATTTCTTTGGGGATGGGTTATGGGGGACTTTGATGGTGGAGTATTGCTGTTTTCTCCTTTCATTGTATGACATTCTGAACAACCACTTACGGGGCCTGAACATGTAATAGTCTATGTCGGAAGTTCTTTGTCAGGATCCTCCGTCCGTTTCCTCGGGGTCATGTTGATGCTCAAAGGGGGCCCACCTCTGAACCACCCCAAGTCTGGAATAGAGCTATGCACACAGACTGTTGGGGTAATTGAGCGGGGGAAGGAAAGGGTAGGAACTGCGGGGAGGGAGATCTGTGAAGGTGACAAGAAAACAACGTGAGTCCTCTTCGGTCTATTTTCCCTCACCCCTGTCAATTATCACTCTACCACCTATTCCTTTACGGTACAACCCCTACCTGAAACACAGAAAAGTGAAGCGATAACATCAGAAGAGAGCAGAGGGCGATGACATATTTCAGAACACCTTTCTATATGACATACAAAAAGAAAAAAGAGCACAATATGAAGAAAGGGTTCTTGTTCTCCTCTAAGCCCTCACTGTACCTCTCTTCGTAAGGAGTGAAAATACACCTACCAAGGTCATGTGTCTCGTGCGCTGTGTGATGCCAAAATGTGCACCCTCTAAACGATCTCTCTCCTGAAGGAACTACAGATCAAGAAAAAACCACCAAATAACACAAATCAGATGGTTTTCTCTGGACCCTGGACCTGGACATTCGCTGGCCCAACTCACCTCCTGGTGTACACGCTATCGTTAAAGCGCCAATCAGGGAAGTGGGGGGAGGAGCCAAGGCTGAACTCGGCTACTAATGCCGGTCACAGCGAGGGAACTATTACTTGAGAAAAGGTGACGCTACTCGTTACTCTGCTGCGCTCGCTGTTGAATTGTTTTTAAAAGAAACTGTTGTGAACTGAATTTGAGAAATGCATTGTTGCTAGCTGAACTGCCATACTTTTTAAAATCATTGGTTAAAGCCTACCGCCGTGCTGAAATCACATCGCATTCGCTGGCCCAACTCACCTCCTGGTGTACACGCTATCGTTAAAGCGCCAATCAGGGAAGTGGGGGGAGGAGCCAAGGCTGAACTCGGCTACTAATGCCGCCTGCAGCAAGGGAGCGCAGCGGACGCGCGCAGCGGGCGCGCCGACAGCGCGCCGAAGGCGCGCTAAAGGCAAGCCCGTCTGTGCCCGTCCGCGGCCGTCAGGGGCAAGGGGCACCCCGCTATGTCCCACGTCTAACCTACTCATCGGCTGAACTAAAAACGCTCCACTGTACTAAGTTCGGAATTAACTATCGCACGCTGAACCGAATACACAGGAACGGGTTAAGGGATTTAAGGTCCTCCTTTGCGGAACTCAAACAACCCATAGAAAGTGGGATATTCACTAAACCTGGAGCAACAACAAAAGAAAAATCTCTTTCTGTTACCTACCTGAACACTCGCTCCCTGCCAAAACATCAACTAGATATCTACAATTTGCTGATTAATGAACACCTAGATATTCTACTTCTAACTGAAACGTGGCTAACACAAGACTCCGTCCCCGATATTCTAGCAGCTTTACCTAACGATTATTACATTCTTCAAGTCAATAGACCACAGGGGAAAAAGGGAGGTGGAGTAGCAGCCATTATACACCAAGACCTTAAATTCACTACACTTACTTCACTAGATATACCTCAAACAGACAATATAGTTCTGAAATTAGAGTCTCCACTCACCCCCTTAGTAGTGGTTCTACTTTATAGACCACCACAGAACATGCCCCAGTTCCCTAAACGACTGAGCGAACAAATGACTCACCTGGTAACAAACCACGCAAAAGTTCTGTTGGCTGGGGACTTCAATTACTGGGCCAATGACCCAGCAGAGGGACCACACTCAGTGGAACTCACGGATCTGCTTACCGGACTGAATTTAAGTCAGCACATCCTGTCGGCCACACATATCAAAGGGCATACGCTCGACCAGGTTTGGTCCAGCAATTTGTCCTTAACAAATTTAGAGGCCACCCCTTGCGTCTGGTCTGACCACTATTTTGTCAAATTTTCTATAAATATCTCTACTCTGAACAAAATGACACCTCCCAATCTCGAAGCTCGCAGGAGCTGGAGGACCATCGATAAAGATTCATTTCTGGAATCATTGGCCAACACCATTCCCATTGATCAAACCTCTATTGAGTTGAGCGAGAATGCCCTTACAAACTGGCTGCTGACAGCTAGTAATATATATGCTCCCCTCAAAAAACCCTCGCACATTCGTCGCCACGAGGCCCAGAAATGGTTCTCCCCCGAATTAAAGAATCTAAAACTCGTTCTGCGGCAGGCAGAAAGGAAGTGGAGAAACAAATACCTACCCGATGACAAAAGCAGGTACTTAAATGCACGGGGAATTTATAAAAAAGCTATACTGGCTTCTAAATCCGAATTCTTCTCATCCAAAATCGTTAACGCTACCAACCGGTCTAAAGAAATTTTTGCAATTATCAATGAATTATCCAATCCGGACAGAGTGACGATTAAACCCACTCCGTCCCAATCCCTATGTGACGCCTTAAATAATTTCTTCATTGAGAAAATCAAAACCATTAAATCAAACATCCCTCTATGCTCAAGCCCAGTATACCTTAATAAACCCACGAATCCACACAAGCTTGAACAATTCCCTATTATAAACCAGGAAAATTTTAAGGACCTATTGGCCAAAGTAAAGTCCGGGTCTCCAAGGGACTGCTGTCCTCCCCGGATATTAAAGGAAGCATTTACCTTCTGCACTGGTCCAGCTATGACTCTTCTAAACAAATCACTCACACTGGGTCAGGTACCAGTGACTTTTAAGGAAGCGGTTGTTATCCCTCTCCTAAAAAAACCAGGAGCAGATCCTAAAACGCTAACTAATTATCGCCCGATCTCGCTGCTTCCTTATCTGGCCAAAGTACTTGAAGCACACGTAGCCAAAAATCTGTCGGCGTTCCTGGAGCAATCCGAATACCTGGATGCCCATCAAGCGGGTTTTCGCCCAGCCCACTCTACCGAGTCAGTAGTACTTTCTGTGCTGGATACCCTGAGAGAAAAGGCTGATAAGGGTCTCCCTCAAGCATTGGTATTGCTGGATCTTTCCGCAGCCTTTGACACGGTCGACTATAACATCCTTATCGACCGTGTCAGAGATGCGGGTATCGAAGGCACTGCTCTTGAGTGGATTAGATCCTTTCTAACAGATCGATCCCAGGCCGTATATCTTGGTGGTTTTTCAACTCCCATGATCAAAAACACCTGCGGAGTCCCACAGGGATCCTCTCTGTCCCCCCATCTCTTTAATTTATACCTCCTCCCTTTGATTCATGCACTTAAAGAAAAACATATTCAAACCTTCAATTACGCAGATGACTTCCAATTGATATTTCCTATCAATGACTCCCCAGAATCCATCTGTGAATTTCAGGCTACCATGCTGTTCATCCGTGACTGGATGAACAGCAACCAGTTGAAATTAAACCCAGATAAAACTGAACTGATCCTCACAGGTGGCTCACTGAATCACTGGAGTCCCAATTTTTGGCCTAATGAACTGGGACAACCACCAACCCCCTCCAAGCATGCCAAAACTTTAGGAGTTACTATCTGTAATGATCTCTCCATGAAAACCCAAATAGACTCGGTGTCATCTACTTGTTTCTTCCAACTGAGGAAAATAAAGAAAATCAGCCGGTTCCTAACTCAGGAAGCAAAACTACAAGCCATTCTTGCCATGGTGATCTCGCATATTGATTATGCCAACTCCTTATATCTCGGGATTCCAGCCTATCTCAATTACCGGTTACAATTGATACAGAACCAGGCAGCTAGGCTGGTTCTGCTGGAAAATAAACACCAACACGCTTCCCCACTTCTTAGGAGACTACACTGGCTTCCAGTATCCCAGAGATGCGCCTTTAAGGTAGGATGTATCATATTTAAATCCTTGAATGGAAAAAACCCAAAATTCATTGATAACTTAATTACTAGATATATTCCAAACCGGAATCTGAGATCCTCTCACTTGCACCTCCTAACAATACCCCTTTTCAAACAGAAACGATTTGGTGGCTCCAGGTTTGCCTTCTTGGGCCCCAGGTACTGGAACTCCCTGCCCCTAGAGATTAAAAGCTGTACTAATATTACGACCTTCCGTAAACTACAAAAAACATGGCTTTTCAAACAGGCATTCGACTAATTTACCGAACATGATATCTCCATCACCTACTCAAGAAGCGCCAAGAAACCAATCCGGTGTACGTGCGCTATACAAATTCATCATAACATAACATAACATAACATAACATAACATAACATAACATAACCCTGGACCAACGAAGCTTGACTTCTTAACCATGGGTGCGAAGAGCTTAGGTATGTTAACGGTCACATAATCCTAGCCTCTCACCAGCAAGTACAGGTTTCAAAAGAAGGAATTTCGAACAGTAAGAAAGCAGAACTTGATGTTGGCCCCCTGCAACGTCTCGGAGCGTCGTACTAAACAATGTCATAAACAGGGTTTCCCATGTGTCGTAGTATATTTCAAGTGTCAATGTTTAGATCATCGCGGGTGCTATTTTCCCTGCATGAAACCGGAATGAGGTTCTCGGTTTCGCCAACAGGGAACGAGCTAACCCAAGCGCCTCGTCAGGCACCTAAACTCTCCTGCAAGAGACCGCAATGTAACAGCATGTCTCGTCCAACAGGGGAGTCCGTGGAGTGAACAGAGAAATGATCACCGTTCGATCACTATAATGGCGGCTCGAAGATTTGTGCGCTAGCACTCTTACCGCCTGTCTAGGTCTGTAGGTCCATAGGAAGAATCCAAGTCCAAATTCCCGGTTTGAATAATCGGCGGCATTTTCCGGCGTCCGCCATCTTTATTCCTTTTCCAGCGAGCGTCCGAGTCGCATGATGTGCGACTTGCATTGCATGCCGGTAAGTGTAGTTTTGACGCGGGTGTCACTACACGGTCCGTGCAAAGAGGGCAGGCAGTGTCCCGGCGTTCATGATCCTGAAATTTTTAACCTGTGGTCTGGGGACACCTGGGGGTCCACAAAGCCTACTCAGGGGGTCCGTAACTGCTTAGAAAATGAAATAATATCAACAGGTTAATTCAAAGTATGCAAATAAAGAAGCAAAATGTAAAATTAAGCAATTCCAATTTCCAATTTAAATTTTATTGTTTTAGTAAATAAAAACCATAACAATTTGTGATCAAACGGTATTTAAATAACAACTGCTTTCCAAGTACAAAAGTTACCGAAAGAAAAGGCCACCATGTTTTGCATCCTTGTTAAAAGTTACTAACCCAACATCCTATACAAAAAAATGGAGTAGGAAATGAGCTAAAAACCAATTGCTGAGCAGTTAAAGTGCAGAGTGCCGAATATTGATTTTTTTTTTTGTTAAAATATTTTATTGAGGTTTTCCAACCGTCAAACCAATAAACCAATGTTGCATACAATAGCATCCGATATAAGACCCAGTCATCAATGCACATATAAGAGTGCCGAATATTGATATCCTTAAATGAGATAAGGGAGGAAGAAATGTGTCACGTGATGCAATTACCATACTCATTGCTATCCCCTGATCCCTACGACTGAGGAATTCAAAGTTGTGACCAACAGTCATATCTCAGTTTGCATTCTCAGTAATTGGGTTCAAGGTACTTAGATGGAGTCAAGGAAAACTGGGAGAGGTTCTTCACATGGTGCACACAATTGATCTGAGAACTGAGAGCGAAAATGATGGAAGAATTTGCAGTGAGCCCCGATATGCCCTCCCAATAATGAAGACAAGAAGCATCATTTAGTTTAGAAGTTGATCACCCTTCACCACGCCAGATCTCATTTCCAATTTACTCGGTGGAGGAGACAGAGGATCTAATAAGAGTTCATTGATTGAGAGCCCCTTGTCGCTCCAAGTTCTCCTTTCTGGCTTTCGGCATTCAGTGGTCCGGTGGTTGGCTCTTGGGTGGGGGTAATGGGCAGAGGCGATAAATGATGTAAGAGACTCTTGCCATGCCAGTTCCTGTTTCAGGGTTTCTGCATGCAATAGTCCATTATTCGTTTTTGAGAAAAAGTGGCAAGCCGAGAATCATCAGGTCGAGGGCGGAGTTGAGCTCCAAGCTCCTTAATGAATTTGCCACACCTCCACAGGGTTCTCGCATCGGTATAGGAGAAACACAGCGGAGAAACACAGTGAGAACTGCCTTCATTGGGTCAATTGGTTTCAGCAGGAACCTCCTGGTGGCATCAAACGTAGGGCAGCAGCACAGGAGGTGCAGCCATGATTCGTGCTCATAGTTGCCGAGTCTACCGGCCCCCTTCTTGACGGATGGGCCCATAGAATAAAGTCGGCCACTCATAGACTGAAAAGGCGCATGCATGAAATCTCTCTGCAAGCCCATCTGTTAACAGCCTTCGAGAGCTATGGTTGTGGCTTCCCTGATAAGTAAGAGTAGTTCAAAGGAGACAGAATGCTAGAGGGCTTTAAGGAGTGAATGCTCAACAGGTACAAGGTTATTTACAGCTGTTTGTTGATAGCCCTTTTACAAGCCATATAAGGAATGGCATCTGATTTTAACATTGCCCCTTCAATTTGAAGAGAGGCAATTGCTTTTTGTACTTGTCGTTGCCAGGGGTTTCCAGGGCTTTCAAATGTCTCTTTCAGGCAAGCTTTGAGTGAGTTAGCTGGTGCTTTCAGGACCCTGATGTAGAATTTCAAGGTATCAGCCTCACAGGTTAGAGATTGTCTTGACAGGCCAAGTCCCAGGTGAAGTCTGGTCCTCTGGATGTGTCCAGGCAGTTGGAATACCTTTTTGTAGGCCGTACATTGTGTGTGGTCTGGACTAGGGGCACAGGCCAGGAAAAGCCTGATTTTTACAGTGCTGTGCAGGGAGAAGAGAGGCCTTCACGGCCTTCAGGATGGGTACAGCCGAGGCACCTTTTAGCTTCCTATTAAGACAAGTAAGACCATATATGATGGCTCCAGTTTTCTTTTTCAGGGTGACTGTGGGCCGTAGATTTGGAGGTCTCACTGAAACATACCCCCAGGTAGTTATACTTCATTGTCCTTTGGATGGACATGGCCCCCATGCGCCATGTTAGGAATTTCCCAAAAATCAGGACTTTGGTTTTATCTTGATTAATCGTGAAGAAGTTCCCATCATTATATTCCTGGAGTTTGCTCAGGGCTCACAGAATCCCAACTTTGGTGTGATCCATTCCAACAATGTCGTCGGCATAGTGTAAGATGTGCAAGTTCAACTGGCCTAATTGTGGGGGTACCAAACAGTTGCTCTCCAAAAATTTGCCTAGATCAGTTGTATATAAGTTGAAAAGGAGGGGTGCAAAGACGCACCCCTACATCAGTCTGCCATCGAGAGGTGATTTTGGAGGTGACAGTTTGGGGTCCTGTTCTCACACGGACCCACGTGTTGGAATATAGAGAGATGATAGCCCCAAGTTATTTCTAGGGGACCCTCCACGTGTTTAGTTTTCTCCATAATGTGTGGTGATCTAACTTATCGAAAGTGGCACTGTAGTCAGTGAAACAGTGGAAAAGTAGGGGCTGGCACTTTTGAGCTGCTCGGTGGATCAGTTATCAATTGTTGAAGCAGCTGCTAGGAACCCTGTCTGAAAAAAATGGCAAAGCATTTTCTGCAACCCAGGCCGCTAGATGTTTGAGTGATGATCAAGGGTAAGATTTGGCCTCTAAGAGGGCTATCAGACAGTAGTTGGATTTGTCGCGACCCCTTTCTTAGAGATTGGGCAGAAGATAGAGCCCCTCCATGCGTCTGGGACTTGTGCAAAGAGGAAGGCTTGATTGAAAAGGGTGGTTAGCACCTTTGCCTTGTCCTCTGTGGCACATTTATAGATTCCAGCCGGGAGGCCATTGGAGCCTGGCGCTCTGTATTTTTTCATTGCTTTAATACGTTTGCAGACCTAGGCTGGTGTGATCAAGTCCTGCGTATTTCCGATGATTGGTCTGGGATCCCCGATTGAAAGCATCATCTGATGCCATTGACTGGCCGGTATATAATGCTTTTACGTGTCTCTCCCAGGATCCTTCAGGAACAACATTGTACCTGGTGCAGTATGAAGATTTCAGTTTATTGATGTAGTTCCAAAAACGGGTTAGACTTGTTTCCTGCAGCATTTGATGTATTTTTAGCCATTCTTTTTGCTCTAAGGCTTTCTTTGCCTCCCAGGTTGGTTTTTTTCCCACATATTGGCTATGGTCTTAGCAGAATTGACTGTGGGATTAAGCATGTGAATGTGCAGGGACCTTCTTAAAGCTCGTCGGGCTGTAACAGTGGCCTTGTTGTATTGATGTTGGAGCTGCTCCTTCAGGCCAACCCTTGGATGTTGCTGGGAGCCTTTGGGTGCCAAAAGATAGTTCCTTAACTTGTTTGTCAGACCTTCCCACTTCTGATGCAAGTCTCCCAAAGATTTGGTCTCAGACTCTTTGATCACTTTTTCTTGCCACTTGACCACCTTTGAAGAATCTGTCACCCTCCATTTAATCCTCCTGACTAGCTTGAATGCTTTGGTGCGTGAGGAGGATCCCACCACCAGAAAGCTAGTCACCGTTGGAGCATTTAGGTCGAGAGTTATAGTCAAGGGATTATGGTCACTTTCAGGCTGATCTGGGATTTCAAAGTTGATAAGACGACTCGCTAAGGATTCTGACAGGAAAACGTAGTCGATGGTTGAGATCCCTTTGAAGGTGCCGGTAAACTGGCTAGCAGGATCGTGAGCCTTAAAAGATTGTTCAGTGGAGATTAATATGTAAGTTGACAGAAGGTTGTTCATTTGTGCCTGTTTTTTGGTACTGCAGGCAAAGTTGTCAGTGCTCCCCAAATCCCTGATGTAGAAGTCCCCTACCAGCAAAAGTTAATGTGTAGCAAACTCCAAAAAAAAGGTCCCTCAAGCTTTAATGGAGATCTTCAGTAGAAGACAGTTGTAATGCTCTGGTCCTTTTGTGGTGACAATTTATTAATAACTGCAAACTTTATTTGCAAGAAGTTGATGTCCCTGAAATTGATGCTACTTGCAAGGCTGGGGAATTTCCGTTGAGGGGCACAACATTAATCTTGCAGGAATGCCTAACAAAGTTTGAAAGACCTACTGATGGCCAGCCGAAAAGATTGGTGTGTTTTGTTGGCTTAAAGAGCGCATAGTAGCCGTATAAAACTGATGAAGTAAGCTCCCATGTCTCCTGTAGGCAGGGTGTGTGGCTACTGTCCAGATAGGTGAATGCAAGTTTGCTTGTCAGACTTGACCTAAGGCCCGCCATGTTCCAAGTTGTAATTGTAAGTTTGGGCGCCAGCAAAGATGTCAGCAGTTGAGGGCAGCCTTGGACGTCAGTGTTTGGAGCAGTTTTCTAGGATGCCATTATAGAGGTTGACCAGCGGACTTCACTGGACGAGATTGTTGCTGCTTCTTGTCGTGCATCTTACAGATCTTTGATTGTGAGCGCATTAACCTTCTATGATGTTTGCGGCCATTGGTGCACTCGGGAGCCAGTCATACGTAGCGCCCCACGCGCCCCGCACCACGCTCCTGTTGCAGCAACACATGAGGATATTTTGGCGGGAGTGGCTTTTGAAGCTCGATGCCCCATTCCTCAAAGATCCTTGATTCATCCAGAATGATGTCTCTAAGGCCCTCTCAAAATGTTCTGTAAATGAGAAGAAATTTGAAATTGGGAGCTAAAAATTAAGTTAGTATTTTCAGATTGATTCGTGGAAGAAGTACAAGTGCATCAGACAGAATATAATATGGATGATAAGTGCCTTAATAGAATTTTGAAAATCTCCATACTTCCAATTAAAATATTTCAACATTGTATATGTGTTTGATGAATGCTTGTTTCTGTTTTTGTGGGTATTATTTTGCAGTTCAAATCATCGAAAAATGCTTGGCCTGGGGTCCCCAGGTTATATTATTGACTCTTGGAGTGGGGTGGGGTGGATTCTAATAATGATTTAGAGGGGTCCCTGGGTTCCAGTAATGATTTAGGGCCTCATGTAGGTAAATAAATTTTACCGGTTCTTAAATACCGAGCCGTACCGAATCGGTAAATTAGAATCGGTAAGTTATATGTAGGTAAAAATTCGGTAACAGTTACCGATTCGGTAACATTCGGTAATCACGAATCGGAATTCACCGAATCGGTAAATACCGAGGTGGTATTTACCGAATCGGAAAATACCGAGGTGGTATTTACCGAATCGGTATGTACGGATTCGGTAAATAAAATCACATGACTTGACGAAACAGCTAATCCTGTGCAACGACAGCCCACCCAACCAGGAAGTGCCCACACCCAGGCAGGTGTACATAATTAGCCGAAGTGGCCACACCCAGGCAGGTGTACATAATTAGCCGACCCTGGAGAGGCTTGGAGTGCAGAGGAGAGGCAGGGAGCCGTTGCATGTGCGAGCGGGCAAACGAACAGCATGTCCAGCCAGAGAACACAGAAAGACGGAGGGGAAAGGAGGAGGAAGCTGAAATTTAGCCCCAAGGAACTCCAGGTGCTGGTGGAGGAGGTGGTGAAGCAGCACCAGAAGCTGTTTGGAAGGCAATCCCTGCAAGTGCCTGAGGCGGAAAAGCGCAACATATGGCTGGCCATCCAGGCGCAGGTCAATGCTGTGGGAGTGACCCACAGGGACATTGAGGTCCTCAAAAAGCGCTGGTATGACCTGAGGATTGTAACCAAGAGGAAGATGGGCGACATCCAGAAGGAGGCCAGCCAGACCCGAGGTGGAACCAACAGGGCACCTGCCCTCACCGAACTGGAGGAGCTGGTGGCGGCCACAATCCAGCAGGAGAGCGTCGTGGGTCTTGGGGACGCCGACAGCTCTGCCAGAGCCGCAACACACCAAGGTAAGACGAAAGCACAGCAATGTAGCCCCCCCTACCCCTATCCCACATCCCCCATTGTGAAACGAGAATCACACTGCAGCCCACACGTGTCAGTGCAGACAGGCAATGCATTCCGGGAGATGTAGTCAGGGCAACACTAACCATGACGTAAATGTTACAGGGCAACAAGGCATGTCACGCACTCGAGGCACAAGGAGACAGAGGACATATTGGAATGTGAAATGTTTTATTGTGACGCTTGCAATGCAGCCCTTCGGGGACACTGAGCCAATGTTGTATTTCTGTCCACAGATGTGACATCATGCAGGACAGGGCATGCTGCAGGAGAGACGGCACACCGGCCACAAGTATCACCTCTAGCCAGCACAAGTTCAGACCAGGGAGCAGGCCCACTGGCAGCCGCACCACCAACACAGCCAGCCTCGCCGCACCCAGAGCCAGCATCACCTCACCGAGAGCCAGCATCACCACAACCAGAGCCAGCATCACCACAACCAGAGCCAGCATCGCCACTCATGTTCGAATCACCGGCCACATCTCCGCTTGCAGGTGTGAGAATGAGGAGGCGTCCAGCAGCCAGGCTACGAGCCTTAGACACCTCGTCAGATGACAGCATGGGCCCAGAAGACCGCACCGGGCCCCAGGAAGGGAGCCATGCCACTGTGCCCCACACCTCACAGGCAGCACAGACGGGAGCAAGAGGGCGCCGCAGGTCGCGTGTCCAGAGTCCACCAGCACCCACTGACGGCCATGGTGTCTTCTTGGGTCTCGAGGGCCAAGTGTTGAAGCAACAGCGCCTGCAATCAAAGGCAGTCATGTCAGTCCAGAGGCACATGCGGGTGATGAGGACAACATTAGTCAACATGGACAGTAACATTAGCGGCATGGCTGCGGGCATTCGGGACATGTCCCAGTCAATCCAGCAGTTGTGCAGCAAATTAGATGCTGACATCGAAGCACGGCGCCGAGAACGCCAGAGAAGGGACACTACCAGCAGGGCACTCAACCGTCTGGCAACTGCGACTTCTCTACTGTGCCGGCGCTCTGTGACGATGCAGGAGGGCCTAACACAGTGCTGCAGCGACCTGTCTCGGGGGATGGTGCAGGTGACAAGTGCACTAGGGGTGCTATTGACTAGTCAGGCGTCGACAACTGCTGCAGGGGATGCTGCGGAGAGCATCGACACCAGCAGCAGCATCACACCCCCCGTCCCAGAAGCACGCAGGAGCAGCAGGCGGCTTGGGGTTGGCTCTAGTGAGGATGCACAGGCCGTGCAATCCACCACTGCAGCGCGTATGCGCAAACATTGATGTAGCCCTGCTAAGCCACTTCCCATTGGGTGACGTAACCCTGGACATACTCCTTGTATAGATGGTATATTGCCTGATTGGCCTGTTCATGTGTTCATGGCGTGGTGCCACATTAAAACTACGTCAGGACTTCTCACAACTCGCTGTGTCCCCTCACTTACTCAGAAATAGTTGCATGTGATCTCTGCCCGTCTCTCTCTCCCATCGATTGCAGTTGGCACTCTAGCTGCGTTGCCCTCTGGCTGGCCTGACTCATCCTCGTTGTCCTCAAAATATGTTAGTTCCACATCTGTACCTTTTTTCGTGGCAAGGTTGTGCAGCATTGCACAAGTGGCAATAATCTTGCAGCAGGTGATGGGTTTGTACTGGCGTGCGCCTCCGCTCTTGTGCAGGCAGCGGAACCTGCTCTTCAGTAGTCCAAACGTGCGCTCCACCACATTGCGTGTTGTTTTATGTGCCACGTTGTATCGTCTCTCACTCTGGGTTGCTGGGTGTAGGTAGGGAGTGAGGATGAATGACCGGCATGCATATGCACTGTCGCCTGGATGAGTAAAAGGGAACCATCAGTAACATGCCTCTATACACTATGATTTGCAGGTTTCAAGGGGCGTCACTGTTACTTACCTAGCAGGTATCCCTCTCCGAATTCTCCGGCACTCAGTCGTGTGTAGATCCCACTATTCTGGAAGATGTAAGAGTCGTGGGTGCTCCCAGGAAACTTTGCAACAATATCTGTGATGATGTTCCCTGCATCACAGATCACCTGCACATTGATGGAGTGGGTGGACTTCCTGTTCCTGTAGATGTGCTCTGTATCAGCTGGTGGACAGATTGGGATGTGTGTACCATCAATACAGCCGATGACATGGGGGAACTGTGCCATGTGATAAAAGTCTGTTTTTGTTTTCTGCAGTGCAGCCTGTGTGTTTGGGAAGCTTATGTAGTGGTGCATTCTCTGCATCATGGCATCCAGGAACTTCCTGAAGAAACGTGACAGGCAACTCTGGGATACCCCACCCACCGCAGCTATCACCACCTGATAACTGCCGGATGCCAACAGATGTAGGCTGCAGAGCACCTGCACATGTGGGGGTATGGCGTGCGCCCTTCTTATTGGCTGGTCCAGGAGTGGGTGAAGGTCCCTGATTAAGTCCATGATGGTTTCGGGGTGTAGCCTGTACCTCTCATGTATCTCTGCATCAGTCAGCTGGAATAGTGTGATGCGCTGTCTGTAGATTTGTTCCTCCCGTCGCCACACCCTCAGTCCTGCTGCCTGTAGACGTAGGCGCCTTGCAATGACGTACATGGCGGCCATGTTGTCCACGCTGTTGCATTTTGGGTTTGCCTATATGCATTGTTGATGGTTACCACCTGCTTTCAATCCGTGTTAATTACCGACTCTTATTTACCGATTTTCCTGGATTTCTTAATTACCGAGTGCTCCTACATGTCATTTTAAATTTTACCACTTCATATTTACCACTTCATGTTTACCGAATCGTTAATTATGTATTCGGTAAATCTGATTCGGTATTTTGGAATTCGGTAAATATGAATCGGTATTTACCGCCTCATATTTACCGAAAAGTGGTTTTTGGACTCCTACATCTCACTTGTCTGAATACCGGTCGGTAACGGCATATTTACCGAATATCGGCCGTTACCGACCGGTATTTGGCTACCTACATGAGGCCCTTAGTGAGGTCCCTGGAGTCCAGTAATAATGAAGGAGGGGTCCACAGAAGTCAAAAGGTTAAGAACCACTAGTCTATGTTCTATAAATTCTTCTAATCTTTATAGATTCTATTTCTTTCTTCCACGCAAACACCTCTTGACCTCTTAAAATCATTATATCAAGTATTGTTTAAATATGGAAAAACATCATGTATCCATCATTAAAAATAGGTTAATGTAAATATATATTCCTAATTTCAATAAAAAATAATCGTACATGGCGTCCCAGGTGTAACAACTATCCCTGTCTCGTACAATGATTCACCCACTCTGTACATCCAAACGTAAAACTCAGGCCTTCAGTGGCTCTCCAATTGGTGATAAATCTGGTGTTAGAAAAGTTAAAGTTTTGAAGTGAGCAAAGTATTTCCACATATTGTAGAAATACTCAGTGGTTTGGAAATCTAGTAACTCCACCCTTCCGCGGGTTTCAAGGGAAACATGATAACCCTCTTCAAGCCGTCACTATCCATTTGGTACACTTAGTTAAAAGTTTCTCTACTGAAGAAGTTGATTGAGGGATGTCCTGTAATGGATCCATTTGTGTCTACATCAGTAAATTTAATCCATTACGAGATTATATGGAAAGAGTCAGCGTAAATGTCATTTGGTAAACTATGACATACAAATCAAACTTGGATATGTCTGTACTACCTCCTGTAGTTCCTAAAAGATACTATTTGTAGACATAAGGTAGAACTTAAGCATCACTGTTGCATTTGACCACATTTTACCGGCAATTGTGCAATGGTAAGAGACCAGTGCCTGGCAGGCTACACAGGAGAAAAATGGAGGTCTTGGTTTGGAAATCAACATTAGGTAAACAAGTGATTTCAGACGAGTCCCTAATGGAGAATGTCAAGACGGGTAGCCAACTCAACTTCCAAGCTAACACCTCACTGTGTTTCTTATGGTGTGAAATGCAACAAGGTTGAGCAAGAATAGTTTGTCGGTCTACCAGAGGCTTCACAGTACCCTTAGCAGGAGCTAATGGTGTCTTGAGAGGACCTCTACCCCACTAGGAGTCACAGGAAGGCCCTGGATCACAGGGCACCCACCTGCTTCTCACTGATGGCAACAAAGCAGGCTGCAGTCCCAATACTGTAAGGTAGCAGTGGATCTGATGTCCTCCAGCACAACAGTTATGCAACTCCATAGGTGCAAAGGGTGAGTTCAGAGCTGCAATGCCATTCTCGTGCACAAGCCAGAACCAAATAACTCATAGCTGCCAAGCAAGCCCAGGGCATGGGTGGCCACTTCAACCAGTTCTACCTTTTAGCAAATGCCACTTGCCATTGTGGGACTTGTGGTTTCCATTTTCATGTTTTAAATATGGGTTTGAGTGTAAAGCATGCAAAGTACTGCTAAAAAGCAACAACAGCTATTTTGACTGGTTGCCCTGCCTGCCACATCAGTAAGAGTACCACTATGGAGTCTGCCTGGGTGGAAAGTTGAGGGACACAAAGGGGAAGGCAGGTTCAGGCTTTGAAGCCATGGCTCATTGATGAATGAGTTTTCTGGGACCATTGACAATCATTACTACCTGGGGCAATTAATGGTTATTACTGTCCGGACACATTGCTCTCAGCAGTGCCCGAGGCTATTGATGTTCATTACTGCCTGTTAGAAATGGGGGTCTCTAGTTGACAAGGGTTTGCACTTTTGTCCAAGTAGGGACCCTTCTTCCTAGTCAGGGTAAGGGAGTTACACTCCTAAAATAATCCCTGCTCACCCCCTTAGTAGATTGGCACGAGCAGTCAGGCTTATCTCAGAAGCAGTGTGTAAAGCATTTGCACATAACCAACAGTAATACAGTGAAAGCACTACAAAAGGGCACCACACCAGTATAGAAAAATATTCAACATTTTTATATATTCAAAACAAAACCAAAACGACAAAAATCCAACATATAGTACTTTAAAAATATATACTATGCAAGAGATCCTTAACATTGCAGAAATACTTCAAAAACACAGTTGGTATGAGTCGGTAGCTCTGTCCAGGGCTACCGCGATCCTGAGTCTAACAGTTCCAGCTGACCGCGTCGGTATCGACCAGCAAAAGCGTGGACAGACTCGGTAACAGTACCTTTCTCATTGCGGCTGGCACGTTGGTGCAAGCCAGTCGTGGCAACCGTTGCGGTTGCGTTGCAAAGTGGAAGCGGTGCAGGGTGTGGTGCCCTCTCGATGCCGTGCAAGTAGCGGCTCGGTGATGATCGTCCAGACAGCAACGATGAGACCAAGGCTTACGGTGCAGGGTGAGGCGGTGCTGGCAGGTTGTGGTGCAAGCGACAGAGCCGTTTATCGGGCGCTAGCGTTGGTTGGCCCAGACTGCTGTGTGGGACAAGGCGGTGTGTTGTGAAACTTACGAGCAGTGCCCCCACCCACAATGCAGTCACGGTGTTGAAGTCAGCAGCAGCGACGGTGTTGGTGAGACCGGGATGACGAAGTGAAGCGAGGTGGTGCAGAGTGCTGTGC
Source organism: Triturus cristatus (assembly GCF_964204655.1). Classification (NCBI taxonomy): domain Eukaryota; kingdom Metazoa; phylum Chordata; class Amphibia; order Caudata; family Salamandridae; genus Triturus; species Triturus cristatus. The sequence continues at coordinate 1,615,936,508 of NC_140591.1, forward strand.
CCACAGGTCACGGTGCAAGCAGCGGCGTGGCGGCAGTGGTTGTCGTCGTCTGTGAGACCAGGGTTGCGGTGCAAGATGCAGACGGTGCCTTCTGCAGTGCCGTCAGGACACGGAGCCAGCGACAGAGTCAGTGATGGTGTCGGTTGCATTTCCCTTCTCTGTGGCAACTGAAACAGCAGTTCCAGAAGCTGTACCCAGAGGTTGGTGAAGTCTTTGCAGTCCCTGAGACTTCAGAACAGGAGGCACGTTCTACTTCAAGCCCTTGGAAATACTCAGCACAAGTAAAGAAAGTTCAGTCCAGTCCTTTTACTGCCCAAAGCAGAAGCAGCAACTGCAGGCCAACCCAACAAAGCAACAACACAGCAAAGGGGCAGTACCCCTCCTGGCAGCTCTTCCAGCTCTTCTTCTTGGCAGGTTCCTTGATGATTCCAGCAAGTTCTAAAGTTCTGGGGTCTGGGCCCCAATATTTATACTCAAAATCCCTTTGTTCTCTCAGGCAGAGAGTGTCTGTGCTTAGTCCAAAGCAGTTCTGTCCTCTCTGGCCCAGCTTCCTGGCAGGAGGTGGAGAAAGAATTGTGGAAGGCAGACATGGCCCATTCAGGTGAAAGGAAATCCCTTCCCTCTACTCTAAATGCAGCCTACGTCTATACAGCCTAGCCCTGACTCATCCAGACTCTCTGGAACCACTACACATCCCCAGCCCCAGGCACTCCAAAGCCAGACAGTCAATACACATCCTAGCAAAGGCACACAGTATGGCCAAGCATGAAAATACGTGGTATTTTCAAACACAGAAATATAAAAATCACCTTCACTAAAAGATGCATTTTGACATTCTAAGTACAGGCACACAAAAGTTTATTTTCCTACCTTGTTCCCAGGGGTAGTTATGTTTATAAGAGGTTATAAGCAAACTTCCCATTCTATACTAAGGGAATAGGTAGCCTTGCAATAATGAAAAATGAAATTGGCAGTATTTCACTATCAGGACATGCCACACACATCAGGACATGTCCCACCCTTCACATGCACTGCACTCTGCCCACAGGGGTACCTTAGGCCTCCTTTAGGGAAGGTTAGGGCCTGGCAAGTGGGTGCACTTGCCAAGTCGACATGGCAGTACCAGACTGCACACAGGCTCTGCAATGGCAGGCCTGAGTTACCTTTTCAAGGCTACTCACATGGGTGGCACAAGCAGTGCTGCAGACCCACTAGTAGCATTTGATTTACAGGCCCTGGAAAACTCAGTGCACTTTACTAGAGGCTTACCAGTAAAATAAATATGCCAATCATGGAAACACCAACCCATAATAACAATTTACAACAGGAGCACTTGCACTTTAACACTGAACAGCATTGAGAAAGTGCACAGAGACACTAAACCAGCAAAAACTAGAGTAAAAACCAGGGGGTCAGACAGAAAAAAGACAGGGCAAACACGACAAAAGATGTTAAGTCTAACACTGCCTGTGGGCTATTGATGTTCATTACTGTGGGCTATTGATGTTCGTTACTGCCTGTGGGCTATTAATGTTAAATACTATCTTGGATCATCAATGGTGATTCCTTTTCTGTCTGTGGCCACTGATGTCCATCACTGCCTGGGGTGGTTGATGCACGTACTGCCTAGTACCATTGATGCTCATTACTTTTTGCACCCCTTGAAGCTTCTTGCTATCTAGGTCCATGGATGCTTGTCACCCTCTGGAGCCATTAAAGCTTATTTTTGTCTGGATCCACTGTTTTAAACTACTGTATGAGGCCATTGAATCGTGGTACTGCCTGGGGACAGTGATGCTCATTTATAGTTGATTAAAAGTCATTGCGGCTCATTAGTGTTTGAGGCAGTTGATATAAGTTCTGTCTGGGCCATTAATGTTTACAACTGTCTGAGGAAAGTCCCAATCCAAAGTAAAAAGCAAGCTAGTCACTCACCTGGGACAACTTAAGACAGGTTATCCTATAGTAGCTGTGACTAATCAATTAAATATTTCCCCTAAATTAATGATAGTGTTTTTTGTTTTAATATTCACTATAAAAAAAGAAGAAACAAGACCTCTGACCTCCTGGTCAGGGTAACTGCTCTCCCCTCGCGCAGCTCCGTCCTTAAAGTACTGCCCCCAGCACCTTCTGGTCAACGGGATATGTGTTCTAGGCCCTCCTCCACCTGCAGGCTCCTGCCTGAGCCTCATCCCTGGTGGTCCAGTGGAAGAGCCTGCTCTTCTGCTGGTCCGCTCTGTCAGCCTTTTTCTGTGGCTGTTTTTCTGTCTTTTTCCTGCTTTCTGTCTTTTTCTGTCTTTTTTCTGCTTTGTGTCTCTGGCTCTGCCTTTTTGCCTATTTTCCTATTTTCTCTGTCGTCCTCCGTTTTGCTTTTCCCTCCTTCCTGCCGCTGCTGCCATTGCGGCTCCTCCCCCCTGGCGTGTTCCCGCTCTCGCCTCCTTGCCTGCGCCTCATCCCTGGTGGTCCAGTGAAGAGCCTGCTTCTGCTGGTCCGAACTGTCAGCCTTTTTCTGTCTTTTTTCTGTGGCTGTTTTTCTGTCCTTTTTCTGCTTTCTGTCTCTGGCTCTGCCTTTTTACCTTTTTGGCTTTTTTTTCCTATTTTCTCTGTCTGCCTCCGTTTTCCTTTTCCCTCCTTCCCGCCGCCCCTCCCCACCAGCGTGTTCCCGCTCCCACCTCCCAGCTGCTCTCCCGACCCCGACCCCTACTTAATGGCGGCCACTGTGTGACAAGGTGAGCAAGACCTCTGACCTCCTGGTGAGGGTAACTTCTCTCTCCACGCGCAGCTCCGTCCTTGAGGCACTGCCCCCAGCGCCTTCTGGGCACCGAGGTAAGTGTTCGAGGCCCTCCTCCACCTGCAGGCTCCTGCCTGCACCTCATCGCTGGTGGTCCAGTAGAAGAGCCTGCTCTTCTGCTGGTCCGCTCTGTCAGCCTTTTTTTTTCTTTTTTTCTTTGGCTGTTTTTCTGTCTTTTTTCTGCTTTCTATCTTTTTTCTGCTTTGTGTCTCTGGCTCTGCCTTTTTGCCTTTTTTTCCTATTTTCTCTGTCTGCCTCCATTTTCCTTTTCCCTCCTTCCTGCCGCTGCTGCCCCCTCAGCATGCTCCCGCCTCCCAGCTACTCTCCCTCCCCCGACCCCTACTTAATAGCACCCGCGGGCATCCGTTTCTCCTGCTAGAAACCCACCGCACACAAGCCGATGCCAGGCCTCCCATGCAGAAACTGGAACAAGATCACCGTAGACCACCTCACCTCTGCCCTCAGCTGCACTCCTCCCCCCTACCACGGCAGATGCCAACACTGCAGCCAACAACCTTCACCAATGGATCGCCAACTGCTCTAACATGCTCGCCCCCCTCCAGAACTCTGACAGACGACACAACACAAAAGCCACCTGGTTCACCACGCACCTCCGCGAATCCAAGTGCTCGTGCTGAAAACTGGAGAAAGCATGGAAAAACAGCAAAACCCCGGAAGCATGCATCGCCTACAGTGCCGCCACCATGGCACACCACCAACTCATCAGATCAACGAAGAAAAACTTAATTCAGGACAGAATCTTCTCCAACTCCCACAACTCCAAGTAACTCTTCACCATCATACAAGAATTCACCATACCCCACATTGAAACCACCGCATTCCCTCCCTCCCAGGACCTCTGCAACAAACTCAGCTCCTTCTTCCACCACAAGATCAGGACGGTCTATGATTGCTTTGATGACCAAGACCACAGCACCAATCCCACACCCTCCACCAGTGACGCCACTGAGCCTATAATCCTCACCTGGACCCCTGTCACCACAGTAGACACCGCAAAGACTATGAAAAGCATCCACTCTGGAGCACCCACTGCTCCTACCCGCCATACACCTTCCACAGGGCCACTTCGACCATTGCACTAGAACTACAACAGACAATCAACTGCTCCCTCGAAACAGGCACGTTCCCCAACGACAAGAAATGCGCCAAAGTCAATCCCTCCTCAAGAAGCCCTCCGCAGACCCAACTGACCTCAAGAACTACAGTCTCGTCTCTCTCCTCCCTTTTGCCGCTAAAGTCATTGTAAAAATCGTCAACACCCAGCCAATGCACTTCATAGAAATATACAACACCCTCGACTCATCTAAATCCGGATTGCGCAGAAACCACAGCACCGAGACCGCCCTCATAGCCGCCACTGACAACATCCACACCCTCCTCAATCAAGGCCACACTACAGCCCTCATACTAATAGACCTCTTAGCAGCATTCAACACCGTCTTCCACCGCACACTAACCGCCAGACTCCATGACGCCGGCATCCAGGGAACTGCATTAGACTGGATTTGTTCTTTCCTCTCTGGCAGAACACAAATAAGACTCCCGCCCTTCCTCTCTGAACCCCCAGCGATCAGATGCACAGTACACCAAGGATCCTTTCTCAGCCCCACGCTCTTCAACATCTACATGGCCCCCCTTGCAACCATCATAAGAAAACATGGACTCAACATAGTATACTATGCCAACGACACCCAGCTGATCCTCACCGTCACCAAGGAACCCAACTTCACCAGACACAGTTTCCAGGAAGGAATGAAGGACGTTGCATCCTAGATGAGCAGCAGCTGCCTGAAACTCAACTCGGTGAAAACTGAAGTCCTCATTCTTGGACCCACCCCCTCTGCATGGGATGACACCTGGTGGCCCCCTCCCCTCGGAAACCCACCCACACCCACGGACCATGCCCGCAACCTCGGCACCATACTCGACTCCTCACTCACCATGAACCGCCAAATCAACGCTGTGTCCTCCACATGCTTCAACACCCTCCGCATACTCAAATGTAACACCCCTCTGACTCCAGGAAGACCGCCACCCACGCACTCATCACCAGCAGGCTGGACTACATAAATGCTCTCTATGCCGGTATCAACAAAACTCTCCTTTGCAAACTCCAGACCATCCAGAACACCGCAGACAGACTCATCCTCAGCATCCCACGACATGACCACATCACCCAGCACCTCTGTGACCTCCACTGGCTCCCCTTCGAAAAAAGAATAGCCTTCAAACTGCTCACACACACCTACAAAGCCCTCCATAACACCGGACCCCAATACCTCAATGAAGGTATTTACTTCCACGCCCCGAAGAGAAACCTCAGCTCCGCCAACCTAGCCCTTGCCGAGGTCCCCTGGATCCACAGAGCTAGAACGGGTGGCAGATCCTTCTTCTACATCGCAGCCAAGACCTGGAACAAACTCCCCCTCAGCATCAGACGAAGCCCTACACTGCAAATCTTCAGAAAGGACTTCAAGACCTGGCTCTTCGGATTACCTCGGAGCTGCCCGAACCACCCTCCATCCACAGCGCCTTGAGGACCACATGGGTGAGTAGTGCGCTCTATAAATCCCTGATGGATTAATTGATTGATTGATTGATTGATTGATTGAAAGAATAAACAGTAAGTGGGAATTTCTACATTGCACTTTTCTTCATCAACCTCTGTCAATAAAATGCAGCTGAAAGTATCTCACATGAGGAATGTATAGATAGTCCACAGATATGTTACAGATATGTAATCTTAATACTTGGTAGCTTTGATGTAATAATGTCCATTGCAGATCAAGAGGCACATGGGTACACTCCATGCTGAGCTCTTTCCGTCTACAACCCCCTAGAGTGAGAGTTGATGTCAATGGATGTGATGCTAATGGATGACCAGATGCGCGCATGTCATTTCTCTATAAGTCAAGATGGATGGAGAGCAAATCCCCTGAACTGCTGTCTGCTGTAGCTTGTGTTAATCTATTTACAATGCTGTTGTAATGATGTTTACACTGTTCATGTTGTGGCATGCTGGACTTCTCCCCACGAACATCCCAGGGATTGCGAAACAATAGTGAAGAGAAAGTTGGGACTTAGAAAGCAGGTATGCCGGCCGATGGCTTGTTTCCTTTCATGGGTGTTAATAGTATAATAAACTCTTAATTATTGATTAATATCTGTGTTGTGTCATCACTACAAACGTATATACAGATGTATGTGAAAGTGGTGACCCTAACAATGTCTTCATTCTTATATTTGTGAGTAGTGTTGTTCTGTGGGCATCTAGCAGGTCTCCTTCCTCACCTGGCCAATCTACAGCAGCTGGCGTCTACTAATCATCCATCATCATAATAACTTTATTTCTATCTCCAAGATCTTAAAGGTACCACACATATAAGAATCATGTGAAAACATCCTAACGGAGCTTACAAAGTGTCAGAGATCCAAGGGAAATATGCAATAATAAACCAAGCAGTCGAAACGCCAATCTAAATATACATGTTATAGTGGGATGAAAAGGCATATAGCCTCCATAGTTTAGCACAAGATTAATAATTAGTCAGTCTCCTTGTGAATTTCAAAGCATGCCATGGTGGCTTCAGCTAGCAATGCAGTGTTGATAGCCTGAAAATGCGCTCTTTCCTTTCACCGCACAGCGATTCAGTCAGGTTCCACTAGTGACATTACTGAGCCAACCATTCCCTAGCGACTCCACTTTTCCTGTAAAAAAAAAAAGAAAAAATCACTTACGTCACTGGGGCACCATATGAAACATCAATCACTTGCTGCAAGTTGAGAGATATGCAGAGTGCTCTAGTCAAACTCAGGTAGCCAACGAGTGTGAATGGGTTATACATGACCTTACCAATGAGGTGGCTGTCACCTAGTGACCGGAAGAAAGCAGAGGAGTGCTAAAGATCCAAGCCCCGCCGGCTCATACCGGGTGCCAGAAAGGGGGTGTCATATCCAGGCTCCTCCTGTATTGTTTGTGTGGTTAGCTGGGAAAAGGAAAGCAGGAGGTCTCAGTCAGGCTTTGATCATCATTGAAGCTTCTTAACCTTCTTTGCTGGGACTTGAAGCTATGTTGGCTTCATCTTGGGATTCCTCTGAAGTAAAGGAGTTGGTGGCTCCTAGCTAGGGCGTTCTGTATTCTCCTGCATTCGGCATCAGGAGATGGTCACGACTCGCTTCCTCCCTGCAGTATGCCGGTGGAAGGAAGCGTCTGCAGACTGGAGCATGGACATTGCAAGTGGCCTTGCACATGTGCGGTGGAGAAGGGACATACTGTGCAAGTGCGTCCTTTCATTTTGGACTCGCGGGATCAGCGTGGTTCTTCCACCTCCTATGGATCAATTTAGGGAAGGTTGTAGCAGATTCGATTGATCTGTCCTGCAGATATTTTGAGAGCTTGGCATTTTGTTGAGGATAAAGAATGGTGAAACACTCTAATAAATGAAGGTATGCCTCCCCTTCTTCATCTGATTCTTCCTGCTCTCCTGATCCTTCCTCGCCACCTCTCAAGTGCCGCAGAGATGGCAGAGAGGATGAGGAGGAAAAGATTCAAAAAGTTGTGCCTGGAGACCTTAGCTGACTTTAATGGGTTTGTTGTTGGCTTGAGACTTCAGCTGAGTCTCTTCTAAGGCAGTTTCAGAGGCTGTCTAATGTTGGTTTGCCAATCCATCAATTCATTATCGATGTTGTTAAACAATAATGCAATGACCCTGAAAGCATTATGCTTCCAGAATCTTTGGTCAAGCTGTACTCTCTGGAAAAGTGGACAATATGTTGCCAGACAATGTACACATGAATTCCTTTGTGGCTAGTAAGCTGGGTCAGTCTTCCAAAGCTGAAGAAAATATTGTAAAGGATCCATCGGATAAGAAAGTTGACTCTGCACTTAAGAAAGTCTTCTAGGACTCTCACATTGCTCTGAGGGTTCTGATTTATGGTGCATACTCTGTGTAATCCCAGATTTCTGATTTTAAAAACATGTTCACAGCTGTTCAAAAGGATGTGAATAGTCTACTCTTGCTTGAGGATATAAGGCATCAGATAGAGTTCCTTTAAGACATTTTGTTTGATGTAATCAGGTCAGCAGCTCTAGCAAGTGGAGCATTCATTGCGTCTAAAAGGTATTGGGCCTCGAAGACTGAAATACTGATGCTGCTCGGAGGGCGACAGCCCTAAAGATGCCATTCGTAAGCTCTAGACTCCTTGGAGCTGAGCTGGCGGGGAGGAATCATTTTTCATCCTTCCAGTGGCAACCAGCAAGAGGTTCCAGTTCATCGAAATCAAGGTCTTCTTTTCATCAAGGGAAGACCTCTTCCTTCAAATCCTAGTAGAAGCAGAAACAGGTCACAAGAACCAGCACTCCTGATTATGCCGAGACAAGGGATTCTCTATAAAGGTTGGAGGTCAGACTAAGCAAATCGCTCCAGAGTGGCAAGGACTAATACAGGATTGACGTTTTGCCAGACCTTATTCCCACTGGGGCCATTCGTACTCTGCTTTCTCAAAAACAGATCAAGAGAGAAGCTCTCCTCAGCAGAGTGTTTGCTCTTCTGATGAAAGGAGCAATTGTTTCCCACAGGAACAAAGGGGCTTAGGAGTGTTCTCCATAGTTATTCTAGTCCTAAAATTATCTGACGATTATTGTCTGGTAATTGACCTAGAGAACCTCAACAATTTCATTCAGAGCATCCAATTCAAGATGGAAACCTTGCAACAGATCATTCCTTTAATTAATCTGAAACACTTTCTTATAACTTTGGACCTCACAGATGCTTATCTGCACATTTCTATTGTAGATTGCAGCACAATTTTCTGAGGTTCGCTGTAGGATATCACCATTGGTAGATAAAAATCCTCTCTTTTGGTCCTGAGGGTTTTTACATAGATTTTGTCTCCAGTGGCAGCTCATCTACATTTAACAAGGAATTCCAGGATTTCCATATCTAAACAACTGGTTACATCATGCTCCATAGTTGGAAGGAACAATTCAGATTTGGGATCATCCAAAAATAATCATCATGCATTTGGGTCTCCTCAATATTTCAAAGTGCCAACTACAGCCTTCCAGAGATCTGGTGTTCATTGGTGCTCACTTCAGAACAGACCTGCGAAAGGTCTTTCTCCCAGAAGAGAGGATTTTACGTCTTCAGTCGGTGATCCTCATATTGCTGTCCATGTTAGAGGCTCCACTCAGAGCCATAAGGCAGAGTTTCTTCACTCAGACTAGTGGGCGAGACTTCATCTGTACCCTCTCCTGTGTCATATCAACAACTTCTAGTCATCAGTATGACATCCATTAATCCACGGGACAAGCTGGTTCCACACCTCCAGATGTCCGGGTGAGTCTATCATGGTGGCTAGACGTGGAGACTTTATCAAGAGGGGTAAAGATTCTCCAAGAGCCTGACAACAAGAGCTATCAGTGCAAGTGGTCGACACTAGAGATTGTGAATCATTGAAGTGGCGGGAGCTATGTCAATTTCCAAACTTTGAGATTCTTTCAGATCCTTTTGCTGCACAAAAATGTGTTGGTCAAGACAGACAAACCGTGTCAGTTTCCTCCATAAACCATCAAGGGAGTACCCTTTCCATGAGTCTCAAGGACGTGGCAGTTCATTTGACTACTTGGGCAGAGAAGAACTTGTTGAATCTTGCAGCAGTTCACATCAGAGGAGTGGACAATGTAATAGTGGACACTGTAAGCAGGAAGTCCTTGTGTTCACAGGAACTCTCATTATCCAGAATACTATTCAGGAGAGCGAACAAGAGGTTCGGCAGACCTTCCCTGGACCTGTTTGCAATGAAGAACCGTTCTTTCCTTCGCAGGGTCTGCTCCGGGATTCCATTGAAGAGAGCTTGGTGAGGAGGAACACTAGTGATGGAGTGGCCTAAGCAGCTTCTTTACGTCTTTTTCTCCATTTCACCTTATACAGAAGGTTCTCTCTAGGCTACAGGAGTGGAAAGCAGATCTGGAGTTGGTGATTTCCTTTTGGTCATGGAGATTGTAATTCCCTTATCTTAAATCCTGACATTTCGACAGCCTGCGCTACTTCCGCAATCTCTGTCTCCTCTATAACCTTCTGTTCCATCTCTCCATCTGCAATACACAGTATTGGTTTAGAAGTCCAATTTAATAGCCACAGGATTTTCTCATAGATTGGCGGAGGTAATTCAGAGCTTTAGGAGGCCTTCGAAATTGAAATCATATTCTAGTGTTAGTGAGCGTCTTGGCCCGAACTGGAAACCCTGTGCCTACCTCCTGATTTGCTTTGGTTTGGCGTCCCTGTTGCTGCTCGACTCTCCCTCCAGCCGCCGCGCTTGTAATCTCCGCGGCCGCTGTGTGGAGGGAGACAACTACAACTCCCAGGCTCCCCGGCTCCCCACCACCGGAAGCTGCATCACCACCTTTCGCGCCTGGAGGCGCTTTAAAAACGACTCCACTCCCGGCGGAGCGGGTGTTAGTGAGCGTCTTGGCCCGAACTGGAAACCCTGTGCCTACCTCCTGATTTGCTTTGGTTTGGCGGCCCTGTTGCTGCTCGACTCTCCCTCCCGCCGCCGCGCTTGTAATCTCCGCGACCGCTGTGTGGATGGAGACAACTACAACTCCCAGGCTCCCCGGCTCCCCACCACCGGAAGCTGCTTCACCACCTTTCGCGCCTGGAGGCGCTTTAAAAACGACTCCACTCCCGGCGGAGCGGGTGTTAGTGAGCGTCTTGGCCCGAACTGGAAACCCTGTGCCTACCTCCTGATTTGCTTTGGTTTGGCGTCCCTGTTGCTGCTCGACTCTCCCTCCAGCCGCCGCGCTTGTAATCTCCGCGGCCGCTGTGTGGAGGGAGACAACTACAACTCCCAGGCTCCCCGGCTACCCACCACCGGAAGCTGCTTCACCACCTTTCGCGCCTGGAGGCGCTTTAAAAACGACTCCACTCCCGGCGGGGCGGGTGTTAGTGAGCGTCTTGGCCCGAACTGGAAACCCTGTGCCTACCTCCTGATTTGCTTTGGTTTGGCGTCCCTGATGCTGCTCGACTCTCCCTCCCGCCGCCGCGCTTGTAATCTCCGTGGCCGCTGTGTGGAGGGAGACAACTACAACTCCCAGGCTCCCCGGCTACCCACCACCGGAAGCTGCTTCACCACCTTTCGCGCCTGGAGGCGCTTTAAAAACGACTCCACTCCCCGCGTCGCGGGACCGCGCGCGGGGAGCGCCGGGCTAAGCCCGGGCAAAGGGCGGGCCGTCTGTGGCCGTACGGGGCAGGGAGAGGCAGGGCTGGGCCACCCTCCTTGGCCCTTCATTATACGTGTGCCCAATGTGGAGGTAAGAGCAGCCTAAAGCTGGAAAGAACGCTGGGGTGATTACGGGTTTGGTAAACGAACATCCAAATCATATCAGTTATTGTTACAGAGATATTGTTGGTGTAGACAGTCGAAATGGGGAAAAATGCCACCGGACTATCCCGTCCTAATACCAGGCAGAACAAATCTACAAATATCCCTCTTCCAAGTCTAACAGCCATAGACAGGATGTTACAAAAGACTATTGGGTCGTCGCCACAGCGATAGAGAACACGGAAAGACGCCTCTCACTTCCTATTGGCTTAGCCCCACTTATATTACCTGCTAATTCATCTACAGTTATGGCTAATTCCTTTGACTCTATGCTAACGACATCATATGCCGGATTACCAGGTGCAGACAAAAACCCTGAGACATTTAACAATAATCATACTTTGCACTCGGATTTGTCCCCCCTGGTAAGCAGACTTTCTACCACACCAGTATTGCAGGTGCAGGAGCAGGATTTAAGCATAGAACTCCATCTTGCTAATGATACAACGGATTTAGATGGCAACAAGACCAAACTGTTGACTAACACTATACGTACGGACAAGATACATGCTGCAATTTCGCCTGTTAGAACAAGAGGGCAAAAGGCCAAAAGTAAACAAAAGCACACCAATAAGGAGCAGATTGTACACAAACATAGGGGTAAAGGCAGCAGAATACATCATAAAACGGCACCAAATCAGCTGGGTCGAAAGGGGGAATTATGTGAAGACCAGTTAAGTGTTATAATGTCCAGCTTAATGGAAATAAGAATGAGGTTAGCAAAGACAGTTTCTGGGAGAGAATGAAGACGCTGTTATCAACACTCCTAGGGCCAATTAGTGAGAAAATGTGTGTTATTGAAGCTAGGGTAGGTTCTATTGAACAACATTTAACGCAAATTCCCTATTTAATTAAGTCCACCCAAGTTTTACCAGTTGCCCCTTTATCCGAATCCACCCTAAATAAGGTAGTGTCTGAATCTGTCCTATATACGATCGAGGGTGCCAAGGATAAGTCAAGAGGAACAGTTACACAACGTATAGCTCCAAATAACTTACCGGAAAGTATTGGTAATATTAGTAGTCGTCCCATCGATGGTGGAAGATGTGAAGGAATGGATAAAGCATTGTTGGAAAAAGGTGTTACCTTAATGGAAGGCATTGGGAAAGAAGGGGACCAAACAATAGACCAGATAAAGGGCATACGTTACCCAGAAGATTTTAAAAGTAACAACGTACCTTCTGTGATGAATTTGCCACCAGTTCTTTGCAATGTTCCCAGATTACGGGAAGGGCAATTTGAAACAAACGAAACCCTCAAAAACAAAACCCTTCACTGGTTAACTAAAAATTGTGGTTTCTCAATATTAGATGCAGATCAGATTATACTTACACAAAGAGTGGGGTGGATAGGCCCCACAACAAAAACATTTGACGGGGACTGCATCATAGGTAATTTTAGGTCACCAGTCTGGGCCCATAAAACTTTACTTAGAGCCCCTCCACCTTCTTGTCGGGAATTTAACACAACTTTACTGCCACTTGCCTATTTTTATAGACATTCATTGGGAAATAACCCTGTCACTAACCTTATGTCCTACCATTTGAGTAACAACTGGTTGCCCACAATACCGGTAACCCATCCAGTGCGATCCCCTCTACCACTATATAATAGGTTTCAATGTTTGTCACAAATGGAGGATAACGATTGACACACAAATATAGCGGGGACCATTGATTTGGGGAAGATGGTGAGTTCTAATTTATCTATAAGGCAAAGTGAAATAAGCAATACCCATTCTTTGCTTACGGATCCCATCATGATGAGTAAGTTACCGGTTATTAACGAGACTGATATTTTAACAACTAGCACATTTGTAGAGCCTTTTACGAGTGTGGATGTGCCCACAAACTTGAATAATGCTAAAGGAGCAATAACACAAGAGGAGTATACACTGACAACATGGAATATCGCAGGTCTTGGGAATAAATTACGCCAGATTTTATCACTTCCGGTAGCGATATAATGTGCCTACAAGAAACATGGTGCACAGATTTTGTCACAGTCGAAGGCTATACCTCTTATTGTGTAAATGCGACACCCTCTTCAATGGGGAGAGAAAAGGGTGGACTATTGATGCTTATTTCTACCAAATTGATTGGATGCAAAATCGTAACCTATTCATTTATTGGTAATCATAGTCAAGTTTTGCGACTATCATTCCCAAAGGGAAAGGACTTGGTGTTAATAAATCACTATAATAACAATTTTCACAAAGATTGGGGAGCTCCTTTAGACCCACTGGAAAAGGAGATAAACAGGGTACTGAATATTTCAAATAAACTGGCAGTTGTTTTGTGGGCGGGCGATTTTAATATTCAAGCATGCCCCGCTACATTTACTAACTCATGTGGCTATATGAAGACCTATACGATCGCAGTGGGGACTAAGGATGATATGCTACATTTCCCACATTGTGAATATGGTATGACCCTTAATACATTAATGGCAAAATTCGATCTTGAGCTGTTAGATTGTACTATGAGAAAGGGCCATATCAAATGTCCAACATTCACTGGCAGGGAAGCAAATAGTAATATAGACCATATCTTATTCTCGAAGAATAGTCCATATACGAACCTTTGGATATCCGAACAGGTGGTTAGTGACCACAATAGCATTTCTATAGTTCTGTTGGCCTGGGGCAACAGACTGACTAATACTGCCCATACAATCACAGATATTCTCCCTATTAGGCCGAATGGTATGAGAATTAAGTGGGATGGCATGGACCCACATAAGATACAATTGGATGTGGTTAGTAAATGCAGAGACAGTATTAATTACTGTCTCAGTGAAGAGGTTACCCCTGAAATGTTATGTATGGAATTTTCTAATATAAATAATGTGATTATGAATATTTTAACTAGGAAAACTAAAGGTCCGAAACAGGATGGAAAGAAGTGGTTTGATTCTGAATGTACGGAGATATTATTTAAATTAAAATCAGCATTAAGGTCTAAACCCCGTAATCAAATACTTGTCTGTAAGTTGCGAAAGCTGTCCTGGCCCACAAAAAGGTGATGAGATTAGGTGCCTGGGACAAATTAGGTATGGCAAGTGAAACCAATAATATAAAACTTTTCTGGGAAATTGTAAATAGCCCTTTTTTAAAGGATGATCATATTCCTGAACTGACGTCTTATGTTAACTGAACGGAATGGATTGAACACTTTTCTAATATTTTTAATCCAGATAAGGTTTTTTTAAATTCTCTTTTACTCAATGATTTTACATGGCCCACATTACCACTAATAATTAGTGTCGAGGAGGTGCGTGAAGGGATGGTAAACAGTAAAGGGGGCAAGGCACCAGGACCGGATGGTGTTCCGATTGATTTATATAAGGACGAAGTGGACCTTTGGGCACCAATCCTTACAAGAATTTTTAATGTTACCGCTATGGGGAATTTCCCAATATCATGGGCCGAATCATTAATTGTCCCCCTTTATAAAAAGGGTTCGCGCTCTGAAGCATGCAATTACCGCCCAATATCACTACTTGATTCCTCAATAAAAGTGATGAGTAGGGTGCTTTTAAAAAGACTGGAAACATGGGCCGAAGATTTAAAAATATTGACCCCAGTTCAATATGGTTTTAGGAAGGGCATAGGGACCATCGAACAATGTTTAAATCTGGATCTACTTATCAATAAATACACAGTGGTGAAAGGGGGTAATATGTTTTTATGCTTCGCAGACTTGAGTAGTGCGTTTGACTTAGTGGACCATTCGCTCCTTTGGTCAGTATTGCTCGAATTGGGGGCACCAAAGGAGATCGTATTCTTTTTAGCAAGGGTTTACGAGAAACTTTCTTGCAGCGTACAATATGGGCCTACTGGTGAGCGAACCCCATTCTTTACTGTGCGAAGAGGTATCAGACAAGGGTGTGTACTGGCACCTTTCTTATTTTCCCTTTTTATCAATCAAATAGCCTTGGTTTTAAATAATATTCCGGCTGATGCCCCCAAAATAGATAATACTGTTGTGTCTGTATTGTTATATGCGGACGATGCTGTCCTAATTTCACGCACCCCTTTGGGTCTGCAACGTCTTATTGATGCTTTTACTGATTTTATTAACGGCAGGAAATTGTTGATTAATAAACTAAAGACATTTACCATGATATGTGGCAAAAAATGAAAGTCACCGCGGTCCTTCTTTTTAGAAGGCTCAAAGATTCAAGCTGTTAAGACCTTTAGCTATTTAGGCATTAGCTTTGATGGAAATGGTAAATGGACCAATGAGCAAGAAAACATTAGACATAAAGTGATTAGAAATTCCAATGGTATTTTTCGTTTTGCTGCAAAAATAGGGGACCATAGAATAAAAGACATGGTAACTATATATAACGCTAGATGTGTCTCATCAGCCTTATATGGAGCTGGATTATGCGGTTATTCCTCTACGGCCCAACTCCAAACAAATGAAAATAATTTCCTTAAACGATTGTTATGTGTCCCGGCCGCAGCTTCATCTGATTTAATACATCAAGAAACTGGTCTCAAATATATATCAGATCTGGCTGCCTTACGCCCTTTATTATTATGGCGTTCAATTTGGCACAAAAAGGAAACTGAGTTTACACAGTCTGTAATTAAAGACTGCCTTAAGTTAGACCATTGTCCCCGCATTCCGTGGTTGAACTATATTATCTTCTGGTATAATATATTATTCGAAATTACTATTTCTAAAGTTTCAGATAATATAATACCGTTCTCCAAGAAGGAAATAAAACACACATTTTTGCTTTACAAGACGGAAGAAAGAAACAAATTGCATCGGACTCAAAAGACCTCTGTATTTTATAGGCAGTTAAATCTTAAGAGTGGATTCCAGACATATTTGGTGGACGTGACTAGAAAATCGCATCGATTTGTACTAGTACGTTTAAGGTTGGGCATTGTACTCCATCTTGTATCCTTCCCCGTAATTGGGGCAGGCTCTAACCTAAAGTGCCCTTGTGACAATGTTTCCAAACAAAGCTGTTGCCATTTTCTGCTATTTTGTAAATTTTATGCATTTTTAAGGAAATTTTATCTGAAACCTATCCTTTTAAAATACAATATTCGTTTAACAGTAGATGCTATGAAATTATTATGTTCTCTTCAGAGCCCAGATGTCTGCTTCCATGTTGCACTATTTATTTTGGAATGTAGAGCCGCCAGGAAATCCATAATTATATGATTAATGTGAAATTGTGTTCTGTTATAGCCTAATCTGTAGTTATGCACAAGTCACTTTACTATAGCGAGGTAGAACTTTTCTACTTTGTTATGGCCCATTTGTACCTATGCACAAGTCACTTTATTATGGTTAGGGAGAGCTCTCTACTATGATGAAAATTAATGTCTTTTGAGCAATTCCATATATTGTTGTAATATTGCAACGATAAGATTTATTTTGCACATACGCACAGGTCACTTTATTATAGTGAGGTGGCGCCTTTTACTGTGTTGGAAATTAATATTTTTATGATTAATGTGAAATTGTATTTTGTTATGGCCTAATCTGTACTTATGCATAAGTCACTTTATTATAGCGAGGTAGAGTTTTCTACTTTGTTATGGCCCTTTTGCACCTATGCACAAGTCACTTTACTATGGCAAGGGAGAGCTCTCTACTATGATGAAAATCAATGTCCCTTGAGCAATCTTATATATTGATGTAATATTACAATGACAAGGTTTATTTTGCACTTATGCACAGGTTACTTTATTATAGTGAGGTGGAGCTTTCAACTCTGTTGAAAATTAATGTTTATTGAGTATCTTTACATATGTAGTATCGACACATGCTTGATTTTATCCTTAATTGATGTAATATTTGTTTATTTATTGATGTATTTATGATTAGTGTATTACCACTCCCTGCGAGATTCTAGGGCCGGTTCAGGAATAACCTTTTGCTTTTTAAACTGTTTAAAAATTATGTGGTATAATATTTTATTGTATACTTTTTTTTTTGTTTAGCTTATATGGTTGTATTCATACAAACCGAATAAAAGCTTTTGACTTGACTTGACATATTCTAAACATTAAAAGTCCTTTAATAAGTGGTATCTGTTCTGCTCCATCTTGTGAATTCTCTGTGGTTTTACACTTTCTCTTGGGTGGGTTTCACCTTAATCTTTCCTTTTCAACCTTGAAGTCTCAGTAGTTTGCAAACATGGCTTTTATGGAATTTTTTTTAACAGAGTGGTGGTGGATTCTCTAATATCTATATTGTTTAAAGGTTTTCCAGTGGCTGATCCTGTTTTACATCCTCTCTCTCCTGCATTGGATCTTCTTTTTGTATTAAGGTCTTTACATATTCATCCTTTTGAGCCACTGGAGGAGATGGTTTAAATATTTCTATCTTATAAGGTCCTTTTCTTGGTGTCAATTACATTGGCATATAGAATTGGAGAATTTGGTGACTTGAGGTGTTGTCCTCCTTTTATCAGGTTTATCAGATGATATGGTTATTAAACCTGGTACTGCCTTTATTCCAAAAGTTAACTCGGGTTTTCATAGGGTTTATAGAGATTATTCTTCTGCTTTTTCTGTTCTTCCACTTCTGTTGCTCAAGACAAAATGTTGAGTTCCTTTGATGTTTAAAGAGCTCTCTCAATTATATTGACAGGTCTCAACATTGCAAAAATACTGATCATCTGTTTGTATTGTTTGGTCAATCTAGAAGAAGTAAGAAAGCAACAACAAGGAATTTTAATAAATGGAGCAAGTCTACCATATTGCTTTCAGGACAACAGAGTACGGTAAATATTCCTGTTCAATTGTGTGTGTGTGTGTTTGTACTTGTATAGCGCACTGCCACCCCCAACGGGGGTATCCTGGCGCTTTTACTCATACCGCTGTGGAACCCTTCCTGGTCTTTCCCTGTGAAATGTCCACTCCTGGGCACCCCCATGGTGAAGACAGGCATCCCAGCGCTGCTGGGGCCGTTGTGGAAATTAAGCAAGCTATTGCCCAGAGTTGCAGCGTGGGACCCATGTTTAGAATAGGCACCAAGGCGAGAATTATCAGGTCCGAGGAAATTGAATCCAAGACCCGCCGAGGCGGGGGATTGAACTCTGGTCCCAGGCCAGAACTTTGCTGGTCAGAATTGCTGGAAATATCTATACATGAGATTTGCAGAGTGGCAACATGCAGGCCAGGTATTCTGAAGAAGGTACCCAGGGGTGCCACTTTTATGCATGGCACTAGCTTGTGGATAGGGGTAACTCCCTCACCAATAGAATGAAATTTCCCTATGGCAATCCTACACACTTTGACATCATTTCCTAACGGTTTGGGACTAGCAATTCCACAAAGCCCTGCTCTGCCAAAATTCAACATGGCAGAAACTTTCTCCTTCTGGTCAGAGCTCTAGGCACAGCGCTGCGCTGTGGCAAAGGAAGCGAGGAACTCTGCCTGCAAAATCAGTTCTGCGACAGGATTTTCCCCCACTGGGGTTGGTGATCTTCTGAATACTTAGACAACAGCAAGACATGCTTAGGTGTGATTTACATCTGCCTGTGACTGGGGCTGCCTCTTTGAAGCTTGTACAGTTGGTTGGCACATCCCCCAGTTCATCCTGTCAGGACAAGGTCACACCTCCTCCCAGCCAAGGCCTTTCTGTTCACTTTCCTGGAAATTATTCCCACCCCCAGAATGCAGCCAGGTGATAATTGGGGATTAACTCTCTCAAAGGGCTACTAGAGGCTTTAGGCAGGTTAATGTCAACTGTCTAAAAGTGGTATTTTCAAAATAGCAATTTAAAATCCAATTTTACCATCAGATTGGATTTTACATTTCTATTAATTTGAGTCCTTAAACCACTGTTCTAGCTATTCTCAAACTGAAGTGTGGTATTATAAGGTGTTATAAAGTAACCCAGTGCTTTTCTATGGGAGTGCCCACCTTGCCACCAGGAAAACCGACTTTGGGGACTTTTCACTGCCAAGAAATGTAAAACTTAAGTACGTGTCCTACTTTTTAAATACCATAAACCCAGCCCTTTGGGCACTTAGGGGCTACCTATAAGTATTAAAAACAAAGGTTTATGCTTGGCAAAAGGTTTATTTTGCCAGGCCACATTTACAGTTTAAAGACTGCACTACAGTGCAGGCCCAGAGTCATGTTTTGACTTGTTACTTTACTGGTAGCACTATAAATGCTGCAGTCCACTGGTGATATTAAACTTACAGGCCCTGGGTACACAGAGTACTATATACTAGTGACTTATAGGGACATTAAATATGCCAATCAGGGATTAGCCAATTCTACATGTTTTTAGGGGTCAGAGCACTTACACTGGGCACTGGACGGCAGCGCCCCAGTGTTCAGAGTCCATGCACCAGGAGTAAAATCCAGAAAAAAGTGGAGAATGACCAAATAAAAAAGTACATTTTGTTACACTGCATCTTTAGTATACCTCATTACTAATGACTGGAATGAGGACGATGGATGTGGGGGTAATTCCATGGTCCCCTGCTAGTAATCTTCATTACGCTTAGTCCATCTAGTCGCCACCACAGTGATTACATTCCAATCCCGTACCTTACTCCTGTCCCTTTATGAGGGTTTGGATATACACATATACAACAACAGACCGATTCAGGTGGGAGACTGCCTATTTCTAAGCTAGAAATCAGCTTAATTTTAGTAGTCCTCACACCTCCTGAAATTGTGTCTGCTTCAATAAACGTGTATGGGAAATAAAGGGCCCTGATTTTTTTCTTCCAAAAACATCCTCTTTCTAATTTCATAATGTTGCCATGTATGTATATAAAGGAGGAGCATGAGAGTGCCACCCCCTTTTATGCACCCAAGTATGGGTGGCAGGGCTTGCATTTTAGGATCCTTCCTGCTTTATTCCTGTTATGAGGTAGTAGCTACTCAATAGTAATTATCGTGCGAGGACGAGATGGATTAAGGGTAATGAAAATTACCAGGAGGTGACCAAGGCATTCTTGCTTTTTATTTATATTTTGTTAACTACATGCAAACAGAACCGATTCAGGCAGGAGGCTCCTGATTAGTGAAGCCAAAAATGGCTTTATTTTGGCAGTCTTCCACCTAAAATTGCTTCTGCATCAACAGAAGCCAATGGAAGAAATATGGTCTCACGGTTTGTTTCTTCTAAATCTCCCACTTTGTTGTTCTAAAATGTTGGCATGTATGAAAGTGTACTACAAGTACCAAACTACAAGTACCATAATGCAAAGTTTGGTTGAACAACTCACTTGAGTTTTGCAAGCATTTCCTCACATACCATTTTGTGTACAGGTAAGGCAGTGTGGGTCTTTAATAAGGTGAGTGTGTATAGCTCATTGACAAGAAACTCAGTAGTGCGTGAGAAGGGGGGCAGAGATCGCACTCGCTTGGTATTTCATGATGGCGGCATCCATGACAGCCAGAGGGGACTCGGTAGACTAGAGATAGCGGTGGTCATCTTTGAAGTACTATGTTATCTCTTCGATACGATGGATACAGGGATGTGGAGACATGTGGGACCACACTGAATAGGCTTTTACTTTAGATTTTGAAGTCATTGTGTTTTCCTTTTGTGTACCATATTCGTCTGTGCGCCAACATTCATGTAACAGCTACAATCTAATTTTGTATTTAAGGTCATCGCGTAGAATCCGAGTAGTTTTAAAATTAAGGAAAGTGGGAGAGCCTATTGTATGTTCTCTTATATACCTGTGCCCCCGGCTCAAATCCTACTTTCTTTCGGAAGCAGAGGTCTTCCAACATGGCCGCCGCGTGCGTCTCTACCGCAACGTCCTTCTTCCATGTCTATGACGCAGCCAAGGTGGCCGCGCGCTGGTGCAGCCGAGCCCCACAGGGACAGCCATGGAGGGAGATCAGGCGCAGCTACGTAACGTGAGTGCAGGGAAAGGGAGATGGGGCGGTTACTAGGCATGGTGGGGTACTGTAGTCTAAAAGGGGTTTCTGAGAAATGGATGTCCCCTGGAGGCGGGGGCGGAAGGGGGCACACACCTCAGAGGGCATGGACTGGACCCTCTCTTTAGGGAGGGCCGCCTCTTCTCTGTTAAGGACTGCAGTGACCGCCTTCCATCTAAATGAAGACCTGACTCCAGAATCAAAAGAGACATTTTAATGCAGAGGCTGAAATTGAACTATAGAAGTGCAGGTACTCCCTTTCCCAGAGCACCTGTGTGCTACTGAGAAGTGCTGGCCCTCTCCCATTAAAAGTGATGAACCCCCGCTGACAGGTACAGGTACTCCCTGTCCCAGAGCATCTCTGTGCTACTGAGAAGTGCTGACCCTCTCCCATTAGAAGTGTGAATCCCCGCTGACAGGTGCAGGTACTCCCTGTCCCAGAGCACCTCTGTGCTACTGAGAAGTGCTGGCCCCCTCCCATTAAAAGTGATGAACCCCCGCTGACAGGTGCAGGTACTCCCTGTCCCAGAGCATCTCTGTGCTACTGAGAAGTGCTGGCCCTCTCCCATTAGAAGTGTGAACCCCCGCTGACAGGTGCAGGTACTCCCTGTCCCAGAGCACCTCTGTGCTACTGAGAAGTGCTGACCCTCTCCCATTAGAAGTGTGAATCCCCGCTGACAGGTGCAGGTACTCCCTGTCCCAGAGCATCTCTGTGCTACTGAGAAGTGCTGGCCCTCTCCCATTAAAAGTGATGAACCCCGCTGACAGGTGCAGGTACTCCCTGTCCCAGAGCATCTCTGTGCTACTGAGAAGTGCTGGCCCTCTCCCATTAGAAGTGTGAACCCCCGCTGACAGGTGCAGGTACTCCCTGTCCCAGAGCACCTCTGTGCTACTGAGAAGTGCTGGCCCTCTCCCATTAAAAGTGATGAACCCCCGCTGACAGGTGCAGGTACTCCCTGTCCCAGAGCATCTCTGTGCTACTGAGAAGTGCTGGCCCTCTCCCATTAGAAGTGTGAACCCCCGCTGACAGGTGCAGGTACTCCCTGTCCCAGAGCACCTCTGTGCTACTGAGAAGTGCTGGCCCTCTCCCATTAAAAGTGATGAACCCCCGCTGACGGGTGCAGGTACTCCATGTCCCAGAGCACCTCTGTGCTACTGAGAAGTGCTGGCCCTCTACCATTAAAAGTGATGAACACCCGCTGACTGGTGCAGGTACTCCCTGTCCCAGAGCACCTCTGTGCTACTGAGAAGTGCTGGCCCTCTCCCATTAAAAGTGATGAACCCCCGCTGACGGGTGCAGGTACTCCCTGTCCCAGAGCCCCTGCGTGCTACTGAGAAGTGCTGG
Organism: Triturus cristatus; assembly: GCF_964204655.1. NCBI lineage: Eukaryota > Metazoa > Chordata > Amphibia > Caudata > Salamandridae > Triturus > Triturus cristatus. The sequence continues at coordinate 1,615,958,936 of NC_140591.1, forward strand.
CCCCCTCCCATTAAAAGTGATGAACCCCTGCTGACAGGTGCAGGTACTCCCTGTCCCAGAGCACCTATGTGCTACTGAGAAGTGCTGGCCCTCTTCCATTAAAAGTGATGAACCCCCGCTGACAGGTGCAGGTACTCTCCCTTTCACTAAAGAAGTGCAAGCACTCAGTACCCGTCAATTTAAAATACTGGTTTAATGGAGAAATGAGAATCCAGCCGCACAGCAATTCAGCAAGTAACTTTCAAAGGGAGAACCACGTGGACGTTGAAGACAAATACATTGTGCACATAGAGACATGAACAGCATCGAAAGCAAAACAATACAGGCGTATAATGGTATATACGAAGGCGGCGAAACATACAAGTACAGGAATTACTGGATCATGTTAAGAAAGAAGGGCACTCTCTTCCTTGTGTGAAGCGGGAATGATCACTAGACCTTGTTGGAAGGGAACAATCACTGGATGCCATGAAAATGGAAAGGGCACTGGACCTTGGGAGAAGGGGTTCTGAATCTGGTGCTAATAATAGTTGATGAACCACTGGGAATAAGTGTCTCCTTTTCAAAACCAAAAATCACGACTTGCAACTGACCCTAAGTTCCAACTGTTGATACTCTTGTTAATAAACCAAGAGGGTTATTAGCGAGAACAGAACTGTCTGAGTCTCTCATAGACTTAGTCTAAGGTGATTTATAAACTGTAGATCACTGTATTCTTACAGTTATCACCTCATTGTTTATTAAAGAAATGAGGTTTCATTGCAGAAAGTAAAGTAGTTACTCAAATAGATTAGCAAGCTGGCTTACAAAACGTCACTCTCCAAAATAAAGCTCAAAAAGCTCTCCGGACAGAGCAATAAAGTTGAACTCGCATGTCTCAGACAGAGCAAATATCTGCTAACAAAACATCGAAGCCAAAGTTTGCAGCAAAAAATCTAAGCAAAATTCATGTTAAACATGGCTTTCTCTGGGAGGGACTAGGGGGGGGTAGTCAGACTTGCGCGCCGCACATGTTTCCTTTCCTCATATTGTGGTGGTATAGGAACGTCCGATGTACAGTCATACTATGCGGCCTCTCAGCTACAGGTGCGCAACGGCTGCCCAAGAGAAGAATCTGCATATAGATATAGTGAAGAGAGATGGCTTTTGGGAGACCCATTGGTACATAAATTCCTATATGGACGGGCTAATACCCAGGCCCTCCATTTGGCCAGAAGGGTGGATCTTGCAGTATGGCAACAGTTTCTTCACCGTATCGGCTGGCTAAATAGGCTCACAAGCAGTGCCCCACTATGGTGCAACTGCCTCCTGAAACAATTCCAAGGCTTTCAGGGCTTTCAAGGATGGGACCGAATTGGGATTTCTACATTGGGGGACGTCCTACAGGGCACTACTCTTAAATCCTTCTCAGGCATACAGAGGGAATATTCTATGCCACGCACCCAATTTTATAAATATTTACAGTTCCGTTACGCATTTCTTCCCTATCTCAAAAACCTCACGGACCTCCCTGAATTCAGCCCATTGGGGGGAAACTTCTTATGGGTGACCTACAAGATCATAAAATCTCTAATATATATCAAACCATAGTTACACCCAGTGTATCATCACTAGAGTCCCTTCAAGAGGCTTGGCAGGCTGATATCGGCCTGTTAGACCTGGCACCATTGGCGTGGGTCTCCCTTCCATTTTTTCGGTTTTGTCTCCTCTGTGTTTGCTGGTGTTAGATGCTCTGGGCGCTGTGCCACTGCCATTCAGTGCCACAGCGCGAATACTCCCTATTGTAAATTGACTGTATGAATTGGTATAATCCTAATTGACCCAAGGAACATGATAGGAAAGTCGAATTTGGTATGCCTGAGCTCCAAATATTAAAGCGCATCTTTTAGTGACGATTATTTTTATATTCTGTGTTTAAAACTACCACTTTTGGGAAGTAGGTATTTTCTTGCCTAAGCCTTCCTGTTTGCTCTGCTGTTATGTGTATTGGCTGTCTGGTTTTGGAGGGTCAGGACAGGCTGAGACCGACCTGGATTAAATAGAGAGATCTGCAGTTGGAGTATGGGGAGGGGTGACCCTTTGATCTCAGCAGGGCTGTGCCTGGCAAGGTGAATGATGGCTCCACCTCCCACTGTGCGTCTGATGGCAGACCCCCTCTCCCTGAAAGGCAGGATGTAGCCTCGTAAATAAAGTGCTCCAGGACGACACCAAACTGGTTCTGGCTGGGTTCAGTGATTTGTGACTTTTTGAGAACAAAGACTTTTGGAGTATAAAGATCTGTGCTAAAACCCCTGCATAGTGTGTTACTTCTGGATGTCAAGACGAACCTCTGTCCGTGTAACGAGAGGGAAAGGACTTTTAAACTTTTATCCATCTTGCTGAAGCAACTACCCAAGGGCCTGATTTGAGCTTGCCTCCTGCTGAAGTCTCAGGGACATTAGACTTCACCCCTCAGCCGTCCGGATTGCTATTTGAGAGGGATTCTACTCGCTGTTGAGGCCTCTGTTGAGAATTCCAGAGCCTCTGGTTCTACAGCGGGAAATGCGGGCTGAAAGTCATCGCATCGCTATTGTGGGCCGCCGCAGCTGAGGAGCTGTTGCCGCTGAGAGCCCGCATTTGCCTGTGTCTCCAAAGTTATCTTGACCGCTATTGTGGGCCGCCGCAGCTGAGGAGCTGTTGCCGCTGAGAGCCTGCATTTGCCTGTGTTTCCAAAGTCCTCGTGATCGCTATTGTGGGCTGCTGTAGCTGAGGAGCTGTGCCGCTGAGTGCCCGCATTTGCCGTCCTACGAGAATCATCGCTATTGTGGGCCGCTGCAGCTGAGGAGCTGTGCCGCTGAGTGCCTGCATTTGCCGTCCTACGAGAATCATCACTATCGCGGGCCGCTGCAGCTGAGGAGCTGTGCCGCTGAGTGCCCGCACTAGTCACCACTTCGATGATCTTGCTATAACCTGTGGGTGCCGCTGGGTGCCTGCCTCTAAGCCCCGTCCCAGGATTATCATGAGTGCACGCCGCAGACTGCTACAGCGGGGAGCTGTGGCCGCTGTGAGTCCGCCTGTCACCACCGCGGCTTCCTTGTGAGGCTGCGTGCCGTGCCCCTTTAAATCTCAGGTACATTGTACATCACCGGGTCGCGTGGACCCCGGCCTCAAACTAAGTAAGTTCCACACGGTTTTTGAGTGCCTCTATTGCTTGGAAGTGAATCTGTAATTATGTGCATTGTGGTTTCTTGATCGCTTTTGAGCCTTGTGTTAAGCCTATATAAAGATACTTATTTTTCTATAGTTACTTGTGTGGTGTCCCTTTGTAGTGTCTTCACTGCATTGTTGTGTATGGTCATAAATGCTTCACACACAGCCTCTGAGATAGGCCTGTCGGCTTGTGCTACGTTACCACAGAGTTGAGCAGGGGTTATCAAAGGGTGTAGGATACTCTGACTTAGGAAGAAGGACCCCTATTTGGACATCGGCGCCAGCTGCTGCCAACTGAGGACCCCCATTTCTAACACGGCCCGATTGTTAATTATGACTGGAGCGAGGCTCTGGAGTCCCTTTGAGGAGCTGCCATCTCTTCACAACTGTGGCTGATACAGCAAGAATATTTGCATAGAATATATTTTACTCGGGTACAGCTTTATAGAGCCGGGCTCATTGCGTCCCCTACATGTTTATGCTGGGGAGCGGAAGAGGCCACCTTTTTACATACGGTGTGGACCTGCGCAGTGCTGGACAAATTCTGGAAGGGAGTTTATAGATGTTCATCTGAGGTACTGGGATGGCCAATAGGCAATACACCACAAATAGTCCTCCGTCATATTGCAGAAGATATTGGGGGCTGTAGATATAAGCGCCACTTGTTGTTCTTAGGGTTAACCCTGGCCAAACGAGACCTCGCACGCTCCTGGAAAACACCCCCTGCACCACTATTAGGGGTTTGGAAACGGGGCCTAGACTTTTGCATGGGATTGGAAGAACCCGTCTTCAAGGCCCGGGACTGCCCTCAGAAACACAGACGTATATGGCAGCGTTGGGCGGACTATAGAGATATTGTACTGACCCCTCCGATTCCCTCACCCACCTTACTGGATATGCTATCTCCCTCATAACGCTGTTTTTATATATACTGTCACCAAATTACTGATTGTGTAGATAGGCCGAGACAATATCCAGGGACGGGACTATCTTGCAAAGTTATAATTCCATTCAGCCTCGATCGTTTGTGGTTATACTGTTGAAATAAGTAACTGTAATTTTTGCTTATACATGTAAACTTTACTTTTGATCAATGATTGTATACTGGGGGTCCTGGAGCACAATATTGGCAAGAAAAAAAACCTCAAAGTATGTTTATAAAAAAAAATCTAAGCAAAAAATATAATAAAGTACGAAGGTGTGAAGTCAAAAGCCTGGCGCATCTCCAAATAACACACCCTTTTATGATGATTTTGGTACAGAAGGCACACGTCTCATCATCTATTTAAGCCTGGCTTAAATCTTACCTTTAAGGCAGAACTCAAGGTATTTTTCTTTCCCCATTTACTTTTGCCACAAAACCTCTAAACCTCTTGATTGTGAGGTGCTTTAAGGCTCTGCTTTGACGCTTACCCTTTTTGAATCAATCAGTATTTGTATGGCACAGCACTGTCACCCTTGGGGGTATCTGGGCATGGAGGCAGCCATGTCAGAGTCGATAAAAGCCAGGTCTTGAGGTGCTTTCTGAATACTGGCAAGGAGGGAGACGATTGGAGGGGGAGGTCGTTCCAAGTCATCGCGGCGATGTAGTAGAAGGAACAGCCCCTGCTGCTATGAGGGCAAGTGAGGTGGAAGGCGCAGGTGCCTCAAGGGCAGGTGGAAATACAGTCGGCGGTTTATGTAGGTAGGTTCTTGGTTGTGCAGGGCTTTGTAGGTGTCCCTGAGAATCTTGAACTGGCATCTTTCCTAGATGAGGAGCCAGTGGAGGTTTTTTAGGGTAAGAGAGATTTAGGTTAGTATGGGAAAGTTAAGGATAAGTCTGGCAGTGGCGTTTTGTATGGTCTGGAGTCTTCTAAGGAACTGGGTGGGTATCCCGTCGCAGAGAGTGTTGTAGTCGAGGGGCTGGTTCTGAGGGCCTGGGTGACGGTCTTTCTGGTGCTTCTTGGGATCCATTTGAAGACTCTACAGAGTATGCGAAGGGTTTGGACGCAGGAGGAGGCAACAGAGTTGACTTGTCGTTTCATGGTCAGTTGGTTGTCGAGAAGGAAGCTGAGGTTGCATGCATAGTGTGGGTCCTAGTTCTTCTGGCCACAAGTTGTGGTCCCATTTGGAGGTGTTCTTCCCAAAGATCAGTACTTCAGTTTTGTCAGAGTTTAGTTTAAGGGAGCTGTCTCTCTTCCAGTTGGCTATGTTGGTCATGGTGTTGCGTAAATTTGTTCTAGTGTTGGAAGGGTCATCGGTGAGTGAGAGGATGAGCTGGGTATCTGTGTAGGAGATAATGTTGAGACCGTGGGCCCTGATGTTTGCGTGGGGGGAGTCATATTGATGTTGAACAGGGTGGCACTGAGGGATAATCCTTGGAGCACGCTGCATATGATGCCCTTGAGGGCAGAGTTGAATGGTGGTGCTCTGAGTGCGTCCTGACATGAATGAGAGGATCTGCTTGAGGGAATGATGTTCAATGCTGATTTTGTGGAGTCTGTTGAAGAGGGTGCAGTGGGAGACTGTGTTGAACACTGCAGAGAGATCGAGGAGGATAAGAGGCCCCTGTTTGTCCTTGATCAAGGAGGATCCTGTTGTCAGTGGCGGCGATCAGTGTAGTCTGTGCTGTGGTTGGCACAGGATCCGGATCGTGAGGCGTTGAGCAGCTGGTTTCATTCAAGGTGGTCGGGGAGTTGATGGCTTTCTCAAGAACTGTTGCTGGGTATGGGAGCAGGGAAATTGGTCGGTCGTTTATGAGGTCGATGCGGTTGGCTGAGGGTTTCTTTAGGAGCGGTCTGACATCTGCATGTTTCCATTCGTCTGGGAAGGTAGATGGTGATGGAGGTTTTGAGGATGTTGGTGAGTTCTGTTCCGAGGATGTTAATGAGTTCTGTGCCAATCAGGTTGGCTTTGAGGTTGAAGAGGTGGTGGGGGCATGGGTCAGTGGGTGTCCCGAAGTGGATGGAGGACATGATGGTGGTCTGAATGTCAAGTGGTGCCCATGTTGTTACGGTAGGGCATTTTTCACCGGTTGGATAAGGTTGTTTAGCTGATTGTGGTGGGATGGAGTTCGAAGTTGTTGTAGATGGTGGCAATCTTGCTGTGTAAATGGTCGGACAGGGAGTCGCAGAGTTGCCGGGAAAGTGGACAGTGTTTTCTGTGGCTGCTGGGATGGAGAATTCCTTGATGATTTTAAAAAGTTCATTAGTATGGTTTGCTGTGGTGTCGATGCAGTCAGGGAGGGCCGCCCTTTTGGTCTCCTTGAAGTGCCGGTGATAGTCGCTGAGGGCTGTTTTGTGCGCAGCTCTGTCAGAGGGGTCCTTGGTAATGGACCATCGCTTCTCGAGTCGTAAGCAATTCCGCTTGGTGGTTCGGAGCTCGGGAGTGTACCAGCCGGCTTGCCTTGAGGTTTTGTTAGTTTTGCTCTGTTTCAATGGAGTGACCCTTGTCGATGCTGTTGCTGAGTAGTTGCGGACGGGCTGGTTGAGATCGGTTGACATGTCGGGAGGTGTGTGGCGCTGAGGGTTTGGGTCCATTGGCTCTTGGTTACCTTGTTCCAGCTACGGTGGGTGGTACTGTGGTGGTGTGTTGAGCGGTGGAGATGGTAAGGTGGACTATATAGTGATCGTTCCAAGTAAGCTCCGTGGTGTGGGTGAATTTGATACTGTCGCTGGCGGAGAAGATGGTGTCAAGTCTGTGCATGGCTATGTGGGTGTGTTCAGTAAATAGTTGTGTGAGGCCAAGGTTGTTGAGGTTCTCCAGAAGGGAGGTGGAATTGGGGTCCTTGGGGTCCTCTATGTGGAATTTGAGGTTGCCGAGCAGGCCGTAGTGGAGGAAGTGGATGGGGAGTGGGGCAATGAAGTTGGCAATGGCTTCACAGAAGGCTGGTCGGGGTTCCGGTGGTCTGTATGCAGGGATTTGTAGTAGGAAATTGAGGTGCTCCATGAGTGGTGTTAGGTTGTTATTCATGGCGGTGCATTGGATGGATTCCTTGTATATTATGCCGATTCCTCCACCTTGTTTGTTGGGGCGGTCTAGATGTATCATCTTGTAACTGTCGTTAGGGGCGATGTCGGGGTTCGAGGTGGGGTTGAGCCACGTCTGGGGCGAGTGTGGTGATGGTGTTTCAGATATCTGTGGCACCTTTGCTGAGGGATCGTATGTTGAGCAGGAAGCATTGGAGTGGTTCCGAGTTGTTGGTGGTCTTCCGGGTTTGAAGTGGTGCAGGGCTCGGCTTGAGTTGAAGGTCCTGTGTGGCTGGAGAAGGGGCAGTGGTAGCAGGCAAAGTGTGCATTCTTGGAGCTTGGACAAGACGTGAAGCAGTCGGAATTGCAGCGTCGAGAGTTAAGAGACAGGAGTTCCTCGATGGAGTAGTGGCGGATGGTGGGGTCCTGGGCCGATCCAGGCTTGCCTTTGACGCGTCAGTGGTGTGACCCGGCTACGGCCTTCACTAAATAGGTCTGTGAAAGGGGTGCTGGGAAGGCGGGAATGGGGTGGAGCGGGGAAATGGTGAGGCGGGAAAACAGCGAGGCGGCCTGGGACATAGCAACTTGAGGTGCTGGCTTACGGTGTAGTCTACTGTGCAGGCAGGTGTCTGTAACGGTGACTGCTGATGGCAGGGAGAGCTGGCGAAGACCCTAATGTTTACTTTGTACCTCTTGCAACTTTTGTGGAAGCCTGGGGCTTGTGGGTGATTTCCTATGTTGATGATACACAGCTTCTTCTGTCCTTTCAGCATAATAATGTGGAAGCTTTGAATTCTTTTAAAATTTGTTTAAGATCGGTGTGTGAGTGGATGAATAACAAGTGCCTTAAATTGAATTCCGATAAAATTAAAATCCTTTTCTTTGGCATCCGCAGGCCTTGAAAAATCATAACAATGTTCCTAGAGCTGCAGGTCTAGTGACTTAAATAATCTACTCAACCTAATTATAATGCTCTTGATCCATAAACTGGCTTCATATTCTGTGATCCTCAGCAAATATATAAATTTTTCTAAGCTGCCATTTTCTTCTTGATCAGATATGAGAGCACCTTCAAATACGCGAGTTGAGCATGTCTGCTGTACAAAAAAACACTTTTGATTTAATAGACTAAGCATTTGCTCCAAAAATAATACAAAGCTAGCTACATATAAGATGCATATGACCGCTGACTTGCCTCTTAGTTCATTAACGGCATTATCATCAGGACGGGGGCAGGAATGTTTCCCAAATCATGATGCAAAACACTTTAAATAAATACATACCTGAAGCATAAAGTGGTAGCACACTTCTTTTTAGTGTGCAGATTTTTAATTGAAATGGCCACAACTTTTCCCCGCTGATATGTTTACTGATAAAACTATATAGTGTATGCGGGAGGGGGAGAGGGGTCGTGGGTCTGATGTTCCGCAGACCGGGGGGGGGGACGAACAGGGATACCAATTCTCACTCTTCCAATATCCGTTTTGGTACCATGTATGGGGACTAGTTCCCCGGTGTCCTTAAAATGCCAATAAAGTCTGTTGTAAAAAAAAAAAACTATATAGGGTATGTTTGTAAATCGAGTTTCTGCAAATATTTTGTCATTTGTACATCACCAAGTCAATTGTTTTGCTCCTACTTAAATCTTTGTTTGCATTACACTTCTGAATTATAAAAAAAATATTTCGTAATCCCTGATATATTTTGAAATACTTGTACTATTCATTTACAAGCTGTTTAAATGTTGTGTTAGGAAAAAAGACAAGATATCTTACACTTTTTTGTTTTCACAATGATTGTCAGACAGCTCACTGGACAAAAACCTTTAACTGTATTTAGACCGAGAACAGGAAGCACCATTTTCCAGGATAAGATAAGAAACAATAAACAGATAAACTGACATCTGACCTCTGTCCTTGAACAGATAGCAAACGTGTCGAGTCAAAAAAAGATTTAAAGGTGTCTTTATTGCTCATTCGTTCTCTGAATGAACAGAACACCTGTTCCTTCCAGCTTAGGTTTACTCTAAGGGACGAATTAGTGCTAAAAATAGCCTGACCTGATAAAGACTGACTCGCCACAGTGAATGGGTTAGTAGCTTTTTCGAGGCCTAATCAGTCATTTTCCAGGTTTCCATAACTGGTGGCCTTCCGAGCTTGGTACCAATCTCCCCCTCCCCCGCACCTTCCCCGACGGTGAGATGTTTAGGCTTTAAATGTGACCCCAACTTGTCTTTTGAACCGTAGATTAAAGCGGTTTCTGCAAGCCTCTCTGAAATATCTCTGGAGGCTGCTGCATCTGGTACCCGAGGCCACCCTAAGACTTGTCCATTCTCGGGTTACTGCTTGAACAGCTTCTATCCGGGCCTTCCCTCCTACTTGCTGCAGCGCGCCTTATCCTGGAGGCTCCGGCGCGTCCATCAGTTTCTGCCCTCTGCACCGGCTGCCGAATTCAATCCAAGGCATTCATTCTCGACTATAGGGCCTTTGAGCAGAAAGGCCGTCTGGACTTAGGAAGGCGTAGAGCCTATTACCAGTGCAGATCTTTGAGTTCCAATGCTGGAAAGCGTCTGCAGAGTTCTAGTGTTCTCAAGGTTAGGAGAGGCGATAGATCCTTTGTGGGCCATACTGCTAAACTACGGATTCCCTTCCGATCACTCTGCCTTTCGCCCCTCCCCCGAATCTATTGTCTGTAAAAACTTGAAACCCTGTATTTTTAACGCTTCGAATCTGTGTTTTCGGGATTGTTGTTAAGCTCTGGGTCTTGTTCGGAACCGTGCTGCTAGCGCCGGGAAGCTCCCTCAGAAGCAGCTGTGCGCTTTCCAAATCCTATTGTATTGTATAACATGAAATTACTAGAAGCAGTGTCTGTGTTTCAATTACAATAGCCAATCAAACTCCGTTTCTATGACATTCCTGCAACACTTACTTCTTATTACAGCCTGTTAGTTCGGGCAGTGCAAAGAATTGAGGTCGCACCATAGGAAGACTAGGAACACAATAGCCTGCTTTGACAACAGTGCAGAGCTTCGGTTGAGCGGCCTTGACATTGTTACAGTAGGGCCTCCTTCCCCATTCCTTCCAGAACAGATTAGAACAACGTACAGAGACCGTGGGTGAGGTTGTATCTTCGTGTAATATCTGAAAATAGAGAATGGCACATTCAGGTAAAAAGCTCGTCCATGTTAAACAAGTTTTTCTTCAATAAATATGAATTATTTTCAGTGCAGCAGGCTCCGGCATACTCATGCTAACTAATACACCTAAATTAATCATTCATTTCGAATAAATTAAGTCTTTTACGTTTGGTATTTTTGTGATCATGCAAACAGCGTCGGTGCCAATTAACTTTCAGCTGCCAACTAACAATGTACAGGTATTCAAGAGTTTTTTTTTTTTTGGACCTATGTTCATACTGTAACCTCTTTTCAAAAATTGGGATACGTGAAAATAAATAAAATTGGATTTTGCACATATTTAAAAGACTCCTGGAGCATTGATTCAGTGAAATTCCATATGTTGGACTGATTTTTAGATTCTTTGGTGGATGTTGGTGACGAACTGTACTTGGAATAGAATATGTATATAAAAGAAACTGTATTTGATATAATTACGCTCCTTTTTAATATGTTCTTTCTGGAGCAAAGTGGTTCTGTGTAAGTCCCACTTCTATACACATTTTCCAGCTATGGGATGTCGACCCATTGTCCAAGGGCCTGGAAACGGGATCCAGTGTGTAAGGTCCTTGTTGTAGATTACTTGTTAGCTTTTCTCTACTGCACAGCTCTCTTGGAGTTGGAATGTTCCATGACATCATGGAATGCCTGGGTGTCTCTCCAGAGGAGTTTGGCAGTTGGTGTACTCAGGCTGGGCTGAATGGAGCTTGCTCCTGGTGGGGCTATCCTTGTACTATCTAACTTCCTCCTGTTACCCTGACCACCTGTGATGGAACTAAGCTACCATTAAAGAAGTATCTTACATGAACCAATGGACTCCCGTACTTCTTTATAACATTTTGGCGACGTTCTGAAGAACTGACGCGTGCACTGTGGAGTAAGGACTACTAGGAACTAAGGAACCAAAAGACAAGGAACTAAGGACTTTAAAACTTTCAAAACGTCAATTGAAACTTAAAAGTAACGCCCTGGTCAGCCCCACCAGTGTCCTGTACTATCTGGACAGCCTGCAGTCTGGCGTTTGTCGTTGGTGTGTCTGCTGTCATCTTGCTGCCTTCTGTTAGACGGCTGAAGCAGTCTCTACAGCATCGGATTTTCTTGAGGCATGCAGTGTTTATTTATTTATTTATTTTATCTGGCTCTCAATCAGAGTGGAAAGGGTTGTGGCCTGACAGTTTGTTTTCCTACATTCGTTTTGAACTATCTGCGAGTTTTGGCAGTGTTACATGCGAGGGAGTTCCTTCATCTGTTCCTCATGGATCGTGTCAATCATCTTGTGGGTGCCCTGACTGTGGAAGTTACCGCCTACTTGAGAGAAACTCGGAGCATCGCAGTGAAGTTTGCATTGGTTTTGCTCGTGTTAATTCCTGGGAGGAAGGCGCTGTGTCTCATGAGCGCGTAATGTCCTTGTCAGCGGAGGCGGAAATCCCGTGTTGTGCAGTGAGTTGTGTGGTGAGTGCACACAGTTTACTTTGTTTTGTTGTTTTTTTTTTAAAAGAGGTGGCATTACGCTTTTACGGTTGCATTGCTACCGTTCAAACATCTCTCACCACGCGCATACTGCATCACGCGCAGACTTACCTTTGTGATGTTCGCATTCCCGTGAAGCTGCCTACTGTGGTCTACGTGGTGGTGCACGCCCTGGCCGATAGCCATCCGGCGTGGCGTCAAAATGCGTGCCGCCATTTTGCGTTTGGAACTATTCTTCCATGGCGATCTTCACTGCGGTATATTGTTCCTGCCAACCGCGTTTTCAGTAAAGTTCTACGGACAACATATGAACTGTGCAACTGGTGAACACTTCTCTCTTGGGTTCAACACGCGGCGCTGCATAAAAGCGAAGGATGTTGCGTCCTATGGAACTTTTGTCTCAGGTGTGTGACTTAGAATCGACATTCCAACGTCGTTTTTATGATTATCGCGGATTCCAGCGAATGCACTTTGATGAAGCTCAAATCTTTTTCATGGTATGCTGGTAGTTGCAGGACTTCTTTGATGGGGAATCTCGGGTGATAAACCGATCACCGGTGTCTAGCATTCCTTCTTGCCTTTACTCACATAGTGCTACTTGTTTGGCGTGTAAGAGGCATGGGGAGCTCTATGTGTCAATTTTTGTCTTAAACACTCTGTTTTGAGTGGAGGTTTTAAAGTTTTTAGGTTGATGTATTTCTTTTGCTGTACTCTGTCATGGGGAGGTCTGTTGTTGTTCCTTAGTTTTATTCTATGTATCTTCTGCTGTACCCTACTAAGGGGAAGTTGTGTGTTTTTCACTTTGTGTACACTTGTTGTGTACTGGGGTGTACCCTTGTTAGGGGAGGTTTTGTCGTTTGTGGGTAGTCTTTGCCCTGTATCTGTTCGCAAAGCGAGCACCCTGTGGTGTACCCTTCTACTTGTAGATTAGTTAGGGGAGGTTGTTTTTGGGGGGTAGTCAATGCCTCATGTCAGTTTTTAGGGTGACTGCTCTGTGTACTCATTTATTCGGGGAGGTTGTGGGGGTAATCTGTGCCTCTAATTTAGCTTTCGGTGTTCCGGGGTTGGTACCCTGTGTACCCTTCTAGGTATAAACTAGTTAGGGGTTGTGGTTCAGGTTGTGTTTGTAGGTTGTCAATGTCTCTAAGTTGTTGTCTGTGTACTTAGAGTGTGCCCATTTCTTTGGGAGGTTGTGGGGGTAGGCAATACCTCTATTTTAGTTTTCTAGTTTTCTTGGGTCTGTGTACCCTATGGTGTACCCTATTTAGGGGAGGTTGTTTTTTTTTTTCAAGGGTTAGTACTCTGTGTTTTTGGCGTGCTTGACTAATTTCCAGCGCTATCAATGGGTCTTCTTTTCTAGTTGACACTGTGTTCCAGTCGAAGTCTGCCTCCATGGAACTCGTGGCCAAGGGTTTCATGTTTGGAGGACTTTGGTTGTGCAGTTTCTGTTTAGATTTAGCGTCCGCATGCCTTCTAGCCTAATTCTTGTTGTTGTTTTTGGAGTTGTTGTTTTCTTCCAAGGGTCTGTATTTACATCCACCTGGTTACAGGGTGTTTTCCCTGGGTGTACCCACTTTTGGGGAGGTTGGGTGGGTGTTCGTCTTTCTTGTTGCATTGTGTTTTTCATCTGTGCCATGCATTGTTTTCCCTAAGGGAGGGGGATGGGGCGTGTAGTGATGTTGTTTGTGATCTTTAACATTTGTCTGTTCATGCCAGTCGTTTTGTGATACCTCGTGCATTACACCTGAGGATAGGTGCACCTTATTGCTGCACCTTCTTGCCTAAGGTTTATGGGGTATCTTACTTTACTTCTTTTGTTCCCTACGGGAAGAGGATGTGTTGTAGATTACTTGTTAGCTTTTCTCTACTGCACAGCTCTCTTGGAGTTGGAATGTTCCATGACATCATGGAATGCCTGGGTGTCTCTCCAGAGGAGTTTGGCAGTTGGTGTACTAGGGCTGAGCTGAATGGAGCTTGCTCCTGGTGGGGCTATCCTTGTACTATCTAACTTCCTCCTGTTACCCTGACCACCTGTGATGGAACTAAGCTACCATTAAAGAAGTATCTTACATGAACCAATGGACTCCCGTACTTCTTTATAACAGTCCTGGAACAGGGTTGATGTGGTCCTCTTTCTAATAGTATTTATTTTCTGGCTGCAGCCTGTGTGCAAGGTGCTGGCTGTCACTGCCGGCACCGATGATGCAGGCTCCATGCAGGAGGATCCCAAACATGGGCACAATGAAATGTGAGGACACTGGCTATCATCAGCCGTCCCCAAGAAGCCTTCAGGGTAGACACAATGTCATGCCCTGCCTGGGAACTTCCCTCCTTTTAGTAACCAAGCAACAAGAGAATTGGCTGGCTCCCCAACAGTTACTCTTCAAGTGTAAATAAGCAACTTCCTACCCAGCCTAGATATTCAATCTTTGGTTAAAAAAGAAGGGTCAATCATTCAGATTTCAAGCGAGAAGAGCTAATGTTGATTACTATTATCTGGAATGGAATGAATGACATTGATTGCCTAGGCCCTCTTTGGTCACATACCAAATTTTTTCGAGTATCAGTCCACTTGGGTCATAACCACTTTCAGGATCCCATGACCTAGGGCACAGCGATATCCTGTTCCTTATTAACATCGGTCATTACAATGTTTGCAGGTTAGTGGCCGCTATTAGGGACTGTCACATCATGAACAACGACGTTCTCTACAAAATGGTCGGTCACAATCTGCTGCAAATTGACAAAGGGTGGGGGGGGTAGGAGAGCGTGTGTGCACCATACAGTGGGGTCCAGATGCGTACATTTGTCCTTTTACCTAGACTTGGCTTCTCTGAGGTAGGGCCAACACCTTCCTGATAGGTGGTTGTCTGCAAGAGGGGTCCCACACTGGAAGAAAAAGGCTGATTGCAGGAAAAAAACAGAGCACAAACCTGGTTTTTAAATACCAAAAAAATGACAGAGCAAGAACTGACGATGTCCAGAGAACTGTAGATGGATCCTTTGGCAAGGAAGGCACCAAACAGCATTGTAGGAAAGCACAGCGCCAAAAAGCGACTCCGAAAACCAAGCTAGGGGTGACGAACCTGCCAAAAAATACTCAACTATGTTGCGAGCAGTCAGACGACATCCTACACTGCCTTAAATATGAGAAACCTGGAAGGAGAATGGCAAAGGTGACTACCTGACGTCTTTGATTAAACTTCTGAAAGAACAAAAAAACAATTGCCATCAAGGATTGGTCTCTCTCCAGAATCTCGTAGCAGCTTCATGAAGGCAAGCTGTCCTTAGTACAGCTCTACAAAGGCCACTACACTACTAGCCAATCTTACTGTACATCTTGGGGTCCGCCCACACTGAGGAAGGAAGCTGTTGCACCCCTGCACAGTGTGCAAGCAACCGCCAAGGCATCCACCACCCTCCAGACTAGTTATGTGGTGGTCTTGGAAGCAGATAAAAAGGGGAAAGTGGGAAAACCCACCAAGTACCTTGCACTATTCACCAGTTTGGGGAATCCCCCCCAAGAATGCATTTTATAACATAAATCTTTCAAGTGGCAGATTCAAAATTTGAAAAAACTTTACACAGGAAAGTTTGAACAAAACATCTTTAGTAGTAAACCATTTGGATTCCAGAAAAAGACTTGTTTGAAATTCTCAATAGTACAGCAGGTTAATAATTTCTTAACTGTGCGTACAATTACACTGGTTCATGATTAAACAAACATAACAGTTTTGTACATCAAAATTGCTTTCAATTCGTTGGTGGAGAATGCCCAATGCATTTCGGGATTATACAAAAATCCCTTCGTCAGGGGCTGACCTGAAAGCAAAACTGGCCAGTTTGATCACTTAAACGAATGTAGCAACCAAGGAGTGATTAAAATCTAGTTCTCAAAAAGTGGAGTGGCAACGCTGCATCGTCTACGGGTAAATTGAACCCCGTGCGGTGTATGGTACCAGTATGACCATTCAACTACTTTTCATTCGTATGCCGGGACGTACTCGAAGTTGGATTCAAAATCTGTGAAGCAATCTGGAACAGACGCGGTCTTGGAAGCAGATACATGCCAGCAGGCCGGTGGCGAAAGCTAGGTTTGCGCACTGGTAGCATCGCCAGGCGGGCACAACAATGCCTGCGTGTTTTTTGCCACTGAAAATTAATGTGTCCAGCAACACATTATTTTGAACGAATTTACTAATAAACACAGTTTAAATTTTTATCACTACAGTGCTAAGGTGTTATTACCATAGTAGAGCATAACTAACTTGAGGAAACACTTGCATTCCTAGAATCACTATGTAGAAGAAACAACTGGGATCATACTATAAACTGCACATGAAAAAAACAGCATGGCACAAGCCATTTATGCAGTTCCACTGATTGCAATATGCTGTTTTTTACCATTGTTGACTGAGCGGAGGGGTATTGCTTCTCTGCTCTAAATGGTGACAAAGAGCGTATAAGACCCTGCCATCTACAAATATATTACACGTGTAGACCAAGCCTTTCCAGCAAAGCATGTATTGGGAAACTTGAGAAATATTCAATAGCTTAGAGTATTTAGATTTTTGAGAGACATAATACAAATATTAAGAAGGTTGGTAGATGTTTTGTAGTGTGGTGTTGAATGGTATTGACTGCTGTGCTGACTTACTTTTTTGATGTATTATAGTTTCTATGGTTTGTCCAACTTGATAAATAATTTTAAAAAGCTTACGATTCCTTATGAGACTAGCACAAAGCAGCAGCTTGTTCCAGAGATTTGGTTGAAATCTGCCTCGGTATTGAATCTGCTTAAAAGTTTGACTTTGAAGGGGAGCCTTCGAGCTAGAACGCAAAAGCCTTACTGGGGTATTGGCATCAAGAAGCTCTGACAAAAACACAGTCCAGTTTGGAACAGTCCTGCTGAACCACACACCGCGCCTTCAACTGACCCCGTGCTTTGGATGGCAGCACACCTGGAAGTCTCTGAATATGATGAGTTTCTGCCACCTGCATCCTGGGTCCACTGAAGCTCTGGATCCCACCCTTGTGGTCCACCATGATGCAGATTACCATAGTACAGGGCAATGCAAATACCTTCCTCACTCACCTTTGCCTTTAGTGGACATGGGTTATATGGAAGGATGTTCTACTTTATGCCGAATGCCAATGGGTGATGCACATAGAGGCTGGTCTCAGCAGGCCTCCAGTAAGAAATCTCTGCCTGCCATTATTCTGCAGTCCTTCTCACTGGATGTCACTTCAGGCACCTACACTGCTATTACTATGCCCTTTAACTCTAATGAGAGCCCATTACTTGTCAAGCAAGTTGTGATCACTCTTTAACAAGCTGCCATTGACCTGACCGCCCTAATGACCTATAGGTCCATAACTCCTGTGCAATGTCTCAGATCTTAGAGAGGCATGTTCCCAACTGGTTACTAAGGTACTGAAAGACCACACGCTTCTGGATGGTTCAAAAGAAGGGCAAGTCTCTGCATGCATGATTGGGTGAGTTCGCTGGTGAAGTGCATGGATAGATGAATTGGATATCCATGCACCCAAACCTGCCCATTCATCTCCCTAGCACTCTGTCCATTTGCTCTCACATTTACATTCCTCCTTTACCCCCACACACTCATTGCACACAGCCCCACCACTCGTCAATTAAAAGGGGTTAATACCATATGGTCTGGGTGGGTAGATCCTATGAAGATAACTATCAAGGGACAGTGTTTAAAGAGTCTACAAAATGCGGATGAACTGTAGCCCGCTCGCTACGGCGTAAATCAGAATGATGACTCACCTGATAAATGTGGTGAGGTGCTCCTGGCCTCAGTCAGGCTACTATACACTTACACCAAGGCCTTGCCAAGTACCACCTTCCCCCTTATGCCCCTGCCCTCTGCACCTACGACATGCAATGTAAGGCTTGCTTCCTGCAGTGTATGGTGTAAGGTTGCAGCAGAGGATAGCTGAATAGGTGGTAGTCACTGTATGTCACTACATGTCTTGTCGGGTGGAACAGGCCTGCAGTGCATCTCTTATTTGAGAGGTAAGAGGATGGCCATATGCACAGTCATGCAATTAGAGCTTCACTGACGGAGACACTAGGGTCACTGCATGCAGGGCAGAGCATAAGGTCCCTGCAGGAAAGTGCTCACTGAGAATGACCGTGTCCCTTCATAGTGTGTATGGTGGGAGGGCAAGAGCATCACTGACAGAAGTGATGGGGCAACTGCATGCAATGCAGAGTAGGGCCCTACATGCCAGAGCTAGCAGTAGGTGTAGCACAGTCAATATGTGGTGTGTATTTATTTATTTGTGGTTATATATATTATGGTAGAGCACTTTACAAGAGAACATTTGAGCCGTACTTGCAAAGATAGGAAAGGGAGAGTTACTTGGCCTGAGTGCACTGGAACGCTTAACAAGAGGTACAAGTTCGGACACTCCTCTGGAGTAGATCTAAGGAAAAACCGTGAGAGGGTAATAACAGACGGAGTGGGGCTAGGAGAATTTTAAGTAACTGGGTGATCATAATCGTATCCCAAATGTCTTTTGCAAAGAAGGGTTATAAGTTCATTTTTAAACTAGGCAAGACGGGGTCGTAAGAAGGGCTGGGCGAAGGGAGATCCATATGCTTGTTGTGTGGGTTCTAGAGGAGGACTGGTCCTGGAGCAGTGTTGCTTGTATGAGTTGGGCTCCAGAAGAAGGGATTCAGAGTTTCTCAAACCACACTGAACATCAAAGTCCTTCAGTTTTCTAGATCAGTATACAGGAGAAGAGTCATGCATGGCTTTGTACGAATTTGTGAGTTGGTAAAAGGTCACTGTAAAGGGGATTTGAAGGTGATCAGACCAGTCCACCAGGATGGAATCATCGGCTGTCAGAGGGAGTCTTTGGAAGTGATCAGTTCCAGAATGGAGCCTTTGCAGTGTGTGGATTTCTGGCAGTGTTGCAAGAGGTCATTGTCATAGAGAAAGGAGGAGAAGGTGTTCAGTGGTTTGTTCTTGTTGCTCCAACGTAAATCACAAAGGTTATTAGTTAAGATGTAATAAACTCCATGCATTCTTCCACCAAGGTGTTGTTTTCGCCCGTGACCTTCACTCTAAGACTGGGTCTTTGTAGGCAGATATTTCACGAGACAGACCTTGAAAGAAGTAGTGGGAACCAGCGAAAATAGATCTGCAAGTTAGCTTGTTGTTTTAGATCCCCACTACTAACTAACGTCACAGTCACAACAGAGGATGTAGTACAGAGATAAAAGAAGAAAGTCCTTTATGTGTTTAGAGGAATCTTTAAGGCAGGTTTCCACAAGGATCATGATGTCCAGATTGAAGTGCATGATCGTGTCCGTTATCTCCAGGCAGTATTTGACTGCATGATAGCAATTGTGGCGTAGGCACTTTAAAGTTGAGCTGGTGGACTTTGAGACAGTGCTTAGTAAGGTCAGTGGGCACATGAATGAAGTTTGCAGGTGTATCGCGGCTGGTTTACGGTGGAATGCCAAGGTTGGCTGTGCCAGTAGAGCATCACTTGTATGCATTTTATTATTCACTGCATTCATTTTAGTTTCGGAAGACCCCGAACAGCTCTGGCAGCTAATCTAGCAAGAATGATTCTCGCTGTGCCTGGTGGAAAGCCCCTCTACACACAGCATGTAGGGGAAGGGTCGCTGTATGCAGTACACTGTGGCAGGTCCACCCAGGGCGGTCGGACAGTAGGGAGGGGCACCAGGCTTGCTACATGGATTCTACAGAGATAGCCACCCGCTCCATGGATATCGGATAGTAGGAGTATGGTGGCACTGCATGTAACATATAGTGAAACCTCTTCTTCAGCGCTGTCCGAGAGGGCATACAGCAGGATCACTGCAGGCGGTGTAACACTGGTTGGCCGTCTCTCTCCATGCTTGTCTGACAGTCACTGTAGATGATCACTGCATGTACTGTGCAGTTACAAAGCCCCTCTCCAAAGGTTGTTTGCCATTGGGGGCGGGAGGGGGCACAGTATGCAACATGTGTAGGGATAGATTAGTTTTACAGGGTTCTCAGACAGTAAAAGTAATACGTGGGGTCACTGAATGCTGCGTACAGTGATTGCTCTCGCACACTGCGGGTGCCCAGTGTAGTTAGTAGGGTCATTCAAACCAGGGCTCAGTGAAGGCTCCCTCCCAAGGTCCTCGAACAAAACAAGTATCGGGGTCATGCAGCATACACTTATTGATCCCTTCTGCATGTTGCTCGCACAATGCCTGTGACAGGATATTTTCTGGTTGTAGTCCCCTCTCCTCAAGAGCTCCAGCCCATGCTGGGTTTTGCAGACCAAGCATCATTCTGATCCTGTGATGTCTGCGGGTGGCCAGTACCACACCAAAGAGTGGTCCCTGAAGTGGGAGAGGTTGTGATGCCTACCCTGGGCAGAGCTGGCCCTATACCTGTGCAAGTAAGCTGCTCGATCCAAGACAGCCGGTGCTCTGACCCAGGGTTCAGAAGCAGTCGGGATCAGAATCCATCTCCAGTATAGTAAGGCAACGGCAAGGACCAGGCAAGAGAAGTGCGGAGGGCATCAGTCTGTGGTCTGATGCACAAGAGGTGACGTCACACCCCCCTCTTCACAGTGGGGTGTAGAGGTGTTCACAATGAAAAATCTAGCAGTATCGGGGGAGGAAATACCTGGGGCTACTCAAGAAAGGAGACCCAGGTGCTCCCTGGGGTGGTACCACGAAAGCATGATAGGAGCAACCTTTACCATGTGCCAGCCATAGCTGAGCCAGGCATTTCTTTATTTTCTCTGCTTTCAAAATGTAAAAAAGTAGCAGATGTGAGGGTAGGGGGAGGAAAGGGTTCGACAGTGTAGTTATATTTTATTTATACCGTATATATGTTTCTAATTTTCTTTTACTGTGTGGGCCATGTTGGCCTCGTTGTCATTTTCAAATACAACTCAATAAAACGTGCTCACAAAATGTATGAAAGTGCCTGACTCGCAGTGCTGTTTTAAGGACACAGGCAGTGGTCTCTGTCAGGCATACCGTCTACTTTACAATTGAGAGCAAAAAAGAGAACGCCCCTCACTCTGCTGACCCGTAAATCTTACTGTACCAATGAAATGGTCATTTGCCACAAAGTGGCAAGACTCCAGATGTCGTGACTGAGAGGTACAACTCCCAATGGCTGTGAACTGGGAGGATCTGCGCGTATTGTTTGTTGATCATATAATCTCTGGCAGAGACGGCTGAAGCTTCCTTTAGGCAGACCTGAAAAGGTCTTTGGTGAATATTGAATCTCCTTAGCGGGAAACTAGTGTAGAGGAAACTATTGATGGGTGGGTGCTGTGGTATTCGTCTTGATCTTGAGCGCTAAACGCCTGCGTGTGCACCAGATCCCGCTGCTGCTAGTTGAGGGTATCTAGTTGAGGGTATCTAGTTGAGGGTATCTAGTTGAGGGTATCTAGTTGAGGGTATCCAATGAACATATTAATGATAATTTGCATCTAATATGTAGTTGCCTGCTGTTCATTACGTCAAGGTTCTGTCTTGTGCACAGTGCTTAATTTACCTCTCAATCTTTTTCTGTTCCAGCTGCGAGACTTCCTATTGGTCTACAACAGAATGACAGAAATTTGCTTCAGCAAATGTGTCAGCAACATGAACTACCGGACCGTGACCATGGATGAGGTAAGGCGCAGCGGTGCCTGCAGGGGTGTCCCAGCATTACTGTATTATGAGATCAGGCATGGAGTTGACCGGTCACAGGGACCCTTCTACCCTTTCACAGCTCGGCTGCAGGGATGACACCAATCTTAACCATATTAAATATGGAAACCCCCAAAGACACCCTTCATTGGCAAGTCCACAATCTCAGATACAAGTCTGTAAAGAAAAGCATTTAAAAGACCAGTAATTTGCAGAAGTGCGTGTTATAAAAACCCTGTAATATATCTGGGGCATGTTACAGTTACCGGGGTTACACCTGTTTATTGGCTTGAGTGTTTCGTTAGACTAGGTTAAGATATAAAAAAACATTGGATCAACCAGGCATAAACCCCTGTTATTGTCTGGGCCGAGGTGTCCATCAGAATAATGGCATAGTCAGTCCGCAGCATTGAGTAATTTTCCACTGTACCCCTGTGGGTGACTGCTAGGCACAAGTCCCTCAAAATGTCCTTTAAATGGTTGACCTGTTGGGAGGCTGGGCAGAGGCTTGTGGTTTCCAGTGCTTGTTATTGTGGAAGCCTTGTAGTATAACCCATTGGCTATCTGCCAAGTTAGTTTAATTTAGTGACACAAGAAGTGATGTGCAGTGAGGTTATGTGAAATATGAATACAATACCTGAGTGACTCTCTTATTTCAGATTCTTGTTTTCCATTGTTTCAATAAGAATCCATCCATATTCTTCTTTTAAGAATGACTTGGTCTGTGTAAGACTCTTCTCTGCAGCGTCAGTTATATCTAATCTCCCATGATTGACTTGTCCCCACAGTCCCCATTCAACGTGTCCAGAGTTCTCTTCAGGTTAATTCAAGGCTAGTCTCTCTTGGAATTTTGAGCCTCTTATTTTCACCTTGCAAATATTCCTTCAGTTAAAGTGTTTCTTTTATTAGTTTTTCTTTTCCTTCCTGTACCTTGAACACCTCGTCATTTTGATTCTTCTTTTCTCCAGTGCCCGCTTCCAGTTAATTTCTTCCTCTTTTTTCTGATTGAGAAAAGAGTGAGTCATCAGCCCATCAAATAAAGGCTCCTCTTAGATGAGCCTTATACATGGGATGAAGAGGGTTGTTCTTCTTTATCTCCTCTCTGTACTCTTTGTTGGTGATATAATGAGTTGTCTTCCTCCACCCTTGAACGCCTGATTGGTTCTGGAATGGTGAAGGAGAGGATGTACTCCACTTTTAAAACCCAGTCCCTCCCTTTTGCTCATGAGGACAATGACCAGCAGCCCGAACTGCTGAACGGAATTACAGCAAATTTGGCAGAAATATATGGTGGGTGTGGAGGGGGGGTCACTTGGGTATCCCACCTGGGTTAAAAAGCTTTAAAAAAAAAAAAAAACATTGTGCCGCGGACTTGAAGGTAAGTTTGTGGCAACATTTTTTAAAAAGAGTACGTCCTCTGCACTTTGTTCACTATTGGCCCCAGAGTCGGTCAGGTCCTGGGGGCATTATAAAATTGTAGGAGGGGGTGCTTTGGGCCCCTCTCCTAGGGCTAGTCTAAGCCCAGGAGACCGCCACCTCCCTGGGCAGACATTTAATTATATGTGGGGGAGCCTTGTGGCTCCACCGCTGCCCCAAGGACCACCACCTCCCTGGGGCCACAATGCCAGATTAAAATAACGCGAGGGAAGCTCTATGGCCTCCCCCGAGGCACAAACCTCCCTTGGGCAAGCCTTTTAAAATAAATACAGGGGCCATGCGACCCCCACAGGCCCGGGGGAAGGGGAGGAGGAGAAGGAGGACATCCACCTCCTCGTCTCAGGAGGCCACGCCCCCACCACTCTGCAAATGCGCCTCCTGGCGCAGTGGTGGTTGGGGGACAAAGTCCCCTTAGATGCTGAGGGTCCTTGAACCCCTTCTGATACCACCAGAAAGTCTCAGCGGGCTTGCTGAGAGTACTCGAAGGCCACGCCCCTTTTTCCCACCACTTTGCAAACTCTGCTTCTGGTGCGCTTCTAGAGGAAGACTAAAGTGGACTACTTCCTCCCCACCCCCTCACCCCACCCCGTTTGCTTTACGGGGCTCACACTTAAATCCTGGCTCAGTCAGTGCTGTATGAGTCACATCTGACATATTCCAGCTGCTATCTCTTAAACTTTTCAAAGTGCTGATAAGAAAAGGGAAATATGCATACACACTGGCAATTGGTGTCCATGGTAGATGACATCAAAACAAGTCTCATTATAACTGATGGGCAAATCAATCAAAAGGACACTACCCTGCACACGAACAGGCAAGTGTGTGCAAATTCAGCAAAAAGAAAGCTTAATAATTTATTTCTTTTCCAGAAGCAACACATAGAAGTTGTTCCCATAGATGGAACAGCAGCTTCAAATTATACCCCGTTCTGCATTTAAGATGTGCCCCACCACCTAGCAGACAGTCAAAGGAGTGGGAAAGATAGTAAGCCAGCCTCAAACAGCGATCCTGTATGTGGAAGGGGGTGCTTACCTCGGACGGAGGTGGCAATAAGTAGCATGACCTGGTGGTGGTGGAGTAGACCGAAAAGGTGGACATGGAGGACTTGTCACACCAGCAGGTGGCAGGATAGCAGTAGAACCAGTTTTGACATGAGAACTGAGACTAGGCACAGGTCCAGAACCAGAAATGCAGTTGTCTCCAAGAGGAGTAGCTCGCTTGCATTGAGATGAGTGTATCCACATTGCCATACCACAACTGTGTTATTTGTGTTGGTCATGAGCAGGACCTGGTAGGTTCTGGTCTGGGAGGCTGCAGTACAGTTTTCCTGTAGTGCATGTGTATACACATTCATTCACTCGCCAGACAGGAGAGAGTGGCAGCCTCAGGTAAGGTAGTTTAAACCTGAGACCTGAAACTGTAGAGACATTGTATAAGCTTTCTGCAACACTGCAAGACTGTATCTTCATCTGTAAATCTAGTTTAGTGGCTGAATCTGGGGGATTTGATGGCAGCATCATGCGTTAGCCAATGACTATTTCATTTGGGCTCAACTCTGTCTTCTGAGTGGAAATAGCTTTGAGGGGCCAGAGTGTCAGCTGCAGATCATCAGGCCATTGCAGTTGAGTCTCCGAGCATATCAAAGCTGCCTTGTTCTTGACGGTACTATTGTTCCCTTCTACCTTGCCTGCTCATTCTGAGTGATATGCACAATGCAAATGCTTGTCTATTCTTAGGACTTTGCAAACTGCCTGTACTACTTCTGACACAAAGTATGTTCCGTTGTCTCTTGCAATCTGGTATTCTGAACCGAGGATTAACATCTCTTGAGTAACCGCTTAGTTACTGTGATGGTATGTGCTCAGGCTCAAGAGTACCATTCCACCCATTCTGAAAGCTTACACACAGTAATTAAGACATAGGTGCAGTTAGCAAAGCTTGGCATCTGGATAACATCCGTCTGAAGGTGCACAAGGCGGGAAGGTGATAAGCGGGGTGATTATACCCTTTAGAGCATTGTGTGACATGTAGATGGCACAGGACTGTCAGTAACTCTGAGCCATGGAAGAAAAGGACGCATACCAATGGGTTGCTGCATCCCATATCATGCCATCCCACCATGGGTTGCTCCATGATGCAACCTGGTGAGGTTGTGGGATTGGAAATATCTCTGCGACTACATGGCCAAAGCAGTCCCTCCACAACTCTTCAGGTTCTTGTTTACGTTTCTGCTTGATCCATCACTATTTTTTAGTTTGAGAGCCTTGCTCCTGCATTTGAGACTGATCTTTTAGTGTTGTTCGGTAAGTCAGTTCTCCCAGAATACGTAGCAGCATAAAGCAGAGTTGTAAGTGGCTAAATCAGCCAGGGTGTTACTCTGTGAGGCATCATCATGAGGATGATTGTGTGTGCCACACTTTAGCACCACCTCCTTCTTAGGTAACTGAAAGGTATTTAGAAGCTTTGAAGGAGAAGGTTTTAAGGGTTCCTGCCAATGTTCAGAAACCCCTCTGCATCTATAGGAACCCAAAGTTGTGTGTTACTTCAAAAGCATACTTAAAGCCTGTGTACAAAGTCAAAATATTTTCTTTGGTTAAAATGCGGGCTCTGATGACGGCAATAAGCTCGGAAACTTGGGCTGATCTCACACTTAGCAAATTACAACTTTCTGCAATCTGATAGTCTGTACATACAGCATAACCACCAACCAGGACACCATTGTTTCAAACTTATTATCCGTCAACAAAATAGGTTAACTCAGTTAAGAATTGGCATATCGGTTATGTCCGCACAGGGTTTGGTTACGTCTGCAGTGACGAGGGAGCAGTCCTGGCGTTCCCCTTCCTCCTTGGTGGGTCTTTACGAGGCAGAGTTAAGGGCTGGAATCAGAGTCAGGGTGATATGAGAAGTGGAAAATAGTACATTTTCATACTGGGACAATTTGGCTAGAGAGGTGTTAAATGTTTGTAGTGAGGAGGGGTACTACCAGATAATGAGGCACAGTAACAGTTAAAGGAGAACTTACACAATATTTTCAGGTACTCCAACAAGATCTGTGGTAGCTGCCACAGTCCGTAAACATGGTGGGAGCCCAGCCGCAACCGGGTCCAGGATTGATGAATAACCAACTATGGGCTTCTGCTGGTCCCTGTGGCACTGCACCAACACCCCAAGTGCAAATCCATTACGTTCATGCCAGTACAAAGCAAAAGTTTTGTTATAACCAGGGAGTCCTAAAGCAGGTGCCGAAGTTGATGCCTGCTCAGTTTTCACAAACACATTTTTGGCTTTACTGGACCAATGCAAAGGTTCAGGGGTGTGTGTGTTTTCTGGCATAGTCTTGCAAATCGATGAGCTGAAATCCACATCGTTGGTCCATGTAGACAACCATGTGGATGATACGTGTGAAAGTAATTCAGTTAAATCTGGGGATTTGGCAGCTTCAATCGCATAACTTTGGTAATTTGTGCTCTCATACAATAGAGGGAGTACTTTGATCGGGTATATTTAAAAATACACCCTCTGGAGTGCAAAGCACAATACAGTTTAATTTGCAAGGAATATCTCTACCTAGCAGATTAGCTGGGGAAGTTGAGCTGAGCAAAAAGGAATATTTATTACTAATGGGTCCCAGGGAGATTGACACAGGGTCAGAAATGGGGTGAGGACCTTGTTGGTTAGAAATACTGACTGCATCTATGGAAATGGCTGAGAGAGGTAAAGGGGGGGGGGGATTCTGAAGTTTCTAGAGGTGATCGATTAGTGCCAGTGTCAATAAGTCAAGTTGTACGCTTAACATTAATGACACAATCTACCTAACGGTCCTTTTGATGTACTTGGATTAAGGTATTCGATACTCGGTCAGAAACCTTTGGGCTGCCTTAAAATTCAGGATAAGAGTTTCGAGCAATCTGATTAAATCCAGACTGGTCGAGGAGAACTGGTGCATAAGACACATTATTAGGACAGTTCAGTTTCCAATTCCCTAGCTGTCCACAAGCAAACATGATCATCCCTCTTCTGGGACATCTCCCCTGCCCCTTCCATTTCCTCTCCAAGCTCTCCCGTCTCTCCTTCCCTCCAGCCTATTGGTACCTCCTTTTGCAGGGCTCCACATCCTTGACTGTTCTCTGCATGTTTTGCAATTTCAGCAACATCCGGTTTGGTTCTGCGTTCTCTTTCGTCCTCTCTTGTGAAGCTAGACAGTGGCTAAGAACCGTCGCTAACTCTACTAACTTTTTAGTCGGCCATTTGATGCAGATGGTAGTTAGTTGGCTTCTAACATTTGGTAACAATTGCTGCACAAAAGCAGCACCTACTGCTTCTTGAACGATCTCTGTTGGACGAGCTGTACTCTAGTACCTTTCAAACACGTCCTTAAGTTTGTCAAAATAATCACATCACTTCCCTGTTATTTTGTTTACAGGTCGAGATCTAAGTCCAGTCGGTTTTCACTAGACAACTATTTGAGAACTCACCCAACAACACATTCTTTGCTGCACTCAACACTCCGTTATTGCCTGAGGCAACCCTCAGCCATGCAAACTTCTCCAACAGTTTTTGTCTCACCTCTCTCAGCACAACCAATTGCAACAACTAATACATATCCACCTTGTTACGTCTCATACTGTATACTTCAAACACTCTCTGCAGTTCCTCTCTGCACTGAGTGAAGTTTTCTACGGTATTAGTGAAATATTTCTTAATACTCATTAAATCCGAAGGTGCCCAAGGTACATGGACAATAATTTTTATCCCCAGCTGCATGGCAGTCACTCAAGGAAAAAAGAGTGGAAGACGAATGGCCCTCATCATCTTCACTGAATTGGGAACAAGAGAGACCGTCTCTCTTGTTCCCAATGGTTCTGCGGTCTGCCTCAAACTTTTAAAGGCAATAGTGGGGCTTCATTTACAACGGTCTCTGCCCCCCGAAGTGGACCATATACAAGGTCTAGAGTAGGGGGTTGGGCCAAGGACAAAATAGACATTAAAACTTGTTGCCCTTGACCCCAAACAATATGTCCCGGGCGTCGGGCTATAGGAATTCCACATCCCTGCCTGCTGTGTCTTGGGATATTTTTGTGGGCAGCCTTGTATACCGCCACCTCCAAGCCCATACCATGATCCATCCCTTTTTTCTACACCGCCTAGGACAGAGGGCTGTGTCCTCCCACTCCCTCGCTATATCTTGTTTTTCCAGAGTCAGACCCAGAAATCATAGTGTCAACTTGTATCTGTTGCTGCCCAATGTGTCACTGATATGGAGGAAGGTAACTTTTGGGTCCATCGGAACTGACCAGGCCAAGACCCTGCCCAGGCAGAATGACCCCCCCCGTGCCAGAACCGGCCTAAATCAGGGCAACCCCACACCGTGTGTAAGAATATCCCTTTCCAGCTGCACTGCATCTGAGAAATGTCGGGGATGCAATCACTGCTATAGTCTGTAGCATGTGAGATGGACCCTATGAAGGTATCTAAGCTGGATCAGCCTAAGTCTCGCCGCGATAGCCGCTGCCCTAGGTGCCCCCAAGGCCTCAGTCCAATCTTTATTCTCTAGATCCCCAAGGTTGGCTACCCATGAGAGCGGAGAATGTGTCAGGTCGATTAGAGATAAGAGTCTAGTATATCTTGGCAATCTTATGGTCTCCCTCTAATGGATTACAGTCACGGAGGTCAGACTGGGCCACAATGTATGGGTCAGTGCATGCCTGAGCTGGAGGTAACAATGAAACTAACTGTGATGGAGCTCGTAATCCGTCTATAGAGTCAAAGTCAGTGCATGGAGGAGCTGGAGGTAACAATGGAACTGACTGTGATGGAGCTGGTATTCCATCTGTAGAGTCTGAAAGAGCTTGAGGACTGTCCCGCTCATTACATCCCCGAGGGTAGAAGTCCCCATCAGGTTTCCGAAATCCCTTTTAGCAAGCTTATTGAGGCTAAAGGGTAATTCAAATTAATAAGAAAACAGCATCCACATTTGATTACAAAATAATATCATACATTGTGAAATACTGACGTAAAGACTATAATACTCAACTCCATCTTGAGCGGGCCAAGACTCCCTTTTCTCTATTTGTGCAGAATCATGAGCATGCGACGTCTGTCTTGAACAAGTGCCTTGGCATGTCTATTTCAAGATCAGACAAGAACAATAGCCAAATCAGTGTAGTCTGAATGACGTGTTTTTACCTTATTTGCTTTTTTTAACAATGTGTCTTGGACTAGCATCTTAATGCAGAAAAACGTTATGTCAGAAATTCCCATCTTAAGATAAGATACAGTATTAAAGGCCGGACACTTGACCACTTGTCATTAGAGGTCCTATGCCCCAGATTAGCATGCAAGATACTGCCAGAAAAGGTCTTGATTGCCAGAGATTCAGCCACTATAGTGAACTACAATGGCTCTATCGGCGAGCAACAATTGCTTTGTTGAAAAAACAAATCATTAAAAATATTTTGAAATATGAAAACTTATGCTCACTTTAAGAATCCAGTAATAATGTAAGTAAGACAAATGCATGCAAAAAACCAAAAGCAAGTATCAGCACACCAAGGAAAAAGTAAAAACTCAAACGTACTTGATAGAAAATTAATATTATTACATTTTCAATATTTTCATCAGATAACATGAATATAAATTTGTTCAGGCTGTCTGACAAAATAAAGTGACATCAGTGCTCAGTGCAGGTGACGGAAGTGCATATGTACAATTGTGAAAATATGTACAGATATATACAATTCTCAAGAATGGTCAGGACAACGATTGTAGAAGTTTCTCTGGTTAGGGCTGAATTGCTCCAAAATGGGATCCAGAGATCTCTAAAACTGAACCAAGTTTAATGTCGACGTTTCGACCCTAGCAACGCATAATTGATGTGTTGCGGCGGGTCTTCATCAGGACAGTAGGACGGCCTGAAATAGATGAGACATAGTGTGAGGGGGTGTTCTAAATTAGGTATGCTGAGGAGGTGGGCTTGTGAAAAAAAAATATATAGATATATATAACTCACCACAGATGTAGGGGGGCGTCCCGTGTAGTGTTGGGGCGGCCAGGATGATCTACAATTAGATCAAAGGATGATCACCTAGTTCTTGCGAGGATTATGTAAATTAGAATGGCGTGCAATTTCAGATTAATGGATCAGGTTTTACCTGCTGAAATCAGAAAAGACGCAGTGTGTCAGTCACGGAACAGGGAGGAATGGCTTCCCCTGCAAGGGAAAGCAAAAGAATCCACGCCAATGTCCTAAAAAAGGGGGGAGTTACAATTTTAAATAAAGGCGTTCTTGAATAACACTGTTAATAAAACTATAACGCAATTTCTACTGATATCGAGCCAAGTCCAAGAGGAGAGGAGCTGATGCGACGTGTGTTTAGTTTGGCAGGGAACACAGCCTACCCAACTTTTGACAACTATATCTCTTTGCTGTAAACAAGTATACAGTGCGCTGGTTCTCCCTAAGAAGTTCTAGATGCAAGTTATACTACTCCATGCTTTCCGAATGCAATGCGTAGAAGTAGGTTTTAGTGTGAAGTTTTTAGATAGAAAGGTTCTTTTTATTATTCTTTTTTGCAACATTTTTTGTGCTGTTATTGTGATATTCAGTGTGATTATATTAGATATTCTAAGCAGCAGGTTGAGACTGTTGCAATAAAACGCTTTTTAGTAAGTGTCTTTTTCTTAGTGCAGTGTGATATTGAACAGAACAAAATAGGGTTGTTTCCAATCACTACAGAATCCCTGGGTCCTTGTTTAGGGCCTGTTAGTAACCCAAAAGCATTGACACCACATTAGCTATGTATTGGGTGGGGTTCTATTGGACTACAATAACCTCTTTCACATTCAAGCGTTGGTGCATTTAACTAAGTTCACTCGTAGTAGTAAGCCAAAGTCTTAGTTTATGCAACAATACAGGTGCACAGGAACATTAACATTGAAGCAATACAAATACAAGATTGTTTTCACAGTACCAGAAAAGCTCTGATTTAGTGTTTCTTCCAACTGATGACCAGGGCAGGTTGAATGAAACTCAAAACAATGATTTGGCTACTTATTCTCCTTAAGGCAGTAACTTGAGTCGCCAAGAAATCACCGTTTTTGAAGGGAGGTGTTATGTTTGTGAGGAGAAAGACAACAAATTGCATAAAGATTCCGTCTTAGTTATTGTTTATTTAATTGATTGAACTCCAGGATGTCCAGGCGGTTGATTACCTCTGCTTCATTTTTATTATTGGGTCCCTCCATTGGAAAAACAATTGACCTTTGCACTGGGTAAACATGAGCTGGTTGTTAGTATCTTCTAAGGGGTGGTGGCGGTTGTATCTTGGATCTTGGTTTACAGTTTGTGGGATGTACCTTAAGGAGTTATTTCGAACTTTTTGTGATGGGTGTTGGAAGGCTGCAAAAGTAGTGCCTGAGATTTCTTTGCACTTTGCGGTCTCCACTTGGATTATTGCTATGTTTCGTGGAGCACCATTCCTTCTGAGAGGCCTATCAAGGCAATGTTCTGCATCCAGTACACTGCAGATCTCCAGGGTGTGCTTGATGGCTAGCTGAGAGCTTGTAGACCAATCGGATTTTGGATTGTGGATTCATACTGCTCTTCAGTGTTAGCTTTTATCACAAAGGTTTGATGTTTGCGTTGAAACTGTAATTGCTGGCCTGGCCCCTCAGGGTTGGTTACCAGCCGAGTCGTTTGCAAAATTGTACAACTGGTTCAACTGTTTCTAAAGATCATGCTACTCGAAATGTACAATAATATGGACATCATCAACTTTCTTGAATTTCTTGCATTTTATCAACTTCCTTGTATTCAAACCTGAAAATTGTCCTAATGTTTTCCTGAGAATACATGCCATTAAGTTATCTCTTTGGGTTGGAATGAAGCAACATTTTAGGCTATGCTCAGAAGTTACATTCTTTGTTTTTTTTTGTCTGCAGGAGAGATGCTTGGACAGTTGTGCATCAAAGCTGATCCGTTCCAACCACCGGCTAATGAGTGCCTATGTGGGGTTGATGCCTGGAATTGTCCAACGCAGAATCAGTGACCAGGAGGCCAAGGTTGCTGAGCTGAACCAGAGTTCAAGCTCAGAATCGTCTCCTGCATTGGCATCCGGGGATGGCACAGACGTACAAAGCATTCCCAGTGGAGAGAGCCTGCAGCCCATACCGAGCAGTGCAGCAGACGGCAGCAGCTAGTCTCGGGTTCTTGAGTTTCTGGAGCCAGCTCAAGATTGTTCTAGGTTAATGAACATTGAGACGAGGGTCTGTAATAGTAACAGATACCTGCTCCTCACATCGTGCAATCTCAAAGTGGCGGATTAACATTTACAGTAACATCTGCAGAAGATAGTATGAAAATCTTGCATTTGCTCAGGGCCTATTGGAAAAATGGAAATGCAAGAACTAACTGCCACCTTCTGTGCATGCCTGGGATCTACGAGCCAGCTAAAGAAGTAATGTTAAAGAGCTGAAGGTGCTAACATACTGCTTGTGTCCATGGGGGTGAGGAGTCCAAGAAAGGGATAATCACAGTAATAAATCAGAAAAGAGGAAACCGGAGAGAGGGGTTCGAAGACCGTCACTGAGCATTGACAGCTAAGGGCCTACCGATTGACTTTCCGAAAGGCTGAAGTGGGCCCCAGTGGTAGTGTTTATTGAATTACAGAGGTAATAGCAGGTCAGTTGCTCGGTATTGCTCCATGCACCGACTATCAGAGTTGGGGTTGGCTTCTCCCAACTATTCAAAGGAAAGTGCTCTCCACTTAATGTTGGCTAGCGGCCATTCACTTTGCCTGTCGCTTGTGACTGCCAGCTTGTTCTGTGACTATCTTAGGTGTGTGGGTCTCTGTCGTCAACACGGCTTGTATGGTCTCTCTGTAGCAGGACTCATTTTATCGTTCTGGACAGATTAATCTCCTCCTTTTGGGATGCTCTGATGATCAACAGATGCCAGAAGATGTTGACCTCCGAGCCAGTTAAAGTTCATGTTTTGCTGCATTGTCCCCCAGTGTCATTGCCTTAACCTTTAAAAGGAGATTTCAGTCCATAAGCCCATTCCACATGATTCCAAATATGCATTTTAATTTAATTGTTTTGCCATAAAGTGGTTTGGTCCCAACATCTGTTGGTATTTATTTGCTACCTTTTGCCATTACAATGTTTGTACTTTCTCTACATTTAACGAATGGCGTGTTAAGTGTGGCTATTCGAGGCACTCCCTCTGCTTCTACTGTAAACCACAGGAGTACATTTCCTTAGTCATGCTTGTAGTAGTGATTCTGACAACAGGTCTTTGTTGGTACCCTGCCCGTGCAAGCAGAAGCAATAGGTGCTGAAATGGGAGTGGCTACATTACTGTGCAGCGGGTTGGAAAGAAGCATGCATTTGTTGCATAGTATGAGCAACTTGTTTCATCAGCAGGGCAATGAAGAATGTATAGTGATGGGACAGGACGAGTGATGCTCCGACGCCTCCTGCCCTTGTTGCATGTATTCAACCCTCTACAATACAGACTTGCTTTCTTGGGGCAATCCCGGCACGTGCACCAACATTGTCCATTTGTTTCATTAATTTTATCTTGGTTATAGAGCCTTAAGTGCTGTACAAAAGCTAATTAATCAAGCATGATTTGACGTACAAAATAAATACCAGCACGATGAAGGTGCACAGCAGGGCACCTCTCTGCAAAACCCTCTTTACACTGGGGAAACCACTGATTGCCTGCCTGTGGAGCATTCATCTGCCATCCCTCATTGGCAGTGGCCCATCTGCACTATTCTTTCCTGGATCTGCCATGCAAGGTAAGACAGGCGGGGAAACTCTGCATGGGCCCGTCCGCATGTGCAGGGAGCGAGCTCCTTGTGCTTATGGGCCACAGGTGACTGGCCAGCCTTGCAGTTTGCTGAATGTTCTTCCACCACACCACAGGAAACACTTTTGGTTAAACAATCCCTGCTGCCATGGTGGAGATCTGTGAATATGCTGGGAGTTTAGAGGCAGGGCAGCTGGCCACCAGTCAAGGACCAGATGGGCAACTGTTTTTATGTTAAACTTTATTAGCAGAATCGGCATACGACAACCTATCATAAGCATGGATCTAAGCAACACAGTATACAAATAAACTGAACAGGCCACAGCTAAGAATTTGAATACATGCTGATGACTGCTGTAGCTTCTGAATATGCTTTCAACCCCCTGGATGCAACAAAACTACCCCCACAGTGGCTTAAAAGAAACTTGGCAGAGAAATAACCCAAAATATGCCACAGCAAAACCCAATTCATGTAACCCCCTCATCCCAGAGACAGTTCTCCAGGCCCGCCAGCACTGCACGGTAAGGAAGCACTTCGCTCTCTCGTTTCCTGCTGTAATCCCTATGGACACAACCTCAATGAACCGCCCTCTCATCATGTGAAAATAGGAATTTTCCCCCTATGCTCTATTAATGTGCGCTGAATATCCAACTGAGCCGTGACACCCTTTCAGTGCCAATTCTTGATTTATACTCAGTAGCTCTTTTACCTAGCTGTGGTTGAATTCAGGTCCAGAAAAGGCAGTAGGTGACTCTCCCACCATCACAGTACTTCCTGATTTGCTTCCAGATGTTTCTGCTCTGTAGAGAGTGTATAGGCGCATAGCGGAACCTTGCACGCCTTTTTCTCCCGCAAGCCCAGTAGCTCTGGGAGATCGCCCTGCGGGACCACCATTGGAATCTAAAGTAGTCCAAGGTGTGTGCCCTTCCTCACATTGATGATCATCCCTTGTATGTCCTCCATTTTTACCAAGGATTCCACTGTCTACCTCCAGAAAGACTCCCAACTCATCAGACAGTCAGTAGTCTCAAGTGGCGTGATCCTGCAGTTACGCACAAACGATCACACCTCTTTTACTACTTTCTCAATCCTCAGCACTACCAGTTGTGGTTTCTAGTTTTTGTTCATTGCTGGCAACAGCTTGCCTTGTCTTACCAGATTCCTCATGTAAATTGGTCCTCATTCCTCTTATGAACCTAACAAAAAGTTCTTTCCACTAGTGGCTACTCACTCTCTTCTGAAGCATCTGGCAGGCGCTTCCTTTGGTTGTTTGGTAGATTTCGCCGTATGTGGAGAAAGTACCTCTTCTTTCCTTTTCTCCTTCTTGCCATATTGTGTTTCTGTTGCCTCCGGTGAGCGTACTGCTTGAAAAGTGGCCTTTAGATCCACCGGTTCAGCTCATCCCAATCGTGCTGCACAGGAATCTCCAGGTACCACAGTTAACCTAACTCTCTGTGAAGATATCCAGGGGCCAAACCTGATGTCTTGGGTCCTGGGCCCTGCCAGCCTTAGGGATTATAAGCAACTCCTTCTCTCTCTGTTGGCCCCCCAGGCACCGATTAAACTGTGATCACTGCAGCAGCCCTGCTTTCTGCGTCGTCTGTTGTCTTACTATGCTCTTGAACAACCCCCCCTCCCCCTCACGATAGAGGGCAGGTCTATGGATGCCAGCACTGTTGTCATGTGCTGCAGCGCAGCGACATATGCCTAGTGGTGGTCACGTGGAAGCCTCTGAGATGGTTGCCACATCAGTCCATCAAGACGTGCTCTCTACAGAGTCTCTGCTTATTGCCTTCTCTGCATCCTCTGACGACTCTCCAATAATGGGGAGGAGGAGTGGCAGAGCAGAGACCCAGCACAGAGCTCACATAGAGTGCTTTATATGCTGAGATGTTACTTATTGTCTGTTAGGTACTTTATTCTTGTCTCAATGCCCCTTTTCTCCTTCCCGCTGTTTGTGCTTTCCTTGTGTGTATGTGGCTCCCTTCGCACAGTAGTTGAAATGAAATTAGAACGCTGTAAATGATGAAAGGAGCCAATACTTGCATTCTGTTAGGATTGCTTTAAGATAATAAACCTTGCATGGTTCCTTCCTGTTCGGGTATTACACTGACTTGCTGACGGTGAATGCAGGATTTGTGACCAAAAAGTAGCGTGCACCACTTAGGCAAAAGGACTGGAAAAAAAACGTTTATGCCATAAAAACCTAAGCTTGGGCAAAGTGCTGGCAACTACAAAAACCATTAAAGTGTCAACAAATGGAGTGAAATATATTACAGAAAGATGATACTCCTCACTCTGAGTCCACTTCATCTGCAAAGAAGTCACAAAGAACATTTCAAACAAAGAATACAAACGTTAAGAAAACATAAGACTGCGTGTTATGGTTGTGAGTCTACCTTCCATGAGGCTCCTAGCAAAAATTGCCTTGCTCTGAACAAAGTAGGGAAAGGATACAGTAAAAGAGGCCATTTTTGCAAAGTATGCACCCCCGACAAGTGTATGTATGTATGTATGGAGTCAAAGAACAGTACTAAAATTATTTGATGGAAAACCTAGTATTACTTATTGCTATAAGCAAGTAAAGAAGATGATTTGAAAAAACACCCAGATACTGTTTGCACGTGAATGGAAATGATGTGGAAGCCTTGTTGATACTGGGTCCAAAATCACCATAATTTCCTATTTCATGTGCAAGAACCTCAGTAACAAGGCACCTCTTGAGACCAGCAGAATTATTCAAGGTGCCAAAGCGGATACAACATTTAGCCAGTGGGAGTGTTTCATGCAAAGCTGGCATTCAAGGAAACAAATGTGTGACAATTTGTTTTAACTTACAGTGCAGCATCCTAGGGTGTTTAGGACAGAAACTTAAAATTATGATAAATTCTTGCAAACACCCTATGTCTTCAATATCCAAGAAATCTATGAGAACGATACAAAGAAGTATTCAGTGAAAAACCTGGATGTCTAAAGACTTTAACTCAAATTATCCTGAAACCTAGTACCTATCCAGTAAAGCAATGTGTAAGAAATGTAATACTTTCAGTGCACACTGAACTAAAAACCATACTCAAGGAGTTGTGTGATAATGATGTGATTAAACCTGTCAGTGTTGCTGAATGCGAATGCTCAGAATGTGCATTGATCTTCACCAACTCAATCACAAGACAGTGGCAGACTGCCAAGCACTAATAAAGGAAATGGTGATGATATTGGACCAAGCCAAAATGTTCACAACCCTTCACTTCAGGGTGCTTTACAACCAAATACAGTACATGAAGATAAAAAAAAAAAGTTTTGCAGATTACTATTTGGACTTTGCTCAGCATCTGCAGTTTTTTATGAATCAGATTTTGGAAGGAATCTATGGTGGAAGAGCTTTCCATGGTGATTGTTAGGTCGCAGCCTACCAGATGGTGCAGCTGCGTGGTATGCAAAAGACATTTTGGGGAGTTTCAAAAAGTGGATCTTGTGAATGTGTTCTGCCCATTGCTTGCCATTGGCTTTTGTAACACTGGTTTTCTTGAATTCATTTGCTGACTTAGACTCTAAATTTCACATTCTCCCGCCCATGCCATAAGCTTACTTACCAGTATTTTTCCGAGAGCTGCCTTTCTGTAAACAGGCCTATAAATCTTTTTTTTTTTTGCAAAAACAATTTTTATTGCTTTACCCGATTACAATTGCCATCATCAAACATCATCACACCCCTGGTCATATCCAGCATGTAGGAACCAGTGCATAATACAGTCTAAACCACTTCCAGCTAGTAAGTCACTGTCCCCCAGCACTCCCATATGCAATTACACCCTCCCCCCACCCACATGTCAGTGTGCCATAACACCAGGTACCAGGAGAAGTCTCTCTTTTGAAGTAGCCGTGTTAGTGGCTGCAGGCCACTCCCCACCCCCATAGTCCGGCTCAGAGCAGTAAGGAGAAGGAAAGCCCTCCCGCCCTCCCGCGTGGTCTATCGAGTACCTCTCTACGATTACGCTTCTACAGGCTGCTCCTGTGCTTCAGTGCCCTCCTCCACATCTGCTCCCCACCCTCGGAGTTCAACCACTAGTGCTTCCCATGCATGTGCCATGGCCAGCGCCTTTTCATCGTTTCCCCGCAGCGCTAGCTGCAGCCGAAGTGTACCCTCACTATCCGCCCATTTGGTGAAGGCCGCTCTCCATCTCGTAAAGCTGGGACCAGCTCCTGATTTCCAGTGCAGGGTGATTAAACAGGCCTATAAATCTTGTTCTTATCTCGTCACATTTGCAATGCATTCAAAGACAATGGTCAAATGTCAAGCTGTGTCTTCTTGAGGGTTCAGCTGACTTCAAAGTGAGAACGTTTTATAGGAAAGAGGAATGCTAATTAGTCTCTGCATGGAGCCTACTGGTACCCCTCCTATGCTCCATTTACGAGGCTGTAATAACCCTTAAATAGCAAATCATTTAACATGTGGATGACTGATTAATTTTTTTAGGCGCGGAAAGATAAGTGACTTGTTTTTCTTCCTCCCTCTCTGGTGCGTGATACCGTCCTCCCTCCTACTCAGTTATTTTTTGTGCTGACACGTGTTTGTTTTTAGAAAGAGCTGCTCTTCTCTTTGTATTTATTTTATGGGGCTCTACATACCGGCTTAGTGTAAATTAACATGATACTTGTGGCAAGCGCATTAACCCACTGTTCTATACCGTCTGATAGTGTTGCAGAGGGAGATCTTTTCTTCATAATATCACCCAAACCTTACAGGTGCGCGAGCCCTCCTTGCCCTGACATGGCATTCTAACAGCTCTGTCTGACAATATATATAGATCTCTAAAAAGTATTGTGGATTAAGATGTGAAGCCGACAAGCCCAGTAATTATTTCTGCATAACTCTGATCATCGCTGAATAGCTACCCAACTTGGATCAACTAATTGCCGTAGCATTCCATGTGCTGATTGGAAACTGGTGCCTCCACAGCCCTTGAGACAGGGGAGGACCCAGCGTGCTTTTCCCCACTTTCTTGCTCGTTGTCTTGTACTTCCTGATTCTGATTGTATAACATCTGTGATGTGCTTTTGTTTATTTTAAATATAGATGGTTTCTGTCGAAGTTCCAAAGGCATGCGTTGATTGGATACCACAACATTGCGTTGAGTTCGGCTTTGAAAAATATAAGGACAAAATGCTGCAGCTTGTTATAAATATGTATATAAAATGAATTTATTACCAATCATGTTGTAAACATGTATATGGCATTTTAGGTTCCATGACACTAAACACAAAATTGTTACATTAACATTTTTAAAATCAGGAAATTCTTCTTTGTTGAGGCTATCATTCAAATTGTGATCTCACTTGTGATGTCCCATATTGATTACACCAGTGCTCTTTACCTAGGTCTCTCTAAGGTGTGAGCCAAAGACAGCAGCTTGTTCAAAACAGAGCGGCCAGATTGGTCTACCAACAACCTAGATACTGCCACACTAATCCTTTGCTAAAGAAACTGCACTCGCTTGCTTCCAGTTGCACAAAGAATCCAGGTTAACATAGGATGTACGATTTTTAAAAACTCCCATGGTAAAAACCCTCCTTTGTGTCCTCCAGAAACCGGAATTACATCCCCAGGTGTAATCTCAGATCAGCACACCTTAATCTCTTAGAGGTATCCAAACTCAATAGGAAGAAACTGGTGGGAACCAGGTTTGCTGTGTTTGGAACTCTCTCCTGAAGAACATAAGAGCGCTACCTCCTACGAACATTTCAGAACCCTGCTAAAAACATGGCATTTCAGACTAGCCCACGATTAACTGCTTCTTCGCTCTGCTGCTAGTGCTCGCAGCGCCATGAAACCTTTCAGTGAACGTGCGCTTTAGAAGTTCTTTATAACCTAACATTTCTGAACATTATTGATCTTCGATGTTGTAATTTCTTTTTTTTGTTTTATTCAGATCATATACATATTTATACCAAGCAGAGGCACAGCCAATAGGGCTCACCTATGCGAAAGCTATGCAGTCGGGCATGGCTAAACGTGAAGTTAGACAAAAAGCGTTGGCCGCGTGATAGCACTTTTTTCTAACTTTATTTTTAGACATTTGGCACACCCACTCTGCTGTACAACATGGCTAAAAGCCCTTAGCAAATCCAATAATTTTTGCATAGACTTTGCCAATGCTTGTTAATTTACAGTAAGACAACTGATTAACATGTTTCATTCTTGGAGCAACTTTTACTAAGAATCTTAGAAAGTGGGCAAATGTTTTTTTTAAGAAACATTTAGAATATTAAGGGCATTAATTGAAGAAAATACTGTAGACCGAAACCATCTGTAAGTTTGGCAATTTCTAAATCACCAACAAAGAGGGCTTGTCATCTTCTCTAGGTATGTGTGAGTTCTATTGAAAGTTTATAAAACAAATACCCTGTCAAGGTTTAACCTATGCCCAAGTTGGTAAAGAAACGCACAGGCTTTGTATGGAATGACGAGTGTGAAACCAGCATGCATGAGATTTAAAAAAAAGTTGGTGTTAGTACCATCCCTACAATCTTTCAATGAAAGATTACGATGCATTGTCACTACTGATGCAAGCCAGATTGGATTAGGAACTGTGCTCAACCAAAACTGCTGAAATTGAAAGCACCATTGTGTTTGCTTCACACAAACTAAGAGGGGCAGAAAGTAAATATTCAGTAATTGAGTGCAAATTATTAGCCTATGTCTGGGTGGTTAAAAAGTTTTCTATGGGGAAAAGAATTTGTAATTCGAACTGATCACAAGCCCCATGTAGTTATCCTGGACTGTGGCACTTCAGGCAAAATATCGCCCAGGATTGCTAAATTGGTGTATCGATACACAATGGAACACATTTCTGGCAGAATTAATGTTTCAGCTGACTAGTTGTTGCGTACCCCTTGTGATGAGCAAGATAGGGGTGATTTGGAAGAGGAAGGAGATCTATTGGTAGCATGTTGTTTGAATGTGATGACTCCAGTGGACCCGTAACAAAAAAGGGTGATGAGGTCCAGATTTTATTTTTATAATATATTGAGAGAGGTTGAAAGTATTCAACCATACTGGGAAATAAAAGAGGAACCCCTAATAAAAGATTAAGTCATGCTACATGGTGATACCCTAGTAACACAAATTTGATTGAAAGGGCGCATAATAACTTTAGCCCATGTGTTTCATGTAGGTAAGGCTGGACAAAAAAACTCAGAGTAGTGTACTGGTGGCCCTCAATGGACCGAGACAGACATTCATGCGAGCAGATGTTCTACTTGGCAGCAATGCTGACAAAGCCCTTACTGTATGTAAATGCCCCACGCCTTCTTTTGAATTACCTGAAGGCTCCTGGATTAAGGTCGTAATTGACTACATAAGATTTATAAATGCCTTCGCCATGTGTCGCGCAATTGCGTTAATGGATTATTTCTGTAAATGGATTGAGGTCTCGTTGCGCTGCGACCCACCACTGTGGAGGTGATAACTTTCTTAGAAGAGATATTCTGTCACGAAGGGTTTCCCCAGCAATTAGTGACAATGGGGTACAGCTGTTTAACAAGAATAGGTAAATAGCTTAAAATGAATGGGATACAACATGACATCCTCACTATACCATGCCCAAAGAAAAGGGCAAGTTGAGTGGGCCAATCATTTAGTAAAAGAGACTATCCAGATAGCATTAAGAACTCGTCTTCAAATTGATGCAGCTCTGACGACAAGTAACCAGTGGCAAAACTGCATATGAATTGCTAATGCGTAGATAAGCCATAACCCAGCTGCATTTATATTGGTCAGTTGTATGGAAAGTAAGGTTCTGGCAGAGGGTGAAGTCCAGATCCAGGAAGTAGGTTCCTGAATGCAATGCGCTATGTGCAGCAATTATGCCACAAATTATGCCAAGAGAATGTTTGTGCAGACTGGTGATCGTTAAGGATAAGAAACCCTACGAGTAGACTGGACATGAGCAGGTTCAATGGGCCTACGCGGTGGATAAGCAGAGAGGTACAGAAATCCTAATAGACAATTGTTCAAATGTGATTGTGATGAAGCTAACCGACCCGTCCAAGAGGTCTGTGTCAGGCTCCAATAGTCTCACTGATGCCCTGGATGGTCCTATGCATGATGTAAATGGTGAAGTGATGGGCAGAAAATAATGCTGGGTGTTCTGCAAGTATTACTTCACTTAACGAGGGAACTGTTCTTGCAGATGAGGTTCATACCAGAAGGAATGTTGACCCTCTCCCCAGGTTGATTCAAGGATTATGTGAATTCATTCCCTGGTAGAGGGAGAAGATATAATATGCTGCGTTATTTATTGTCTGAGTTATTCTTTATTGTTGTCTAGATTCTATGGCAGGACCGGAGGCTCAGATTATGCTTCTCAATCTCTTTACTAAAACAGCAGCCAATGAAAACACAGTAAATATGTAAAAACACTACATATCCCATGAGGCTTTGAACAAAGCCTCCTTTGTCAACCAATCAAACATGTCCTGAATACACAAAATAGCGAGGCACCATCTTGACTGCCTCTTTCTTTGCTGCTCTGCAGTCAAGATAAGTGCCTCTTTATTCTCATTCACTACATGGTGTAAACTATTGACTTTTGTTGGTTTATATTGAGCTTATTAACTGTTGACATATGTTTGTTATTGCTGTGATGTTACTCCCTTCACATTTGCATTAGCACTGTCGCGCTCGCACTGCGATCGCTGCACGTTTCAATTACTGTGGTTTCTTCTGTCAGTGCGTGTTGAGCTGTTCTTTGTATGCCCGTCCTTTCAGTTTAGCATTTTTTCCCTTTAATTAGTTTTATTGCAACCTCGAGCCTGCGAGTTACTAGCCAGTCTGTTGCGCGCGTCTCGCGCTCCGGGCTAAGTCGGCCCCCTTCTGGGAGCGAGATTCATGCCGGACTGCCTGCATGCGTCTCGGGAGCATTCACGCGCGTAGCTGGCCTCCAAACAACACGCTGGAAGATGCCCTCCCCTGGCTAGGAAAACAGGGGAAAGCATCTTGCAGTGTCTCTCGAGCTGGTACCGGGGCCTCAGATAAGGATATTCTTCCTGCTGTGTAGCGTTTGGAATATTTTTTAACCCCTTATTAGCCTGAAATAAGAAATACCAATTTTTGGAGACCTCTGCTAAATAGGCAGGCAGGGCTAATTACCCTCCACTAGACCTATATTGCAGAAGCTGTTTTTGGCACCTTCTGGCCACACTGCTCCAGCTTTTGCTCCCTTTCGACGCCCTTTCTTATTCGAGAGTTGGGGTAGTAAAGTTTTGCTTCGATCTGGGGGCTCAGAGATCAATATATTTACATATATTACTTCTCATGATGTCGGACTATGAGGAGGAACTTGCTGCATATGGTCCTGCAGAGGACGAAGATTTCTATTATGA
The DNA here is from genome assembly GCF_964204655.1 of Triturus cristatus. Classification (NCBI taxonomy): domain Eukaryota; kingdom Metazoa; phylum Chordata; class Amphibia; order Caudata; family Salamandridae; genus Triturus; species Triturus cristatus. Next base: position 1,616,002,040 of record NC_140591.1, read on the forward strand.
TGACAATGTTGAGCCTCTCATTGAAAAGACTTTAGATAAGAAGCTGGATAAGGCCCTTTCCTCCGCCTTGTTGCCCATATCTCTGTCTGGACCAATTAGTAGGTACCACTCCTACCCCTCCTGTAGGCACTCCTAATCCCTCGCATATTCCACCCCACTACCGAACCCCCGGGCCTTCCTTGGCCCCACGTGCAGATTTATTCAAAGCTTCGAACCGCTAAAGAGCATGACTATGACACACATCCGGTGACTCCTTCCCCGGTTCCTACCCCCTCAGCCCCCATCCCTGACTGACATGGATACCGATACTAATTCCTCTCACGAATCCTGCCCACGCAAACGCGCCAAGAAGCGCAAACACTCCCTTTCGCCCGTTCAACCTTCCCCGTTCACCTTTGACCCCTCCTGCATTGTCCATCCCCGCTCTTCTGATTGGACTTCCGCCCCAGCAGTGGTGGGAGTATATGCAAGCTAATTTACGCAAGAGCTTTGTTAAGGAGGTCCGGGCCCGCTTAAGATCTGAATGCCCGCAACCAGACCATGCGAATATACCCAATATGGATACTTCCATGCAGACCTTTTTGAAAAAGTATAAAAAAGACCCTAAACAAGGCATAGATCGGGCTTGTCAAGATAAGCTTTTGGATGACTCAGGCCTTTGGCTAAAATTTTGGCGCTCGCGATTCAGGCGCAAGAGACTGGGGCTGCAATCCACCCAGAGGTCCTTGCAGACTGGACTCAAAGGGCGATCTGTCTTCTCGGAAATGCAAACTGTGCCCTCTCCTCAGAGAGACGCAAGCCAGTCCTCCTGCAAATTGACCCTCAATTAGTGGAATTAGCCTTTGCTGAACCAGGCCCCCTGGCTAAAGGACAGCTTTTTGGAGAACAATTTGTTAAGGACATTGCGAAATTTGTTAATACGTTCACTTCTCTTGATAAGTCGCAATCTTCTCTCAAGAGGGCTTTCCATCCCCTCTCTGGCAGGGACGGTCGTGGCAGGGGTCGTTCGGCCGTCCGTTATAGTCACCAAAGTCCCCAGCGTGGCTTTGCACCTAGACGTAGGGGATACACCCAGGATCCAGGCCTGATTTTACCCCACCAGATCCAGGGGTTTCTGGGACCAGTACAGCAGATGCATCAACAGAGGCTACAGGAACAACGATGCCCAGTCCTCAGGTAATTCCACCTCTCCTTCCGATGATTTCTCTGGGGGGGCAGACTAATGCATTTTCTATACAATTGGACAAAAATCACCTCAGATTCGTGGATCATTCACACTGTTCAGGGGTATCAAATAGAGTTAGTCGATGTTCCTTTTCAAGCACTTCCCCCTACTCCTCTCCATTTTTCCCTACAAGAACAATCTTTTATAGACTCAGAACTTTAGGAGGTTTTGGTCAAGCAGGCTATTGCTGTGGGAACCTTCATACCCGAAGGTTTTTGCAGCAACGTCGTCTTGGTGCACAAGAAGGGAGGAGGACAGAGATTAGTGCTGAATCTCAGGGAGTTCAATGCTTTTGTTGTCTACAGACATTTCAAAATGGAAGGAATCCATATTTTAAGTCATTTATTGCTAGAAAAGGATTGGATGGTCCGCTTGGACCTAAAGGACGCTTACTTAACAGTCCCCATTTGCTCCTACCATCAGATATATCTCCAATTTCAGTGGAAAGAGCAATGGTTCCGTTATCTATCCCTTCCTTTCGGCCTGTTCTCCGCACCGTGGGTTTTTACTAAACTGCTGAAGCCAGTGACCACTCATCTTCGAGAAATGGGCGTCCGCATGATCGTTGATCTCGACAACATGCCTCTCCTAGCACAGGACCCCACACTTTTGTGCACTCACTTACAATGGACGATCTCTGTTACAAGAGTTGGGTTTTGTGATCAACACCAAAAAATGCATGATTATCCTGTCCCAACAAGTAGACTTCCTAGGTTTTCAAATCAACTCGGTGAATGCCCAGTTGCTCCTCCCGGCGCCCAAGATCAAATCTATAAAGAGGGAGATGCGAATGACTCTCTCGAAGCAGATGGTCTCTGATGTCCCTGGTGAGGATTGTGGGTCTCCTTGCGTCCTCGATTCAGGTTATCTACCCAGGACCTCTCCATTACAGGGCGCTGCAACGCCTCAAGATCCATTATCTACAGAAAAGGTTCTCGTACCACCATCTGTTCACTCTGTCTTAAGACGCGCAAGAGGAGCTGCAATGGTGGCTCACTCACATGGAGTCCTGGAATGGCAAGGCCATTTTCGGAGCCTCTCACGATGTAATTATCGAGTTGGATGCCAGTCGATGGGGCACAAGAAGCGGAGATTATGCCACTGGCGGTCGGTGGTCCGCAGAAGAGTTAAAATTACACATCAACTGTCTAGAGTTGTTAGCCGGATTGTTTGCCATCAGATCGATCTCCCCATTGAAGAGCAATTGTTGCATCCTCCTGCGGATAGACAATGTGTCGGCAGTACGCTACATAAATCGTCTAGGAGGAACGAAATCTCGACTTTTGGCCAATATTGCAAGGGAGTTTGGGCACTTTTGCCTGGCACAGATGATCAGGATTGTGGCAGAATACATTCCTGGCAAGAGCAATCAGGTGGCGGATTGGAACTCCAGGTTTCTCAGGGACTTCAGTGACTGGAGACTCCATCCTTCTGTGTTTCTAGAGATCATGGGTATTCGAGGCCCTTCCCTGATAGACCTCTTTGCATGTCGCTTCAATACTCAATTTCCCCACTTCTACAGCTGGAGACCGGATCCAATGGCGTTTGGAACTGATGCATTTCTCCATCACTAGGGTTCCCAGAGGAATTATGCCTTTCCCCCCTTCGCGTTGATTCCGAGAGTAGCAGCTCAGGTCTGGCGACATGCAACGTCATTAGTATTAGTCACACTGTTATGGAAGACACAATTGTGGTTGGAGTTGTCAGTGGACCTGCCGCTCCAACTGCCTATGTTCCCGATGCTGCTCCAGGACCCAGTGGGCTCCCCACATCCTCTGGTCCTCCAGAATCAGTTATTCCTCATGGTTTGGATGCTCTCCAGAGACATGAACGAATTGAGGGCCTTTCATCGGCGGCTGCCGAGTTTATACAACAGGCTTGGGCTCCATCCACCCACAAGCGATATTCTGCATCCTGGAAGCGATGGATGGGTTGGTGCCATTAACGTCCGGTGGATCCCGTGGGATCTGATTTGAAATTTTTTGTATGAATTTGCTGAATCAAGTCTGTCTTATAGGTCAGTAAATAATTTCAGGTCGGCCTTATCGGCTGGACATAATCACATTGATGGAAAACCAGTGGGAATGCACCCGCTGGTGTGTAAGTTGTTGAAAGGCATCAGAGTTGCTCGTCTGCCACGACCCAGATACACTACGTTATGGGATGTATCAAAGGTTCTTTCTTTGTTAGAATCATGGCTGAACAATACAGACTTATCCTTAAAGCAATTATCTGCAAAATTCACTATGTTGTTTTGTCTTATTTCCTGTCGTAGAGTGTCTGATGTTCATGCTTTAGATTTGGCAGGAAGGGTTTTCTCTCCCCAAGGTGTTTCTTTCATCATCTGTAGAAGAACTAAAACAATGTCTCGTTCGGTTGAGTATCCTGCTTTCTCTCATAATGAGAAATTATGTGTTTTGAAATGCTTAAAAATGTATGAAGAACTTACTTTAGCTCACAGATCGGACCCGATGGGTCAGTTACTCTTGGCAATCCAGAAACCTTTTCGCCCGGACTCAGCGGCTACTTTGGCACGCTGGGTTAGGTGGGAGATGGCTGAAGCTGGTATTGATATTTCTGTGTATGGTGCGCATTCCACCAGAGGCGCTATGGCCTTCAAGGCTTTTATTATGGGTTTTTTCGTTTAGAAGACATTTTAAAAGTTGCAGATTGGTCTTCGGACTCAATGTGTAAAATATTGTATTATAAACCTATTGCTCATGTTTCTTCTGTTGTTGTTGGTCAGCTTTGAACCAGCATAATCTGAGTCTCCGGTCCTGCCATAGAATACAAAAGTTTCCAGCTATCGCAACAAGAATTTTAGATTCTGTTAAGGACACGGAGGCGAGGATTATCCCACCCTTTGGGAAAGGTAAGATTTTCATGTTTTATGATGCATAAGATGAATGTTGTTTTTTGCCCTACCCTGATACCATATTGGTGCTTCCGCGTTTTCAAACTGGTTTCTACTTTCAGGAAAGGATTCCAAACCAAGTTGAATCTGCTTTTCCTCGTGACAAGGAAGCTGGCGTCCCTGGTGGATAGTTGTCTCATCCGAGACACGTTTTGGAGTTGCTCTCCGTTGAGAGTCAGAACTGTTGCTTTTCTGTTTACTGGACTCTTGAGAATGCTTATTGCAAAGAAAGAGGCAGTCCAGATGGTGCCTCGCTATTTTGTGTATTCAGGACATGTTTGATTGGTTGATAAAGGAAGCGTGGTTCAAAGCCTCGTGGAATATGTAGTGTTTTTACATATTTACTGTGTTTTCATTGGCTGCTGTTTGAGTAGTAAAGAAATTGGGAAGCATAATCCTCGTCTCCGTGTCCTTAATAGAATCTAAAATTCTTGTTGGGATAGCTGGAAAATGTTGTATTCCCCTTATCGCCTTCACGCGCCTTCTCCTTCTTTTCTTTTGTGTGCGTGGCTCCCATCGCATTGGTGTTGAAATGGAATTGGAATGTTATAAACAATGTAACAAGCTGTTATTGGTAATCTGTTAGAAGGGTTTAACGTGAATAAACATCACCTGCTTCTTTTGTGTCCTTGTTTTCCCAAGTATTGCCATCTGGTGGCTTGATCGTCTGCACACTCCACCTTTTGTGTTTTTTTGAGAAGTGCAAGTTTGAGATAGAGGTGGGTGAGCAACTTAAAGCTTGAGCCTGATGTCAGGCCCTCGTCCAGCTTGAAGTTCCCTTGGAGCCTTGAGCCCAAAAGTAGCCGAGCTTTTATCGGAGGAGATGTGGCCTTGTGGCTATAGCTGCCGACCATGCACCATGGAGAACCAGGTTCGTATCCCTGTCTCGGCTAAGGAACATGTGAGTCTACTCCGTTCACTGAAAAAAAGTGCAACACTGTTTGTGTGCCTGTTGTAGAGTGTTCCTATGTGTTTGTGCAAGGTTTGAGCTATATGAAATTGTAAAAAATAAAATGTGAATGCTGCCTGTCACACATTATAATCTCATCCTCCAAGAATTACGAACAAAGCATTAACTATTGATGTCCTAACAAGATACTCATGTAGTGCCTAAATTGCACTGTGTGAAACTGGAAAATCTGGGATCAATCCCAGCTTCTCTGCTTGACTAAATTGTTTGACTCTAGGCAAATACTTTATTTCATCAAGCCTTTTTTAGTTCATTATAACATAAGAGAGCACCTTTAAATATGTGAGTTCAGGATGTGTGCTGTAGAAAAACCTCTCTTTTTTTATTTTTTATACTAGCTTGTAATGTTGCTCAATCTATAATAAGAATCTAGGCCGCATGTAGAGTACATATTACCTCTGTTTTGCCTTTTAGTTCACGACTAACATTGTCATCGGGGAGCGGGCGGGAGTGTTTCTCAGTTCATGTTTAAAAACTCCCTTTTAATAAATACTTCTCAAATATTCTGAGGTACTAAGGTGAAACGCTTTAGTGTGTTAAAGAAATACGCTATTTTGAATTGTCAAGACACCTAATTATATTCTAACCTGATTTTTGTTGCATGGTTGACATGTCAAATATTTACAAGGTTTGAATCTACTGTTAACTTGTTGGCTCACCCATTTCTAGTGTGACCCCATATATAAAGGAAAGAAGGAAGCACACGGATGTGAGTTAAGGATTACACATGCAGAACAAAAAGGGAGGAGAGGTTAGAGCTCGGGAATAAAAGAGGCTGGGGCAGGGTCAGAGGGGACTGCAGTAGGTTTGCCCCGGCTGAGAAAAAAGTGGAGAAAGAAGAGATTCAGATATAGGTTGCCCTGAAGGACACAGGCAGGAGGAAAGAAATATGGTAAGGGATTAATTTTTAGAAGTGAAGTAGTTAGTAAAGTTCGAGGCCAAAAGAAAGGAGCCGCAACACGATTGATAAAGGAAAAGAAGCACTGAGAGTGTGGAGAAATAAGGCAACTGGAGTCGTTAGTGAGATTATTTGTCATAAAGAAGGTGGAAAGTCATTAGGCGTGCACGGTTTGGACCACTTCTACTTTGTAAGAAAGCACAGAGGCAAGGAGTTAGCCAAGGCAGGAGAATAGTGCAAGAGAAGGAATGGGCAGCATAGTCATTTCAAGATGGAGCAGAAGAGAGGCAGTGGATAGGGCCGGAGACGCCGGAATCACCAAGCAAAATGTAACATTGAGAGGTTAGGGGGGGAGGTAAACAAAAAGGAAGTAAGAGAGTGATGAGAGAGAGGTAATGGAAGAGGTGAGACTGGAAGCACAAGTGTTCAATATAAGCAGTAAAGGAATGGAAGTAGAAGGGAGTTAGGAGAAATGTTACAAATTAAGAAAAGAGATACATGTGTGGGAAGAAAGGAAATTAAGGTTAAATTTCTTAAGGAGAAGAGAGGAACATTGGTGGTTAGTGGGTTTGCAGAGTGACAAGGTCATCTTAGGAGGATGGAAAACCTGGCCCAGGTCAGTAGACAATTACAAATGAAATACTAAAGAGTTGAATAAAACAAGAGTGAAACTTGAAAGTGGCAAAGACAGGAAAAGAGTGAGAGAGAATCCAGGAGGAGAGAAATAGTATAGCTTCCCCTCACCAACCTGGCGGTATGAAAGAAAGAACAGCAAAAAGTAGTGAGATTTGGGATATTATTAAATGGGGGATTCTGATGGATATTTCTAACCACAAATTCCTTACCTTGTGAATATTCCCCAGGCGTCACACTGGATCTCCAAAACTCGAAAGAAGTACTTCTGCTTCCCGGTAGGTGATGCAATGAGGCTCTGCACCGAATTAGTTCCATTCTGGAAATGACAAATGGAGCTACCTTTAAGTGCCACCCATGCGTGCTGACAGTTTTTCACAGGCTTGCCTGTGCCCTCTGACGCAGAACTCACTAGCTGTGTGGCAGATTATACCGCAGGAGACTATTCACCTAGAGATGGTTCTTGTCTGTATTTGCTCCGAGAAACCCACAAAGAGATGATCGTCTGCAGGGTGGTCTCTGGTACAATCAGTGTAAAAACTGGATTCTTTTGGGATCCAATCAATGCAGTCTCTCCTCCTCTTTCTAGAGATTAGGCATGCAAGTGTGATAGCCTGCCCAATGTGGAAAGTGGTTACTACGTTTGGTAAAAATGAAGCTCGAGTTCTCGACACCAATTAGTTTGTGAAAATGTAGAAAAAGGTGGCTGACCATAGAGTACCTGCAGCTCACTCACGTGACAAGCTGATGTTATTGCAGCTATAACTACAGTTTTCCAGGATCAAGTGACTTTGTCACCAAAGGTGCATAGACACAATGCACCCATACGTACATGGGTGGCGCCTCATATTCTGCTCCATTTGTCATTTAATGCATTCTATATATGAAATTGGACAATGTAACGTAGGGGGCGCTAGAATGATGAAGGGCTATAAATGTGGACTAGTTGGAACACTCAATTGGGTGTTAGACCTGGCTGCTTTCCCTAAACCATTTGCCTACTTGCCTCCAATTATTTGCTGGATTTTTGCTTTTGTTGGCCTTAGACTCTGTGCATTTTACCACTGCTAACCAGTGCTAAAGTGCTTGTGCTCACTTCCATAAACATGGTTTGATTTGATCTGATTTATAATTGTATATAGTGCTCAAATACCCTGGGGCATCTTGGTGCTGCTGCTTTCATGAGAGAAAAAAGACAATGAAAGAAAATGCTGCTCTACTGACTAAAGAGCCAAATCTTCAGAGACTTTCCGAAGCACAAGAGGCCTGGGCAGGTTTTTTAAAAATGAATGGGGAGTGAGTTCCATATTTTTGCAGTCCCCAAAACAAAACTCCCCATGATGCCCGCTTAACCTTAGGCAGTACTAAGTGCTTGACTTATGGTAATCTGAGTTTCTTGGGAGGAGTGTACCAGACAAATCTCTTTTGTACATAGTCTGAACCAATGCTGTGTAGTACCTTGACATCTATACAAAGAGCCTTAAATGCAATTCTCTTTGCCACTGGAAGCCAATGTAGTTTAATCAAGGCCTGCAAAACAAACTGATATTTTGGTATGCCTAACAGGAGCCGGGGTGGGGCATTCTGTAATATCGGAAGTTTGTGGAGGTTTTTTTTCTGGATGCCCATAAATAGGGCATTCCCATAATCCAATTTGGCTAAGACTAGACTAGTGACCACTATTGTGTAGAGGTCAGAGGAGATGAAGGGACAGAATTTCCTAATTATTCTTAGTGTAAAAAACACTGATGAGCATTGACCTGATCCTTGTAGTTAAGGTTATCATCAAAGACAATCTCCAGGTTCTTCACTTTCCTTGCTAGTGAGGGAAGTACCCCCATATCCTGAGGGCACCAGCTTGGCAACCAAAACAAATGGTCTTTGCCTAGACGAAAGACCACTGTGTTCCCAGAGTTGAGCTTTAAATAGTTTAGCCTCATTCAACCGTCTATTGGAGACATACAACAACAAAATTTTGTGTCTTCAGTATTGCTGGATATAGATACCACTATTTGGATATCATCGGCATATGGCACCACCGAGAATCCAAATTGGCAAATACCTAATTGGCATATTTAATTTACTTATAATTCCCTTGCAGAGTGGTATACCACATACCCAGGGCCTTTAAAATAAATGCTACCAGTGGGCCTGTAGACTTATTGTCTCACGCACTTGTCGACCTCAAAAAACATGTCCCCGGCCTGCCACTGTAGCCTGAATGCAGTGACCCACTGCCATGTCGACTTGGCTTTTAAACTCCCTTGCCAAGCCCTAAACTCCCCTTTTATTACATATGGCACTCCCAGATAGGCCCTAGGTAGCCCAAAGGGCAGGGCACCATGTAATTTAAAGGTTGGACATGTACTTTTAAGTTGTACATGTATTAGTAGTGAAAAACTTCCAAATTCATTTTCACTACTGGGATGCCTACCCTTGATAGGATAACATTGGAATTCCTTATTTCATTTAATAAGCTGTAATTCCTAATTGAGAGGAGGTATATATATATCATGTTTGGCACTCATGAAATTGTAATGATAACCTCTCTTCACTGGTAAAGTCGTATTTTCATTACAATTTTGAAAATGCCACTTTTAGAAAGTTGGTATTTTCCTGCCCGTAGCCCTTTGTACCTGCAGTCTGCCTTGGTTCATGTGACTGGTGTAACTGACAGACTTTATGAATTCCTCCCAGACATTCACACAATAGAGGGATTAAATGTGCCTGAATTGGCCATCTGCTTGCAGGATGGGGGGCGGGGGGGGGGGCGGAGCTGAGCACAGCCTAACTTCCACCTGAATGGCCCGTATTCTGCCCTCACACAAAGGGCCTAACGAGCCTGTATTGTCACTGCAGCCAGCTTGGAGCCAGGGCAGGGGACAGAGGGAAGCCCATGCACTTCAAAGAGCCTTTTCAGAAGATTCTCCCACCTTCCAGAAGAAGGTCACCAGGGCATAAAAATAGAACCTACAGACCCACTCTGTTCACTACTGGACCTGCGGAAGGAATCTTCATCGGACTGTCTGGCTGCTGTGCACTCTGCCAGACTGGTACTGTACCTGGAAGGACTGTTTTGCTGATTGGAGCCTGCCTTGAACCCTCAGAGGCCAGCACTGCTGTTGAGCCCTGCAGCTACACCTGCACCATGGACTATGAGCAGTGACTCCAAGGGCTGGTTTACTGGCATCCTTTTCAGAGCCACAGAACATAACAGGCTCCCACCATCTTGAACCCACACCTGGACCCAGCCTGAGTGAGTCCTGAATCCCCAAGAGGTGTCTCATGAGTCCTGGACCCTTGGTGTGGTGCTAAAGGTGGCCTGAAGGCCATTTTCCAAAACTGAGGACTGAGAACCAGGAGAAGCCTGTGACCAACTTTTTTGCCGATCCGCCCAAGGTGCATAATTGGTTGGATTGACTCCCTGTTATGTTCCCGGGTTGGTCCCATGTAGCGAAGCTGCTCATTTTCTTACATTGTTCTCTTTTTCACAATAAAATTTCTGCTGTGACCTTTTGCACACATTCATGTGCGTAATAATGTTGAATTTGTTTCTCTGAAACTACTTCTGTTAACACATCTCACTTCGCATCACATTATCACGATGCCTCGAACACCAAGTACAAGGCCTCTACGCACGAATGTGAAAATGTCGTTCTATCTTCATCCACGGGGCAACAGGGCGATCTATCTACAGATCCATAACATTGCTAATCTATACGTACATCGCAAGGATGTTTTCCATTATAAATAATCAGCATCTCATAAGATTAGCAGAGAAGGCACTTCAGCTGACACCGAGGGTCCCTGCATGCTGAGACATCACCACACAGTGGTCTGACATCTCCGTGAGGGGGTGTCCAGTTCGTGACTAAAACGTACTCCTACAGTCTCTCCTGCCAGGTAATGGGGTTGGATTGTCCCTTGGAGGGATTCTTGGCTTCACGCCTACACACGCTCCAGTAGACGCAGAGTAGGGTTTACATAGTAGGAGTGCGCCTGATTACTGCCTTGTTATATGCCTGCATATATACACTGATTTAGCACCATGGTAAAACTATATCTACGATTCACTCTTTTGGTGCTTGTGATCACTTTCATCTGCTTCGGTCTATTGATTATTGCAGCACATGTATTCTATACAGGAATAACGCTGGTTCAATAAATATACTGAAAAACATCCGACTGTGTATTCTCTGTATAATTCTCTGAGCACAAGTAAGCACGGGTGACTGAGCGAAAGGTTCTGATCTGTTTCCACGATCCCTGAGGGGTCAATGTTGTCATGTTCAGTGGTTGCCAGAAACCATTCACTGCCTGGTATGGTTAGGGGGGCTTGTGCTGCTTCGAATCAGTCTAGGCACCTCACCCAAAGTTTATGTTGTCCTAACAAACGTGCAGATCCTACGGCTTAGTAGGAACTACACGACATCCCGCTACATTCTTCGCAGCAGCAAATCCGTTTCAGCAGTCTTTCGCCAAAGGGGTATCTGGCCTTGTGGAACTGTCTTCGGGTACAGCCCTCTGCCTCGTCCAGCTGAAGTTTTTTGACTTCCATTTCGGCAACAAAGTCCGAACGTAGAAATCTTCACTGCGGGCCGACCCAAGGCCATCCGATGTTGATGCTTCCTCATCGGACACATCCTGCAGTCTTGCCCCGCTGAACTTTACCTTCTCAAACAGAATCTTTTTTTAAGTCCGAGGGAAGCACTGCTGGGCCTAATCCACTTCTTGTATCTGAACGGTGCTCCATCGCAGTTGGCCTTAAATTTCAACTTCGTCCAGGTCTCATGCAACTAGATGTCCGCGGTCGGAGCTTTGATCTTTTAGGCTCTATTTTGAAACTTAAATGTTAAAAATTCATAACTCGGATTCTACTGATGGCAGTTTTGTTGGTTTGGTGTCAAATGATTTATTAAAATGTACTCTACTGTTCTAAATTGGTTTGGGATTTTTCTTGTGTTATATTTTCACCTTATTACTGTTTGTGTGCTGCATGAATGCTTTACATATAGTTTCCAAGTAAAGCATGACTGCTTTTTGTGCCAAGCTACCCAGGGTTAAGTACTGGTTAATTAAGTGACTTTTTGTGGTTCACCCTGCAAGGGATTGTGGCTGTTGCTTGACAAGGGCTCACACCCCAGTCAACCAACAACCCAATTTCTCACAGGTGTATCATGGTCTTGAATAATTTTGGAACAGCCTTACCGAAATGAGCATGCAAGGGCTGAACCATGATGCAAGGAGAATGCAATATTTTGGTCAATGAAGTACATTTTATGCATAATGACGGTGAAATAATGTGAATACATTTGTGTTAATGGACATTCCACATGGTCTTTTCACAATGAAGCAATTCTCTTAATAGTCACAATGCCTGTTTCAATATATTTTCAACTTACTGCTTAAATGTAACCCCTTGAGTCCTGGTCTTGGGTAAATCCCTTTTAAAAAAACAAAAAAGGAACAAATACACAAAATGGCATGGCATAAACCATATATGCACATGGACACTGTAATATATCAAACTATATATGCACATGGACACAGTGTAATAAATCAAACTATATATGCACATGGACACAGTGTAATATATCAAACTATATATGCATATGGGAAGAGTGTAATATATCAAACTATATATGCACATGGAAAGAGTGTAATATATCAAACTATATATGCACATGGACACAGTGTAATATATCAAACTATATATGCACACGGACACAGTGTAATATATCAAACTATATATGCACATGGACACAGTGTAATATATCAAACTATATATGCACATGGACACAGTGTAATATATCAAACAATATATGCACATGGACACAGTGTAATATATCAAACTATATATGCACATGGAAAGAGTGTAATATATCAAACTATATATGCACATGGACACAGTGTAATATATCAAACTATATATGCACATGGACACAGTGTAATATATCAAACTATATATGCACAAGGAAAGAGTGTAATATATCAAACTATATATGCACATGGACACAGTGTAATATATCAAACTATATATGCACATGGAAAGAGTGTAATATTAGATTTATTAACATCCTGCTTGCAGCACTGTGATGGCACCTCTGTTCCTCCCAAGGTAACTCCTGCAAGCATTGCTCTTAGAAAATGCTAAGTGGTGCTAGCAAGAAAGATGTGTCCCCCATCCACTGGTTGGATACTGAAAGGCAGCCAGAGTTTGGGTGCAAAGGGCCCCAACACTCCTGGGGCCATTTCACCTGCTACATGACAGCAGCACTCCTGGGGAAGCTTCCCTCACTCTCTACCCACGAAGTGTCTCCTGGATTATTCCCAAAGCTTCCTTCCTGCTGGGAGTGAGATCAGCAACAGGCCCAGTCTAGTGTGGGACAGTATCAGACATGGCTGACACGTGTCCCAGTCCATGAGTGACTAGTTGGTCCAGTCCTGGCTATTATTCTTTGAATTCTGTGACTTGTAGTCCTGGTTTTATATTGGATTCAATAAGACTACAAGTCCCACGATTTTAAGAAAAGCAGGACTGGCCTAGCTAGTCATGCATGCACCTGGGAAACCTTCCAGCTCTGGTCAGGCAGTCCTTTCGATGCCCCTCATATTAACCTTCACCACAGCCCCATTCAAGCAAGTCTTGCAGCATGAATTGTGATGCATTCGATTTCCGAAATACAAACAATTGATTTGCAAAATAAATCACCCCATGCGTGTGTTAAAACTTGTGTGGCTACTTTAGCAAATTAAATGATTGCATTTCAAACGTAAAATGCAAGTAATTGTTATTCTGATATCCTGCACCTGGCAAGAAGCGCCTCAAAAAAACAATGCACACAAATGGGGCAGGCGGTAGAGGTCGGAAGGGACATGGTCCCTTATGTATTTATTTAATGTATTGCTGTGATTTTATATAGCGCAGACATTGCATTGAGGCATCAGAGTGCTTTACAAGAAAAGAGGTACGGAACAATCGTAGCAGAAGTACATTTAAGATTTAATAACAAAAACATTAAATGCAGCTATTCAAGAGCTAGTGAGAGAAAAAGGATTTAACACACGTGTCTTTCAAAGAGAAGAGCTTTGAGGTCTTTTTTGAAGGTAGAATGGCATGTGTTTGTGTGGAGGCTCAGAGGGAGGGACTTCGTGTGGCGATTCCAGAGGATGACTGGTTAGTGAATCCATCTTCTATAAAGATGGGGACCTCCAGGACAAGGAATTGCACCGCACCTCCCCTCCCCCCCCCGCCCTGCCAAGTATCACGCAAGGGGGTTAGACTAACGCATTCCAGTGTGGTGTCTGCATCACTCCACTGCATTTATGGTGCAATGACAAACCCGTGCACACTCAACGAGTCTGGAGCTGTATTTTAAGAAGTCAGCTCCCTGCCAGCGAGTGCACTCTGCGCTGCCTGTGGCCTGTATAGTATACTGGGGCTGAGTAGGGTGCGGGGCTACAATCCACTAGCTGAGCCCAGCCTCTTGCTTCAGCATACCACATGGTCTGTCAGCACCACATGTATATAATAAAAGCAAGAGGACCCAACATGCCCTCATGTGGATCTGGAGCGTTGCCCTGCCTATTATCCAGCAAGGTGCCACCTCACTGGATACATGCCATCAGTTTAGGAGATGAAAGGGAGAGGTTTAAGAAGATATATAATCTGGATAGCGTATTTCTCCCGTTGGCTTCTATTGCAGCCTGCACTGGGTCTATTGGCATGTAGGGGACTTGCAAGTGTGCTGCTGCAGGATCGGATCTCAGAAATGCAAATATAACTTTTTCCTTACCTGTCAGGAGCACAGAAAAATCACAATGGCAAGCAGAGAGAGCGTGGCAAAAATGTTGTGCACTGGCCTGTGGGAGCAGGTTACTGGCAGTGCATACTCCGAGGCACACAAGACCAGCCCCTGCGATCTGAATCCCGCTCAGGAATTGGGTTTTTGCATGCAGGAATCGAGAGGCAGGAGACTAGCCTTGAAATCTGTATTCTCCTGCCTGAATAGGGAGGGTTGGCCTGTATGCGGGTTGTGTAGGAAAGTGCCCCTTTTGGCATGGTTACCTCCCACTTTTTGCCTGACATCTTATGCAACCTGACTTGATGTGCCCTGGGACCCTGCCAATCAGGTTCCCAGGACCTGTGTTCTTTCCCAAAACTGTACCTTTGTATCCACAATTGGCACATCCCTGGCCACAGGTAAGCCCCTTGTAAAAGGTACCCCAGGAACCAAGGGCACTGTGACCAGGTAAGGGCTGCAGCACCTATTGTGCCACCCTTAGAGACCCTGTACCTTAACACACACACACACACTGCCACTGCAGGCTGCGTGTATTGGTGCAGAGAAAAGTGAAGAGTCGACATGGCACACACCCCTGCTTGCCATGCCTGCAATCCACTGCCTGAGGCCTAGATAAGACACCCCTCTAGCAGGGTGCACTAGCCGTAAGGTGGGGGTACAAAGGCATTAGCCCTGTACCCCTACAGTGTTTAAGTCCATTCTTAGGTGTTACATCAAACAGGGACAGCTCTATTACCTGAACCTGGGTCAAATAAAGATTATAATACTAACAAAGGTCCAAGCACAAAGTTACATAAAGAGTAAATGTAACTGATATTGGAATACAAATGAAACAAACGTAATAATAAATCAAGAAAGCTATATCACATAGAAAGATAGTACAAAATTATGAAAATGATACCAATAAAGAATTAAACAATATATGCTGCTTTTAGTACGACAATACTATAAAAAGACAGTACAATGATAAACCAATGGTGCTCATACAGTTACTCAACGAACATTGTAAAAGAACACAGTTGACAGTGTAAACAAAAAAACATTGGCAGAAGCAGATAAATTAACATAAACACTGATCAGACAAATCAAAAGAACAGAAGTAGCAATCAATGCTTCCTCTTCAATGTGTGCCA
This sequence comes from Triturus cristatus, assembly GCF_964204655.1. Classification (NCBI taxonomy): domain Eukaryota; kingdom Metazoa; phylum Chordata; class Amphibia; order Caudata; family Salamandridae; genus Triturus; species Triturus cristatus. The sequence goes on from NC_140591.1 coordinate 1,616,017,618, forward strand.
AGGATAGGCGTCGACGGCGTTTCGACCAAACTAAATTGGTATAGTCTTCATCAGGACAAATAATATAGTTATCAGAGCATCCAACAGAAAATTTGAAATGAATATGTACAGGGGTATCAAACTCAAAGAATCAGATTCAATGATATCAGCATAGCACAAGATCAAAAATCTGTGTCAATTATTCAAAGCTGATAGAGTGCTAATCAGAAAAGTAGAGATCCAAATTAATCTTAAAAGCACACCAAGTGGAAAAACAAATCAGTGTGCTCACAGTGTCATGCATTAAAGAAACAAATGTGAAAAGAGAAACCAAAATATAGTCCAACAATGCAAATGTCAGTCAATCCTAACACGGGGGACCATAGGAGATCAAACATCTGTGAAAACCTACTTGCTTACTCGAGGTCAAAAACTCGTTCGGAGACATGAGCATGTTAAGTTAAAGCCAAAGAGAAGAAGAAATCACATCAGAGGTATTGGAATGAATGCAAAGTCCTAATCATCAAAGGAAAGAACAGTGAAAGCTGGAAACAGACGGAAACTAAAGTATTTCAAAAACTGCAAAAATGATTCCAAACTCATCGCTAATAGGTATACTGGGGGGGCGTGTGAACAAATCAGGGCCCTCACTTGGAAACCGATGCGTGCTTATTAACCGGCCTATTCTTAGACAGTGTAAGTGTAGTAAAGCCATAAAGAGTCTATGGTCTGTGTGTTGGTCATTACGAACTCCACAGCTCCATAATGGCTTTACTAAAAACTGGGAGGTTTGGTTGCAAACTTCTCAGCACATTAAACCCACACTGATGCCAGTGTGGGATTTAATGTAACATGCACCCAGAGGGCATCTTAGAGATGCCCCCTGAAACTCAATCATGTTCCTGATGCCTACCCGCCGTTTGCCACCATCAGACAGGTTTCTGGACCACTGAGTAGAGAGCCTCCGCTATCCATTCTGGGTCCAGAAATAAAGCCCATCCTGGGCAGAGGTGTCATACCTCCTCCCCCAGGATGGGCTGGGTCCACGAAAGGGGAAGCTTCGAAGGCCTGCCGCCTTTAGACGCAGTCCCTGCCTTTTGCTGCCCCCAGCAACTGGCCCCCACTTTGGTTGGGAGAATCAGTGGAAAATTCAAGCTAGGAAGAGAGCTGTGCCCACCTTTGCCAACTCCACCCTTCAGGTGGGGGAGGCGAGGTGAAGCACACATCTCAGTCCCCTCTTTTTTGAAGATGAGAGGGCTCAGCCAATTAGGAAGAGGCTCATGACCCCTCTCACAGGAGGGTAGCATAAAAGGGGGTATACCCTCCCCAAGGAAGGGACCCATTGGTCCCGACCAGCATACCCCTTTAACGCCCCTAAATTTGCCCCTAAATTTAGTATTTAGGGGCAACCCTGAACCTTGCCTCCTCAGATTCGAGGAAGAAAGAAGGAGGACCGAGGAGCCGTGCTGAACCAGGGAGGAGAAGAGGACACCAACTGCCCTGGCCCCAGCCCTACCAGCCTGTCCCAACTATGACCTGCCTACAGCGAGAACCCCTGGTGAGTCCAGCAGCCAGCAACCCGCAGAGCCCAGAGGACCTACCCTGTGACCTTCCTACAGACTCTGTCTCCTGTGAGCACCAGATATGCTCTAAGAAAGCCTCACCTCCAGAATCCGGATTCCGGTGAATCCCCAATTCTGCACCACTCTGCACCCAACGACCACTGCCTGAGTTCGGGTAACCCAACACCCCAAGGAGGTCTCCCCAGCGATCCTGACCTTGGATCTGGTGATCCCCCACCTTCCTCAAGACTCCAGATGACACCTGCAGCCTCAACCTGAAGGGTCCCCCCGACCACAACCGGAGCTGGTAAGAAAACCCGACGCCAGAGGACACTCCTGCACCCGACGCCCCACAGCCTTGGGTGGCCCAACCGATGGTGCCTAGGCATCCCCCAGATCCCAACTTACCTCTCCAGCTAGTGGTCGCCTTCAGCAAGCCTTCCTGCCCAAGCCAGCAGCATCTTTTCTAAACCGTAGGTCTCTATTGGAAAGCACAGTGTCCCTGACGTCTGTTTTGCACCCAGCACCCGGCTGCCCGAGTGCCGCTGACTGTGCAGTTCCTGTGCTGGTCGTTGGCCTCTACAGTGCTGACCTAACTCCAGAAGCTTTGCTCCCACAACAGAGTGGCGTGCTCGTCGGCAGTCCCTAACCGATGGCCCTGTTAGCCCTATTGGCTAACATTGGGCCCCTGCACTCTGCACCCGGTCATCCCAGTACCGCTGGTGGTGCAACTCGAGTGCCCATCTAGACCACGGGGAACCTTGGTCCTAACCCCCAAAACTCACCCTCGTAAGTCTTTTACTTACCTGTGAAACCGCGTACACTTTTTCCTCTTAGGAACCCATGTAAAGAGATTTGGGGCCTAAAGTGCTGAACTGTGTTGTATGAAGATAAGAGAATTCTATTGCAAAGTATAAAAAGTCGTACTTACCTTGTATGTAGAGATCTTGCCGTACCCACTGCCAGTGCAGGGTAGATGTGATAGGTCAGTGTGTGGGCTAATTTTTCTTTTTTTGCTGTTTGTAGGACTAGTGCCCCAGGTTTTACTGTTGATTTTCCTGATATTACATCACACATTGCCGACAGCAAGGTTAAATGCACAAAGTTCTCTCCCAGACCTTGTAAAACACCTATACAGCGTATAAGGTGGCAGGCAGCAGCTTTCTTTCCCCATGCCATGCCTGCCGCCAGTGCAGTTCCCGAATGGTAGATGTGACATGGTCAGAGTGGGGGCAGGTTTTGTTTGCCTATTTATGAGCCTTTTGAGTGTGGTGCTCCGAGTTTTACTGTTAATTTCCCTGATATTATCACAAACCTTGCCTGCAGCAAGCATACCATGCACACAGTCTCCCACACCTTGCCAAACACTATACAGCATGTCTTGACAATTGCAAACCTGCCCTTATTTTAAAATGTGGGACACTTTTTTATTTGTCTGCTCTGCTAATGGAGCTACTTTTATTTTGGTGACAGGTTTATTTTCTGTCGCAGCCCAGCCTTGGCGGTGGGATGTCTCCTCTCCAGTGTGGCTGGCAGACACATTTAAGCTCCCTAGTCAGAAATGACACCTATTTGTTGGCTGACTGTAGGAAAGTCATGTTTCTGTTGCAGTTACCCCGCCACTTTTTGCCAGACTACTGATGCACTTTTTCTTGGTGTGCCCTGGGTCCCGGCCAATCAGGTTCCCAGGGCCTGTGTTCTTTCCCCAAAACTAACCCAATTGGCCTCTCTGGCCACAGGTCAGCCCCTGGTAAATGGTACCACAGGTACCCAGGGCACTGTGACCAGGGAAGACCTCTAAGGGCTGCAGCACTTATTGTGCCACCCTTAGAGGCCCTGTCCGTTCACCTAGCGGGCTGCGCAAGGTTCCTGAAAGCAGCACGCACTGCAGCCCCTTTTGCCTGACAATGAGCATCAAGTCTACATGAATGTGCTTTCTACCATGCTACATACGATCAAGTATTTTGGTCCGTGTCATGCTTTTAACCCTATGAAGAATCTGCTGTGTCACCACTAATCTTGATAAATTATTTTTGTTGGCCTCATATTGGAGCCCTTCCGGCATCATTCTGTTTCTTCGTCTACCCCCCAATGCCCAGGGCTACTTTCCTGGCTATCAAATCCGTGCGCATCTCATTTCATTTGCTCGCACACTAACTTTTCGCCCTGAAGAAGGTGTGACCCATAGGTGGGTCTGACATTGAAACGTGCGTCAGTGCTGGAGCCCCAGTGCCTCCTTTGTTTACATCTTTTTCCTGGAGAAGAATCCGCATTATAGACAGTATCAGTGATTGAAAATATGATTTAATGACTTTGGATCTCCCATACTATTTAAATTTGCTTGACTCTTCTATTGATGGGAACTACATTTGGATTATGTGACTATGTTTAGCACTATCTAATGCATTGCTACCTGATGGAATGTATGAGTATGTCTGAGGTAGTGTTTGTCTGCTTGTCTGAAAGATTGTGTGTGTGCGACCGAGGATGCCTGTAGAGTTTGTTGACACTTATTGTCTTTTATGCTTTTTCTACAATGTTGATCAAAGAATATAAATCAATATGATATCCTTCATTCAAAAGTCTTTTGCATTAGAATGGGAAGGGTACCTTGTTAGGATTGTTTTTCTTATATCAGTGACTATAGCACTTTATAAAGAAATTTTCGGGCAGAGCTGTTTTCTCTGATTGTCCTGTACCCTTACACACACACACTGCATTTGCAGGCTGCGTGTTTTGGTGCAGAACAAAGTAAAGAGTTGACATGGCACACATCCCTGTGTACACCAAGTAACAACCAGAAAACTGCTTGCATATGAGGACGCACTTTTCACATGCCCTTTCAGTGCGCAAAATTAATGCAAAATTCAACTGACAAAAAGATAATCACAACATAATCTCCTGTGATCTCGATTGTTCAATCCCAATACTATTCCTTATACAGATGCATGGTTACAAATTCACACCATGTTCTCAATATAAAGAAACACTTTGAAATGCAAACATAAAACAATTTTTTTGAAAATTCAAATAACAATCGTTATTTCTCTTATTTTATTTTTTTGATCGTTATCTTCATTGCTTGAGGCCAAACATTTTTACAATTCCCAATGCATTTCGGTGCAACACCTTCATCAGGGGAATACTGCAATTGAAACAATACAATCTTTAAGCAAAAAAACTCTATTTTGTCTTCGAATACATTAATAAGATATAACACAAGACTTTCAGGACACCACCAGCGGTACCAACAATAATTAAGCAATAAGTAAAAGTAATAAGTAAAAGAGGAAGTGAAATTACACATGAGAATAAGTGCGCATGTTTATTCTATTCATTGCCCTCAGAGATCAAAATCACGCACTTTGCACATTGTTGCGTAACTCTGTGAAATAAAATAAAAGTGTACTTAATATCACCCAGTGTAAGTGCAGCTGTGCCTGCTCAACAAAATGATAATCAAAAGAGTGTGTCAATGTGACGAATTGTGAACACATGACCGTGTTAACAAAAACACTCACCTTTGCCTAGGTTAAAATGCTTAGATGTTTAACAGGAGTCTGGAAAAATAGACGGAACCCAGGTTATGAGCCACGTACTTAATTGCATACGTATGTCTATTTTGAAATGAGAACCCTCTGGGTATCTATACTTACAGTTCACTTGAACTGTCTAGCCGTGCTCTCACCAGCGTAATTAACAATAACCCCGTAATCTGTTGAAAAAATAATATAAAAGAGACCCTTAGTATAAAAATACCACACAGGTATCATGTATTATAAATGGTACCCATGTTTAAACACACATACCTCGTACTCACTTATCTCCATAAAATCCAACAGCCTTTCTCTCCCGCGTACTCAATAACAGTTGAGAAACCAGCGTCTCAGCTGTAAATATCCCACGTTGGCGTGACCCGAGATCTGGCAACCCCTGACCTGCCTCAAGCCTCCAGCTCACGCCTGCAGTCTAAATCCAGAAGGCCCCCCTAACCGGGACTAGGAGCTGGTAAGAAGATCCGACCCCAAAAGGCACCCCTGCACCCGACGCCCCACGGCCTTGTGTGCCCAAACCAACGGTTCCTAACCAACCCTTAACTTCCCAACTTACCTCTCAAAGTGGTGGTCGCACCCAAAAGTCCTTCGTCTCCCTGCCTGCAGTGCTTTTGCAAACCAGAAGCTCTCCATAGAAAACATCAGGGCGCCCGACGTCGAAACAGGACTCTGCACCCGGCCGCCTCAGTGCCGCTGAGAGTGCACCGTTTGTGCTACTTTGTTTCCCCATTTGCCAAGTGAGCAAGGGACCCACGTTTGGGCATACCCTGCCAACTTAGGGCGAACAAAGCAAAACCAACAGGGATGATGGACGGAGTGCTGAACATTGCAAGCACTCACCCCCAGTCAACTGATCTGGGATTAATCCATCATCATTCTTTAGCTCACTCCGCCACCCCAGTTCAGACATGGCCATATGCAAATCAGTCTGACCCTGTGCCTCATGGGAACAGTCCAGCCCAGACTGCCAAGCCCTGTCTTCCCTGGACCGGAAACAAGCATCCTGGGACCGGTTTCTGGCTATTCAGCCATCATCAGCCAGGCTAGCTTGAATCCAGTGGCAATCTAGATATCCAGCACTGAGTTAGAAAAGTAACATAAAAAGTAACTTTCCTGTAATTTACTGAAACAACCTATTCATTTCAATGTACTGTATTTGCTAATCATTGCAATCTACTGCATCCCCTGTAAATCAAACAAAGTACAATTCCTATTGCATTTTCAAACTGTTCTACAATCAGCAACTTATTACTGTAAAGTATTTAATGCTAACCTGTGCCAGGCTTGCTTGGATCTAAAAATAAAACAACAGTATATTTTTATACAAAAACAATTGGTCTAGAGTTCAGTCCTTGAGTGTGTGAATTAATTTGCTGACTGAGTGTGTATATCAAATGCTTAACACTGTCCTCTGATACTGCCTTACTGCTGGACCACTCTACCACAAATATAGAGTAAGGTTCTATCTAACTTTAACCACTGCCTACTTCTGGGGTCACCTGGACTCTATACACACTATACCTCATTTTGGTGTAGTATATATAGAGTCCTACACTGACAAAATGTTTTTAAAACATATTTGTTTTTAAAACTGTTTGAGGGGAGTGTTAACACAGTTTGTGAGAAGTTGGCCTGGCATATGCTGTCCACTAGTTATAGTGGGCACCTTGCACCAGTCCAAACAAACCTTATTGATGATTAGGTTTAAGACAACCTTTATCGAAAGCTATCCTAGTGGTAGCTATGGAGAGCAGCCTTCAGGCTAAGTCTTGAAGGAGTGTAAAGCAGCTTGGTTTACCAGATTATAACCTCTTGAATAACTAAATGAAAGGAGAACCACACAAGGTATATATATAAAATATATATATTCATTTCTAAACACTCTCTACTAACCTCTTTATGAGATTAGAGTGCAAGGGACACAATAATACAGTTATTAAACAACAGTAAATAGCACAATATACACTGGGCCCCGGGGGGGGGGGGACCATACCATATATTAAGAAAGTGGTATAAGAACCACGACTTGACTAGACACAGTGCCTATAGCACGTAGAATTGCTGGGACTCCAAGGAACCACCCAATGCAGTGACACAGGAGAGCCACGGCAGACGTGTGCAGTGTTAGAACACAGCCACGAGCCCTGTACAATTCTAAGGGAAAGTCGTGTTGGAATTTTAAAGTTTGAGGACACTTAGGAGAGGACTTTCAAAAAACCTTTTCAGACCTTGAGGGTTCTAGGGCCAACACCCACGGGAGCACTGTAGAACTCGTGTTACCTCACCCAGGGAAGCTGGGTGCGTAGGTGTCAAAAGGTGTCGGGAATCGTCGTCGTTTTCAATGGCGATGTGTTGCAAAGTGCTGCTGCCCTGGAAAGGAGAAGTGTCCAGTGTGATCCAAGCCTGGATCAAAGATAGGAAGAACCTGAAAGCAGAGGGGACAGAGTCTGGGTCTCTTGCCAATGACCAGGGGCACGATAGACGAATGTCCACCGATGTCGGGTGTTTCAGGTGGGAAGAGGTGAAGCTTGACTCCACTGCCACGGGGACCAGGAGGTGTTGACGACAACCACAGTCCACAGGCGAGCTGTCCCACGAAGGATGTCGAGTGCTGGGGGGGTCGGTGTCTGGATTGGAGACCAATAAGCCTTGGCAACGGCAACCCACGCGGTGAGAGTAAAAAGGCTTCGGTGTGGACCAGCAAGGTCCTGTGGACTCCCCAAGCAATGGAGAGTCAGGGCACATCTGGAGCAACCAGGAAATCCCACTGAAAGTTAAAGTACCCTTCTCAGAGACCCACAAGTCGACGGACAAGGGATCGCGAAGGGACCTCGAGAGGAATCACTCAATACCAGCCCACGGGTCACTCAAGGAGTATAGGCCAGTAATCTTCAGTGGAATCACTGCTCGGGGTCTGGACTACAAGTAGCCCAAAGCACAGCCTCAGGGATCGCCAAGAAGCATATGCTGCTGCAAATGGTCGCTGTGTCCAGAGGTTCGGGTTGCACTGTCCCCACGAGGGCTTTGGATCTCAAGTTTGCTGAGAGCACGGATCGGCCTTGGGGAAGCTTGGAAACCCACATCCTGTGTTGCAAAATCGTCAGAGTCCTTCAGGAACAGCGTCGAGGCAAACTGGACAGATGTGTCTTTGGTGCCTGCCTTGCAGGGGAGTAACTCCTTTACTCCAAGGGAGATTCTTCGGTCATCCAACGTCGTGTAGATAGTAGAAGTTCTGGGATTCTGTAGCAGAGTTTCGTCCAGGTAAATCTAAAGTCCTGTAGTCAGGGGTTCCTACTTTATAACCAAGGAAGGGGTGGGACAAACTCTGGGGACCCACCTATGGGAGGGTCAGGACAGAGGGGCGGCTACACCCATATCCTTTGTCCAGTTTCGCGCCAGAGCAGGGGTTGGTAGCCCCAGCAACCGGTTTGAGCTGGACTATGCACAGGGTCACCAAATGTGCCCCCAGTGCGGACATCAAAGCACTCTTGGAGTGCACCCACCCAGCCCTAATACACTAAAGCCTGTCTGGGAGGTGGTGACACCTCCCTGTGACAGGAAACCTATTGTCCAGGCCTCCCCTGCCAGAGTTTCATCCAGCAGCAGGAGGGCAGACTCGTATCTGTGGCTGGCAGCATCCATTTTGTGATGCCAGGTTCTGTGAAGCTGGTACCGGGTGTACCGGTAAACTCATGGTTCTCCCTCTAGTAGGGTGGAATCATACCTCCCACACCAGTTACTGGTGTGGAGGTATGATTCCAAGGTGTTTCCCACCAAACACAACATGTTTCCATGAAGCCATTCCAAAGTTAGCATTTACCACGAGGTTATAATGCACTTAAGAGTATATGGTTTGGCTGCATCACAAACAACCCCGGAATAAAGGTTCCGAAGGCTGCAGAGGGGCTCTGCTCATGCATGGGTACCCTCTCACATAAAACCCAGCACCCTTCCTTCAGGATTGATAAGGCCTACCAGTGATATGGCTAGATATAAGGAACCTATATCTGAGTAAGGGGTGCATACACCACCTTACACAGGGTGCTGTAGCAGACCTGTTTGGTCATTTTAAATGGCTTCGGAAGCCACCCAGTGTAAGTGCAGCTGTGCCTGCTCAACAAAATGATAATCAAAAGAGTGTGTCAATGTGACGAATTGTGAACACATGACCGTGTTTAGGTTTAAACAAACCTTATTGATGATTAGGTTTAAGACAACCTTTATCGAAAGCTATCCTAGTGGTAGCTATGGAGAGCAGCCTTCAGGCTAAGTCTTGAAGGAGTGTAAAGCAGCTTGGTTTACCAGATTATAACCTCTTGAATAACTAAATGAAAGGAGAACCACACAAGGTATATATATAAAATATATATATTCATTTCTAAACACTCTCTACTAACCTCTTTATGAGATTAGAGCGCAAGGGACACAATAATACAGTTATTAAACAACAGTAAATAGCACAATATACACTGGGCCCCGGGGGGGACCATACCATATATTAAGAAAGTGGTATAAGAACCACGACTTGATTAGACACAGTGCCTATAGCACGTAGAATTGCTGCGACTCCAAGGAACCACCCAATGCAGTGACACAGGAGAGCCACGGCGGACGTGTGCAGTGTTAGAACACAGCCACGAGCCCTGTACAATTCTAAGGGAAAGTCGTGTTGGAATTTTAAAGTTTGAGGACACTTAGGAGAGGACTTTCAAAAAACCTTTTCAGACCTAGAGGGTTCTAGGGCCAACACCCACGGGAGCACTGTAGAACTCGTGTTACCTCACCCAGGGAAGCCGGGTGCGCAGAGACGTTTTAATGCATGGGCAAAGTGGGCTCTGGCCCAGGGCCCCAGCCTTTCAGGGGGCCCCCTGACAGTCAGCTCCATTCTCCAGAGTTTTGCCCTAATGACCTTGAATATTTCCTAAACAGTTTGTTTTAAATTCTGTTTTCCTTTCATTTATTTCTTATGTACCTGATGTGTGAGAGTCTAGTACAACCATTTTGTGTTTATGTTTCATGCAATATACATAAAAAACGTTTATTTTAGATCAAAACAAGGCCTAACATATAAGAAATGGGAGAGCGCCACAGAGATTATTTGCAGTAATATTGGTGAGCTGCTGCTGTGTTACAATATTGAAAATACACATAACTATCCCTGAATATTAGATGTAAACACATTCAGGGCCTTATTTATGAGAAGTGATGCATCGCTGTGTGAAAACAGGGATGCATCACTTCTTAGTGCGCCCTCGTTGCGACATGATGGATGTGTCATATTTACTGTATGACGCATCATGTCGCAAGGAGTTACAGATATGTCAGTATTTCTGACAAATCTGTATGCGCAAAAGTGATGCATTGCTGGGGTGTGTCTGAAAATAGACGCAACTCCAGCAATGTGTCCTTTCACATGGGCAAGCCCCATGTGAAAGGGCCTGCATCAGTCTTATGCCTGCTGTGTGGCAGGTGTAAGATATTGACGCAATTGTGTCCTAGAAGTGGCGCACTGAGTTCTCATAGATTTCAATGCGCCACTTCTACGAGGCATCTTGCAGGGCAACACCCACCCTGCATACATTATGCCTGGCGCAGGTATAATGCGGTGCAGGGGTTTACAAAGTGAAGCATCTGCCTAGATGCGTCACTTTGTAAATAGGGCGTAACATTGCACATATTTTATGCTGCCGGTGCGTCACAAAAAGTGACGCACCAGCGGCATAAAAGTGAAGCAAAGCCTCATAAATAAGGCGCTTAGAATTTGGACGAGTGTTCCTTTGCACTGTCAGGGACCTAATGAAATGAAATTGTGTATTTAATAAAGCGCGCAGCTACTCAGACTAGAGAGTCCTGGCGCATGACAGTGGGAGGAAAACATGCGTAAAAGACCCATCAGTTATCAAAAAGCCAGGTTTTTAAGTTCTTTCATGAAAGAGAGTAGGTCTGTGGTTAGTCTCAGAGACTCAGGGAGGCTATTCCACAATTTTGGGCCTAGAAAGCCGTGGGATCTGCCTCCAATGCGGGCACTCTATATTTTAGGCATGATGGCCAGGTTGGCATTGGAAGAATTTAGGGGTCTAGCTGTTGTGTAGCGATTAACGCGCTTATTTATGTAGCCGGCTCCTAAGCCATGGAAAGCTTTAAAGAAGATGGTCATCGCTTTGAAGCCGATCCGTTCTTTTATGCGGAGAGACTTAAGAATAGGGGTCATACTAGATCTGGGTTTAGGTCTCAGGATGGCTCTAGCCACCGCGTATTGTACCACTTGTAGGCGCTGGATAAGGGATTTGGGAAGACAGAGGTACAAGCTGTTGACATAGTCAAGCTTTGATGTCACCAGAGTCTGCACCACGATCTTTCTGCTCTCAAGCGGTAACAGTGGCAGGAGTTTTTTTTAGCATCCAGAGTATGCCAAAGCAAGTGCCATTTACATTTTGAATTTGAAAGTACATGGAGAGTATATTGTCTATGACAATTCCTACGTTTTTGACTTTCTCCTTTTCAGCGGGCGGGGGCGGCAGATCTTTTGGCCACCAAGTGCTCCTGTCAGGTGTTTCTGGATTACCAAAGAAAACAACTTCAGTTTTGTCAGGATTGCACTGCAGCTGATTGATCTTAAGCCAGTTAAAAACCTTTGTGAGGCAAGACCTAATCATTGCCCCGTCAAAGTCGGTTCCTTTTCACACGTAAAAATCAGCTGAGTGTCATCAGCATAGGAAACAATTTTGGCGCCCTCTTCCTCTACCAGAAATGCAAGGGTGATAGATATATATTAAAAAGGGTAGGACTGAGAATGGAGCCCTGGGGGACACCTACATTCATGGCCAGAACTGGGGATGAAAATGGGGGGAGCCAGATGTCCTGAGATCTATTTGCCAAGAAGGATGACATCCATGTTAAGACGGTCCCCCCCAGGCCGATGTTAGCAAGTCTCTCCAGGAGCCTCTCATGTGGGGCCATATCGAAGGCCGCCGACGATTCGAGCAGTATCAGAACAGTCTTGCCTCCCTGGTCCAGCTTACCCTTGAGAAATTCAGTCACTTCCAGCAGAGTGGACTCCATACTGTAGTTAGCCCTAAAACCGGATTGGGACTCATGAAGGAGCTTCCCATCTTCAATGTGTTTTTGGAGGGCCTTGTTTACATGCTTCTCTAGTACTCTGGAGAGGGTCGGAAGAAGGGAGATTGGCCTGTAGTTGGCAGGGTCCGTCGGTTTGGCGTTAGCCTTTTTTATCAGTTGAAGAATCTTAGCATTCTTCCATAATTTCTGCATGTTGCCCGAGGAGAGAGAAGCATTAAAGAGCTGGTTTACTGTGGGGTTTATGGTGGGAGCTAATAGGTTCAAGATATTCCTTGGACATGGGTCAGTAGGAGAGCCAGACTTAATGCTTTGGAGAGGGGTCAGTGACTCTTCAAGCTGAAACTCAGGGAAAGCTAGTAAAGAGGTGAAATGTGCTATTAGAACTAAGGTAGAAGGTCAGTTCTTCCTCTGAGATGTTAGTGAAGGCTTGTTGGATCATGGAGATCTTTTTGTGGAAGAATTCAACTATTTACTTAGACCATTCTTCCATGCATGGCCCTTCCTTTGTGCCGGCTCTCAGGGCAGTAAAGGATTTAACTATGCTAAAGATTTCCTTACTCTTATTTTGGGCATTTTCTATCTTGGTTTGAAAGAGGTTTTTCTTGGCTGCCTTCACGAGAATGTAATGAGCTTTTAAGTGTCTTTATACACCTTCCTGTCCTCAGGTAGATAGGATTTACGCCATTTCTGTTCAATTGTTCCACAATTTCTGTTGCGAGATCTAAGGGAATCGTTAAACCATGGAGCTGGTGGGGCTGACCTCTTTGAGGAGCAGCAAACAACCAGTACCAATGCATCAATGTTGGTTCGGAGCCATGAATCTATTGAGAGGGCGTCCGAGTCGAGGCAGCCAGACAGCTCTGGTGAGGAACGACCGGGGGTGTCTGCTAACATCGGGATGGATATTTTATGGAACGTCCCGTAATTAGAGACCCTCTGGCCTGTGTTAGCTCAAGGGGATGTGGCAGAGTTGGGAATGACTAATTTTAATAGGAGGTGGTCAGACCAGGTAATGGGAAGAGGTAGGCTTACTGATATGTCAAAGTTGTGAACAATTTGGTCTAGGGTATGGCCCTTCTCATGGGTGGCCAAAGAAACAGATGGAAACATGTTGCAGGCCTGCAGGGCCTCCAACAAGGAAATTGTTTGAGGGTCTTTTCCATTGTCCATATGTATATTGAAATATCCCAGAATGAGGCAGTTGTTGCATTTTAAGGCCAGGGAGGTGGTCGCTATATTAAGCGTAGTAATAACATTTCCAATAGCACTGGGAGGTCTGTAAATCAGAAATCCAGCTATGCTATGATGGGGAGATAAGGTACAGCAGAAGCCTAAGCAGTCTAGTTTTTTATTGTAAATTATGGCAACACCTCCCTCCTTCCCATTCGATCGGTCCCTCCTAAGAATGTTATAACCCGTAGGGATGGCCGAGGTGATAGTAGGGTTGGAGGCTTCAGATAGCCAGGTCTCAGTGAGAAATAAAAGATCAGACTGTTAGTCTAAAAGTAGGCCATAAATGTATGGTTCATGCTTTTGTATAGAGCGACAATTTAAAAGGGTGGTCTTTAAGTCCTCTGTTTTCACACTTATTGTTGCGTGGGAGGATATTGGGTGCGAGTTTCCTGGGCTGGAGGAGAGTCCAGTTGCACTTATTGCATCGAAAGTCTACCTCCAACCTCGGATCAGCGGCTGTACAGTGACATAATGGTATCCGCCTAAGGCTAAGCCGTTTTTCACTATTGCAATATAGTGGAAGAAACTCACCGGAGGGGAACTGGGCAGCATGGCCGGTGCCGAACGCCTCCGGGTGCAGACAGGCTTACCTTCGGCGCCAGCGGCGCGCCCGTTGTGCATGTCCACTTAGCGCGTCCGTCTAATGCCTATGATGCAAACTGGATTGCCAATGCAGCTGAGGAAGTGGAAACTGCATAGGCATAAGTGAGGAGCCCGATAGCACCCTAGCCCTCCGCACAATCGGCGTATCAGCCGCGGCGGACCAGGACTGGAGGAAAAGCGAGATGCGAATCGAAGCAGCTAAGGAGGTGTAGGCAAGCAGAAGCGAGTAAAGTGCAAGTGCGCATAGGTAGGAGAAATTATTAAAAAGCACAGAGTAATTCAGCCAGACATATACAATTTAAAAAGTAATAAAAACCATAGTAGCAGGGCAGGAAACACTAAATCCTACAGCTATCAGCTGCGCGCATCCGTTTGCATCGGGAATATATAGGCTGATGCCTATGATACAAACTGGATCGCTAGCACAGCTGAGATAGTGGAAACTGCGTGGGCGGAAGTGAGTAGCCCGATAGTAGCCCCAGCCCTCCACGCAATCGGCGTATCAGCAGCAGCGGACCAGGACTGGAGGAAAATCGAAATGCGAATCGGAGCAGCTAAGGAGGTGTTGGCAAGCAGAATCAAGTAAAGTGCAAGGGCGCATAGGTAGGAGAAATTGTTAAAAAGCACAGAGTAATTCAGCCACACATATACAATTTAAAAAGTATTAAAAACGTAGTAGCAGGGCAGGAAACCCTGAATCCTACACCTGTAAGCTGCATATGTCCATTTACATCGGGAATATATAGGCTAATGCCTATGATGCAAACTGGATCGCTAGCGCAGCTGAGGAAGCGGAAACTGCGTGGGAAACAGGGGCTTAAATTAGATCATAAATTCAAAGGTATCCTGAACAGGGGCCCCCAAAATATGTTTGGCCCAGGGCCCCCCAAATCCTTAAGATGTCCCTGCGGGTGCGTGGGTGTCAAAAGGTGTCGGGAATCGTCGTCGTTTTCAATGGCGATGTGTTGCAAAGTGCTGCTGCCCTGGAAAGGAGAAGTGTCCAGTGTGATCCAAGCCTGGATCAAAGATATGAAGAACCTGAAAGCAGAGGGGACAGAGTCTGGGTCACTTGCCAATGACCAGGGGCACGATAGACGAATGTCCACCGATGTCGGGTGTTTCAGGTGGGAAGAGGTGAAGCTTGACTCCACTGCCACGGGGACCAGGAGGTGTTGACGACAACCACAGTCCACAGGCGAGCTGTCCCACGAAGGATGTCGAGTGCTGGGGGGGTCGGTGTCTGGATTGGAGACCAATAAGCCTTGGCAACGGCAACCCACGCGGTGAGAGTAAAAAGGCTTCGGTGTGGACCAGCAAGGTCCTGTGGACTCCCCAAGCAATGGAGAGTCAGGGCACATCTGGAGCAACCAGGAAATCCCACTGAAAGTTAAAGTACCCTTCTCAGAGACCCACAAGTCGACGGACAAGGGATCGCGAAGGGACCTCGAGAGGAATCACTCAATACCAGCCCACGGGTCACTCAAGGAGTATAGGCCAGTAATCTTCAGTGGAATCACTGCTCGGGGTCTGGACTACAAGTAGCCCAAAGCACAGCCTCAGGGATCGCCAAGAAGCATATGCTGCTGCAAATGGTCGCTGTGTCCAGAGGTTCGGGTTGCACTGTCCCCACGAGGGCTTTGGATCTCAAGTTTGCTGAGAGCACGGATCGGCCTTGGGGAAGCTTGGAAACCCACATCCAGGGGTGGCACAATACATGCTGCAGCCCCTGGTGGGCCTCTGGGGTACCTATGCCCTGGGTATATAGCATACCATATACTAAGGACTGATAAGGGTACCACAGAATCCAATCTGTGGAGTACCTAAAGTCCATGCAATCAATTTAGGAGGAAGCAGCTAGGCTGAGGCCCTGGATAGCAGGGTCCCAGCCAGACTAAAGTCGAAAAACAGTGAAACATCAGCAAAAAGTGGGGGTAACCATAAGAAGCAAATCCTACTCTCCAACACAGTTAATGCCAGAATGCACCTTCTGCATGCTACGAAGATGTCGGTCTGTTGTATTCTTGCTGTTTTTTTACCAGGCGATGTCTATCGGACCTTAAATTTCTACTCCTCAACAACTACTTCAACTCACGCACAAACTGTTCTACCTTTTCCTCTTTGACTAGTTCCTTCAAGATGGACACATGATTCTTTCAGTGTCCTATTCTGTTCCCAATGCTATTCCTTAATGCGTCCTTGGATTATACATGTGTGACTTTATAACCACTTAATGCTGTATTGTTCAGCTATGACTCTTATTAATCCCCTTATGTATCTCTTGTAAACGTTATCACATAACATGTAAAGCACTCTGATACCTTCGGGTCTAGCTAGCGCTATATAAAATTCAAAATAATAATCATAAAATTTGAGCAACGAGAAACTCTAAGAAGATCTTAAAATGGCTGGAAACCACCAGAAATGGAAAGGCAGTAGTGCCCTTTTAACCTGATCGTAGTTAAAAAAACGTGAAACCATGATATTACAGCCTACAGGATTGGTGATGTGAGTACAAGCAATAGGAAAAATATCTTCGAAAAATGCAAATATGAACTGTAGCACAAAGTACAAAATAGCTGTATTGCTGAATTCGATTAGCTAGATGGTTTCAATTACGTTCGGGAGTCAGGTGCACACATGTAAAGGTCAGGGATTGTGACCTGAGCTGATGGCTGTAAAGCAGCAACATTAAGACATGCCAAGACAGATGAACTGCTTTCCAAAGGTAGCCCTCTAATGTGTTACATTTTCAGCCAATTATGACATTTCTTATTTAATATAAAGTTGCATTCTGGGACATGTAGTTTAACTTTTCTGAGTACTGTTGACTTAAAAGCAGACCTTACTGAAGATGTTTGATATGACAGATTGGGCAATGATAAATAAAAGTTCCTTTAAAGACAAGAAGACATGGCATGTATTCTGTTACTGAAACATGATGCTCTGCATTTTGTGCACTCATCAGAGATCCAATTTCTACATGTTGCTGACACCATACGTGCCGGGCCACAATATGTATTCAGGGCCAGCAGACAGTTTCCGGTTAGCACAGTCTCTTATCTGTACACTTTGAAGGCAGGAGCATCCTTGCACAGCCGTGTCGGCAAAGCATGCCAGATTATGGTGTCTGCTGAGATCACCATGTCTCACAATACCTACTGGCGAGGCCTGGGAGAAACGTAAAGCGAAAGCATCCTTAAGCGAGGCATGAGAAAAAGCCATGTGGTCTATTTATAGTAAACTAAATAAATAGCCAACAGCGTTGTAATGTCCGCTGAACAAGACAAAAACACAGTTACATGAGATGGTGTGAGATTAATTACACTCTTCCATTAAGGGAGTTATAAATAAAATGGTATATAATGCTGGAGCATTCTGAAGCTCTGTTGACAACAACGTGACACAGCAGCAGCCACCACCTGCCTCCCTTCCTCCATGGCACCCTCATCTACAGGCCCCCCGGCCTCCACCCGCTATTCACCGACGCCATCGTAGACCTCATTGCACCCCAGGCTCAACTTCCACCCAGACAACCCCAGTGACCAGAACACCGCCTCCCTACTGGGGAACCTTGCCAACATCAGACTCAAGCAGCTAGTGACCGCACCAACCCACACAGCCGGACACACGCTCGACCCCGTTTTCTATGCCAGTGGGAACATCACTTACAACCACACCACCGAGCTCCTCTGGACCGACCACCACTGTGTGCATCTCGCCTTCGCCATGCCCACCGTACACCACTGCGCTCATCGTCTCCCCCCAACGCAGCTGGAACAAGTCCACTGTAGAACGTCTCGGCGACCTCCTCGGCACAACCACCCCACCAACACCAACAGACGCCAACACCACAGCTCGCAACCTTCACTGATGGATCTCCAACTGCGCTGACACTCTGGCACCCCCCAGAAGACACCAGGCAAGCAACACTCCAAGAAAGCCAGCTGGTTCACTCCCACCCTCCACGAGTCCAGACGCACCCGACTCGAGAAGAGATGGAGGAACGCACACCACCTTCTCCTCAAAACCACAAAGACAACAGCCTTCCAAGACAGAATAAACGCCAACGCACACAACATCAAAGAACTCTTCGCCATCGTCAAGGAGTTCACCAAGGCCAACAGCGAGACCACAGACGTTCCACCCTCTCAAGACTTCTAAAACAAAATCGCCACCTTCCACCAGAAGATCAGGCAGATCTATGTTGGCGTTGACACCCAAGACCCCGCCACCATACCCACTAACACAGCACTCAACCATGCCGCACCCCAACAAATCGTGCTCAACTGGACTCCGCTCACCACAGACGATACAATCAAGACCATGAAGAACATCCACTCAGGAACCCCATTGAACCCCTGCCTGTACCACATCTTCCACATAGCAGCCGCCTCCCCCAGCTTTGCTGCACCCTCAACTGCTCCATCGAAACCGCCAACCTCCCCAGTCGACTGGAAACACGTCGATATCAACCCTCTGCTAAAGAAACCATCTGCCGACCCAACAGACCTCAAGAACTTCAGACCCATCTCCCTCCTCCACTTCCCAGCCAAGTTGAGAAGGCCATCAATGCCAAACTCTCCGAGTTCATCGTAGAGAGCCATGTCCTGGACACCACACAATGAGGCTTCCGAAGCAACTAGAGCACCAAGACGGCACTCCTCGCCACCACCGACGACATCTGCTCCCTCCTCGACCGGGGAGAAACCGCAGCCTTCATCCTACTGGACCTCTCAGCTGCCCTCGACACCATCTCTCACCGCACAATAATCAAGAGACTCCACGACGCCGGCACCCGTGACAAGGCACTGGACTGGATCCACTCCTTCCTGACTGGCCGAACACAGTGAGTCAGACTACCCCCGTTCCTCTCAGAACCTAGAGATCAGCTGCGTAGTGCCCCAGGGCTCCTCCATGAGCCCACCCTCTTCAACATCTACATGGCCCCCCTCGTAGCCATCGTCAGAAGCCACGGACTCAACATTGTCTCCTACGTCGACGAGACCCACCTGATCATCTCCCTCACTAACGAACCCTCAACCGCCAGAACCAACTTCCACAACGGAATGAAGGCAGTCGCTACCTAGATGCAAGACAGCTGCATCAAGCTCAACTCAGACAAAACCGAAGTACTACTCCTGGGACCCACCCCCTCAGACTGCGATGACTCCTGGTGGCTCGCCGCACTATGAATCCCTCCCTCCCCTAGGGACCACACACAGAACCTTGGCATCATACTGGTCTCCTCGCTCTCAATGAAGCCCCAAATCAACGCAGTATCCTCATCCTGTTTCCACACACTCGCCTACTTGAAAGACTTTCTGATGGCTCCCTACAGAATCCAGAAAGATGGTCACCCATGCACTCATCACCAGTAGATTGGACTACTGCAATGCACTCTACACCAGCATCACCCAGAAACAGCTCAGAAAACTACATAACGTCCAAAAAGCCGCAACCAGACTTTTCCTCAACATCCCACGCAGCAACCACATGGCACAACACCTCCAGCAACTCCACTGGCTCCCTATAAACAAGAGAATCACCTTCAAGCTCCTCACACATGCCTACAAAGCTCTCCATGACGTAGAACCAGAATATCTGACCCACCTCCTCGCCTTATATACACCCGCCAGATAACTCCTCCCCACCCAGCTTGCCCTGGCCTCCGTCCTACGGATCCACAAGACCAGAACCGGAGGAAGATCTTTCTCCTATCCTCGCCGCCAAGACCTGGAACACCCTGCCTCTCCACCTCAGGCAATCTGCGTCGTTGACACAGTTCAGAAAGGACCTCAAGACCTGGCTCTTTGACTGAACCCCCCCCCCGCCCCCCACATGTGAGTAGCAGCTCTATACAAACCCCTGATTGATTGATTGACAGCTCCTGTCCCAGACAATTCAAACCCCAGGTGGTATTTCCCGGCACAAGGAGGAGATGCAGTAAGACAAAGGGCTTTCCTCCCCATTTCACCCAAGGCTGTGTCCGACCAGACAGGAAATTACACCGCTAGTTACTTAAGCATTTGTTGTGCAGCTTACCAGAACTAATGGTGATTGTTGGGGTGTGAGGTTGGACCCTGTAGTAGAACAGACATAGCGGGCAGCAAGGACATGATCCATTCACTGTCTCCAATCGCTCCTTGGCAGAAACACACATACAATTTATAAGCTGTTACTCACGTGCACAATTCCTAGGAAGCCAGGCTCTCCCCTTTCCTCTTGCTTTCACTTTTGAGAGCTCTTATGCTGAAGTCACAGCCCCAGTTTCTAACTATGACAACCACCTCTCCTCACCTTCCAAGCAGCAGCAAAATGCTTGTCAAGTTCAGCACATGATTAAGTTAACCCTTGAGGAGCCAGCACCGGCCTGTATCCACTCTTAAATGCCTTTATAAATCAGTTGGTTCTCTAATATCCGTGACAAATCTGTCAAGTGCTGGGATGCAGGAAAAGTCTTGAATTGGTGTTAGTCTAGCGCCTGATGAATGAGGCTTGGCAGGACTCAAGTTGCTCGGTGCCTATTGCATAGTGTCGGTCTACTATTGATGTCCCCATATATGCCAAGATTTTATACCAAGTGGGAGATTTTGGAAAAGAATTTGGGGGTTGGATTTTCTCCATTGACTTCTATTGATACAGAAGCAATTTCAGATGGGAGGCAGCCAAAATAAAGCCATTTTTGACTTAAAAAATCGGGAGTCTCTTGCCTGAATCTGGTCTGTTGGCATGCACGTGTCCAGTCAGGACAGGCTAAACTAGTGGCTCCACCAGTCTCCTGCGAACTTCCTCATCATGGTGTGTCTACTGTGAATGAATGTGAAACAATTATTTTACAGTATGGTCATCTTAGGAAGAGGCTGTATCTGTCCTTCAGAATTGAGATCAAAATCCAAGGTGGAACTCTTAAGGGAAAGAGACCTTCACCAGAAGTTTCCCTTCCAGACCTGGAGCTCCATACGGGCTAAGATCCACACTTCCTCTCGTTCCGCAAGCAGAACACAAACATTGTATTATTTTTATAACAGGCTCTTCTTGACCCCTGAGGACCTCCGTAAGTTACAACTGACTAACAATGCAAATTGCTGGTCTTGTTCTTGTTCTCACGACAAAAGTGATTTTTGTCCTTTGGTTAATAGGCTCTGGTGGCTCATTTGGAAGAAACTTAACGAAATTCTGTCCACGTCGTTCTCTTTTGATATTTCACATATTTTTTTTAGGCATCTCTTCCTCTCTGTGGCGTTCTCAAGGGAATATAGGAAAGTTTATTGATTTGGCTATAGCTATTTCCCTGCAGACTATCACCAAGAATTGGAAAGATACCACTAAAATTACTTTTGTTGCCTGGTGGAATCTTTTATGTCATCATCACAGATTGGATCGTGCATATGCCACTTCCACTCCTTTACTGATTAAAAAAGATTTATTATGGTTGCCACTCACAACATTCCTATCCAGACAAGCTGTTCTCTCCAAATCTACGGTCACTAGTTATAAACCTCCATAAATGTTGGTAAATCTTCATTAAGTTAACATAGTTATTATTGCAATGCTATTATTGCTTTTCCTCTCTTCTCCATTTTTCTTTTTCCTTTTCCCTCTTTTCTTCTCTTACAAAATCTCCTAAAAATGGATATTATTTTGTAAATAGTTTATATTTTTCAATTCGAGCTCGGGTATATTGAACAGTTCAGCTTGGATATATTTCTTTTATCCACCCTGCTTGAATTGTACTGTTTTGAATATTGTGTTTTCTTTATATTTGTGTCTCTATATAAGTTCAATAAAGCATTTTAAACTCAGAAAGAGGCTGCAGACCTTTCATTTCAATAGTTTTGTATTAGTTTCAAGAAATGTTTGGTTAGAACTTCTCTTTCTTAAAAATGTAATTTCCGATAACTATTTCAGTGCACTTCATTGCTTGGGTTTCCAAGCGTGAAATTGTCACTTTAAGTGGCACACATTTGGCAGCTGACTGTTACTCAAGAAAGCTTTGAAACCACGGAAATGTCACACAAAAGCAAGCACACATGCTTGTCTGAACTTTGCAGCTATGGGCCCCCGGCCATGGCCTTCTTAATTGGCTCCGCCACTACCGCCAAATCATTGAAACATTTTATCCGTAATCCTACATTTCATGAAGTCAATTAACAAAGGAACGAATTGTAAGATGTATCAACGCCTGTGTGTAAGCCTTTCCTCGTCTCTTCCCGCCCTCCTTTCATGGGAGAGCTTTCCCATTCCAAGATGGCCGCGGTCTCCGTCAGGTCGGATGCTTTATTGGAGTCCTTCTTTGACGTCACCCGTTTTGCGTAATTTGGCTCCTAAGGCTCGCCGTCCCTTGGTTACACCTGCAAAGAGTCCTTAGCAACCGCCCGGGTTGGTGCTTTGAGTCTCTGGGTTCACTCTATCCCAGAGGGCGGCCCGGGTAGAATCTAGGGGTGACATGGGGCTGCTCTGCCGGGTGACCACCACGGACCTGTGCGCATCCTAGGTCCTCGATGCCGGCCTCAGTAAGTGGGATCTCATGCTTCTCTGCAGTGACCTGCACATGTTCTGTATTGTTTAATTCATTTTATTTAAAGGGGAAAATGTGAGTAACTCACTCCGTCTTATTTCCTTGGGTAAACTGGTATGTAACCCCTACCAAACGTGTGGCATCGTAAGCAAGCTCTGGATTTTTAGCGCACTGTCCTTTGCTGACTGAGCTGTTTAAGCCCAAACCTTCTATGATAAAAGGGATGCTCTAAGTGTCAAAATACAACGTGCACTTGTCCCTGCGTTCTCTGTGTGTCACTGTCTTCCTAGCTTTCAACTGCCGCCTGCTTACAAGGGGTAACGTGTGATTCTTGTAGCTGAACATTCACTTTCCACTAAAATGCAGTGAATTGGATGACCGATATGAGAGTCGTTACAGATATTACAAATGTTAATGGAGCAAAGCTAATCTATAGTTTCACATTCCAACATGTTTCTTATAGTTCAGATGTATAACAGAGGTTGATGTGTAAACACCAGACTTCCTTTTTCATTGCAGTTCATGACAATGGATGCCTGAATACGGCATTGCAATGAGTGACTGCAGCATGGGTTCTCCCGGGAATCAGACACATGCCCCTGCAGCGTCACTGCACCAGTTCCCCTCTCTGCCACCTCTGCCAGCAGCTGCTGTCGCAGGTAAGGACTGTCTCCCCTCATTGGGAATAGCTTCTAACAAGAGGTAGCACCCGCAGCCACCAGACAGCATAGAAACAGAACTCCCTTCCTACTTGAGCTATTCCCAGATCTATCACACTACGGGGCAGGGTCTTGTTATGTTTTGTCTTGTCCGTTGGATTTGTCCAGACACTGTACAGCTTGTATTCCAAAGCAGAAGACGTGTGTGTTCCTCACCAGAAGGACTGTAACACAACTTTTTCTGGGGTAGTTTTCGCTCTTAAAACGATAATGTCCTGAAGCCATGGTGTTTGCTTTAGGATTATTAACATCTTCTATAAGCCCTTCTT
Source organism: Triturus cristatus (assembly GCF_964204655.1). Taxonomy (NCBI): domain Eukaryota; kingdom Metazoa; phylum Chordata; class Amphibia; order Caudata; family Salamandridae; genus Triturus; species Triturus cristatus. Next base: position 1,616,041,135 of record NC_140591.1, read on the forward strand.
CATGGGACCTAATGAATCATGGTGAAATTAAAGAAAATGCACGTAAGATAGTGAAGACAACCACTCAGTGTTTTTTTTTTTTAAACACGGAGGACACTGTTTTATAGCTTTCTGTGCCCATGTTGAGAATTTAGTTACCAAATGCTTTGCTGTGGATGTCTCACTGGGAGATGTTCAGCTTCTGTCATAACATGTGATTCATTCCACTTGAACTGTTAGCCAAATTCCTTGATTACAAATTGATTTATTGTACTTTGTTGTCCTGGAATATCGGTGGCAACTATTTAGTGATGAAATAGCGTGCTTCGTGGCATATCACTCACATCAGTTAATATACGTCTTGGAAATGAGTGGATGTGGTGATGCAGACATTCCTTGCAAGGTGTTACCAGGCGGTCCGATGAAGGCCTATGTTTACTAGGATATTAGGCTGAATCATAAAATCCACCTTTGTTTCTCCTGGACTAGGTTTTCCAGCTCATTCTTGTTTTATTCTCTGTGCTATATTGTCTAATCTGCTATCGACAGTTCGTCTGTTCCACAGTAAAGTTCTTTTATGACTTGTCACGCTCCAACTGTGCACACTTTCCCTTTTCACTCCACTTGTTGCCTTTGCTCACAACCACACTGCAACCCAACATTGGATCTCTCATGAATAATTGGATACTGATGTACGCGTGGCAAGTAGTGAGCATCTCTTGCTTCTTTACTGTGTGTAGGGCAATCTCTTTCGTGTCATGTGTCATTGTGAACATCCCTTTGTTCGTAAAAGGTGGAAACTGAATACATGGCATTAAGCAGTGTTCTGAATATTTCAAAATGTATTGAAAAGTATTCTCCTGGGGATTATTTCTCAATTTCTTCATTGTATACCCGGCGTCCACAGGGAATATAAATTCCCACTCTATATTTTCCATATTTGATGCAGTTACCTGACCCTGGCTTCTGGAATGAAATCTTAAGGGCTAGAGTGGAATGTAATCCAATCCATTCCCCCCGCCCATGTTGGGCCTGGGTCCAGGATAACAGTGGTCTCTGTCCCTGAATATAAAGTGCTCTCTACTGCATATACTTATGGACTCTATTTTTTATCTTTCAAATCTAATTAAGTTTTTAAGACCCTTGTTTTTCGAATAAAGAAATGTCCGAAGGAGGAAGGCTGTAGAGTTGTTATTAGAAATGCGTTATTTAGATGTGGCACTAGGAATTGCTCGATTTTTACGGTCCGTCAATCAGAGTATTAATGATGAATTGTAGTAGGAGGGGGGTGTCGGGCCAGCTAGATGGGTTTAAATCATCTATTTTAACTGTTTATTTGTTTTTAGAATGTTTTACGGACAAAAGTGTCGAAAAAAACTTGTTTTCTGCCTACCTATATTTTCAGAATACAATACAAGTGAACCTAAACCTAACAAAATAATGTAACCCAAGTCAATGCACAGAGAACAAAATTGACAGCCGGGCCCGTGCAGGTAAGTGTGGTGGGCCTCGGGTGGGGAGGGAGGGGGGTGTTTTTGACAGACAACGACGAGGTAAAATGAATGATTTATTTAATTTTCCCTCGTGGTCGACTGTCGAATCCTCCCCCCACCACCCCATCGCTCTTACCTGCACAGGCCGTGGCTGAAAATGGAGGTAATGTTTTGCTCTGCTCCTGGCTAAATTAGCAATCATATAAAATACACATTTTAAATGAGCACTGATATTGGCAGGAGTGTTTTTGCAAAGCGGGCCAAAGGTCATAAGAGATTGGGCAACAGAACGTAAATCTGATAAAGAAATGAGCAAATGAATTTTGCATAGTAAATAAAATTGGAAAGGGCATGATTGGGTTAGTTTGTTAGTAAGAGATTTCTATATTGAGATCAGAATAGGATATATTTTTAGTATATTGACATACAAAAAGCCCTTGATCCACTGGAATTGAAATCGCTCTAAGACTAGATACTGGGTCTGAGGCAGTTTTAGATGCATCATTTAGTAGTTCCTGAAAAATATAAGACATCTGGTTCAAGAGTTGAAGTCGGGATTGAGGTAGATATGGGGTTAAATAGAACGGGTTGCTATGGCAGAGTCTGGAAACTAAATACCACTGCCTTGACACCCGTCTCAGGATGTAGTCCGAATCTTTTAATACAACAGGTTGCCAGAACAACAAACCATCTCACTCATTTTCATGACAATGTTTGCAAATGGATTTGTTCTGTCAGGCTTTGGGTCTTCTGATTAAACAGTTTATTTAAAATAGCTTTCATGTTAGCCTTATCCCTGCTTCTTTCATGTAGTTGTTCTGTAATCAGTACCGCCCCTACACATACACACAGGTACACACACACTACACCACACCTGATTATGCCCATTCTGATGCTTTGCATCAGCCTGCAGTGGCATGTGCATTTTACCAGCAGCTATATCTGTCATAACGCGGACTTCCGAGGGCCTTCCAGCGAGGGCCCTAAAGTGAAGTGTTCTGTTTAGGGCACCTCACTTGAACAAGGATTTGCATTCATTTTAAAAACATGTTAAATAAATCAGCACATTAATTACCGAAACAAGAATTCCCGTGGTGCGTACAAAAGTTGAGGTGTTTTCTGTAGGGGAAAATGTGATTACCAAGTGCCCAGTTGACTTTGTAATCTTGCGCCCTACCTGAAATGGTGAATTAAATATTTTTCATCCCAGTAGGTCCAATAGCCTAAACAACCATTCTCTAAACTCAGAACACATTCTTTCCCCATAAAGAGGTGGACATCTGTTTCATTGTGCATAACACCAGTGCTATCTGTTTATTCCTGCAGGAATGGAGAGGACAGGTTTGGTTGTTGGCTATGCTCAGGAACCTTGGGATGGTAGTGTGGACTATGGTATCTATCCCACACTGTGTCTGAAGATTTGAGCATTGCGAAACATGATATCTAAGGCTTCTAGTGCTTTCTCCCAATATGCCTGTAGCTTTGGACGTTGCGGAACATGGTATCGCTAGCGTCCAGTGCTTTCTCCCAATATGTCTGTAGCTTTGGATGTTGTGGAACATAGTATATGTGGCTTCCAGTGCTTTCTCCCAGTATGTCTGTGGTTTTGGAGGTTGTGGAACATGGTATTGACGGCGTCTAATGGTTTCTCCTAACATGCCTGTAGCTTTGGACGTTGCGAAACATGACATCTAAGATGTCCAGTGCTTTCTCCCAATATGTCTGCAGCTTTGGATGTTGCGGAACGTAGTATGTACTCATTTTATTCATGAGGAAGTCACGTAATTTGAAGTATCCATTAGAGGGTTATTCTGTGATACATACATCTAGATGAAAACCCCAATGCATTTCGGGTAGGTCAACTACCCTTCGTCAGGGAGAGTATTCCTAAAAAAAGAGGCAAAAATAGGCGAAATTCAAGCGACCTGTTATCTGTAAATGTAAATATCTAAGTAAATGGTGAACCATGTTCATGCTTTGTTAAAACGATACTAAAGAAGGGAAGGGTGTGCGTACAAATAAGATGTTCGGTGTACTCTTTTTTTTTTTTTAGGTGCATTATTGGAAAAAACGTGCTAGTTAGGTTGTGCACAGGTTATGTGATACGCAGCGTGTCAGGAAAAAAAATGCGACGGTGAAAGGTTAAACGGTGTCTCTAAAGGAAGAAGTGCACGTGTGGTGTGATAAACGTAAAAAGAATATTATCAGTCACGATATATAGTGTTTTCTCCCAACATGTCTGTAGCTTTGGACATTGCGGAACATATTATCAATGGCTTCCAGTGGTTTCTCCCAACATGTCTGTACCTTTGGACATTGCGAAACCTGGTATCTATGGTATCCAGTGCTTTCTCCCAATATGTTGGTAGTTTAGGATGTTACGGGATATGGTATCTGAGGCGTCTAGTACTTTCTCCCAATATGTCTGTAGCTCTGGACGTTGCGGAACATGGTAACTAAGGCGTCCAGTGGTTTCCCCCAATATGTCTGTAGCATAGAATGTTGCGGAACATGGTATCTGTGGTGTCCAGTGCTTTCTCCCATTATGTCTGTAGCTTAGGACATTGTGGAACATGGTATCTGTGGTGTCCAGTGCTTTCTCACAGTATGTCTGTAGCATTGGATGTTGCGGAACATGGTATCTGTGGTGTCCAGTGCTTTCTCCCATTATGTCTGTAGCTTAGGACATTGTGGAACATGGTATCAGTGGTGTCCAGTGCTTTCTCACAGTATGTCTGTAGCTTTGGATGTTGCGGAACATGGTATCTGTGGTGTCCAGTGCTTTCTCCCATTATGTCTGTAGCTTAGGACATTGTGGAACATGGTATCAGTGGTGTCCAGTGCTTTCTCACAGTATGTCTGTAGCTTTGGATGTTGCAGAACATGGTATCTGTGGTGTCTAGTGCTTTCTCCCATTATGTCTGCAGCATAGGATGTTGCGGAACATGGTATCTGTGGTGTCCAGTGCTTTCTCCCATTATGTCTGTAGCTTAGGACATTGTGGAACATGTTATCTGTGGCGTCCAGTGTTTTCTCCCAGTATGTCTGTAGCTTTGGATGTTGCAGAACATGGTATCTATGGTGTCCAGTGATTTCTCCCAACATGTCTGTAGTTTTGAACATTGCGGAACAAGAGATCTATGGTGTCCAGTGCTTTCTCCCAATATGTTTGTAGCTTTGGACATTACGGAACGTGGTATCAATGGCGTCCAGTACTTTTTCTCAATATGTCAGTAGCTTTGGACGTTGCGCAACATGATTTCGCTGGCATCCAGTGGTTTCTCCCAATATGTCTGTAGCTTTTGACGTTGCGGAACATGGTATCAATGGCGTCCAGTGCTTTCTCCCAACATGTCTGTAGCTTTGAACACTGTGAAGCATGGTATCTATGGCGTGCAGTGCTTTCTTCCAACATGTCTGTAGCTTTGGATGTTGCGGAACATGGTATCTATGGCGTACAGTGCTTTCTCTGAATATACCTGTAGCTTTGGACATTGCGGAACATGGTATTTAAGGCAACCAGTGCTTTCTCCCAATATGTCTGCAGCTTAGGACGTTGCAGAACATGGCATCTAAGACGTCCAGTGCTTTCTCCCAATATGTTTGCAGCTTTGGATGTTGCGGAACATGGTATCTGAGGCGTCCAGTGCTTTCTCCCAATATGTCTATAGCTTTGGACCTTGCGGAACATGGTAAATGAGGGGGTCCAGTGCTTTCTCCCAATATGTCTGCAGCTTTGGACGTTGTGTAACATGGTAAATGAGGCGTCCAGTGCTTTCTCCCAATATATCTGTAGCTTTGGACGTTGCGGAACATGGTATCAATAGCGTCCAGTGCTTTCTACCAATATGTCGATAGCTTAGGATGTTACGGAACATGGTATCTAATGCGTCCAGTACTTTCTCCCAACATGTCTGTAGCTTTGGACATTGTGAAACATGGTATCGATGGCGTCTAATGGTTTCTCCCAACATGTCTGTAGCTTTGGACATTGTGAAACATGGTATCTATGGCATCCAGTGCTTTCTCCCGAAATGTCGGTAGCTTAGGATGTTACGGAACATGGTATCTAATGCGTCCAGTACTTTCTCCTAATATGTCTGTAGCTTTGGATGGTGCGGAACATGGTATTTAAGGCGTCCAGGGGTTTCTCCCAATATGTCTGTAGCTTTGGACATTGCGAAACATGGTATATATGGCATCCAGTACCTTCTCCCGGTATGTCTGTAGCTTTGGATGTCGTGGAACATGGAATCTGTGGCTCCCAGTGCTTTCTTTCAATATGTCTGTAGGTTTGGACGTTGCAGACCTTGATGTCTGTGGCGTCCAGTGCTTTCTCGCAGTATGTCTGTAGCTTTGGACATTGCGGAACATGGTGTCTGTGGTGTCCAATGCTTTCTCTCAATATATTGGTAGGTTTGGACGTTGCGGAACATGGTGTCTGTGGCGTCCACTTCTTTCTCCCAGTATGTCTGTAGCTTTGGACGTTGCGGAACATGGTATATATGGCATCCAGTGCTTTACCCCAACATGTCTGTAGCTTTGGACATTGCGAAACATGGTATCTATGGTATCCAGTGCTTTCTCCCGAAATGTCGGTAGCTTAGGATGTTACGGGACATGGTATCTAATGCGTCCAGTACTTTCTCCTAATATGTCTGTAGCTTAGGATGTTACGGAACATGGTATTTAAGGCGTCCAGGGGTTTCTCCTAATATGTCTGTAGCTTTGGACATTGCAAAACATGGTATATATGGCATCCAGTACCTTCTCCCAGTATGTCTGTAGCTTTGGATGTCGTGGAACATGGTGTCTGTGGCTTCCAGTGCTTTCTCTCAATATGTCTGTAGGTTTGGACGTTGCAGACCTTGGTGTCTGTGACGTCGAGTGCTTTCTCGCAGTATGTCTGTAATTTGGATGTTGCGGAACATGGTATCTATGGCATCCAGTGTTTTCTTTCAATATGTCTGTAGGTTTGGATGTTGCAGTGGTGTCTGTGGCGTCCAGTGCTTTCTCGCAGTATGTCTGTAGCTTTGGACATTACGGAACATGGTGTCTGTGGCGTCCACTGCTTTCTCCCAGTATGTCTGTAGCTTTGGACGTTGTGGAACTTGGTATATATGGCATCCAGTGCTTTACCCCAACATGTCTGTAGCTTTGGACATTGCTAAAGCAGGTGAAGCAGTGTCCCCTTCTCTCCGCAGCCCCTCCAGCATCTTTCTTTTCTGTTCTCGTCCCTTTTTTATAGTTTCATTGGTTTGTGGGACCAGTAAGTGTTGATTTTAATCACTGCGTCTTTCATCACAGCTGACCTCCTTGTGGTGTGCATTCTAATTTGTATCTCCCCCCACTCCACCTCCACGAGTGGACCCCTTTGTCCCTTGAGATCGAAGTGTTTAAATATAGTTAGTGGGTAGTTGGTCCAGGGTCCCAGGGTCTGACTAAAGAGCGCATAGCCTAGTGCTGGACCTGTGCATAGTGAAAACGTTCATTCTCAGGGAGACCTTCTCTTCTCTTTAATGGCTTGAACAACATGAGGCTCTCCCAGGAGATGCTTCTCCTATCATCTTTCCTCCTTGGATTCACAATACTTTAAATGAGCCTCTGGTGCTACTGGGGTAAAATAAGGGTGTCCGAAAAGGCGGGTTAGTGGTGGTGGTAATGTTATCAACCCCTGCTTGGCTGCCCCTTTGTCCCACCCCACTAGGGTGGCCCTGGTGGCAGAAGAGGAATACACGTTCAGGCTCTGTCCCCCTCACGAGGCAGGTAACAGCTACATAAGGGTCTGGAACAAAAGCAATATTTTGGGGAAGGTGGTCATTTTAAAAGACGCAATCATCTCAACTAAGAAAGCACCCCTGTATGTCATAGCTACAGGTCCCACTGTATCATCTGCAGCCAGGGGCAGAGTTAGCTTGAACCATTCTTGCCATGGTCGGTGCAAACTACAGTCCTAAATATGAGACTAAACCTTTGCCCACTGAAGCAGAAATTTCTTCTTCAGTTGTCCCACCTGTTTGGTCAGAAACAAAAAAATACATTTTTGAAACTTATTTTTGTTAATTTTGGACCGTGACACCACCCCATATTTTCCTAATTCTTCCATAAGATCTGGGATCCGGTCGCTCCAGGGAAACATGTTGTCCTAGTGTCTTTTGAGGACACTGAGACATAATTCAGTGGCGCCCACAGGTCTTCTGTATTACTTTAGGAGCAGCAACCTGAAGGCAGCAAGAGGGATTTTTTATTTTTAACATCCAACTGGGCCAAAAACAAAGGCCTGGTATAAAGGGACATCAGCCCTCGTTCTGTTAAAGTATCATCCTGGCTGGGAGTCATCTGGAGTGTAACACCTAGATGCCAATGCAATAGAAGAAAACAAAGGCACACAGTTTGTTACCACACAAGTACTTAAGAGAAACTATAGGAAGCAGGTTTTTAACTTCGTTCAGCTCACTATATAAGACATGTGCTTGCACTGTAAGAATTCAAGATTTATTTATCTGCTTGTGTGAGGAATTGCACAAATATTTATTTAAATCGCACCTACAAATTTTTTTCTTTACATTTTTGATAGCCCTACTCATTCCAATGTAGGGTGTCAGAGAGCTTTACATCACAAACAGAGGCACACTAAATCATACAAGTGTGTAATTTAATTTACTGAAAATGTTACATAACTTAATGAGGGATATAAGGTTAATGAATCACTTATCACCCATACTTGTAGACATTATATGTTAAGAGTGAATGGTCCAGAGAAACACAAAGTCAGGATATAAAACATAACACAGTGATTGTTGTCTGTTCTAACAAAACTTTATTACTTACCAAAGGAATGCTTCTTTGCACTCTTGAAATAACAAAAGACTTCCCCCTTCCTTCATGCTAGGCTTGATTATTTGCATGTCTCCCAGGCGATAGCACAGATCTGTCATATATACAAATATCCTAGAGTCATGTCCGATCTCAATCCACTGGTTTTGGAAGTAGCTATGCAAGCTTCCCCCTCCCCCCCCCCCAACCCCCAGTGGCACGTTTGACCTTTGACAGGGTGCTGCTTTGTGACAAAGGATATATCCAACATATGAAGATCTGGATTCTTAGGTTTTTATCGGAGAACAAAGGAAGCGTCCGGCTCGATATAGTGTGGGATACCCGCAAAGCTGGTATGGTTGGACGGCTCAGAGGAAGGAGAAGAAACTTGTACAAGAGCTATATGAGGAATTAGCAGAGGCTGAAAGACAACTGGTTGAGATAATTTAAGCAGGGGAGACCTCGATAAAGCCAATCAAGAATCGCAGTGGGGAAATTGTCGATAACCGATTTCTCGGCTAAAAAATCAGCGGGAAATATATGGCCTGACGTAAAATATATGAAAATGATGAAAGGGTGGGACAGTTACTAGCTCAGCGCACACAAGGGAGAGGACTGTTCAGGGGGATAGCTGTGAAATTAGGAATCCTATCATTGGCCTAATCTCTGAACTAACAGCTGTGCACTCCTCGTTTCAGAGGTTTTACCTGCAGTTATACACGGAGGACACCCCCTATGAGTACAAAGAACTAGAGGAATATCTAATGGGCCTGCATGCCGGAGGGTTATCTTTGGAGGAGAAAGAGCCTCTAGAGGCTCCTATTACAGAAGATGAAGTAAGGGGGGCAATGAAATCACTCCTGTCAGGGAAAGTGGTTGGAAATGACTTAATCTCAGGGGAATTTTATAAAAAGAATTCCCCCTGGCTATATGAGTTTATAGTTTATGAGGGAGCTATGTTTGAGCGCTCAATCATGGGCGGAGGCCCAGACTCGTGGAGGTCAGCCAACATAGTGGTATTTCCAAAGAAGGATAAACCCATCAATGAGCTCGGGTCCTATCGTCCAATTACGCTCATCAATAGCCATATTAAGATATACGCCAAAATTCTAGTCAGCCGACTGGCAAGGGTGATTAAGAGATTGGTCTCGCCAGTTCAGCATGGCTTCGCCCCCGGTCGCAGTACGATTGACCGTATCCGGCGGACGGTTGTATTATTTGATGCTTCAAAGAATGCCGGCGACCCTATGGCTTTAATTCTGCTGGATGCAGAGAAAGCCTTCAATAGAGTCTCCTGGCCTTTTTTATTGGCAATATTGGATAGGAAAGGCTTGGGCAGGGGCTTTATTAAGGCTATCCAGATGATGTATCGGAATCCAGTCGCTCGGGTTGTAGCAATGGGAGGTATGCCCGAACCAGTCACGATTCATCGGGGAGCACGACAGGGATGCCCTTTCTCTCACTTGTTGTTTACCCTGTACATTGACCCTTTAATCCGGAAGATCGAGCAGAATAACTGGATCTTATCTATGCATAATAAGGGCGGGGATACGAAGATTTTAGCATATACTGACGACCTTGCGATCACTACTCCCAACCCCTTGAGGAAATTGAAAGGGAAGCCACCTTCTTTGGGCATATCTCAGGGTTTCAACTCAACCAAAGTAAAACTCAAATTGTGATGAATAGTACAGCGCAGCTCAATGCCTATCGGGTCGCTTTGAATGTGAGGTATCTTGGGGTAGATATTACGGCGGATGTGGAGAAAATTGTAGATATAAACCTGGGCCCATCACTTCGGAAGTTTAAAGCCGACTTTGCTTGAATGAACAACTTGAAGCTTACCTTGATTGGGAGAAGCAATGCGGTCAAAATGATATTTCTCCCTAAAATTTAGGGCCATCTCTTTAGAGGTGGAAAGCTTTTGGTTTAAATCTTTAAACCAGATGATGTTTCGATTTTTATGGGCCAGTCAACGCCCCCGGAGAGCTTTAAAATATTTTACTCTTCCGAGGCACTGGGATGGTTGGGCTGTTCCCAACTTTCAATTTTACTGTTGTACTATTGGGCATCGATGCTGCAGCAGATAGCAGGTCTATTAAGAAGGGACAGTGTTGGTTTACAGGGCAGGGGCGGTTTCTCGTTGAGGGCGTCGGGGCTCCGCCCCCTTTACTTTTGCTGGCACTGGTCGAACAAGCATTGCGAATGCAATAGGCCTCGCCTTTTATTAAGTTAAAGCCATTTGCTTTGCTATATAATACCATTAGCAAATGGCTTTAACTTAATAAAAGGCGAGGCCTATTGCATTTTCAATGCTTGTTTGCTGTGGTTTTGTGGTGAGTAATAAACATTTTTGGTCAGCAATATTTACGAAAATCTGCATAGCGCGCTCTCGTCTCATTTAACGTATGTGTGATGCAGTGAAAACATCTCTCATGCTTTCAACCCACACAGAAGAGGCTTGCTATGACGAGCCTGGCAATGACCCCATGCATTTTCTTCGCGTCTGGTTTAATTTAATATCTCTTAGCAATAAATGCTTCTTGCATTGAATGCTCTCATCACATTTAACATATGTGTGATGCGGTGAAAACACCAGCCCACACTTCCAAATCACACACAAGAGAGTGGCAGGGACCAGGCAGTGCAAGGACACCAGGCCTTTTATTAGGATTTGAGTTCTATATATATATCTTGTTGTTTACACACATTCTTAATTCAACTCAGACTCAGCCCATGGGTGGCTGGGGAGAGGTTGTTAACGCGGAGTCGTTGACCTCTTTTTATAACCAGACACGTTTCTGGTGCGTTTATTTAGGTTCCTGTTTCTGGTGCCAGTGTAATTATTGGACTGCCTACAAGATCTCTGCTTCTTTTGGGGGCAGACAAAACGGGGCATGCAGCAAATAGGCAACAAATGCAATAGATGTCACTTTTGTGCGAGTTTAAACTACTAGCATTGTAAATGACAATGCCTTTTATGTATGTTTTAAAAACGAAAACATAAATAAAAGGCATAGTCATTTACAATGCCAATAGCACAAACTCGCGCAAATGGGAGAGGTAGAATCAACATGTTCTCATCTCCTTTTCAGATCATGCACGGCTTATGCTTCAGTGAGCTAGCAACAGCGTCTAGAGCACCAGCACTCTTCTGGCTGGCTGATCTCAAGAAACAAGTTAAGGATGAATGTCTCCCAATTACATGCTACGTAAGCAGTATGCTTCAGTGTGTGGGTAAAAACCTGCTTAGAACACTAGCGCGCTATCGCTGCTTGAACTGTACGTGAACATCAACGTTCTGACTAAAACCTAACCATGGCAGTCAGAATGGATCGAGGCGCTAGTAGCGAGCCGAATACTCGAGTTATCGAAGGTGAATTCTTGTCATGTCAGAGATTCTCGCTTGGTCGACGCAGGGAAGCGTATGCTACTAGCGTTGCACCGAAGAGATCTGCAAAGTGTAAACTCATGTATCTGGAGCAGCCAAATCGCACATTTCATCTATTTCTGTCTGAGCTACTGGCGGGCTCGGATAACCCGTCGAGTCCCGGAGCTGAGGCGGGAAGAGATCTCGCGCAGCCGCAGTCCGGTCCCTCCCGTGTCTCCCCCTTGGAGCCCGTGCGGCGAGGTCGCGCCCTTTGCCATCTCCCGCTCGCTCGGGGCGTTCTTTGAGCGAGTCTCGAGCTGCCTCGATTCCTGAATATCACTCGCCTCTGCCCTCTTGTTGCCAGACATGACGGTGCTGCAGAATGCAGCCAGAGGAAACGCAGACGCGTATAAATAACCGCGCTCGCACAGTCGTATCGTAAGTGAGCTGTGCATTGGAGGTCACTGGTCTATAAAGGGCTTCTTTGCCTGTTGGCCGACATCTGATATGCAGGGGTTCCGCAATAATGCTCACCTTTATGTTGTTTTTCTCTTTCCTCTTTTAGACCCGTCCCAGTTGGACTGACTCGCATGACTGGTTTCTTATCTTTATGGGGCCATGTGTTTGGCCCCATAAAAATATGAAAACCTTTTACGCCAGCAGTAAGTCGGGGCAGCCAGTCCAACTGGGACGGCTCTAAAAGCGAAAAGTGTACGTCACAAGACGCTCCTTTCCAATGGCTGGCCACCGTTTAGCATAAACGGTGACACCAGCCAATGGAAAGGAGGGGCGGGGCTTAAAGCCCACTAGAGAAATCTAACCAAAACATTAAATCTTGTTTTTCTCGCCAATAATGAAATTAGCATTTGAATTTTCTAATTTCTACTCCCCTTATTTAAATGTGTTCATTAACATGGCTTCCACTGTGCACCGCAGCGTGCTAACAGGGCTTCACCCTCTATATTTATGTATGCATGTACATTGCATTTCAATAGGCAAAAGCCAATACCCTGAATAGTTTTCATTGTTACTTGAGTTTTTTCTTTCAATTTAACTGTGAACTTAAATGAATCCTTGCCTTCTAAAAAGATTTTTGGTAAAGAACTGTGTTGACTTCTGTGAAAAATTTCTCCAGGCATGGCATAGGTGGAGATGTACGACTGCCACATGTATACTATCCCTTTCAGTTAAGGCCCCCCGCTTAAATCTGCATCGAGTGGTATTTATGTATGTATATATTGGTATTTATGTATCACAAAGTTAGCTGTGAAGCAGTGGAGCGCTTACATCTTATGAGTGGCCGGCAGATGATCTACAAGATCGTGTACATCAAGTGGGGTTTACGCAAATACATATACACACAATTGGGCACAGAGATCATTCCGTAATATGATCAATGAAGCAATTGTTTGCGCAGCTTGAAATTTTCTTGTTGATTCTATGGCGAGGCATTCACTACAGTAGTTGATACCTGCCAGGATAGGAGTAAGAGCATTACCAACTGAGTCACAAGTCTGTGGTTGAGGAAAGATCCCATGGAGTTGAAGAAGATGAAAGAACCCATTCCTAGTCACAATATTTCCTTGGGTGGTGAATGATAAATTGGAGTGATAATGCCAGACGTTTTCTGATTATACCCGGGGGTTTATGGGGAGTGTCCCGGGCAAGAGGCCAAATGAAAGAAAGATTCCTAAGATCTCAGTGATATAGAAGGGTCTGCTAGCCATCCCTTGCTGTAATTTGGCAGAGGCAGTCCTTGTGCTAGCATTGTTTTTCTAGGTTTCTAGAAGTGCCAATGTGGATCTGGGTGTTGTTGACATACATATGATTGTTCAATTATTTTTATTAGGCTTTTAAATTATACAATGTAGTAATACAATACAAGCTTTTTTTCACTACATTCATTATATAAGAAAAAACATTTTGTATTAAGTAATTGGATTCATCTTAGGGAGGTCTAACTTGGAAAGAGAGGAAGAAAGAGGAGTATACAAGCTGAAAACCTGATTAGGCAAATTATGAAATAGAATGGCCTTAGTTAGGGGGACATGAGTAATTAGTGTGAGACTAGACCCTAGTGATGACCCAGATGTATCATGTGTCTTATTATTCCCTATCAGGAGCGGACACAAGGGGAGCAGGCTGAAGTGACTCTGCTGTATGCTCTTTGAATTGTATTAGCATATTGTCCCAAGCTGTTGCTATAAGACGTTTTCTTATTCTTCGGGCTTGCTCCTAATGCAGTGCAGACATTTCTGCTTCATCCCAACGAATAACCAGTGATATCACTGCTGTGGAAGGCCTTCAGTGGTGTAGTTGTCAGCAAGGACTTTTTGGAAAACCCTTTGAAGCCCTCGTGTCACTTGTCATATTTTAAGGAGGAGGGGACCAAACTTTACTTGCTAGGTAAAGTTTCAGAGGAATAACGTAACCACTAGAGTACAGTTTTGTCTGTGCCAAAAGTGTTCACTGGCACATTGGATGATTTGTTTTATCTACTGTATCGAATACATAAAGCATGTCTACAAGGATCCTTACTCTGGTCATTGGTGGAAAGCAGCTGTTATTTGATGCTTAGTAGGGTATTTTTGGTACCGCTACACAGTCTGAACCTTGACTGAAAGTCACTGAGGAGGTTATTTGTTTCCAAATAATTTGATAATTGTGAGATAACAGCAGATCTGAGGATTTTAGCGGTAGGTGGTAAAGGGACATCGGTCTGTAGTTGGGTAAGTTTGATTCATGGGCAGTCAATTTCTGAAGAAGCTGGGTAAATATGACATCCAGGCGTTTGAGGGGCAATCCCCGGTAACGGGTGTAGATCAGTTTGATAACAGACTGGCACAGGGATCTGTGGTTGAGGCAACAAGTTGAGATTATTCTAGATCTTGTTGAGTGCATCTCCAGAAACAACTGCAGACATATTCATGGTTGGTTGCTGATTACCTACGACCTTCCAGGGATTTGTGAGTTAGACCTAGATTAACCTGAGCATCGGTGTCTTGCTGCTGAAGATGGGCATCCGGCCAGCATAACTCTTTTGTGGGAGTTGCACATGTGTATAAGTGTGGGTTTAAAACCTTTCTTTATAAATTAAAAAACATATTCACTTTTCACTTCAAATTTGGGAGTATGCCCTTTTAGCTGTATATAACTGATTTGTAGACCTACTCATTGATCTTGCATGCGGTTTCACAGGCAGGGAGGTACAATATTTCCCCACAACTTCCTCTTTGTTTCAAGACTCAAAGGATTTCTGGGGATCATTTGTTGTGCCGTGCTTGTGATGCTTTAGGGTTCTAAAACTGTGTGCACAAGCTGGCTGCCAGCTCCGTGATAACGCTGCAAAGAGAGAGACTGTTGCATTTACTATAAAGTGCTCATGCCGGTTACACTTTGGCATGAACTGAAAATCTGGCTCTTTAATCTCCCTGTGTATGTCTGAATCACCTATTCTTTCTTGTTTACATGTAAGTAGGTGAAAAGGAAAAGGTATACTGTGATTTAATACTAGGTTAGTTCGAAGAACGCCATTTATTAATTTCCCAGCACTGTTTTGCTTGGCTTCACTCTTAAAATTCGGATTGTGCTAGCGGCAAAAAAACCTTTGGGAAAGCCAAAAGGTCTGCCTTTAATGTCATAAATCATGCAAACGCCAGTTCTTCATAGCAGTTTGTATGTATTACCACGTGAAATGTAGAGATGGTGGCATTGCTTTTCATGTTTGCATGTATGCTTGTGTTGGTACACAAATCATTCCTTTCTGTACTCAGACGCGGGGCTTGTTATTCTGGTTTGCTATTTATTTCGCTCGTAGTTTATAGAATATGATTTATGTCCACAACTAAACATATACTCAGAAGTGGCTGCTCACCTTATGGCTCCGGGTTCTGTCGTGACTCTAGAGTTTTTTTTCTCTCTATGCAGGGACTATCCTCTTTCCAAACAGAGCCCCAAAGTGAATGGCACTGATAGTTGGACTTCTCTGGACTAGTCCGGCTGGAAGTCAAAATGTTATCCATTGCTGTATTTTTACTGTGTTTTAACGGAAAGGTTTTTTTTTTTAGTAATGAAACTATTCTGTGTCCCTGTTGGCCCGCATTCCTTACAGAAAATGCGTGCCACTAGTAATTCGGAACATCTAGTGAAGAGTGGGCACACGAGGTGCCTAGCCGGTATTGTTCCTGCCATTGTCTGCATTTGAAAGGTAAAAAAAAAGCTTGGGGGCTGTCTGTCTGTTCTCTTTGAACCGCTTAACAGAAGAATAGGGAGCCTTTCATTTCAACAGCAGGCCTTCTGGCAAATCACAGCACAAGTATGTGTCTGCTGTCTCTAGTCTACAACCCTCCGGGTGAGGTAATTTTACCAAGCCCAGCACGGGCCACTCACACCTTCGCGCATCACTTCCGGTTAAGTTGGACTCATCACCCCACCTGGACATAACTGTTCGGTCTGGGCTCCGAACCAAAATGAATTGCAAATGTTTTTCCGTTCCTTTAAACAAATATTCATTTTTCCCTTTTTTTTTAAATGACTTATGCAAAGCAGATTTTAAAGAGAGAAATTTCCCAGACAGAGCAGTGTGTTTATTTCCCGATGCTTGCAGCGCTATGTCTGTTCGCTTTGTTGATAATGCATTGCAGTGGTTGCTCGGTTCAGCCCTGTACAGTGCTCTTCCTGCCCCAGGGGACAGATCTCTTTCCAGCTTTCTCCAAGGACTGTGATAACGTGCTGGGACATCCCAGGCTCCCTACCCTAATCAGGATACAAATAGTGCACTGTTAGCTCTGAACCTTCCTTACCCCAATCAATCACATGATGCATGTAGTTTATAAGGGAATACTTTTCAGTCTGTGTGACTGACTTCCTTATGTATTTATATCTGTATTACTGCACTAAGCACATTACACAGATAGTACAGGGTGCAACTGACTGCATGTGAGGCTGCATGTCACACACATATTTTACAGCATTTTTGTTTTAGAAACACGGGCACGTATGCTTGGAGCAGCGGGCGGCATGACCTTGGTTATACTGAATATGCAGATACCTATGTTGTTAAGTGAACTCTCTTTATTAATGTAATAACTGCACTTTCACAATTGCTTTATTAAACTTCCTGCTTTCTCAAATTTGCTTGAAAATGCACCATTTGTCCACTCTTTTTTCAAAATGTTCTCACGGGGAGAACGCCCCCTAACCCTCTGTAGGTTGGTCGGGCTCGCTCGCTACGCTCGCTCGCCACAGTGCAGTACAACAATCATTTTACGCCTCACCACTTTCAAATGTCACCAGCCGCCACTGTTAGAGAGGGAGACCTCAATTTCTATTTATGAACTAGTACTTGGTAAAGAAACTAGAGGATGTCTTCTGCACCTTATAGAATTTGGCTATTTAAAAAGGGTCAGATTTAAAATCTTGATGGGTGCATTTAAGGTATGGACAGCTGTCTGGAAGAAGCTTGGACTAGGCTGGGTGAATAGTTATACCCCTACGTATGACGATGATTTACTCCTAGCCATCTTTAAAGATAGATATATGAAGTGTTGGGACCAGATGGGGTTGAGGAAGATTGGGGACCTTGTAGACGAAGGGGGGATTTTATCCTTTGATACAATTAAGGATAAGTCTGGGATCGGGAATACCCAATTCTTTAAGTATTTGCAAGTAAGAGATGTTTTGGTTAAAAGAGCAAGGTGAAGGTCTGGTTTCTCTCGGGTGGCACTAGTTGACTTACTGCTGAAATCTCCGCCTTCATTGGCTACTCTATATAAATTACTAAATAAAGAAATGGTGGATGAACTCACTCAGCATACGGCTCGTTGGTCTGAGCTTTTGCAAGTTGGGACTGGGGAATGCGAAGACTCTCTATATTTAGCTCAGACATCATTTATAGCTGCCAATTTACAGATGCAGTGTTATAAAACCTGGTTTAATCCCTATATCACCCCAGCTAAGATCGTTAAGTGGGGTGGATCTGCTGGTACACACTGCCCCCGATGCGGCTGCTTTGCAGCTGATCTCGCCCACATGTTTGCAAACTGCCATAAGCTCGAAATTCTGAAAGGAGATGTTGGTAAGCTGCTGGAAGCACAGTTAGGATTCCGGGTAGTTCTATCTCCCCAGCTGATGGTCTTAGGGGTGAGCGATATGGAAGTCTCATGGTGGACCCAGACATTTTTATTTATTACCATGACTGTGCTAAGACTCTCTTTGGCCACATACTGGCTGGACCCTGAACCACCATCTGGGCAACAATGGCTGGGTAGACTTCTAGCGATATATTACTCGGAAATGGCAGTATATGAACGGAGGGAACGTAGCGCTCAGAAAAGGGGCTCGGAAATATGGGTTCCAATCAGACGGTGAAACAATAGGATTGAAGAGTAGGGATCTATTGAATTCGGGCAACAGGGGTGTCCTTGGGACAAGGAGAGTGGGGGGACTAGAGAGTATGCTCGGTCATTAGGAAGGGGTGGAAATTGTAAAGTTTTGAATTTGATCTTGCATACATAGATCTATTTATGCACCTATGGCTTTTTTATTTCTTTGTTGTACCTATTTTCCTTTTTTGTTGTTGATTTTTCCTCTATGGTTTGCCTTTTAAAAATGGTAACAAATCTCTGATGATTGGATCAAATGCAGGGAGGGGTGTGGGAGGAGCTGGGAAGGCGGGGAAAGTAAACCTTTCTGTACTGCGATATGTATTTAAGAAACTTGCAATAAAGAATATTAAAAAATAAGTCTTGGCACGAAAAACAGAGCAGGTACGTACCCTTTTTGGTTGTATGAGGAACTGGTGGGGGTCACTCGTCAGGCATTGCAGTAGTCCATTTTGGAACCTATGAGGGCCAGTATTACGGTCTTCTGTAAGTCTGTCGGAATGAAAGGGAGGATTTTTTTAAGACCATAAAATAACCCCCAGAGAACACTGCATTGATTTGAGCAGAGAAACAGAGTTTGGTGTCGAAGATGACCCCCAAGACTTTGCCTTCTGCACTAGCTTGGGAAGGTTACCCAGCTCCTGGGGCCACCAGGATGCATTGCAGAAGGAGGTCTCTTTCCCAAAGAGAAACATCTCAGTTTTTTCCGAATATAATTTTAGACAATTATTCTGTGTCACTCATCCTGAAAAATCTTCAAATAAATCTAGAGCATAAAACTTAATACCTGTCTCACTTGTCCTGGGAACTGATCAAATACATCTACGGCATAGCAATTAGTGTCTGCCGCCCTCATCCTGAGAAATTGTCAAAACATCAAGCACAGAAAAGTTAATATCTGTTTTACTCATTCGGAGAAATCATCAAAGATACCTGGAACATAACACCAAATACCTGTATCAGTCGTCACGAGACATGATCAAATACATCAATGACGGGAATCCTAACACCTGACCCACTTGTCCTAGGATCAAATACAATGAAACATAGTACCTGTCACACTCATCCTGGTAATGATTCTATTATATTTAGAACATTAAATGTAATACCAGTCTCAATCGTTTCAGTAAATGATCATATACATCTACAGCGACCTAGAAAATGCACATTTCAACCCCAAGTCCCTGACAATTTTATTTTATAGGGTTCACAAGCCAACACCTTACACAAGTGTTAAATGTGAGCCAATGCCCAAGGGCTGATCACTCTCCGGTGCTCTCAAATCAATCAGCCTAGGCTCCATTGGTCCATTCCCCCACATACTCACTAGATGCCACTTTCTACTCTGTTATACAAGTGGAGTTCCTGCTTGACAAAGACGTGATACTGAAGGGTTGAGTTTGTCGTCTCCACCAAATCTTTTGCATCTTTCAGGACTCAGAGAAACTATGATGTCTATTGTATTAGGTAAGAAAAGAATGAGTTTAGAACGCAGACTAGACTAGAAAGAGGAGTAAATTCCACAAATGTACAAACCTGTATTTTAACACATTAAGTGTCTTAGTATCTGGGGTATTCAGGCTGTTTGGGTTATTTTGAAATTTAGTAGCTGTCTATGGTGGGTAAACTCTGTAGACTGACAAGACCGCTTCAGTTTTTGTAGTCTTTGTACATCTCTTTTTGGTTTAAGTTCTATCAGCCGTACTGATGTAATATGCAAGTATCAATCATTCCATACATAGAAGATTTGATCATATTTGATCAGACAGCGATTGGATTACAGTGTCTTCTAAATTCATTAGCTACAGGTGAAGTAACCAGTCAGTTGTCTTGACTCACCCAAAAAGCTTATGGTATTTGAGAAAGTCAGAACCATTTGCAAAACATCCGACTCGGAAAAAATACCCATACCTTGGTGTCC
The DNA here is from genome assembly GCF_964204655.1 of Triturus cristatus. NCBI lineage: Eukaryota > Metazoa > Chordata > Amphibia > Caudata > Salamandridae > Triturus > Triturus cristatus. Next base: position 1,616,061,097 of record NC_140591.1, read on the forward strand.
CAGGAATGCCACATTAATTGGAGGTTCCTCTGGTCCAGTATTCATGATGCTTTCATTCAGAGTTGTAAACCCCTTATTATTCTGAGTCCCAGTTCTTCCCAACAACGGTGCATGTCAGCTGCACACTCTGGAGAGTAGATTTATTCAAATGATTATTCCGTATGAGTATGCCTCTTCTTATGTCGGTTGGGCAGGACATTGCTCTTCAGTTTGGCAGATCAGGCTTTGATCTTCCATTGAAATGCTTACAGTAAGTAACAGCTGTTATTTGGATTGAATTGTCACACAAAGAAGATCACTTATTATCTCTTGAATCACTTGTTGGAAAAATACACGATTCATGTGGCACAGGATAATGTAGCTTTGTACGAACTGGAATTTAGAACACTTGTTCTCAGTTTGATTACATTGGGCAATGATTTTGATTATGGGATTAAAAGGAAGCAAATTGAAAATAGGGAACATGTTAACCGTTTTCTCTACTTTTCCTTAAGCCTGTTTACTATGGGTATGCATCCTAAAATGTGACTTAGATATATGAAACCCTGTCCCCTAGGCTAACTGCTCTTTCATAGAGATAACACAGTGCTATTTAACTATGGGTTGCATCCTAATGTTAGGCCTATATAGGTGAAACTTAAACTGTTCTTAGAGACATCTCAGTGCTACTTAGCTATGGGTTTGTAACCTAATGTTAGGCCTGTGCAGGTGAAACTTAAACTGTTCTTAGAGACATCTCAGTGCTACTTAGCTATGGGTTTGTAACCTAATGTTAGGCCTATGCAGGTGAAACTTAAACTGCTCTTAGAGGCAGCTCTGTGCTTTTCAACTATGGATTGTATTCTAATGTTAGGCTGTCATTCGTGAAACTTAAACTGCTCTTAGAAAGAGATATCTCAGTGCTACTTAACTATACGTTTGCACCCTAATGTTAGGCTTACACAGCTGAAACTTAAACTGCTCTTGGAAAGAGATATCTCAGTATTAATTGCCTATAGGGTTGCATACTGATGCTAGAGCTTACATACGTGAAGCATGAACTGGTCTTAGAAGGAGATATCTCAGTGCGATATAACCTAATGCTAGGCTTGAGGAGGTAAAACATAAACTGCTCTTAGAAAGAGATATCTCAGTGCTATGTCACTATGGGTTTGTAATAAACACTGAAACAACCCGGGTCTTTAGCTGAGTAAAAATCAACCACTAACAGGCCAGAGTATTCCCATCCCTGATCTGACAGCTCTATAAGAGAGACCCTTCTTGAACAGGACCCATCAATCACTTAAGGTGGTAAGTTTTTATCATCATTTGGGTCTATGCACTTCAACATGACGAACCAGTTCCTGAAATAGCGATCTGGTAACGTGCAAAGAAGATGCAGCAAAAGAGGGTTATAGTCAGATCTCCCAAGGATTTTGTCAGGGATAACATTGTACCCATAGATCAGTGAAGGAGATCCTAAAGTCAGCAGCATTAAATAATAATTGTGTAACTAAAAATGGCTAAGGGTGCTCAAATGTTCTTTATTGGTAGAGTACCCCTGTCATGTTTAAAAAGCAATATGGCAATCTAGCACAAATAAGTTGTCATTATGCTAATGTCCATAGCAATGTGGTCAACATGTTTCTGCCCATTTTTGATCAAAAAGTATCGGGGCTTTCATCAGGACCTATGATACTGCTGTGGTTCAGTGTGAAAACGTGAAAAAAAGAAATCCAAAAGGGTTTGTGTGAATAAAATATTCCTACCGCACCGGTCAGTTCAGAAGAAATCAAAACCGGGTACCTGTGGACAAAAAAAGGAATTTTGAGAAATACAAACAACCTAGTTCTCATAGAAGGGGGCTCTGTGCAGCACTTTCTGGACCACTTTTTCCCAAATTGCATATGTGGTCTTGACCAAATACAGAACCAAGTGTTCTCATCTTCCCCCCGCATCAATAATTGTGCTACAGTGTCTTCCCCCATCATATCCCCAAGCAGCCTATTCTCCAAATTACCCAGCTCTGCCAGCCACATCGCAGCATGTTGCAAATGCGCTGCATAGTAGTAAAATTGCATGTCTGGAACAGCTAACCCTCCATCCTCCATATCCCTCTTAAGCGTTGTCAATGCTACCCTGCTGTGTTTACCAGCCCAAATTAAAGAGACCAACAGACTATACAATCTACAAAAAAACTTAGGCTCAAGCGGGAAAATAGAATTCTGAATGAGATAGAGGCAGCATGGTAGAAAGACCATGTTCTCAATTTCCGCCCTCCCCATCACGGAGAGAGTGAGTCTGTTCCTGAATGCGTTCGAGTCCTCAAGACCGGTCCCTACCCTATCTACATTCCAGTGCTTATGTGCTGCCTCGGTGTTTGTGACTCAAATACCTAGGCACTAGAATCCCTCCATCTCCCAGCGGAGCCCCAAAACCGGGAGTTGATCTAGCTGTTTCCCAATTTATCCACCCAAGGGAAACAAGAGCGGTTTGCAAACATTTAACTTTGAGATCAGAGACCTCCCCAAAAGCCGCCAGCAGCTGCATCAGTAGTGGTACTGACTCGCCAGGGGATCGTACATAGACAAACGTATCATCTGCGTATAGTGATACAACATGAGCGGAGCCAGCCACAAAATTCCCTCAAGGATTCCCTCCTTACGCAACAGCAGGGCATGGAGCTCAATCACAAATGCAAAAAGGAGCGGCAAAAGAGGGCAACCGTCTCTGGTTCCCCTACCGACTGCCCAAGGCTCAGAAAGCTCTGCACCCACTTTGTTACGTATAGAGGGTTCGGTGTCCAAGAGCTGCACCCAGACACAGAATTTATGTCCAAACTCCATTCCTCGTAACTCTGCCATCAAATAGCTCCATTCAACACAATCAAATGTTATTTTCCAAGTCGAGAGAGACCAGGGCCATCTCCCCCTCATCACACATGGTGTCATGTAATACTTGGGTGAGTCTACGCAAGTTATAGGTTGTACTGCGTGCTGGCATAAAGCTGCATTGATTCTCGTGAAGCAGCTCACAAATCACACGCACCCTGCAATCTGGATACCGGAAGGTTACATAATATCTTAACATCTGAATTGAGCATGGTGAGGGGCCTATAGGAGGAAGGATCTGCTGAGTCACCCCTGAATTTTAGCATAAAACACAATCCCGCCATGAATGGTCACTGGAAGGAGACCCCCCCTCCCTTGCCTCAAGAAGTACTTCCAATAATTTCTCTTTAAGCACAGTAAAATAGATTTGGTAAAACTCCACTGGAAATCTGGCCGCGCCCAGAGCCTTAGACCTATTAAGAGCCTTCATAGTGGTACTCGGGTCCTCCAGAGAGATTTCCTCCTCCAAGTCCTGTATATAGCCCATCCTCAACCGAGGCAGCCCAACCCGTTATCTTTTGCCCCATCTGGGCCAACCGGGTCAGCCCGATTATACTACCTTGAAGTGATCTACAAAGGCAGACAAGACGTCCCGGTGACCAGTCATCAATACCCCAGTAGCGTTCTGGATGGAACCTCTTTTTTGTGCCTAAGCATCCAGGCCAGTAGCCTGCTGGATTTGTCGCCCTCCCGTGTGTAAAAGCTGAAGGCATATTTTAAGGGTAGTCCTGTCTAGGGTGTCCCAATGCCTATGCATCTCCCTATGTACCCTCAGCAATGTTGATCGCTTATCTGCAGAAGATGCCTCGTTTTCTGCTGGTCAACCGGGTTTGTGACCTAATGCTAGGCTTACATTGGTGAAACTTAAACTACTCTTAGATATATCTCAGGGCTATTTAACTATGGGTTTGTATTCTAATGTTAGGCTGACATACATGAAACGTAAACGGCTCTTAAAAAAATATATCTCAGTGTTATTTTCAAGACATACGACGTGCGCTCGTTCTTTGGCTACTGGTCAGCTTTACCTATGATAAACACAATGGTAGTGCATTTTTAATGGAAGCTGTATGGGTGCTAGCAATAGTTGTAGAGCTTGAATAAAAGATTGCAATTATATTAATCCCATAAATATGTAACAAATTCATCAAATAAACTTGATGAGGGAATGAATGGCTTACAACTCTAAGTTATTTTGGGCTCAAGATTCATAGCTATTTTTATAGTTAGGTGTTAGTATATTTATTTTTATCTATAACACTCTTATAGTGTCTGGATATTCTTAGCAAAACCATTTATATGTATTTTGTTGCCATGCGTTATGGGTTTATTGTTGTAAATTCCTTATTAGTATGCAGTATTTCCAAATACAAACACATTTTAACTTTCATAACTAATCTTTGCAGGTAGTAGAGAGAGCAAAAGTACTCAGCTGCGGGCTGGAAGCTGGGCTCACAGCGTGCGACAACGGATTAACCGCCAGCTTAAAGAGGATGGTAAACCCATGAGACAGGATGTGGACCTTCTCACAGCTGAGCTCATCAATGTGTTTGTAACAACACTGCAGAAGAACAGTCGAGGCTCTTGGCTGTACCTGCAGGAGGTCTTCCACCTCCTCAGACCCTACCGAGACCACCTCCGAAGCAGGGAGGAGCTCCTGCCCTACCTAGAGAATGTCTACTACCAATACCAGAGCAACCAGGCTCTACTGTCTGACCTGGACATACTGGGTGCCATGGATAAAGCCTTCCCAAAGGACTCCTCTGTGCTCTACCACAGACCCCACCATCCAAGGCCTCGAAGACAAGGGGCACCTCAACTCCAACCCTTGACTGAGGAGTTTCATGCTGCCTCAAACCCAGCCTTCTCTGGGCAGCCGTACCCGTTTGTTCTGGAACGTGATAATTGTAGGCCCGAAGACTTCTTCCGTCCTGCACCTGTGTCTCTGCAGGACCTGTCTAGAGGCGTGAATGTGGTGGGGGCAGAGCTCGCTCAGGGCGAAGCCCTCTGGAGGTCAAGTTTGGGGACAACATCTCTCGCTTTCAGGACTGATCTTCCTGTTGAGTTCCAGCCCATGGAAGAGACTGAAGTTGAAAGGTAATTATCATTTTAGCATCTTGTCTGGTATCTCCCTAAACCCTGCTAATATTTCCGCACATCTGTTGTTTGGTGTTTCTGTAGTTCATCTTCTAGGCCATAGTACCAGTATGATAGCAATGCTTGTAATTGTATATAGTGTTTAATGCCCAGTTGTATGAATACAAAATAGTATCACACTTGAGTTATTCTTTTCTGATATTGATTCATTTTAAAGTTTTCTTAGCTGAATATGTGCTCCTACTGTACATTTCACATCTGATCTTTGAATGTATTCTTCAAATCAACAAACCAGCCGGTTCTTTCTATTTAAAACAATGCAGTGTACAATGCAGTGCACATATAGACACAGTCTTTGTATGTTTTATTATGAGAAAGACCAATGCAGAGAAATTGTTTGTAAATATCTACTTTCCAACGATTATAAAACCAAGTTCTATGGGCGTTTATGAAATAAGCATATTTTTGTGGATCTGCAGGTTGGTGTGGATCAGGTCCATAGATTAGAGCTGACGAAGGAGAAGACTCTCTCAGCTACAGAGTCTCACTGCGTGATTTAATCCATATTGTGGCTTGTGGGGTGCAGCCCGCGTGTAGTGAGTGTGAAGGTTCGTGCTTTACTGAATAGACCGAGCTCATCCTAGGATGGGTTTTGTGAAGCATGTTTTGGACGTTATACTTTAGTCTTACTTCAAACTTGGAACCAGTAGTTTTAGGATAGAGGAACTGGAGTACCAGTGGCGGCCCTAGGTAGTTCAGAGCACAATATTTTGGTTCAGTTCAGGAGGATGGTCTCAAAGTCATGTCTGATCCATATACTATATGCAATATGGTAAGGGAGACAATGTCTGCTTGAAACACTGCACCTGCAATCATTGCAAGGTCATGAGATTGCAAGTATGTTTGTGTAATGCAACAATGAATGTCTGGACTCAGATATGCACAAAACAAGCTGCCTGTTTATGTAGAAGAACATCAAGGCACATATGTGATCTTATTTGAAGTTATTGCGTTAGCATTTGTGCTGTGCACTTATATCATTTGCAAACCATAGTAGCGCTTTCACAGTCTGGGGACTCCTTCTGAGCGGGTGTGGGATTTCTATTTGGAATAAAGCATGTGTGATGTCATTGTGACTGGTCATTAAAAATGTCTGTCCTTGGTAATGACTGACTACCCAGGCCCTATGGTTAGAATAACTTTAATTGGCAAGACATCAGCAGTAGTGCCCTTGAAAGTTTGTGACACAGGTGTGACCTCTGTCTTCGCTCCTATTTGCTCTAACTATTGAACTTCTTGTTTGTCACAAATGAAGCCCCCTGGAGATTTATGGTACAGCCTTTGGGGCAAACAAACATAAATGAGTCCTTTTCACTAAAAGCGTGATGAGTGAACCAGATAAATCTCTTTAAAGCAAAATATTCCCTCCGTTCCCATCATGTCCCCATCCAGCCTCAGTTAGCTGATATTTATTGGGACATGATGAGGAGGTCCTCGCTCTTTGTTTCCTGGATGGTAACAATTCAAGTAATAAACATGAATATCATACTACAAGCCTTGTACCTATTCAAGACTTTGCTTGTGAGGACTGAGCCTCAAATATTTGCAATCCTCACCAGCTTGTCTTTCATTCCAAATCGAAGGCCTCCATACCCAGAGCCTAGTTGAATTAGCTGTGCCGGTCTTTAAAGTGTATTATCAGGCATCCCAATTGAGAATGATAATTGAATGGTCTAAATCAAAGACAAAAAAAATATGCCTTCACCTTGAGAGAGCTGTAAAGGGTAGATCTCTGTGGGGTTTGATCTGACTGGGGAGAAGATGGAGAACCTCTAACACTTATCTTAACACCCCAGTGCAAACAACTCTATTTGTCGGGTACTCCACAGCCTTGACACAAGGTCTCACTACTGGCCTATCCCCACATACCCCTTAGTTATATCAACTTCAACTTTTCTCGGGCACTCAGCATGAAAACCATTTGTCAAATGGTGGGAGGGTGTTTGCAGACCCACTTCCGAAATGGTCCAGTGAGGTGTGATTAAGTCTTTTACTTGTCCAAGCTTGATTATGACGTAGGTCAAATGTAACACCTGCGGTACTCTCAGTTGAGCTAGTGGTCAGGTCAGTGGGGTGGTAGAGGATGGTCCCTCAGCACATGTCCAGTCCTCATTGGCATGGAGAGGGATCCAGGGTGCAGATCACACTTGAGAGAGATAGCCTATGCTCCAGTACAAGTCTATTCGCCATCCACATGGGATGGGGTTTTGTTACAAAGATTGTCCTGTTGGTGTGTAAGACTTGGCTGAACTACACAAGGCTCTGGTCTGAAAGAACCCTTGATCCATAACAGGCCACAACCAAAGAAAACTATGGACAGGTGAAGGGCAACCAGCGAGCAGGTGGACACTTCACATGGCAAGAACTAACCAGAACTTTCATTGCATGACAGGAAGCTCCTTGACGTGGACACTATCATCATTGAACAAAAAACCTGCCATCCCCAGGGACTGTTTTTTGCCACTAGCAGCAACCGTGGGGAGAGATAGCTGTAGAGACTCCACGTACCTAATGGCTTTCTCTGTCTTCATGCACATTGAGGAATCCATCTAGAGAAGAACCTATTTACGGTGTTGATTCTCTTTCATCAGGAGCAGAAGTGACTCACCAATTAGGGCATTTGGTTCCTTGCCCTCCACTTTCCCTCATCAGTTTGAGGGACTGAAAGTTTGCGAAAGCATGCCTGTAGACCCTGGGAGTGACTGCAAAAAAATATTAAAACTGCTTATGACAGATTAATAGGCCATCAGTGCTTGGCCAAGCAGACATGCTCAGTTTGTTTATTTATAAAACTAATGGACAATACCCTATTTGAGAGGCAAGGCCTGTAAAAAATGAACCACACCTCTGCACAGGAGCGCAGCAGTCAATGTTTATTAATCAGTGAACGGCCAGGCATTATAAGTACTGTGTGATTGACATTGAAGGGTCCAATTAAATTTGTCAACCATGGCTTATTTGTGCTCCCCAACCAAGTATAATGCTGCATTTGTTATAATAGTAATTATTTCAGACATTTATATTGTTCACAAACAGCATCGTTATGCAATACATCAAAGGTTCCCCCTGGTTTATGTTATTTAGATTTTCCGTCAGTTGAGATATGTATCACCTCTTTGACCTTGTATACAATATTTCTGTCAGAAATGTCCAGCTACTCATGTAAATAAATTAAATATATACATATTGTGAGTGTCTGTTGGACGATGGTGTCCAATTCTGGTATAATGCTGACTGTAACATAATGGTGAGAATTCTTGGTATATTGTGGCCATGAATGGCCTGTAGTGAACATCAATAGCATGATGATTCCCGCCCTTGGTGTAACACAGTCCCTAGCATAACAATGATAGTTCAAGGCACGTGATGGGCATCCATGGTATGCTATGCTGATATATGGGCAAGCAAGGCAGAAGCTATCCATTTGGATCTGCAGTCCATGTGAGTACTTGATGAAAATGAAATGGATGTGCGTACACAGATATGTATTTACTAAAATAAAACACTAGTATTTCAGGGCAAAAATGTGTTTTTTCATGAAAATAATATGATTTTGTTTGGGAGATAGGAACATGTTAGCATTTTCTGAAATATGGATATATGTGGATATTAGGGGATACATTATTACATTTCCAAATGTATATTTAAAGCTGGTATTTAACCTATAATCCCTTCTGCTCCCTGAAACCTTATTCTGTAGGATTAGCACAACTGATTTACTGTCTGATCCTGTAAGATCTACGTAACTTGAGTGAGAACATTGCTGTGTGCTCCCATAAATTTGGTCTATTTCGTGTTGCCTGATATGGGAGATAGGTGAAAATTCCCTTCCTACCATTCCAAGTAGATTCTCAGTCATAAAATATGATTGAGACTCTACTTCGATTGGGCTGGTTGGAATGATAGGCTCTGTGCAATTTCTTTTCTTGAACTGTCTCTATAATCTATGACCTTTCAGACATCTGTTAGTGAAACTATATTGAAATATGCTGAAATTTGTAAGAATGCATTTTCCTTAATCAAGAAGCAGCCCTCCAAGATGTAGAATATCATTTTTGAGATAGATGTTTTGATTTGGTTTGAATAGATGGTTAGTTTTAGTGTTTAGTAGGATATATAAGGGTAGGTTGGTGACTGACAAGCCCACAGGAGGTGTGAGAAAGGACTGTAGAAATTTGGAAAATAGAAATTAGAGACCTATTGATATTGATAATGTGAGACATTTTGGTAGAATGCTGGCATTATCTTTACCCTGGCAAACCCACAAGATGTAAACAATTGGGAAAACTGAGCTAAGGTAGGTATTCATAAAAGGAATATAGTTGTAGTTGATACGCGGGCAGATGCCGACTTTAGACACCAATGGTTCTTCGTACTGGATTTTGGATATTCTGTTTTGCTCTTGTTAATTCCACTCATTAAATGAATCCATCAAAAAAAGGAAAATTGGAAAACCCTATTGTGCAGAAGACCACCACAGAGACAATTAAAAAATAAATGCAGCGCCAAACAGGGAATACAATTTGTGACCACTTGATTGGGAAAAAAACAGTTGCAGGAGTTTGTGAGCTCAGCACTCTTAATATAGGAATAATTTTAAAAGTTGCTAAATGCCCAATAGTGTAAAATAAAAACCCTGCGGTCATGCCAATTAAGGGCTTAAAATGTTTATTAATATAAGAAACATATCTTTGGTTCACAGAATCGGTTGACAAGATGGTCTACCCGCAATCCTGATATCGTAAACGACAAGGGTCAACAGGTTTTATAGAACTGCTATCCTAGCTAATGAGGGGTGATACCCTGAAACTGGTCACAGGATGCTTGTTTCTGGTCCAGGGAGGACCTGGCTTGGCAGTTCGGGCTGGACTGTTCCCATGCAAAACAGGGTCAAGACCGATTTGCATATGGCTGGGATCAAACTGGAATGGCACGGTGGGCAAAAAAATGATGGATTTATTCCAAGATCTCTATACTGGTGGTGGTGAATGTTTGACCTTGTTCAGAATTCTATCCATCTATTGTTCTTTTTGCATTTGTCACCCGGAGTGGCACGGGTATGCCCAGATGTGGGGCGCGTGCTCACCATGCCACTGGATTCAAGCTAGCCTGGCTGATGAGGGGTTATACCCCGAAACCGGTCACAGGATGCTTGTTTCTGGTCCAGGGAGGACCTGGCCTGGCAGTTCAGGCTGGACTGCTCCCATGGGGAACAGGGTCAAGACTGGTTTGCATATAGCTAGGTTCAAACTGGAAAGGCATGGTGGGCAAAACGTTATGAATTTAGGCCTCGATCTCGTTACTAGGGTTAATGTTTGACATTGTACAGCATTCCGTCCATCAATTGTTCTTCTTGCATATGTCACCCCAAGTGGGACGGGTTTGCCTAGGAGTGGGTCCCATGCTCACCATGCCACTGGATTCTAGCTAGGCTGGCTGATGAGGGGTGATACCCCAAAACCGGTCCCACAATGCTTGTTTCTGGTCCAGGGATATTGATAAGAACACTGGGCATCTCTGGGTCTTGTGCAGAATATGAAGCGGGATTAAGTGTCTTTTATCATCTGTTCCATAAAGAATCCATAACTCTGACAATCCTTGACTTATGAACATTGCAACAACTCTAAGTAGCACAATAATAACAACTGTGTCATTTGACAGTACAATGACTCAATTGGGATCATGTTGAATGGCTCACTCAACATGTGGCACAACACAAAGGTCAGCTTCCTCCAATTTGCTGTTAAAGTCTTGAAAAATATGGTCGTACCTTTTGACTAGATCTCTGAATGCACCAACTCCTCATTGACAATCATTCCACTTCCAATAATTGGAAATTCAGTGTTCACTGAAGCCTCAGCAATGTTTTGGCAAGTGAACATCTCAAAGTTCATCTTGTTCGATGTTGATGACCAGAGTCAAGTTGGGCAGGTATAGGCGTCAAATATTTGATGCAGGCAAAGCCAATTGTTCCACTTGTAGACATTCGTCTGATTCTCTCACATTTGTTGACAGATAGTTCAAGATAACTGTCAAAGATAATGTGCAGTTCTTGCAAGGTGCACACTGACTTTTATTTCTGTAGAACTATCTGAACTCTCTGACGTTTTGCATGGGTGAAATCTTGACCATTCGCAATTGTGACATATAGTCCACAACAACAGCAGTTTTCAGTGAGGACACCTTTTGAAATTGAAATTCTTCAAGCGAAAGTTTTTGTTAAAGCTCTTGTAGGAGTTTGTGCTTCACTCGTTTGGTTGCAGCACCTCCATCAAATAATGCATTTGTTGGAAGAAGATCATGCGACAGAATGTCCTTGATAAATTCACCCCTTTCGTTTGCTACATCCACCTCTCTATGAGCTTCCGAAAGTTCTTTTTTTTTTTAAACCTGTTTTGTAGTGGTTGGACAAAACTCTTACTAGCGTGGAAGTTTAGCTTTAGTGATTATGTCAAACAGCTTTTTCTCTTTCAATACAAATCTCTCCTGCTTCAGTTCTGTGTATAGTTTCGATCCATGTTCCAGGACATCTAGTAGACCTGTCTTTATATTGTTATACACATATTGTTTGGTCACAAAGTTGTGTAGTTGCACAGGCTCAGTTATATCAAAGGGGGTTCCTTGCTTCTCCATTAAATGAAGAAGGCTGTCAACATGTTTATTAAAGCATTCCCCTCTCTGTCCCACAAGTTTGTGGTGAGGAACAGTTTCACGATGGTCCATTAATTTTTAATTTGTCATCTCACTGACAACATTGCAAATAGAAAGGAATTCATGGTAATCTGGTGGCCATTGAGTAACATTGGCACTTGTACGTGTCTGACCAACAATTTCCTTTGAGATTTTCTGTGATCTCTGGATCGTCCGACCAGTTTCATATCTGGAGCTACACCATTGAACCTTCCCTTTCAGTCTTCATCATGTGTAAAACATTTCAACAGTACTTGCAAAGTTCTGTTTTTTCTTCACATTATTTGACAAACTCTACAAACTTGCTTTTCAGGTTTTCTGATTTTGAACTGAGTGTATTGAACATTGCCTGGCTTTGCATTATGTCTATTCAATGAAGTGCACCCTGTGCCTTGTTCACTTCTGAGATAAGATATGCAAAACCTAATTTGTCATTCTTGTTCCAGAAATCATTCCAGCACAATGTTTCTATAGCCAAAGATATGATTAGTATACCTTTTTTAATTGTTTATTTTTGACATTTGCATATAATCGGCACAGCTCGTACAGGAGTTCTGCATCAAGTAAATTTGTAACAATAAGAAGAAAAATAATACAAGAGAAGAAAAGAGAAACAAAAAAAGGAACTTCACAGTCACGGCATTACATATTATATTCAGTGCATGTTAGCGAGGGCGTGTTACAGTTTTCATCATTGGATGTGGGTAATGAAACCAGCAAGTGACAGCATCGATTGTAAGTCATATCCTGGTAGTCTATGTAGAGGCCTGCACTTTGTGCTACGGTCACAAATATGTGCTAACCTTATGAGTCTGTCTATTTATTTAAACAACTTATAAAGCGCGCAAATACCTGTAGGTGTCTCGGCGCTATGTGCTGCAGAAGGTAGGCTTAAGGCAGGAAAGAAACCTATTACTTGAAAAGCCAAGTTTCTATTTGTTTCCTGAATGATAGCCGAGTAGGACTAGCCTTAATCTGCCAGGGCAGAGAGTTGCACAATTTAGCAGTTGCTACTACAAAACTTCTGTCGCCCCAGTTGATTCTCTTGGTTCTAGGGACGACAAGAAGATTAGCACCTGCAGAATGAAGAGATCTAATAGAAGTGTATGCCTGAAATGATTTCTTCAGGAATTCCGGTCCTGTATTGTGAATGGCCTTATAGGCAATACAGAGAGCTTTGAATTTAGTTCTGCTTCTTATGGGCAGCCAATGGAGCTGTCGCACCCCATTAGAAATGGACTTAAATTTGGAAGTGCCCGACAGTATCCTAGCAGCCGCATTCTGCACCAACTGCAGCTTACTAAGGACCCTTTCCTGTGCATTAATTAGAAGGCTAATACAATAGTCAACTTTGGACATCACCAGGGTGGAAATAAGCTTTCCCCTGGCACCAGCCAGGATTAACGGCAGCAGTTTCTTTATCACTCTTAGGACATAAAAGAATGCGGAAACCACTGCGTTAGCATGATGATTAAAAGATAGCTTATCATCGAGCATGACACCTAAGTTCCTGGCTTTAGTGACCGGGATTGGGTGTGATCCTAATATATTTGGCCTCCAGCCTGCAGACCACTCCGGGGATACATTTCCAAAGACCATAACTTCTGTCTTGGATGAGTTCAATTTAAGGCAATGCCTTGACATCCAGGTACTAATGGCCAGCATGCCATCGTGAAAGCTAGACGAAACTGCGTCCCCGTTTTTATGCACGGTGAGCACCAATTGGGTGTCATCTGCATATGACGTGAGACCCAATCCAAAAGATTTGATTACTCGTGCTAGGTCAGTGATATAAATATTGAAAAGAGTTAGACTTAGCGAGGATCCTTGCGGAACTCCACATGAAAGTGAAAAGACTGGGGAATTAAAGTCACCCAGACTAATTAGCTGGGTACAATTGGATAGAAATGAAGACAGAAGGGCTTTTGCGTTGTTCCCAATGCCTAGGGCGGAGACACGATTGATCAGCGTGGCATGATCAACCATGTCAAACGCCGCCGATAGATCCAACAGCACAAGTACCGCTGCACTTCCTTTATCTAACACAAACCTAATTTCGTAATTTGCTTTGATGAGTGAGGTTTCTGTGTTATGACCTTTCCTAAAGCCAAACTGGGTATCGTCCGACAGCTTAATCTCCTCAATAAATTGAGCCAGCTGAGTATTCATAATTTTTCGACGACTTTGGCAGGCAGAGGGAGACGCACAATTGGTTGATAATTGTTGGTTTCCTCTGGATCCAGATTAGTTTTTTTTTTTAAACGGAAGAATAGAGGCCTTTTTTCCATTGGGAAGGATAGGTCCCTGAGCGGAACATGGCGTTGAAGATGTTGGCCAGGTTTGTACCTAATAAATCTGGAAACAGTTTCACAACTGAGGGGGGCAAGGATCAAATGGTGAACCAGATTTGACCGTGTTTACCAAATCAGTTATCTGTTTCACTGAGACTGGCCTAAATTCCCTAAAGTCAGAGCTTTCCTGTCCCACACTATTTAAATCTAGCTTACTCCTTCCTTCAGAGGAGGCATTAAAGTTCGAATAGATTTGCCCCACCTTGTCCTGAAAACTGAGGGCTAATGAGTCGCAAAGTGCTTGGAATGCTATCTTAGTAGAGCTGTCTACTAGCCCTGCTAATTTAGAGACCACCTGAAACAACTGTTTGGAGGAATCTTGAGCGGTTTCTATTTCCCTGGTATAATAGTTACTTTTTTCTGTTAGTATAAGGCATTTATAATTTGCTAATGCCAACTTGTAAAGAGATTTCTCTTGGCTGTCATAATCTAGGCGCCAGCGCCTCTCTTGTTTCCTACACCGTTGTTTCTCCAGCCTCAATGCCTCAGAGAACCATGGGGCAGAAGGAGTCTTCCTGTTTTTGGAAACAGTTTTGAACAATACTTGTTTAGAAAAGGCGTTTTGGAGCCAGTCAGTATAGTTTATGGTGGCCAGTTCTGGGTCTCGAACAGCTATTGGCTGAGTATCAGCTAGAAGTTGTGTGAGAAGAGCCTGATCTATACCACTCCAAGCCTTAAACTGTTTGGGGGGGGGACAGAACTGGAGTGCACGGAAGTCGGGTGAAGGATACCAATATTGAAAAGTACTGCATGATGATCAGACCATGTCAGAGGGAGGATCTCGTTTACCAAGATCTGCTCATTGTTCGTCAAAAGACCATCCAGTGTGTGACCAGCCAAATGGGTAGGGCCACTGACTCTTTGGAGGAGTCCCAAAACGTCGAACTCTGAGGTAAGGGATATAGAATCTTTTTCTTTTGTGGCATCCAAATGAAAATTAAAATCTCCTAGAATGGTAAAACTGGATTCATCAGCGGTGGGTTCCAGAAGGTTTCCAATCAGTGCTAAGAAGTCTCCCCTGGCACTCGGTGGGCAGTAAAGGAGGGTTCCCTTAAATGATTGATGATTGGAGAGCATTATATTAAAATGTAAAGCCTCGCATACCGTGGATGGAACCATCTCTATCTTTACTAGTAAATCATTTCGGTGTTTGAGAGCCAAACCTCCCCCTCTTTTCTTTAATCTATTGCATCTGTGTGCAGAGAAGCCGTCAGGAGTGCCAGTACAGAAGTCAGGGCCAGCTGAGGGGTCGGCCCACGTTTCCATAATAAATAAAAGATCAAGGTGATAGTTATCAAGAAACTCCGCTATTTCATATTTGTGCTTTGAGAGAGAGAGAGCGTGCATTGATAAGGTCCGAGTAGACCCTGTCCTTTTCCTGATGCTTTTTTGTCTGTGTTTAACTGATCACAGATTCAGCCAAATCTGTCTGTACCCAATCTTGGGCCTCCAATACGAACCCACAGGTCGAGAAGAGAACTTTGGCCCTGTCTGGGAGGTTTTCAGGATTAAGGCGGACACAAATGTGCTCGCACCTATTACCACGTTTCTTAAAGTCAGTTAGTTCTTTACTGGTATAGAGAAATACACATTGCTGTAATCCTGGAGTGGGTAGTCCAGGGGTCCTGGCGCTAGCCGCGGTCGAGGCGCGGACTGGCGCATACGGGCTTGCCTTTGGCGCCCCGGCGGCGCAACCGCCGCGTGCGCCCGTTGCGCTACGGTGCCATGCTGTGCTTTATTGTGAAAGAGGCGGAAGAGCCCGGCGGGGCCCAGCGACTAGCGCGCCAACCTCTCTGCGCGCCGGAAATGGTGTGCGATGTAGTCTAACAGCGCTACTCATCTGCTCCCCATGCTTCTACTGAGGTCAGTCGGGGCTCAGTCCCTGCTGTGACCCCGTAGGGATTTAGATCTGTTTGCGCCCTGTGCTGTGTCTCTCAGTGACCCTCAGTCTCCCGTCCCTCTTGAGTGGTTGATACAGTTTCTGGAATAGTAAAAAGGTAAGTTTTGAGGGGTTCCCATATGTCCTTAGGTTTTGACGAGGGTGGTAGCAACTCTGCATATGTAAGGTCTTGCCCCTGCCATGTTGTCATATCCAAGAGCTAGTCCTTGAATTTGGGAGCTCTGCCTCTGCCCCATTTGCACGCGACTTTGCGTTTTGCTATTAGAAAACCTAATGCTAGCAACTTCTTATGTGTTGTGTCAGCTTCGTCGGAGTATCCCAGTATAGCTGTAACCGGGGTGGCCTGCAGGGTAGGTCCCACCATTTGTTCCAACGCACTGAACACCCATTGCCAATATTCATTGACGTTCGGGCATTCCCAAACCAAATGTAGGAATCCTGCCCTTTCCTGCCTGCAGCATGCGCACCTGTCATCGTCCCTCAAGTGGAGCCCATAGAACCTGGTGGGTGTATAGTACAGTCGGTGTAAAAATTTGTAATGTATCAATTTTAACCTGCTGTTTGCTGAGATATATTCTGTTGGTTTGCAGCAAAAATCCAGTTTTTTGGTGTTTATGCTCCTAACTTTTCCTCCCAAGCCTTTCGGGCTGATAACTGAGGTGTTTTTATAGAACTTTGTGTGCTGTGGTATATGCGCAAAGTCACATCCTGGGGTGGGTCGGTTTGGCGTATATCGTGCAGTGGTACTAACGTCGGAGGCTCCAGTGGAAACTCCGGTGTGATTGCTCGGACACTTTGTCTTAGTCTAACAAACATGAACAACTCCATGGTTGTGGGGGCGTTGTCTCGAAAGAATTGTTCCTTTGTTAGAAACTCTCCGTTTTCATAGAGGTCTCCCCATGTTTTCCTCTGGGCTGCCGAGAGAATTTAACAAGGCGTACATTACGCAATTAGCCCATATGCTCAAGAAGGTATTTGAGGAAGCGTACGAAGACGGGATACTCCCAGTGACAATGAGAGAGGCCATGATCACCTCTCCGCTCAAACCGGGTAAGCCGGCTGAGCATTGCGAATCGTACTTACCACTCTCGTTGATTAACTGTGATACCAAAATCCTTGCCAAGCTCCAATCAAATAGGCTAAAACTACTGATGGACAGACTGGTTCTGCCTGACCAAGCTGGGTTTATTCCCGGTAGAGCGACATCACATAACATTAGAACCTTGTTCACGATCTTGCAGGATATATACCCAGACATCGCTGCGGTGGTGGTTTTCCTGGACGCCACCAAAGCATTTGACTTGGTGGAATGGGATTACCTCAGCGGTATTCTGCGACATATGTAAATGTCCCCTGGTTTTCTAAGATGGGTAGAGCTTTTGTATCGGAAGCCCCTGGCCACTGGGCGTCACATGTAGATTCTTTTTTAGGAATTCTTCAACCTGCTGTGGGTTCTGGAAGAGATGTTGCTTCCCCTTGTGAACGACTCGTAATCTTGCTGGGTATAGCATGGCATATTCCAAATGTGCCTGTTGGAGCTTCCGTTTAACCACGGCAAATTTTCTCCCTGCTTCTTGAACAGAATGGGTGAGATCAGGATAGAAGCTGAGGGTGTTGCTTTCATATTCTAACCTTTTTTTTCGCAAGCTAGCCGCAACACAGTGTCTCTGTCGCGGTAGTTGAGGAATTGAACCACTATGGGTCTGGGTGGCGCATTCAGGGGTGGTCTCATCCCTAGTGTCCTGTGTTCCCTTTCGACCAGAAGTTGTTTGGAGAAAGCTTCTGCACTGAACACGTCACAGAGTAGCTTCTCTATGTATTCCTCCATGCGGCCTGTATTTTTTGACTCAGGTAGGCTCAGCACTCGGACGTTGTTTCGGCGCGACCGGGCCTCAAGGTCTTCATTTTTGGCAACGATTACCCTCAGTAGTCGATCCATCTGGGAGATCTGTTCTTTGTGACTTGTCGTGTTATCTTCCAGGTCTGATATTCTGGTCTCTGCTTCTTTAATCCTGTGTCTATGTTTCTCAATTTTCTGGACGATTGTGTCCGTGCGCGTGGACATTGAATCAATTTTGGATTCAATGGAAGTCATTCTACTTTTCATGGTGAGGTGTTTTGCTTTCCAGTCGTCTTCCTGGTCGTCAGGAGGGAGTCCGGCCTCGGTCTGTTCCTCGTGCTGCAAGCGTGCTGTTTTTCAGGCCTCGAATGGCAACTTCGATTGTTTACCATCTGTTTGCCCCATCTTGTCTGTGCTGGTGCTCTGCAGTGCCTTGGTCCACTGTTCACGGCGATACTTCCCTACAACGGTGCTTAGGATGGCTGGGGTTTCACTGTTAGTGCAGTTTCTGAGGGTTGGTGCCGAGCCTTCACGGTGTAGCTCTGCCCCGGTTCAGCGGGCCACTGTTAGTGTCCCTGCCACCTCGGGGGTGCAATGTATGCTGCCAGGTTCCAGATGGGCCCTGCGTGGGTCGGGTTAGCTCAGGCCTATTCTTCGATTTTGGGCTGCAGCACCGCAATGTGTACTGTGAACAGAACTGGGGCGCGAGGGTGGTGCTTTTTTTATATCCCTGAGTTGTTGTGATAGTTTTCAGTTCTGTTGCACTTCAGACCCCCAAGTTCTCAGTCTCTCATATAGCACCGATTCAGCAGGGCAGCTTCCACCACTTACTGCAGTGTCATTTGCCCCGTGGGGGCACAAGGGGGTCCAGCTGCCACTCCCCCACCTCTATAACTGGCCCACAGAAGGCGCTATAGGCATTGCTGTCCCTCATGGCTAGGCTCCCCAAATGGCAGCTGCTCTGCTTTCTCGTGATGTGAGCATTAATTGTCCCGTAGGGGGCCGGGGGCCACGCTGGTGTATCGCTGGTCACAATTTTTTTCCCCCAGCCTGGGAGGGGGGGTGGCAGGGGGCTGGGATGGGGAGATCTCCACTTGCCTCAGCCCTGCTGCAATGATTCCATCCCAGGCTCCTGAAGAGATTCCTTCTCACCTTGTCCTGCAGTGGGGGGGGGGCAAACGATGGACCGATCAGGTCATTCAAGGAGCTTCGTGTCCCGCAGGTGTCCTCCACAGATCACGGAGTAGGGGGGCGCGCAGCGATCTCTGCCCTCACCTCGTGCACAGCCGTGGGCTCAATTAGTAGGTGCTCCTGCTCCCGAGCTCCGCGCTGCGCACTGCTGCATCTGCTCATTCTTACCCGCAGTTCTTCCTCATCGGGCCGCGATCCGGCAGCACTGTGCAGGACATCGGGGGCTTCTTCGGTTGTTCCAGTGTCGGTTTTTATGCATCGGGTACTCTAGTTTACGTTGGTACCGCATATTAATTTAGTGTTTGCGGTCCGGGCCTACAGAGCCTCATCAGCATGCGGCCATCTTGGTCGCGCGCCACCCATGATGAGCATACCTTGTAACAAACAAACATAAGTTTTCCGCTCAATACTGACTGGACAGTTTTGCTTTCAAAGATTTCAGCATCAATCTTCTTGCACACCACAACACAACTTTTGTCATGTGGAAATAGCCCATCATTGGATAAAGATCATCAAGTTCTACTGGCTTGCTCACAGAAATGTCAGCTACAATGCAGAAAACACCTTCATTGCAATAAATTGGCAGGATAGGCTGGTCTTCAAGCTCGGCATGCACATTTTGGACATTTTTTAGGACTGTTTATACTGCTGTGTAATTTATGACTGGAGATGGTTACTGGTAAATCCCCAACCTTCTTCAGTGGGACGGTATTCTGGGAGATCAAAGCATGAATTTCACCCACGGAGGAACTGACTTTTCTCCATCCTTCAGTCCACACCGAATAAGCAATATGATAAATTCAGTTAAAACAGCTTTGCGGATCGCAGCATAAGGTAGAAGAAGATCCATGTCCTCAGCCACTTTGAAACTTGGCAAGGCAGTTGGGGGTATAAGTTTGCAGTTTCTTTTGTTTATGCCTACAGTTGACACAGCTTGTTTTCCCACAGCTACTTCATTGGTACAGTCTTGTAAAAGCACCATGGCAGTATCATGTGTGCTAGATGTTCCAGACAAAAAAGAGCTGCTTTCAAAATCAAAATTATCAAGAGCAGCAATTGTAAATCCTTTCCTGGTAAAGTGACTTGCAAGTGGCTTCTGTCGGATACACCAGATTTTACAGCACGAGCTGCTAACACGTTCCTGCTACGTACTATGCCATTATAACTTGTTGACACACCAATCCTAGTCATTGAAGTGATTAGCTTTCTAGTTTTGCACTTGTCATAGATTGCCTGGACAGTTATCATTTCTAGCGTTTTTTTTTTCTGGTGATGTAATTCATAATACATGTTTTATAAATACAGTCAATTTTGGCTTATATCTTCAAAGCCATCATCAATGCTGTTGCCTTCAGTTCCAAACTCAAGAACTTTACTTTGTAACACTTTTGCTTTACTGATATTAAACAATGATGTAAAAAATGTTAAGACAACATCAGGCATTCTTCTTGACTCCCATGATTTGCGGAGCTCTGGGGCATCACAAAATGTGTCATTAAGTCCAAAATCTAAGTCTTTCAGGACATTTCTTTAAATGGTTCCTGCTCATTATACTACATTCTGTGATATTATTTTGGCAGCAAGAACTTCAGGAGTCAAATCAGCTGACAACACCATAAGTGGCTCATTCTTTTAGACTGACAAAAACGAATTCTGTCATTGTACATTCTCACCAGAAAAATTGTAATTTCATTATTATGGATCAGTACAGTTTCATCAATGCTGACCATTATTGCTGTGAATCCTTAGCCAGCACTCAAGAGTGGCTTTAAAACTTCATTTGCTTTTTCAAAAAGTGCAATCTTAACTGAAGGTCGGTGGTTACGTTGCTGCTGGGAGCTCATTGTACATTCATATTTTCGAATGTATGCGCGCATGCAGTTTGGGTGGGGTTACGAATCTGCTACAAATACTTTCACCTCGCTGTTTAGATCAGCTACTCGGCTGAAACCTTCATCTTGGAAGAAACAAGCTACAGATAAAAACATGTTTGCCCTTTGAGACCCACATACTCTGTGCTTTGTTCTTTTGTCAGTTCCTTTGACCCTTATTCTGGCTAAACCACAGATAAAACATTGAAGATCCTCTGCTTTCTAATCAGTTGTTGGAGGTGGACGAGGGGGATCCATCGATTTTCTAAGTGGATGGGCATTGGGTTTTGTTGTTGTCGCTTTCTCAGAAGACTCAGATTCTTGTTGTGATTCACTGGTTTCTGATATTTTTGTCGATTCTTTTTTTCCAGGCTTGTGGCATTTGTTGTTACAATGATAAAATATTTGATCCTCTTCACCCATCAGTTTAAATCTGATCTAGGACAGCTGGGTTAGAGAGGCTTAAAATACGCATGTCGGACTGGGCGTCGCAGAGACGTACGCACTTTAAAGTGCACAGCCCACCACTGCTCCCTGCTGCAACAATGGCCCGTGCTGACACTCGGTCTGGGACAGGTTGATGAAGAATAAAATGGTAATAAATAAGCTTTATTACCATTTTATTTTTCAAATCCAAAAGACTTTATTCGGATAACAACGTATCCATAAAAGTGAGGCATATACAAGCATTAAAATCACAATAAATAATTAGATAACATATCAAATTCATAGTATAGCAGGCAGTAAACGGATTAGCTAATAAAAATACAAGTGTACTTTACGGATCAAGCATAGATTTGCGGACCCCTACGGCTATTCGCAGAAAAATACCAACACGACGGATCAATTCATCATTTTCCAATTGTAATATACAGTTGAGAGTATCAGTTAATTTAATAGGTAACATTTTTTTGAAAAATGGGATTAGCAGCCATTGTGCATATTGTGTGTAATATTTGCGGATAAATAAAAAGTGACATAGTGTTTGTCCACTATGTCCATCGCATGGGCATGGCAGGGAATCAAGTTTTGCCATATACCCAAGGGGAAAACAGAGCAAATGTCTTATGGTCCCAGCTTAGGCGAAAGAGAAGTCCTCTCTCCCAATGCGATATTGCTAAGGTGATGTAGCTAGGAAAGCAATATTTGGATTCCCTCTCTAATCTTTCCTCGCTATAAAGTGTATACAGTGCTGACCGAAGCACTTTTTTATCAACGGTCTCAGCTGTATTTGGGTTAAAAAACAATCCATCAAAATTTACACTTTCCAAACTCGTAATAACCCCAGCAAGCCATGGAATATTCATCCCTTTCTCGCAGCTGATACAATCATCTATTATCTCCCTTGTAAGGGATGCTGCTGGGTTTTTCTTTATGGCTAGCCAGATCAGTGCAGGGCGTGCCCTTATAAAATCTTCAATGTATCCTAATTTTAGTTCAGTATGACATACGTATTGAGGGGGTGGAGATTGGTGCGCCCAAAAGCTTTCTGCAAAATCTATTTTCCTCTAATTGGACGCTGGAGCATTTAGCAATGCCCCAAACCTCTGCGCCATAAGTGGCTATTGGTATGCACTGTGACTTAAAAATCTTTAAAATCGCTGGAATTGCCCCTGATCTTTTTAAGCGAGGGAGACTGAGGATTGAATTTAAGGTCTTTGAGAACTTGTTCTTACAATACACCATATTTTCAGATCAGGTGCCGTTCGCAGCAAAGACCATCCCCAGATAGGGAGAAGTGACGGTGCTGGTTAATTTTTGCTCTCCCACGGTAATAGAGCTTAGGGATATTTCCTTGGCCCACAGGACATTATAAATGATTTCCTAAAATGAGTACATAAGTCTAAATCAGTCATGAAGTCCGTGAATCCTCGTACTAAAGTGCGTAGTGCATTTGGTGTCCGTCCAATTAAAAACGCATCATCTGTGTATAAAAGCACCAGGAGAGTTCTACCTTTGATTCTAGGAACATCATCAGTGAGTTTAATCAGCGATTTGTGCAAATTGTTTATGTAGATAATAAAAAGGAGGGGGGCTAGGACGCACCCTTGCCTAACCCCTCTACCAACACTGATATCAATATCGTTAGACATCTCACCCCCGCCACCAATCCTAACCCACGCCTGCAGGTCCCTGTGCAGGTAGGCCAGAAAGGGGACAAGGGCCTCGTCCAAGCCGTAGGCTAAGAGGATGGACCATAGGCGAGACCTATTGACAAAGTCGAAGGCGGAGGTCAGATCCATAAAAGCTAAATAAAGTGGCGAGTGCTGTGCTATGGTTTACGTCCCAATGATCAAATTAATATTTAAACACTGCTCGTTAATACCAACTTAGCCTAGTTGGCATTGTTCTAAAATGTGATTGTCCTCAGCCCAAGGTGTTGTCTATTAAAGAGATCGGCCTATAACAGCTAGGTTGTGAGCGATCACCATTTTTAAAAATTGGGAAGATTATGCTAGTGGTTCACGATTTTAGCAATGGGACGTTGACTAAGTTATTAAAAACATTTAGCAATAATGGGTCCCAAAAGTCGGGTTTGTATTTAATGAGGTCAATAGGTAGCCCATCTGGGCAAGGGGCTTTATTGCCCTCGCTCTGGCGTATGGCCTCCTCGACCTCTGTTATCAAAATTGGAACCCCAGATGGAATTGTGCGCTTAAAAGGGTCAATTTCCAAAGTTGGCACTGAGTAAATTGTTGAAAAGTGACTTTCCCAGGTTGTACTGGTTATGTTGCAGCTTATGGAGGTTATTTTTTTTTTTTTTAAACAAACTTTATTTGTTTTTAAGTTACAACTAGTAGGCAGAAATCAATGTCAATTCCTGGTAATGTAAATTGCAAATGCCCGTATACTCATTCAAACCCATAATCTAGAAAGAGCCCCATTACACCCCTTCATGAAAAATCTCTAGTAAAACATTCAAAAACACAACAAATGTAGACTTAAGGAAATCCCAATTCCTATCAGAATAAACATTTCAGCCCTACACTTAAGCTAATCCTACCTTCGATTAACCCAATATAAAACACAAATAAATCAATCTAATCTACCCAAATTCCGGCCTCCCCACCCCCCTCCTATCTTCCCTCCACCCAGGCATGTTGCTACTAGTATTGAAACGTACAGTAACATCCATCATCATCACTTACATACACTTGATCCCATGGTCCACGGCTGTAAGCATGTGCGTGGCTCCCAGCCCCTGATTGCCTATCTGATGCGCTGCAAGCTCTTTCCCGTCTTCACTGTGGTGAGTTTGTGATGTGTTGTTCCGGCCCCTGTGCAATGGGTGTAGAACCACTCTCTCTGTCTCTATCACTGTCTGGATCTGCCAATAATCCCACCAAGTGCTCCCATGCCCTGGCCGCTTCCAGCGCCCTCTCGCTCCCTGATCTCTTTGCCATTTGCAATTCCTTCATCCATCTGGTTATGCTAGGGGCCGCTCTCGCTTTCCAGTGCCTCGTGATTCCCCTCTTGGCCAGCAATAACCCCATGTCTATAAACTTGTTAGTGATCTTGGTTTTAGCCGTATGAGGAAACCAGTGCAGGATGCATGTTCGCAAGGCCGGGTCCAAGCCTCTATCCGTCACCACATTCAACAGGTCAACCACCTCCGTACAATTAGTTGCTGACAATGGGCACCCCCATAACATATGTGGGAAATCTGCCCCCTCCCGTCTACAGCGCGGACATTCATCCGATTCCGTGTTAAAATATGCTCTGATATTAACCGGGGTAAGGTAAGCTCTGTGCAGGATATAGAAATGCTCCAAATGAAACCGAGCGTTCCTGATTCCCTTCCGTGCCTGCTTGAGTATGTCAGCTCAAGTCCTATCCGGAATCTCATCTCCCACATCCACCTCCCATTTGAGCTTAAGAGTATCCAATGGAGAGAGCCTCTCCAGAGTCATGCGCTTGTAAACGCACGTGACTGCTTTATATTTCCCTGCTGCAGTCATGATATCCTGGCAAACCAGGGAGGTTCCAGGCTCAATCTGGCCCTCCTTCCAGTGTGCACTTATAGCCGCCGTAAGGGCCGCATGCAGCAAGAAGTCCCCTCCTCGCAAGTGAAACCACTCCTGCAATATGTGGAAGGGCAGCACAGTACCATCCTCATATAGGTCCCCAAGAGTCGCGAGCCCTCTCTCCTCCCAGTCGCTCAATGCCCACCAAGAGCCCCCGTGAGGAAGCGCTTCACACACGGAGAGCGGTATATCGGGAGCATATGGCAATTTCATACCCGCTAGTTTAACACTCCTCTTGAAACATTGCCTCGCTGTCTTAAGGTCCTCAGGTAGGTCACCTATCCGGAAAGGAAGGTCCAATAGAATTTGTGAGAGCAACCTTAGCTCTGGGTCTCCTCCTATTTCGTGCTCAGTGCCGCGCAGCCTCAGCGCCATTGTCTGTGTCCGCCACTGCATCTGCGCAGCTAAATAGCAAGTTTCGAAGTCCGGGACCGCCCATCCACCCTCTGATCGCGGCCGCTGTAATATGGATAGGGCTACTCGGCGCCTCCCAGTGCCCCATATAAAGCCAATAATCATGGATGTGAGTTGTTTAAAGACCCGTGCCGGTATCCAAATCGGCAGCCTCACAAAATAATAAAGCAACCGAGTGAGGGCCACCATTTTAAGTAAGGCCACTCGCCCCCCATCAATAATGGCAGTGTGCCTTAGAACTCAAAGCTGCCCGCCAGCCCTCTCAGCGCTCTAACCACATTGCCCTCTAGCAAATCCGAACGTGTATGATATATCCAGACGCCCAAGTACGGGAGGCAGCCATTCTCCCACCTCACACCTGCCACATTTTGCAGACCACCCTTATCCCCATCAGTTGGAAATAAGCATGATTGGGCCCAATGAACTCTGAGGCCAGACACCTCTCCCAACCCATGCAGCAGTGCCTTTGCTCCCTCAAATGCTTGCTCCGTATCCACTAAGAAAATGAGTAAATCGTCCGCATACAGGGCTATATGATGACCCTGCTCCCCTACCTGTAGTCCCCGGTAATATCTCCCAGTCCTAGCCTTCATCGCCAAGGGATCCATAGCCAATACAAAAAGGAGTGGGGATAAAGGGTATCCCTGTCTCGTGCCTCTACTCACTTCACATGCATCCGAGATCACCCCACCCGTTCTAAACCGCGCAGTGGAAGACTGATAAAGTAGCGCCGTCCATGCTATAAAGGCGTCTCCCAACCCAAAGCCGGCCATTACATGAAACAAACACAGCCATTCCAAACTATCAAATGCCTTTTCTATATCGAGAGCAAGCACAGCAGCAGTGTTCTTCGTGTAAGAATCTGCTTCCAGCACCTGCAATAAGCGTCGGATATTTAAGGCCGTGTTCCGGGCAGGAATAAAGCCAGCTTGATCCCGATGAATAAGGGTCGGCATGTGTGGTAATAGTCTAGTGGCCAATATACAGCTTAATATCTTATAGTTCGTGTTAAGCATGGAGAGCGGGCAATATGCAGCCCTGTCCCATGCCGGCTTGCCAGGCTTAAGAAGAGGGACGATAACTGCCTCTCTCGTGGAGACCGGGAGGCGGCCCAGGTGTCTCACCTCGTTATATAATTTCACTAAGTGTGGGGCTAAGTGTTCAGAGTAAGCCAAATAGAATTCAATCGGGAGCCCATCCGTTCCCGGCGTCTTATTCCGTGCTATATGCTTAATAGCCGCCCGCACCTCCCGTAATTCAATATCCGCGCCCACTGCCTCCGCCTGCTCACCATCCAAGCGCGGAAACTGCAGCTCACGCATGAACTCGGCTAGGTCGTTACTGGTGCTAGCCGTTTTGCTCCCATATAGCTCCCTGTAAAAATCATAGAACAGCTCACTAATACTCTCTTGAGTAAAACAGGCGATCCCCAGGTCACCTCGGAGCTGTAAAATCGGCGTTCCCGTTCCTCTGGGTGATGAGCTCTCCAAATGTCAACCAATCCCCACCGGAGTTGCGAATTATGCCTAGCCTCTGCGTTCTTATGTGTGGGGGCATTGGAAAGCGGGGGGTGCGACCTATCCAGTAGTACATCTGAAATGCAATTAAAATCCCCTCCTAGTAACACAGAGCCTGTGAAATAGGGAGCCAGTTTCCCAGATAGGTTCGAGAAAAAAGCCGGCTGCTCAGTATTGGGAGCATAAATGCTCCCCAGAGCAATGTCACGCCCATCCAGCTTCCCAAGGACCACCACATACCGACCTTCTCAGCTTATGAAGGTTAATGACTGCCCCATTGTTCTTAGATCTTTGACTGCAGTCCAAAACATGTTCCCATTTTTTGAGCTAGCAGCATTAACAAGCGCATCCCAGTGCTCGCTTAGAAGTTCCTCCTTCCATTTGGCAATACCCCACTTATACGTCAGCCTTAACGACTTTACCAATTGGTTTCTCCTTGGGCTATGTGACAGGGCCTTGCGTAGCTGCATATTGGCCTCTGAGCACTCATGGTTAAACCATCTAGGTTCCTGTTGTGTTTGGGTGATAGGTTTGGACAGCATAGATTTAATGGCTCCATCAAGTTTATTGAAGGCAATAATTGACTCGGGTGTGGGACCTGAGCCTCCAAACAGAGATTAATGAGGCTCAGGTTTTCCCTAACCATTGTGCCAAATAGCTCAGTATTATTAACACCCCTCCATACTAGTCTGAGGTTGTTCGTGGACGGTGTTAAGTTCTTGGCACCACATTCTATATTAGGTATTGGGTGGGGGATAATCTTAATACTATTTGAATTGGGTTGTGGTCCCCAAAGATTGTGGCCATAGTTTCTGCTTTCAGCAGGCTGGCCTCCAAAACAGGAGAAATAAAAACATAGTCGATTGTAGATGAGCAGCTCCTACCCCTAAATGTTGGTTGTGGGAGAGCATTGTCTTTTGTAATGGCAGCAATCTCCATAAAATCAGTTAGATTATGATTATTCAGGTGATCCACTAACTCCATGCCCCTGTCACCATTTTTGGCCACTGCTATGTGTCTATTTACTTGGCCACAGTTGA
This sequence comes from Triturus cristatus, assembly GCF_964204655.1. Classification (NCBI taxonomy): domain Eukaryota; kingdom Metazoa; phylum Chordata; class Amphibia; order Caudata; family Salamandridae; genus Triturus; species Triturus cristatus. The sequence continues at coordinate 1,616,088,963 of NC_140591.1, forward strand.
GGCAACTTTGCATTAGAATCGCCACTCAGACAGATTCCAGTTGATTTGAAACAGTCTTTGGATTTTTGGATGGATGCATTCAAATTAAATAAACTTTTAAAATTCCCATTAGGTATAGAATGGAAATCATTATCATAAAAGTTAATTAAGAAAAAACAAACCCCCTATTAAACATTATAGCTTGATAATTATTATTATTTGTAAATATGGTTTTAATGGTGCCACCTGCAGTGGTGTTAACCCAAATTGATAGTCCCCCAGATGGTCGACCATGCTTGGGGGATGTTGCTAAAATGTTATGACATTCAAACCCCTCGATAAATAAATCTTGTGTAGCCCATGTTTCTTGGAACAGGAGAATATCCTGCTCTCTGATAAGGTGTAACCAATCGGGTTGATGGAGCTTAGAGTGTAACCCCGCAACATTCCAGCTTAGGATGCGAAGGTCTGAACTAGCTAAAACCTTCATTAATGTCTGTGAGCTAGTGTGCTTGTTTGCTCGGGGGGGATATACTCGCCCATCAACGAGGGCAGGGGGTTTCACAGAAAGCAATAGTCAGTCTTGAGTATCCAGTCCAGACAGGGCCTGAAACCTATTCGAGGTGGGGGGTGTTGGATGGTCTCTTTGAGGCGGGCCGTGATTGGGTTTGTAGACGTAACCAAGAGGTAATGCACATGTGTTAGTGCTATTAAATGTAGTGGTCTCACATGCTCATCGTAGCTGTCTCACCAAAGATGGTCTACGAAAATTGATAACAGTACAGTCCCCTTCAATGTTCTTTGTGTATGCCCCAACCCACCCAACTCTGCGCACCATAATAATTTCATCCATTTCGGATGGGTGGAACCTCCTATGCCTCGATAACCAATCTACGCATTTATTACGTAATTGTACCCAAGACTCGTGCTGGTCCCTCTTTAGGGTTGGTACGCCTGCCAGCACTAGCACATAAGGGCAGGCGGCGGGTGACAAACTCAAGACATCTTGATTTGCTGTCGGGGACTTACAGCTGGTAGTCGCTGGGGCATTACTATTCTGACGGCCAGAGAGTATGCACCGTTGAATCTGTTTGCTCTATGGGCACTATCCCCAATGGGGTGAGGGTGTGCAATGGTAAGTCTCCAAGTACCGGAACACAAAAAAACATAAGCAACCATCCCGACCATTTCAACTGGAGATTACACCCTACACTCCTATCCTGACTGAAGGATTACAATAGCCTCCATCCCCCGGATCCGAAGGTGGAATGGGGCAGAGGTGTACATGACACACGCGGCGCAGGACAAAGGAGTCCAGAAAGGGGGCTCCGCTCCCTGAATTCACAACCGGCTAATAGAGGACATGTTGCACTTAGAAACTTTGAAGCTTCTAACAGCGACATCTTCTCCATCCCCAGCACATGCCACAGTCTATGCAACCAGCCCGTGACTGTGGGGACCGTGGGTGAACGCCAATGTACTAGTATCGTCTGGACTGCCGACCCCAAAGCAATGGCAATCTGTCTGCCTCTGCGGGATTTCAAGGGATATGTTAGCCCGTTGGGGAGGCCTAATAGAGTGTACGCCGGGAAGCGCGGTATTTCGGTGTCAAAATGTGAGTCCACATTATCGATCACCTCCTTCCAAAAGGCAGTCAGCAGGGGGCACTCCCACAATGCGTGCGTCAGCGTACCTATCTGCCCGCAACCCCGCCAGCAGTTCGCCCCCTGTCTGTGGTCCATTTCGTGTATGCGCTCCGGCGTGTAGTACCAATACGTAGAGACCTTAGTGAAGGTCTCCGTGAGACCGGCATGGTAGGCCGAGTGTCTGGCCCTGTACGCGACCTGCTCCCATTCGGCGTGACTCAAGGACCTTCCCAGCTCTCGTTCCCAACGTTCCCTGCCTGGGTTATATAAGTGTGAAGCGGGTGTCTGGAGAAACCTGTACAGGTCACTGATTAGCTTTGTGTCAGATGTGCGTGTCAGGAGCCAGCGCTCATAAGGGAGGAGTCGCCTGTCAGCCGCATCCCGTACTTGAGGGTGCAGCGCCCAGTGGCGGACTTGCAGGTATCGCAGTCTTTCGGATTCCGGGAGCGCATACTCCTGTCTGAAGCGTGTGAAAGGAAGGACCCCCTCCGGGCCGTACAGATGGCACAAGGCCCTGCATCCGGCCGGTTGCCAGTGCTCAAACGCTCCTCTCTCTAGTCCTGGGGTGAAGTCCGGGTTGTCCACTATCGGTGTCAGCGGGGAAGGGAAGGACGTCATACCATACACCAAATTTGTGGCATCCCAGACCCGCAGGGCCACTCTAGTGATGTGGGAGGCGTAAAGATTAGCCGGGCGGTGAACTCGGCGCAGGAATGGTACCTCCTGTAGAGGCCGCCCCGCCACCGCCTGATCCTGGAATAGCCAGTGTTTGTCTGACTCCCAGCGGCTCCATTCCACTAGATAACGCAGCTGTGACGCGTAGAAGTATTTCCGCAGATCCGGGACTCCGAGACCTCCCGCCTCCGCCGACAACATCGAGAGCGCCCTTCGCATCCTGGGTCTCCGGCCCTGCCAGATAAACGCCCCAGTTCGGATTGCGTCTTCCGAAGCCACTCCGCCGGAGGCTGCAGCGGGAGCACCCGAAACAAGTATAATATCTGAGGCAAGATTGTCATTTTAACTGCCGCCACTCTCCCCAACAGTGAAAGGGTGCTTCGGTCCCATCGAGTGAGTTCCCCTCGGACTTTCCTGCCCAAGGCGGTATAGTTCGCCGCTACCACTGCCGGCAGGGTGGGGGCTAGCTGGATCCCTAGAGAGGACACCGAGTCCGAAGACCAAAGTATCGGGACCCTTTGCCGCAAGAGAGCTTTGGTTCCCCGCGCCAGGGAGAGGTCCAGAGCCGCCGACTTCCCCATGTTCATCCGGAATCCCGACACCGCCGCGAATGAGGTAAGTTCCGCAATACAGGCCGGCAAGGCAGAAAGCGGGTCTTCCAGTGAGAAGATCACATCATCCGCATATAGACTTACGGCGTGACTGAAGCCTCTGAACTTCACCCCCCTAACCGCCGGGTTGTCCCGTACCCGCTGCACGAAGGGTTCCATATATAGTGCGAAAAGTAAAGGCGACAGCGGGCAGCCCTGTCTCGTGCCCCTTTCTATGTCAAAGCTCCTGGAGCCGTATCCATTCACTCTCACCACTGCGGTCGGGGATCGGTAGCAATTGAAGATCATACAGCGGAATTTCTCTCCTATCCCTACCTTCGCCAAGACCTGTTCCAAGTACGGCCAGTGGACCCTATCAAACGCCTTCTCGGCGTCCACTGACAGCAGCATTCTTTCCCCGGGGATCCGCGACGCCTTTTCTATTAGGTGTGTGATTCTCTTGGTGTTGTCAACTGTCTGTCGCCCCGGCACGAAACCCGCCTGGTCCGGGTCTATTAACCTCGGGAGGAGTGGGGCCAAGCGGCTCGCCAGGATCCCGGTGTAAAGCTTGAGATCGACGTTTAAGAGCGATATAGGCCTATAAGAGCTGCACTGTGACCGGTCCTTCCCCGGTTTGGGGATGACCACCAGTAACGCCCGCAACAGGTCCGGCGGTATGGCTCCCCGCGTCGCAAAGGAATTGAACAACCGCGTGAGGATCGGTGCGAGCGACGTGCAGAAAGTCTTGTAGAAGAGGGAGGTATACCCGTCTGGGCCCGGGGATTTACCATGCTTAAGCTTAGCGATGGCAGAGATAACTTCCTCTATCCGGATCTCTCTCTCCAGTGCGTCCGCCTGCGCGGGCGTCAGGGACGGCAAAGTGACCGATTCCAGGTAGTCCGCCGTGGCAGGCGCGTCCGGGGGGTCTCCCGCGTACAAGTCCGCGTAATACCTACGAAAAATTTCCGCAATTTGGGCATCCTCTGTGCCCACCGGTCCCGTGGGGTCGGTGATCGCCTTCACCGTCTGACTCTGCCGTGCTACTCTCAACTTGCTCGCCAAGAGCCGGCCGCATTTGTCTCCCCCTGTGTAATAGGCGTGCCGAAGGCGTAGCGCCGCGTACTCCGCACGGTCCATGTCTAGAGCCGTCAGGAGCTTCCTTGCTCCCACGAGCTGCCGCCAGACCCGTGGGGCGCCTGTCCTCCTGTGTATGTGTTCCAGTTCCCTAACCCGTTGTGTGAGCTCCTCCCGTTTCTGTCGTCGCATTGCGTTATCCGCCGCGGAGATCGCGATAAATTACCCCCGGAGTACCGCCTTCAGCGCCGCCCACTGTGTCGCTCGCGACGTGTCTGAGGTCTCGTTGTGGTTCAGGTAGTCCCGAATCGCTGTCGTCACCTGTTGGACCACCTCCCGTCTATGTAGTAACGTGTCCCGGAGACGCCAGACTCTGGGGGGTGGAGAAGTCTGCGGCAGGCAGAAGGTCGCCGTCACCGGGGCGTGATCTGACATGGAGATCACTCCAATGTCCGCCGCCGTGGCCAGTCCGCAGACCGGCCCAGTGACCAGAAAATGGTCTAGCCGCGCGTAGGTCTTATGTGCGTGCGAATAGAAGGAATAATCCCGGTCCGCCGGGTGCAGGTGACGCCAGAGGTCCGCAAGGTCCATAGCCGCCAGCTGCGCCCTGCACCCCGCCGAGAACTCACCAGTCTGCGGCGAGCGGGGCGCAGACCTGTCAAGGGCGGCGTCAAAGACCATGTTAAAGTCTCCCCCTACAATAACGTGTCTATCCGGTGTGGCTGTTATCGCGCCTAGCGCCGCGCCGAGGAAACGTTCTTGGTGCTCGTTAGGGCTATAAAGGGACCCTACCGTGAAAGGGAGGCCGGCTATCTTAAATCTATACGCTAAAAGCCTGCCTTTTTGTTCCGTCTGCTTGTGGAGCACCTCTCCTCGGAAGTGCCGGGCAACCAGTATCGCCACCCCCGCCGTTTTAGTGGTGCTGGACAAGAAGAATCGAGTGGGGAAAGCTGAAGTGCCGTGGGCGTCATTGGCGGTGGCAAGGTTGACAGCAGGGCTCCCGCCGGGACCCACGGAGCTGAGTTTGTGCGCCGCCACTGCGGCCGTGCTATCGGGCGCGAGCTGGACTACCCCCCACACCCCTCCCTCGACCCCCCCGCTCCCCACCCCTCTCCCATGGGCCCCTCCCTTCCCCCCTCCCCTCCCCAATTCCTGCAACAGGCACCCCTCCCACCCTTCCACCCTCCCCTCGGCAACGTGCCAACAATTCCCGCAATGCGCCCTCTCACACCCCGCAACCTGAGTCAACATTGTCCAAGTCCAGTCCGCAAGGGACGGGTCTTTGGTAAAGTATTCCAGTGGACGTCCTGCCACCGAACCCCCCTCCCCCCGCCCCCGCCCGGCCCCCAAACCTGCTCAGTGTAGAAGGCTGTGATGATCTCCCCCCGGAGCAGACTTATGCTGTCGGCGCCGTGTCACTGGGTCCTGTGTTCTCCGCCACCTCGGTCACCGCCTCCGCCATGCTAGCTCGAATGGTGGGCGAGTCCGGCCTCGCCACTCGTGTATGATTGTGCCGCCTCGATACCCGTTGCCACCCGCCACTGTTGGCGTGTCCCCGCCTCCGCGGGGCCACCTCCTCCTCCGGCACCGAAATACCCAAGACTCCACACGTCTCCTGCAGGGAACGTAGGTGATGCACAGTGCCATTCCACCGGAATATGAGTCTGAATGGGTGTCCCCATGTGTATGGTGTGTCGTGCGACCTCAAGAAGTCCGTGGCGAGCTTGAACGCTTTCCGTTTCTGAAGCGTGATGGCGGACAGATCTTGATACAAGGCTACTGGGTGGCCCCGGAAGGTGATGGTCTGCTTCTTCCGAGCCTCTGCCAGAATGCACTCCTTGAGCGGGAAGTCCGGGAGAAAGGCCAAGATGTCCGGGGGCGGCAGCGACGCCCGGCGCCGCGGCCCCACCCGATGCGCCCGGTCAATCCGGATGTGGAGCCCGTCCGACTCTCCCAGGACTTCTCGGAACAGGGCCTGCAGGTATCCCACCATGTCCGTCCCTTCCTCTGTAAGCGGAACGCCTCGGACCCGGATATTGTTGCGCCGTGACCTGTTTTCTAAATCCTCTGCGTGCGCCTGGAGGTCGATCTGTTGATCCCTGAGGCTGAGCACCTCTTGTTGCAGTCGCTCCAGTTCTTCCTCCCTGTTCCGTCCGAAGTCCTCGATCGCGTCCACCCGTTCTCCCAGGCTGTCCACCTCCCTGCGGACCTCCCGAACCTCGCTGGCCACCTCCTTCTTCAGGGCTTGGAAATCTTCCCGTAGGTAGCCGAAAAGGGATTCCATGAAGGATCTGGTGATCGGAGGCTCTCCGTCATCTGCGACCAGTGCCCCTCCGGAGGGGCCGGGCGATTGCCGTCCCCGCTCTGTTCTTTGCTGGTTCCTACCCAGCATCTCGGGGAGGGTGCGTTCCCCCTTCCGTCCTCCTCTACTACCCGCCATGTGCTCCGGGTACTGCACTGGTCGATTCCTCAGTGCTACCGCCACCCGCCAAGGGCGTCTGTCCCGCGTCGTCTGCTCCGCGGTGCCCCCTGTCGCGGTTGAAGCGCTCTGGTGGTCCGTGGGGGTGTCCCGCTGGAAGCTCTCCGCTCACTCCCCTCCGCGGTCGGTCCGTCGCCGCCCCCGGTCCGTCCGCTGCTGTCTCCGTGGGCGCTTAGGTCGGGTGCTGCTGTATGCTTGGGCCGAGTCTCTCCAGGCGCGCTTCTCAGGCCTCTAGGCCCAAACAGTCTCCGAACTGGGTCTACGGGCTACAGTGGCATGGGACGAGGGGGGGGGTCCACCCCGCCACCCCCCTAAGGATCCTCCGGTCACGGCGCCGTCGTGTTCCGGTGCCCTCATCCGCGTTGGGACCCCTCCACCGTGCCTCCCTCCGGCCAGCCGGCTCACTCACGTCTCGCCGGCCTCCGGCTGTCTCGTGGCTGCCCTACTGCTGCTCGGGCGGAGGGCCCGTATTCCGCGCTCAGAGCTTCAGTCTGTTCAGTGCCAACTCAGGGTCCGCCACCGTCGTCCGCTCTCTGGGCCAGGAATCAGTCCGCTACTCGCAGCTGGGGACGCCGGGGTGCTCCGGATCCCGCACGTGCGCCGTTTCCTCGCGTTTTATCAGCGGGGGCAGGATCACGCCCCCCCGCCCCAGTCAACCCCACAGCAGCTCTGTGCCTCAGCGCTTGCCAGTCTAGCCCAATGCGGGGCCCCCCGCTGTTGTGTCGGCCGTCCCTGGTGCTGCGGCCGACCTTCGCGCCAAGACCGGGCGCTCTCCTGCTCAGGCGTCCGGGCTCGCTGCCGTCTGCTCCGGCCAGATGCTCCGCCCCCACTCGGTCGCGACCTCCGTTCTCTGTCGGCGGGCACCGCGGATTTAGCTCCCGCTCTCCGAGCCGCCGGGTCCAGTGCTCCTGAGGCTCCGCCGCCTGTTCCCCGGTCCTCCGGGGGGAGATACAACGGCTAATGGCAGTCCAAGGGCCAGCGAAGCGGGAGCCGGCGGAGCAGCCGTCCGCTCACCTCGCCATCTTGGCCACGCCCCCATGTTTTGCTGTTTAAACAGAAGCTCTATGTAGGTTTTGTTGATCTCCGAGCAGCATTTGACTTGATTCCCCGTGATAATCTTTGGAGAGTCTTATTTATTGTGGGTGCCCCCAGTGACTTTATTAACATTTTCATTAAGCTGCACAAAAGAAAACAGGTCCATGTCAGATGGGGACAGAAAGGGGAACAAACCAATCACATCCCAACACTACGTGGAGTGCAGAAAGGGTGCGTACTCGCTCCCACCCTGTTCACCCGATATCCAAATGATGTAGTTGAGGTCCTACGGCAATGTATTAATGATTCCCCTTCTTTGAAAGGGGGCAAAATCCTGATTCTCCTTTTTGCTGACAATTCGCTGCTTATATTAAAAACACCTACGGGTCTTTTAAATTTTGGTGGACAAATTATTGGCTTTTTGTGAGTCAAGGGGTCTAGAGCTGAATTGCTCTAAAACTAAATATATGGTCTTTGGTGCAGAAACCTCTAGATGCAGTAGTGTCAAAGTTGTTACTGAAAAACGTGGCAGGGTTTTTAGCTTTGAATATCTGGGGGTTACACTGTCTGATAAGTTCAAGTGGGAACACCAGATAGACAACGGCTCACTTATTCTCTCACATACATCAAAAGCAATTTCACAGTTTTAAAAAGCCACCTACACTCGATCAATTTCTCCAGCCCTAGAGGCCTATGGTGCTAAGGCCTTGGGTGCAGCAGTCCTCGGTGTGGAAATTTGGGGATACAATGACACACAGAAGCTTGCAGTAACAGAAAACAATTTTATTAGGACTGTGGTGGAATTGCCAACACCTTTCGTTCCACTCCGCCGTGATCTAGGCATTAACTGTGTTTCTGATATTGTGCAGCTGAAACCACTTCTATTCTGGGTACGCATATGGTCAACAGCAGAATTGCACAATTATAGAGACTGCTTAAGTGATCTAATAAAGCAGGATCATGTTTTAAAGGTTCTCTGGTTAAGATTTGCTTATAGCTGGTGTAAGAAACTGAAGCCATTAAAATTTTGGGAAACCCCTGAACAAATTTGAAAGATGGATGGTAAGGCCCTGAAAGCTGCATACTGGTATCATGTATATGAACTACAATTTAAGAAGGACAGTTTGGGCCATTTGACTGTGAGGTTCCTTGAGTTCAAACCAGCACCATCATTTGAGCATCTCCTGGATTCTGTAACCCCTCCTCTTGACGAAAGTCTTTATCCAAGATTCAGGTATGGCTGCTTGCTTTTGAGAGTGTTCAGCAGCAGCTGGAATAAAAATCAGGCTTCTACAGTATGTCCAGTTTGTTAATTGGTTTCGGAGTCACTAGATCACATTTTAATCGTTATTTTCTGGGGCCACAATCATAAGTGGCTTCGACCAATTTGTCTGAAGTTTGGGGGTCACACAATATTGGCAGGCTCAGCAATTACTGACAATAGAGGCCTCAGAAACAATTGGGTTCTCAGTGAGCCGATTTCTTCTCAATTTCTGGTATAAGCGTGAGAGTTTTTGAGATAAAACTCTATAATGTGGCTTCCACAGGCGACTGAAATTTCCAGCAGAAACAAATAGCCGTGCCTTAGGGATTAGAGGGGATACAGCTATTAGTATATTTTAGCTTCATTTTAATATTTTGCTTGGATTTTAAACTAGGAATGCACTTTGATATATGGGACTACTGCTTTTTATTGCTCTTTTTAAATTGTTTTTATTCAACTTTTAATTATAAATCATGTGTGTTGTATTTTTGTGTACTTTGATGGTATGTTCTACCGAATAAAATATTTATGATTGAGTGATTGATTGAACAGTCCATGTTCCAGTGTAGGAGTAAGGGAGAACCCACTGTCTCGTCTAACATGGTGGTTACTGTGTGACAGTTGTTAAATGGTACAATATTTACCCTCTACGGTGGCCACTTACCAGAGGCCACTGGAGAGGCTTTCCTTTCCAGGTCCCCAATGTCATAGTAGTAGCCACTCAAGGCAAGGTTGCATGGAAATTTTTATTTCTCTTATTTATTAACAATGTATAGCGTAGACTCAGGAAAAGGGCCGCATAGCGGTCCAACCTGAATGTATTAACTTGTGGAGTGAGACACAGTAATATAGAATGGGGTCAATGAGCCAAAGAAAATTACTTTATAATCAATTAAATCAGCTACCGTCCGAAGCAGTGTACAATGGCAAACAACTGGGAAGAGGATGAAATATAGTCTTCAGTAACCATGCGAGTAACTACATCCACCAGTAATACCAATTGTAGAACTCTGTTGTAAAGCTCATGCTCTTTTGTCATTGCAGGTCTGTGGCTGATGTGGAGTTACACAAACCGCCAGCTGAGGAGGAGCAGAAAAAGCCTGGCCCTCCAGAACTCCGTCCAATCACAGGGAAAATGGCTGCTGAGCTCTTTGTACAACACAGACACCTTGGCAAAATCAACTTCCTGTGTCTGAACATCGCTCCAAGCAGACACTTCAGGTAATAGCATCCACATTCCACGTGTCATGGATTGGCCAGGCATTGTGTAGCGCCTGGAAGACAGTATATTGCAATGTCATAGGGGCGCAAACACCCATTGAAGCTTTAGGATGAACAGGGGAAGGTGGTACCCTAATGGTAAATACCTTTGTGTGAAACATCCATATGTAAACATAAAGACGGATGACTGGATCAGACACATCCTGGATTTACATTTGTTGCACTAAAGATTGAAGAGAGGGCACTCCACACCACCTTCTATAGAGCTTATGAGAATCCCACATCTGTATACGGCATCTAAACTTTGAGACCATACGTGTGGTAGAAGTGCGCTATATAAATGCTGGTGACATAGAGAGTAAAAGTGAGGACAAAGAGTGAAATAAGGTTTACATTCTCCCAGGGTGGAGATATTGCAGGAACAACTAATAGTCCAGTAGCTAAAGTCACTTTCTGTCTTGAGTGACCACTGCTAAACATACTGATTTCTCATGACTATGACAAATATACACATTTCATGCTCCACTTTCTCCATCATAATATGTTTTTTATGCATTGAGAGTGTTTTGTATGCTCCTCACAGGGTTTCATTCTGTAGGACTGTCTCTCTCATATCTCACAACTGTACATATCATTGCAGAATGCAGCCCATGTTCAGTTTTGTGCACATGGGCGCATGCAACTAGGGGTTGTATCAGTCTCTAGATGTTACTGTTACTTACTGACAGCTCCAGCGAAGCTCCAGATGGGAAAAGGTAGTATAAGTTCACACAGTTCCTTAGCACTAAGGGCAGCTCTATAATTTTTAAAGTTTAAAAAATCTAGCTTGAGGACCAAGTTTTGGGGAATAAATGTTTCAGCAAGAGAATTCTCCCACAGAAAGCATGTAAAGTTGTGAAATAATTAAAAACGTAGCAACTTGGCACACACTTACACAGGCCATCACTGCGTGTGTGCCAGTTGTACTGGCTGAGAAGTTCATCCTGGCCAAATGGCAATATTAGGTGGTTCAGAATGTACTTGTGACAAAGTTCACACAACAATGCAAGTTTCAGTTCTCGAAAAGAGAAATAACTGAGAAAACTGGCGTCAGAGCAAAATGTCCACTTGTTTTCACCTTATTCCAGAACGTTTCTCCACATACATTCTACACAGTTTTCACTGGCAAAATTAGTCTGAGTTAATATCCAAAAGACAAACTTTAAAGCTCTCAGCAAAATGAGTTGGGTAAATATCCAAAAGAACAAATGTTAAAGCTCTCGGTAAAATTATTCTGGGTAAATACCCAAAAGAACAAATGATGGACCTAATTTGGGAAAATATCCAAAAGAACGAATGTAAAATTTAGTTTGGGAAAATATCCAAAAGAATAAATGTTAAAGAAAGTTTGGGAAAATTTGTAAAAGAACAAATGTTAAAGAAAGTTTGGGAAAATATCCAAAAGAACAAATGTTAAAGACACTTTGGGAAAATATGTAAAAGAACAAATGTTAAGGCTAGTTTGGGAAAATATGTAAAAGAATAAATGTTAAAGCTAGTTTGGGAAAATATGTAAAAGAACAAATGTTAAAGACACTTTGGGAAAATATGTAAAAGAACAAATGTTAAGGCTAGTTTGGGAAAATATGTAAAAGAATAAATGTTAAAGCTAGTTTGGGAAAATATGTAAAAGAACAAATGTTAAAGAAAGTTTGGGAAAATATCTAAAAGAACAAATGTTAAAGCTCTCAGTGAAACAATTCTGGGAAAATATTTAAAGGAACAAATGTTAAAGCTCTTGAGCCTGGGTAAATATCCAAAAGAACAAATGTTAAAGCTCTCAGTAAAATTATTCTGGGTAAATACTCATAAGAACAAATGGTAAACCTAATTTGGGAAAATATCCAAAAGAACGAATGTTAAAGTTAGTTTGGGAAAATATCCAAAAGAACGAATGTTAAAGTTAGTTTGGGAAAATATCCAAAAGAACAAATGTTAAAGAAAGTTTGGGAAAATATGTAAAGGAACAAATGTTAAAGAAAGTTTGGGAAAATATGTAAATGAACAAATGTTAAACCTAGTTTGGGAAAATATGTAAAAGAACAAATGTTAAAGCTAGTTTGAGAAAATATGTAAAAGAACAAATGTTCTAGAAAGTTTGGGAAAATATCTAAAAGAACAAATGTTAAAGCTCTCAGTAAAATGAGCCTGGGTAAATAAGAACAAATGTTAAAGCTCTGAGTAGCCCACGTTCTATTTGAAACTGCTGTTTGTATCCGAATCAGTGTTACTTCTAATCTCTTAATGTGGGCTTCGGTAGTAAAAACGCTCACATGTGAGATGGACCATCCAGTGTTTAATTCTCATGAATTAAGAACCTGCATGTTTTTGTGTAAACTAATAAGAATATATACACTGTTTTTCAGTTTCACAAAGTCACACAATGTGAAAGTATGAATATACATGGCACATAGTGAGGCTCATGCTTTGAAACACCTGAAAATCTGTGATTTCCAGGTGTCTTTTCCCCCTTTCTGTACAGCTGAAGATTGTCTGTTAGTGGAATGAATGAACAACTGAATGAATTGATGGATGATTGTAAGAAGGTTGACCACATCATTTTTGGAAGAATTAAACATGTTATTGCATTTTTTCTACATTTTTTGCCCACATCTAAACATTTCCCTGCAGAGCAATCCCTTCCTCAGTGACCCCAGAAAATATACAAGCTGTTTGGGGAGTTTTCTCACCTTAAATCCATTCTTCTTCCAAAGTTTACATGTGATGTGAAATTAGAGTGGAAAAAGCTTTGAGATTGTTTGCGAATACCCACAAAGTTATAATCTTTCTGGGTGTTCTCAATATTTCCTTTGCTCCACCTGCTGCTCAGCTGGAAACGCCCATTTTTCAAATTAGATGCCTTTGCAGACTTTCTGCATTTGTACGTTCCATCGGTGATCATAAATGTCTGCAGATCTTGATTTTCTAAATCTGGATCTGTCATTTGCAGTCGCCATCTGAGCATGTTATGAGGTTCTCTGTCTAATGTACGGGAAACACCTACTATTGTGAAAGTGCATTTGTCAGACCCCGATGGGGGTCCACAGGGCAAGCAGGGGCTGCTGGGCAACAAGCTTGGTGGTTGAGGTCATTTGCCAGTGGTGTCCTAGGGTTCGTCCTATGATGACTGCAGACTGGGCTAGGTAATCTCCTTCCGCACTTGACTCTTAGGGTAGCGAGAGCAAGCAGTCACAGGACTCACAGGTAGGTAGTGGCTGAGACTCAATAATTGACTGCCCAGCCCAGTGCTTGTCTACTTTAAAAGAGAAGCCATTTAATCTCACAACAAAACAGACTATAGCTTCTAGCAGCAATGAAAAGATCATAGGCATGAACCAGATGCAAACTTCCTATTTGTCTGTGTAAGTAAGTACTCTGTTCAGCAACCTGTAGGTCGCTTCAAATAGTATCTTGAATAAAATGGGTTTGCAATGGCAATCGTTCATCTGTCTTACATGCATAATTATCTTTCTTCACAAATGCAACCAGGGGCAATCCAAAATGGACCCCCATGGTCTCAGCCGCCATACACTCAAAACAAATTGAAGTTCTGCTACCATCTACACTTTACACGCAAGTACATGATATGCACAAGGGATTTCACCAAAAGGGTTTGACTGCACCTATAGGTAGCATTTTACAAGCGTATGACCTGTGGGCGAAACACTCAGACTGAACCCCCAAAATACCATAGTGCAAGAAAACAGTATGCTGCCTCCACCGCTGTATGTCAACAATTTAGGACAGGGACAGTAGCCCTATATCAAGCTAGGGGTATGCCTGGTGCCCCGTCCAGGTAAAAAAACAGGTTCTGGGACTCAGAATCATCATGTATGGACTTCGGCCTCAGCGTCTATGCCAGATTAGCATGTTAGCTGGGCCAAAAAAGTCAGGATGCTATGTTTCACAGGCAGTAGAGTAATTCATAGCAGGAGTACACACCTGTTTACTACGCAGTGGACATTCCTGTCACAACAGCATTGTCATAAAGGATGTTTCTTACGGAGAGAGGCTCCCACAGATACTTTACGTGAACCTCCCCCCTAGGCACAGTTTGGATATAGACGGATTTGTGGAATTTCTACCAACCATCACAACATTACCAAAGGTAAGTCACTTGTTCTTTTAAACTATACCATAGTTGGTGGCAGGTGAACTGAAATATTTCTAGCATTTGTGTACAAGAATTTTCATTTCTGTCAAGGGCACAGATGCAAGGATGATGCATTCTCTTTCCTACTTTAATTTAACAGCAGCCATATTGAAAGTATAGTAAAGATTAATAAGTACAACACCTATAGTTCCTAAGTAAAAAAAACTACCAATCCCAGAAAGTGTGATCCTGTTCATTCACAGACCCATGTCTAGTATAAACACTCCTCAAAACTGTAACCCCCTGTTTAGTTGCAATGAGGGTATCCTGTCGAATCATATCTTAACTTCACTCTAATTTCTGATCTGCAACTGAAGAAAAGCAGATAAATAATCAGTATTCTTTTTCATTTTTTCATCGGGGTGGTATTTACAACAATCAAGCATAATCTAGTATGTACATTGATTGTAACATAGTATCGCGTGGGATAATCCTCGCTTCTGTGTCCTTAATAGAATTATAAGTATCACCAAAAAGTTAACCACAAAAGTCACATGTGCCCCCATGTGGTGAAGATTTCCTTCAGAGCACTAGCGTGACCATCTTGATCATGCTGAGTGATAGCGCTTCTGGGTGGAATCTGACCAGGCCTTGTGGATATAGAAGAGAGCTTGGCTCAAACAGTATAGCATTTGCCAGCGGGTCCTGAAAGGTTCCATGCTATCAGATGTAGTTGGTGGAGGACAACTAGAGGGTGAGATTGCCCTTGAGGATCTAAGAGTAAATTTGGAAGGAGAAGGAGGAGAATGGGAGGTTGGCAGATAGTTCTAGGAGGATTGGGATCCATGGCTGTGTCTCATAAAAGAATTATTAGGATTGCTTCTGCTGCTTGTCTCCTGATCTGCCAGGTCAATCTGGGGATCAATGCGAAGGGTAGAAAAGCACAGCTGCATCCCATAGATTCTTGGAGAGGCATCTGTTGATTAGGCCAGAGTGTCCAGTCTCCGTCTGTAGAATAATGAGATCTGAAAAGTCAATCTAACAGCAAACAGATCCACCTTGAATGGACCTCATTTTTTCATGAAGTTCGAGAACAAGGTTGGATGGAGTTTCCATTCACTGAAGACATGAAGGATTCTGGAGTTTCAATCCGGAATCTGGTGTCTTTGCCGGGGAGGTGAACCACTAGGACTTCAATATCATTGTTTAGGCAATTTTGCCAAAACTCCATTGCAATATTCACTAGGGTTTGAGATTTTGTTACCCCCAAGCGGTTGATGTCATGTGCCACTGAAACATTGTCTATTCGTAGTATAATGCAACAGTGTGAGTTTCTTGCCGTAAAAGAGTGGATTGCAAAGGATATGACTAGAAGCTCTAGAGCATTCATGTATAGTTGCTACTTCTCCTGAGACCATTTGCCTTCTGTAAACATCTCGCCGTATCTTATCTGCAACCGAGTCTGCTGGCATCTAATTTGATTACCAGATCTAGAGATAGATTGAATATCACCCTACCATTCCATGCCATGTGGTCCAACCACTACTGAAGTTCCTGCCTTACCTCCAGGGAGTGTTTGGGACTAGGATACACCTTTTTGAAGATGTTGAATCTTTAAGCGTTGTAGTGCTTTGTAAATAAGCGGCCCCGGGAAGATCGTTTGACTGGAAGACTAAAGGAGTCCTACTAGATGAGTTATCCATTGTAGGGTAATCAAATCTTTCGCAAGCACTCTATGGCTCTCCTTTCTGATAACTCTGATGTGGTTGGTCGGCAGGCAAAGGTGTCTTTCAAATAGATGATAAGGCAAATTCCCTGTTCCTTGAGAAATTGAACTACTTGTTTTATCAGTTTGCTAAAGCACCAAAGGCTAATGATAATCCAAAGGGAAGTATCAAGGATTTGTAAATAAAATGAAACTGGTGAAAGCTGCTCTTAGGTGGAAAGATGGGTACTCAGAGATAAGCATCTTTCAAGTACAGACGGACCATGAAATCGCATTTGCCCAATAGGTCTCGTAAAAGATGGATTCCTCACATCTTGAAGTGTTAATAAAGAAGGATTGTGTTGAAACCCTTTAGGTTGATTACTAACCTGCAACATCTTTCTTTTTTGTTCACTAGAAAAAGTTTGCTGATAAACCCGTTTGGGTGTTGTAAAGTGTGAACAACCTCCTTCTTCTGGTGTAGAGATTGAATTTCCAGTTCTATAAAAAACTGCTTCTCCAGAAGAAAGAGTATTGGATGTGCAAGTAGAGGTTGATACAGTTTGTCTTAAAACTCCAAATGGAATCCAGCACTGTTTGGAGGATCGATGCATCCTGTGTGATTTGGGATCAATTTAGGTAGACTAGCACAACTCTGCCGCTTAGGTCTGAAAGGGAAGAAATTAAGTGTCATCTGTGAAATTGAAGGTTGTGAGTTCTTTGTTTTGTCCACGGTAATCACGTCCCCTGAAAGACATGGACAGGACAAAAAATGCTCCTCTCTAGTAGTCTCTGCAGCCATCTTGACATCCCAGATAACCTCTAAAGAAAATTTGGAAGCAAGATCGGCCAGTGGAGCACCCTCTGCCTCTGCTGACCTTGTTAAGAAGGTTTGATTGAAGGATTTGTTCGGGGCTGTCCGAGTGTTGTCTAGTACTGTACTGTAAAATTTAGTGACCTCTATCACAAAGGGTTCACTGAATAGCATCCCATCGCCTGTATGGCCTGCTTCATTGGTGGCTAGATCACAAATTTGGGGTCTACTCACTAGAGAATTGATCTGCGGCATTCTGTAGATAGTTTGCTGTTTGAGATGCCCAGAACCTAAATGGCAGTTTGAACCTGTCCTGCTAGAAGATATGTGTCTATAGGAGTCCCCTGCTCTTTGGTCGAGAAGGATAGATAAAGAATATCTGAAAGATGGCCTGACAGGTCAAGAAGTTTGTCTTGAGAGGCTTGCCAAGACTTGTGGATTGCTTTTTAGAGTCTTTGATGTATTTGAAAATATAAGCTAACTTAGGGTCAATTTCAGGGGTATCTGCGACCTTGTCTGGGTCAAAACTATTATGAAGAAGATTAGAAAGATGAAGGGGCACCTTTTATGAGCCTTCCCCAGCTTCCTCCCATAGTCTTATTTGTATAGGTAATGGGTACAATGAACGCTCCAGAGCATCGGAGGCAGCAATATCTGCTGCGTGTCTTACTGCAGATCTGCAGTTAAGACGCATGCATTAAAGCTTAGGATTGGTGTCAGCTAGAGTCGATTGTGTGGCAGTGACTCGTGTGAGGTTGTTCTTGTTTAAGGATCTGGAATTGACCCTAGGCTCTCTGTGCGGGTCAGCATGGATTGTCTCGATTTGATACTTATTGTCTGTGTTGACTGCATACGTGGGGTCATATGAGTGTAGGACAGGATTGAATATCCTTGTCAGACAGTGGATCATTTAGTCTAATGGGCCTAGAGGGGTCTTTGGAGAGGAGTGAAGTTTTCCATCTAGAATGAGTAGAGGTCAAGATTGGTGGGAACGGAGTGAATGGGTGGCATGCGGGAAGCCTGGTGCAGTAGTTAGTGGGATAGACGTGATTATGACTATTTGTTTTTGGAGACCTGCTTAGCCGCCGGTTATTGTTCAGCTCGGAGGTGAGGTATAGTAGGCTTTAAACATCTGCCTTGATTTGTTGGTGCACCAGTGTAATCTCGTCAAGTCTGATCAAAGTGAAGTATAGGTGCAGGTTTCCAAGACTTGGAGCATGGAACTAGGTGGGGGGAGTTTCAGGAAGATAGTGGTAGAAAAATGCTGGCCTGGGAGAGCAGGCGGAGGTGATGTAGGGTTATCTATGGAGTGAGTCTTGATGTATGGAGGTGGGGAGAGAAACAAATGGTTGCGTGGAAGTTATGGGATCGAAGAGGGCAAATTACTAGCCGGGTTTGGGAGTTCAGATTTATGATGTGACAACAGTAGGTCTATGGGGAATGTCTTAGGCACATTAGTAGTATCCACAATAGTGTGTATGGAGGTCAAGGGTATAGACAAGTTGAGGATGTGACTTCCAAAGCTTTGTAACTCTGCACTATCCACTCTAGAAGAGTGGTGAGCGTTCAGACTAGTTTGGCGCATGCAGGAGAGGGACTCAAACCCACCGGGTAGAGTTGGAGAGTTGGTATTGTGTACGATGAAACCACTGGAGGAGCAAGGAAGGGAAGAGGGAAGGGCCAATTTAGAAGTCATGGCTATGAAAGGAGACTTGCTGGTGAGACAGTGCTGAGTGCGGGTACATTTCCCTTCACTCCGAGACAGATAGTGGGTGCACTCATATCAAGGAGTTAGCACGCCGCAGAGTTAAGAACATGATTGAAGTATCTCTCCTCTACATACTGGAACAGACACCATATTGACATGCATTGATTTTATGACTTGTTTCGAGTAAGAGGGACCTTGGATATATTGGACGTCTTGTGTTTGAATTTCTACAGATCACAGTAAATACCATCAATACAACCATCATGCAATTTGTGCCTTGAAAAAGTCTTTGTAAGACGAAACACGTGTCGGCTGGTTCGTGTATTGGAATTTTCAAGTCTAAACAATAAAGATGACAAGCAACTGAATTTGAAGGGGTTTCGGATTTGTTATCAAACAGGACAATCAACCAATAGAACTGCTTCTCCTCATCTTCTCTTTTGCCAAGCATATGTGACTTGGATATAGCGAGCAATTTACACTAATGTGGAACTGAAAATTCATATCATTTATGGTGTGCCAATTAAGTCTTTTCTTAGGATTGTCAATTTGTGTATGTCTTGTGCATACGGATGATGTCTCTGGGTAGTAGACATTAGTATTAGCTTTGAGCACCTCTTTTCAATTGTATATTGTTGACATTTAATACGCCCTGACTCTATTTATTTTATTTAAAACTTGTGTCTAATTTGGTGTGCCATTTTTCCTTTGTAAGGAACACTACTACCTAACTAATCTTTGTATGAAAGGAAACTACTTGAGGGTCTTGGAGGTTGCGAGAGGAACTCAAACGTCTTCGGGAATTGGCGGGTTCCATGCTAGTCACTGTGTTTTTGATGATGAGGAAAGGATCATCAAACATTTTGAGTTTGCGTTCAGATAATTGGATAAGGATAGTCCCATTATTGTAAAGGGAGATGGTTAATTTTACTCTGTAAACGGATGAGGGGGCAACCGTGATTTTTAGACCATGAGGAGTTTTCTTGGATGGGATGATCAGGAGCAGTGAATGTAGAGCCTTCCTCTATTGAGCACGTCTTTTTGTATAGAAGATAAGATCACTTATTGGAGCTCCTTTTTTGTGCAGAAGTAGGGATCCAAATTAAGGGTTTCTGGGTGAGATTTGAGGAGTCTCTGTTTGAAGTTTATAGATGCGTTTTTTGTTAAGCTAGAAGGATATTTAATTTTATAAGCATTATGGTCGGAAGGCCCCAAATTAGTAGGGATAGCTCTTGATTTAGGATCCATGATGGAGCTTGATGCAACTGATACCAGATAAACAGAAGGTGGAAATATATAGGGTCAGGGTCCAGGTTATTAATGAGTTTAATGTCCTTTAAATTCCGTGTCACCTCCGAAAGGAGCAATGGTTACTAGTTCAAGGTTGCACCAAATTGGAGTCAAGCCAGTCTTCCAATTGGAGTCAAGCCAGTCTGCCGAATGGCACAAAAACACATGGAGTTGGCAAAATCTAAATTGCTCAACTCCTTCAAAAGTGAGATGTATGGTATTGCTGAGATTAAATTTAGAAAGACCAACACAGCGGTATCATTTACTTTCCTATCACAAGAATTATCCTGGGATTTCTTGGGTTACTTGGTACTGCCCACCCCAAGGTGTAATGAGAGGGATGATTTGCCCTCAGCGTGTGTGATACAGGCTTTGGTGAATTTTTGTAAATTTCTTTATATAAATATAGTGTGTATAGGAAAGAACCCCATTTAGGTTCACAAACCTTATTCAATAATTATGGCAGCCCAGGCTCTCTTTCGTGTGGGCATCAGTCACTACCTGAAGGGTTAAATCTGTGGAGATGGAGGAAGGCATCAGCCTTGAACATCCTCCTGAGCAGGCGAGTACATGCCAATGCTGTGAGTGGTAGCAGGGTGCCAGGCGGCTGAATGGCACACGAGTGAGGCACTCTAATCAAAATGGCACTTGTGGTCAGTCTGATGCAAAGCACAATAAAATAGAACTAAAATAGCAAGAAGAGAGGCCATGTCGCCAAAGTAAATCAGAGCAACGCTGCTTCCACATGAAACAGAGATAATAGATAGACTATCATAAAACATTTGAAATAGAAACAGAAAATGTACTTCTCAGGGTTGCTTGGGAATCAAGAAAGAGGAAGGCTTACGGTGCTGATGGGTCTGTGGGTGCACAGCATTACACATACTAGGATTTGTCATTTTTTTATTTAACAACTATTTGTCTTTTAGTTCTTGGTGTAGTTTACTATTCTGTCAATGTGGCTGCTGTTAAAATAAAGCAGTAAAGAGAATACATAGTCCGAAGCCTCCTGTCCTGACAAAGGAGGACTTTATTTATCAGTAACTCAGTCTGCGATGTATCTGTCTTGTAGTCTGTGCTGAGTGCTAAGACCTGTTGGCAGGAGAGGCGCCAGTCTGTGTTACTAAAATGCTTGGATCAAGGTGTGCCTGTTGTGTGTGTGTGTGTGTGCGTGTGCCTGTCGCATGTGTGTGTGTGCATGTCACAGGGTGCATCTAAAATGCAGTGAGGCGCCTGTGGTTTGTGAAGTGTGTGCGTGTGTCTGTGTATGTGTTCATGTCACAAGGTGCATCTAAGATGCAGAGAGGCACCTGTGGTTTGTGAAGTGTGTGTGTGCGCATGTCACAGGGTGCATCTAAGATGCAGAGAGAGAAGTGCCTGTGGTTTGTGAAGTCTGTGTGTCTGTGTATGTGTTTATGTCACAGGGTGCATCTATGAAGAGAGGTACCTGTGGTTTGTAAAGTGTGTGTGTGCGCATGTCACAGGGTGCATATAAGATGCAGAGAGAGAGGTACCTGTGGTTTGTGAAGTGTTTGTGTGCATGTCATAGAGTGCATCTAAGTTGCAGAGAGGTACCTGTGGTTTATGAAGTGTGTGTGTGTGGGTGTGTGTGCATTTCACAGGGTGCATTTAAGATACAGAGAGGCGTCTGTGATTTGTGAAGTGTATGCGTGTGTGTGTGTCTGTGTATGTGTTCATGTCACAGGGTGCATCTAAGATGCAGAGAGGCGCCTGTGGTTTGTGAACTGTGTGTGTGTGTCTGTGTATGTGTTCATGTCACAGGGTGTATCTAAGATGCAGAGAGGCGCCTGTGGTTTGTGAGTGTGTGTGTATGTCTGTGTATGTGTTCATGTCACAGGGTGCATCTAAGTTGCAGAGAGGTACCAGTGGTTTGTAAAGTGTGTGTGTGTGTGTGTGCGCATGTTACAGGGTGCATATAAGATGCAGAGAGAGAGAGAGGAGCCTGTGGTTTGTGAAGTGTGTGCATGTGTGTGTGTCTGTGTTCATGTCACAGGGTGCATCTAAGTTGCAGAGAGGTACCTGTTGTTTGTGAAGTGTGTGTGCAAGTCACATGGTGTATCTAAGTTGCAGAGAGGTACCTGTGGTTTGTGAAGTGTGTGTGTGTGTCTGTGTATGTGTTCATGTCACAGGGTGCTTATAAGATGCAGAGAGGCGTCTGTGGTTTGTGAAGTGTGTGTGTGTGTGTGTCTGTGTATGTGTTCATGTCATAGGGTGCATCTAAGTTGCAGAGAGGTACCGGTGGTTTGTGAAGTGTGTGTGTGTGTGTGCACGCATGTCACAGGGTGCTTATAAGATGCAGAGAGGCGTCTGTGGTTTGTGAAGTGTGTGTGTGTCTGTGTATGTGTTCATGTCACAGGGTGCATCTAAGTTGCAGAGAGGTACCTTTGGTTTGTGAAGTGTGTATGTGTACGCATGTCACAGGGTGCTTATAAGATACAGAGAGGCGTCTGTGGTTTGTGAAGTGTGTGTGCATGTCACAGGGTGTATCTAAGTTGCAGAGAGGTACCTGTGGTTTGTGAAGTGTGTGTGTGTGGGTCTGAGTATGTGTTCATGTCATAGGGTGAATCTAAGTTGCAGAGAGGTACCTGTGGTTTGTGAAGTGTGTGTGTGTGTGTGTGTGTCTGTGTATGTGTTCATGTCATAGGGTGCATCTAAGTTGCAGAGAGGTACCTGTGGTTTGTGAAGTGTGTGTGTGTACGCATGTCACAGGGTGCTTATAAGATACAGAGAGGCGTCTGTGGTTTGTGAAGTGTGTGCTGCCTGAGATGCATCAGATAGCGCTGTTTCTGTTGCCTTTGCTTGTTTGGCACGACGCAGTGGTACATTTTTGCAGATGTTGGCCAAGGGCGCAGTTGGGGGGTGTTTGACACATATCCTGTGTGACACTGTACAAGTACATTGGAAGGAGGTGAGTCAGTGGTCAGACGTTGCACTACGATGCACACACGGAGGGAGGAGTCTTCCTGCGATTGAGGTGTGACTGTGGAATGCTTTTTGAGGAGATGCTTTGGCTGGACATGTGATTGGTTTCTGGGACTGTCTCTCTGGTCTTTGCTGCATGTTAACCGATATTTTAAGGGTTGTGTGCATCATTTGCTTCACCTCCCCTCTCGGTCTGGGCCTAGGGAAGTTATAGCAGTGCAGCCCTAAAAAAGTACTGTTCTGCTCCACAACAACGTTTTTTTTTTAAAGCACACGCTGCACTATTGCTTTCACTTTATCTTTTACTTTGCTTCTTCACTATCCACACATTGGTGAAAAGGCTCACACGCATCGTGTTTCTCAGGGATCTCTGGGGAGCACGTTATATTTAAAGGATGCCTATGTTCAGCTCTAAAAGACATGACTGTACAGTGCGTGTCCTCTCCTGTAGAAATGTCAGTGACGCTATAAAATGGATAAACCCATGACATCTGCCTCGACTCATCCACGTGGTACTATAGATTCATGTATGTTGTATCACTAAAGTACAGAGACCAGAGCCAGTCAGGCGGTGCTGCTTATATGGATGGTAATTGTGAAGGGGCCTATCTACCCGCTTTATATGTAGCCAGCCTCGTTGTCCTGGGAGAGAAAGAGGAGAGAGAAACAGAGAGAGGGAAAGAGAAAGAGCTAGAGAAAAGGAGAGAAATAAAGATAACCGGAGACAGTGAGAGAGAGAGAGAGAGAGAGAAAGAGAGGAAGAGAAAGAGAGAGAGAGAGAGAGAGAGAGACTAGAGACAAAGAGACAGAGATAGCGAGAGATAGAGAGAGAGAAAGAGAGAGCTAGAGCGCCATAAGAACACCCTCTGTATTCAGTCTGACACCCTGAGAGGACCATTCCAGGAGCTTTTAAGTCTCGCCTAGGCAGCGCTTAGGCTGTCTCTTCGAGACATGCTGTATTCAGGTATGGACTTGAAGCTCCGCCCATTTTCTGCTCAACTTTTCAATTAGCCCATGTTACTGTCCTTTCTAAATGTTTTCTTTTGATTCGTCAATAGGCTTAGTAGCCCCTCCTTAGTACCGCCTGTTCTCCTTTTGTAACCTCCCATGAGAACTGGCCCTTTTACGTTTGTTGTTACTCAGTATGTTTTAGTTACAGCCTCAAGCACTATTTTCTTTAAGGATTTTCTCCTGCCTGCAATACCAGGCAGGAGAAAACCCTTTAAGAAAATAGTGCTCGAGGCTGTAATGCTTTTTAAAAAAATCTATTCATTTAATTAGCGTGGCATGCCTCGGCTCCAATAATGGCAGACATGCATTTATTTTGTTATTTGCAGCGCCAAATGCCACATGCGTTTTTTCTGTTTACGTCCTTTGATAACAATGGCGGCACCCGCGCATTTAGCTAGAAACATTTTAAGCAACACCGCGGGTGCCATGATTAGTGCCATGATTACTGTAAAAGTAAAGAAATAGAGAAGCACTCTTTTTCTATTTCTTTACTTTTGAAGCAATTGCAGAACATGTGCTTTAGCTTAAGATGTTTCAAGCTTGGGTGCCACCATTGTAACCAAAGTAATTAAATAGAAGAAAAACCAGCATTGGCATAGCCAATAGGTCTCGCCTTTGGCTAAACACTTATAAGGTCCCAAAGGCGAGGCCTATTGGCTATGCCAATGCTTATTTATTTTTGGAAGAGTTTATGAGTTCCCAATACCAAGAGCCCTTAGCCCCCCAACGGAGGCCTGGCTGGCGGAAGATGAACTGTGGACTGTTGGGATGCAAAGGTGCCCCCCAGAGGAAACTGCCTATTGCCCTCCCCCTTGTAAATGAAGTCCCAGGGTCCGGGTTGACAGGGGCCCCTCTGGGTAACTGCATAATTTTTTTTCAATCAAATATAATGTTTGTGAACATTGTCTACATTGTCTACAGCCATCACTGATGCCACCATTTAGACGCCTCGGGGTGTATGAATTATGATATGTGATGCTCTACATTACTTGTATCCCTGAGTCAGGATAACCTGTAGATGTTCGCAACCATTTCTCATAATGTCAGAATGGAGTTTGCAAGAGGGAGGATGAGCGATGCGATGCTCACCCTCATCCCCCACTCGGCCTCCGGAAAACCACAGGGGCTGGGGTAGAGTCACTCCAGAAGACACTTATTGAGGATTATGCTCTGCCCTCAATTGCTGTTTGTCTACCACGGTTTATAAGCCTACCAATGCCCACGTTCCTGGTTTTCTGACAGATAGGGACTACTGAAGGGGCTGGTAGCACTGGACAGAGTCAGTCACAGAACAGGAGGGCCAGCTGCCGAACATAGGCTCTGACTTCTGCGCACACATGCTGCACCACACAGACCTATAACAGGATGAGACCGCTGATACAACATGTCATTAACACCAGACACAAAGCCCACAGACCACCCTGAGGGCGGTGACGGGCAACCGTAGAACTGAAACGGACGCCTGGCAAAAGGAGTCCACAGCTATGCCCTTTACACACCCCTTAACACTGTATAACATGGACAAGAGTCCATCCTTCACTGGTCTTGCCTTGGATCTACTGAGGCAGGGCGAGGAGAGAGCCAGCAAACACGTAACCTGTGCAAGTGCCGACAAGCTGACGAGTATCAGAGTAAAATGGAAAGCAGACTGGAGGGCACATGCAGGCGTGGGGGAGTCTGACGGTCTTAATCTGAGTTAAACTACCTTCGACAGTAAAACACATGAATATCTGTGTTTTAACAAGGTGCGCTGTCTGCTCCCTTTGTTTCTGCTGTTCTTGGAAATCAGGTTCCTCCATTCTTAATCAGCCCCCCTCAGCCCGTGCCGCCATGTTCATCGTCCCACAGACACGACCTTCCCCCAACTCTGCTACGAGTAGATAACGAGGAGTAAAAATACAGCCTCAGACTCAGAGGACAGTCTGCCTGAAGCCGCAGTGCCGGGCAGCGGCCTGCAGATTCCACAGCTGACAAGGATAATAGATCTGGCTGTGTGTTTCTAGTTCCTTATGGGCTGAGTGGGAAAAAGTGTTTTCTGCAGTGAGTCTAACGAAGTATAAAGTTAAACGTTCTGACAATACACATTTTGTAACTCTAACATAACAACCCCAAAACTATTTAAATGAATTATTGCAGGCACGCGCACACTCAACAGGTAACCACAGCTCTGCTGGGGACTTTTCTTAACCTGTGTTTCGAGCCGAACCTGCCACCCACTGGCCCACTTCCTTGCCGAGGTTCACAACAAGCAGCCGCATTTGCGAGAAACATGAAAAAACAATTAGGACGCGGCGTGGTTATTCGCCTCCTTTAATGCTGTCATTTAGGACATATTTTGGGCTACTGGAATTTGCGCACGCTAATTAAAACAAGCCCAGAAGTGGTGCGCGCGTGAGCGCACTTGTGCCCACCGCTGCAGGAGAAGACCACCATCTGTTTCCAATTAACGGGCATGATAATTGGAAACAGATGGCAATCATTCTCGCTCCCGAGCACCCTAAGCCACAAAACAGAGAAGGCGGGATATGCACCCCCCTTGGGCCAATTGCGTGCTGTCTTTCTTAGAAAGACGCATGCAAAGCCCAATAGCAAGTGATTAAAAAAAGCACACACAAGTTTAAATGCCCTTACTAAATGCCTCGCAGAGCAGCGCATGTGAGCTGGCTCAGTCAGACCTAAAAAGCGCCCGGGCGCCATTGTTTTTCTATTTCTTTGCTTTGATATCAACTGGTGTAAACAAGAGGTTAATGGCAAAAACGTAAGTGATGAAGTAAATATCACATCGGGAAAAAAATCCACATTTGACGTGGTACTGCCAATCGCCCTGCCATCGCCTTTGCTTCTGTTTTTTTTATTTTTTCATGAATGCGTGCAGAGGAGATATGAAACTGATGTTAACATTTTTTTGTAATGAAGTATCACATTGTATTTTGTTTGCTCTTTTAACACACAGCCCCAGTCTATATTCACGCCAAGATGCATGCAGTGGAAATCCAAGGTCGTCCAGCATGACAAAGACTGCAAAGCCCCTCCCTCCTTTCCAGGGTTAGCTGTTTGTTTGTCCGTCTGAGGTAACAGACTCTTTAGGGACTTTCCCATTCTAGCAACATTTTTAAGCGCTATACAAAAACCAAAGTAATAGAAGCGTCAGGGCTGCGGGAAGGAGCCGGGGATTTAGGAGCCCTGGTGTACACACTGTGCACCGAATGCCGGCGCGGGGAGCCAACGCCTGCGTGTGTTTGACAGACTAAGAAACACAGGGCACAGTGGCAGGGCTTTTGTTCCCAAATTCCGCTCCGTGGCCATGGAATTGCCAAATATATCAAAAAGCAAACACACACAACTTGAGAGTTAACTCCACACTGGCTAGTCGCTCAATGTTGTCTTCAGCAGTTGAAAGGCTGTGCTGTGGGCCACACACTTCCAGCTGACCAAAGGCTACCAGGCATGCTAAAATTATGTTCAGTTCCTTGTGAATCACTGTGTGATGCAGAGTATCACAACACATGGCTCAGCTCAACCAATCATATCACTCGATTTGCACACCACTGACAATAAGTACACACGTGTTCAGGTGGCCTTCCAAAATGTTTGTAAGTGGTGACCTTGGAGATTAACAATGACAATGATTTTAATTTTTGTATTTAGACAACCTGCAAGCGGTGTTTACTTACGGGTTGCAGGTTTTCAAAACACATAAATAAAAGGCATTATCATTTACATGGCCAATAGCTCAAACTCTCGCAAATGTTTGATTTTATCTGTAGCAATAGTTCTTCAGCTTGGGAGCGTTATAGAGTCACATATCTGGCATACGTCTACATCTAGTGGTTGGTTAGAAAAGTGGACAGTAAACACATTTTGATTTCGCCTGTACATGCTTGCGCTGTGCTTGTGAAATCTATTGTTTTTAATACAAATCTTAAAAGGGGCTCACATCCTGCCTCCTGGCTTTCTTTGCTTTTCATTGGAGCCTGTGCTTGTCACTTTCTTTTCCCCCATTTGTATTGGCTGTCGCATATTTCCCTGAATTTGGCAATGCTTATTCCTGGTCTGCTTCTCTTATCAGTTTCCCAGACCGAAATACTTATAACATCCGCTTTGCTAGAACTATTTTTGCATAGAGTTTTGCCTCTTTCAGATACTTTAAATTAGCAGATTTGCATTGCTCAATTTATCACCCAGCGAGATTAAGGGCCAGATGTACGACCATAGTAAATTGCGACTCACAATTTGCGCTCGATTGCGAGTCGCAATTTACTATGTACAACAGTGTCAGAGACACTGATTGCGATTCCCAATGGGGTCGCAAAATGCGAGACTCATTAATATTAATGAGGCACTCGCATATTGCAACTCCATTGGGAATGGCTGGCCGTCCCAGGGATGGTGACCTGCTGGGCTCAGCAGACCACCATGTCTGAGACTGCTCAGCAGACCACCATGTCTGAGACTGCTTCTAAAGAAAGCAGTTTTTTTTAAATGCAGCCTGTTTTCCTTAAAGGAAAACGGGATGCATTTAAAAAAATAAAAATGAAACGTTTTCGTTTCATTTTTTTAAGGGTAGGTACTGATCCCTGGGACCACTGCCTGCCCTTAAAAAATATTTTGGGAGCCATTCACAAAGGGGAAGGGGTCCCCTGCAGACCCCTTCCCATTTGCGATTGCATTACCACTTACTTGAAGTAGGTGGTAATTTGCGAGTGTTTTATGACCACAATTACGGTCGTAAAACATTCATACATAGCTCATTAGTCGCTATTAGGAAGGGGACATTTGACAAAAAGTCCAGGAGATATGCTTGTACAGTAAGTCAGCTTCCTGTTGAATGCTAATTATGACTTTAATAATGGCGATATCTATATTTCATGAATAAAAACTCACCGCCATGGCATTAAGAATAGGAAATGTACACTTGTTGCCAGGCCTTGACTTTTGAATGTAATTTGGGCAATTCGGCATGCAGACTCGCTTCCTCAGACAATAAATATATATTTGTAATCCTTTGCATAGCTGCAGCTGTCAGCACTTTACGTATTCTCGAGAATGTCTGAATCGAGTGTGCTTTTGTAGAGTGTTTTTGTTTATTTTTTTCTACAAGACTCTGAGAACAATGACAGTAAGGGAACACAATGTGCGCAACTAACACATACAGTACCACCCAATTAAAAAATTTTGGATGCTCAACTTCCTGTGGTTCACTGTCATCAAAACCACAATCAATAAAAGAGTACAGTTAGGAAGGAACATCAAAAAATAGAGTCCATTAAATCTTTCCTTCAGGTTACAGTAATCTTCTTTTTTTTTTTCAAATTTGCTGATTCTTAAACGAGTTGCTTCAATCAACAATACAAAATTGATTTGTAGATCACAGTTGCATTATCTATAGATCAACAGCCTTTCTGCCTACGCGTTTCGTCCTTCCCTTAGGACTTCATCAGTGCTTGTTTTTTAGAGAGAAAAATTCTCTTCTTTTTCTAAACATCGAATACTTTGTGTCATAAATTTGCAGCGCACAACCAGATATCTTGAATTCCATCAATTCTTATTTCTCATAATTTCTTCAATTCTCCTCTTTTCACTATGTTCAAAAGATAATCACTTAAAAATAATTAATTATTATTTTTCTGAAATCCTTCAGTCCTCCTCCTTTCACTAAGTTCAAAAATCTTTCACTCTTATCAATCTTATTTCACAGCGATCCTCTCTCCTGCCGCGGGCCCGATAAATCCCAAGCGGTGGTAATTTGCGAGTGTTTTATGACCACAATTACGGTCGTAAAACATTCATACATAGTGCATTAGTCGCTATTAGGAAGGGGACATTTGACAAAAAGTCCAGGAGATATGCTTGTATAGTAAGTCAGCTTCCTGTTGAATGCTAATTCTGATTTTAATAATGGCGATATCTATATTTCATGAATAAAAACTCACCGCTATGGCATTAAGAATAGGAAATGTTCACTTGTTGCCAGGCCTTGACTTTTGAATGTAATTTGGGCAATTCGGCATGCAGACTCGCTTCCTCAGACAATAAATATATATTTGTAATCCTTTGCATAGCTGCAGCTGTCAGCACTTTACGTATTCTCGAGAATGTCTGAATCGAGTGTGCTTTTGTAGAGTGTTTTTGTTTATTTTTTTCTACAAGACTCTGAGAACAATGACAGTAAGGGAACACAATGTGCGCAACTAACACATACAGTACCACCCAATTAAAAAATTTTGGATGCTCAACTTCCTGTGGTTCACTGTCATCAAAACCACAATCAATAAAAGAGTACAGTTAGGAAGGAACATCAAAAAATAGAGTCCATTAAATCTTTCCTTCAGGTTACAGTAATCTTCTTTTTTTTTTTTTTCTTTTTTCAAATTTGCTGATTCTTAAACGAGTTGCTTCAATCAACAATACAAAATCGATTTGTAGATCACAGTTGCATTATCTATAGATCAACAGCCTTTCTGCCTACGCGTTTCGTCCTTCCCTTAGGACTTCATCAGTGCTTGTTTTTTAGAGAGAAAAATTCTCTTCTTTTTCTAAACATCGAATACTTTGTGTCATAAATTTGCAGCGCACAACCAGATATCTTGAATTCCATCAATTCTTATTTCTCATAATTTCTTCAATTCTCCTCTTTTCACTATGTTCAAAAGATAATCACTTAAAAATAATTAATTATTATTTTTCTGAAATCCTTCAGTCCTCCTCCTTTCACTAAGTTCAAAAATCTTTCACTCTTATCAATCTTATTTCACAGCGATCCTCTCTCCTGCCGCGGGCCCGATAAATCCCAAGCGGTGGTAATTTGCGAGTGTTTTATGACCACAATTACGGTCGTAAAACATTCATACATAGTGCATTAGTCGCTATTAGGAAGGGGACATTTGACAAAAAGTCCAGGAGATATGCTTGTATAGTAAGTCAGCTTCCTGTTGAATGCTAATTCTGACTTTAATAATGGCGATATCTATATTTCATGAATAAAAACTCACCGCTATGGCATTAAGAATAGGAAATGTTCACTTGTTGCCAGGCCTTGACTTTTGAATGTAATTTTGGCAATTCAGCATGCAGACTCGCTTCCTCAGACAATAAATATATATTTGTAATCCTTTGCATAGCTGCAGCTGTCAGCACTTTACATATTCTCGAGAATGTCTGAATCGAGTGTGCTTTTGTAGAGTGTTTTTGTTTATTTTTTTCTACCTGGCTCAGCGCATCAATGCGTTTTCCTTTGAAAACGTCCATCAAATCTCTTTATGTTTAGGGTATTTATAAAGCGCCTGGCTGCCCGAGGGCTTCCCAGTGCTAGCGGAGCAACCAATACTGAAGCCACGGAGGGATTAATGGTATTGAGTAAACAGCCAGGTCTTAACCTTTTTGCGGAAAATAGGTTCAGCTTCTGTGTATCTACACTCCCTTGGCATAGAATTCCATAGCGTGTGTGAAAGATCTGCCGCCCCATCTGGCTCTTTTGATTCTGGTTGTTTTTAATAAGCGTTCGGTGCCAGAGCCAAGGCTTCTATTCGGGGCATATAGGCATACTAGATCTCTGATTTTGCCAGGGCCCTTGCAGTGCATGGCCTTGTGCGTTAGGCAGAGTGTCTTGAGTTTGACTCTCCTCAATCTGCAACCAGTGTAGAGCTTTTAAGTGCTTCCCCACGGATTCCTGTATGGGGGCTTTACACAACAGTCTAACTGCGGCATTCTGTACAACCTGGAGTCTTTTTATGATGTATTTTGGTGCCCCCAAATAGAGGGAGTCCAGGCGTGATGTAACCAACGCATGGATTACTGTTTTTCTGAGCTGCCGGGGAATGCACTCCAGAATTTTACGTTCCAAGCAGCCCAAAACAGGTTCCTGTTAGCTTTTTTGCTTGGGTTTCCATCGTTAGCTCCTTCTCAAGCCAGAAGCCGAGATTTTTGATACTCGTGTTGGGGATTGGTGAACTGCCTAGACACATAGGCCAGCTGATCATAGGCCTGGGGACCGCCTTGTTTCCAAGTACCATAAGCTTGGTTTTATCCCCGTTCAGCTTCAGGCAGCTGTTGTCATCCATTCCACCACTTTTTCCAGGCATGGCGCAATGCAGTTCACATCATCCTTGGTGTTGGGGTCGAGAGCGACCTACAATTGTGTGTCATCTACATGCGATATCATAGAGATACCGACTCCTGGACGATCCATGCCAGTTGCCCCAAGTAGACATTAAACAATGTGAGGCTGAGCGAGGAGCCCTGAGGCACTTCACAGCCAATTGCATAGGGTTAGAGCAAAGGTTGGCTTCCATGACTTGAAAGGTTCTGCCCTCCAGAAAGGAGGACAGCCACTCCAATGCTTTGTCTCAGATGACATTTTCTTACGGCCTCTTTCATAGGATTGAGTGGTACACGGTGTCAAATGCCACTCTAAGATCGAGGAGCAGTATAGCGGCTGAGCACCCTTGTTCAAGGGTCATTTTCAGTTCTTCCACCACAACCAGCAGTGCTGATTCCGTGCTGTGTGGTGCCCGAAAGCCCATCTGAGTGAGGTGGAAACCGTGATTAGTTTCCAGGAACTCGGTTAATGCTTTTTAAAAATGTTTCCCTGTCACTTTACCAGTTAGTGGTAGAAGTGATATAGGTCAGTAGTTCCCTTACTGGACTGGGTCCAGATTGTCTCTTTTTAATAGGGGTCTGATTATTGAATGTTTCCAGGCTTTTGGAACTTCGCCTTCCTCTAACGAGAGATTAATGATTTCGACCAAAGAGGGGACCAAGGCCTCCACGACCTTCCCCAGCACGTGTGGTGGGGCTGGGTTTAATGGGGAGCCTGATTTAATCTTCTCCATCAGCGATCTCACCCCATCTGTGTTGGTAGATGGGAAGCAGGTTAGAGCAGGCAGCATGGGGCTCCTCCCTAGCACATAGTAGTTCCATTCTCAGCCTGGCATGTAGTCGTACCGTTCCCAATCTGAAAGGAACTATAAATATCGATAACTTTTTTGGCAAAGAAAGATGCTAAGTCATTACATTTCTCTTCGGAGGACTGCGGGCAATGGTTATTGTCTGTTAGGGAGGCAAGAGATTTGACAACCTTGAAGAGTTCCTTTGATGAGTTCTGTGCTTGACTGACCTTTAACTCCAAAAATATCGCCTGGGCATCTTTAATGTTATTATGGTAAAGCTTGATGACTGCCTCATAGGAAGCTTTGAGTTTGGGCTCGTAGTTCTTCCTCCATTCTCTTTCCAGTTTTTTACAGTTTTTCTTTAATAATGCCAATTGTGCATTAAACCAATTTGCCTTATTAGCTGATGTTTTTGGTTTGGGAGTCGTTTTTGGGGCCAACCTATCCAATGAGCGAGTAACCCAGCTTTCCCAGCAGGAGTATGCTTCGTCGACCTTTCCTTGTATCCCGGGAGCCGAGACGATTAAACATTCCATCCAAGCCTCTGGATTAATTTTCGACCAGTTCCTCACCTGGGTAGTCTCTAAAGGTTGTGGAATTTTCTTTCCAGCTTCCATCATGCTAAGAGCGAAAGGAATGAGGAAGTTGTCTGACCACGGCATGAGTACTGAGGGGAGGCAGCAATTTTGGGGTCATTAGAGATTTATGCATCCAATATGTGCCCCTTAATGTGTGTGGCGGATGATATCAATTGGGTCAGTTGTAACCCCTCCAGATCATGCAACAGCCTCCTAACATTCTGGAGATTCTGATCCTCAAAATGAAAATTTAGGTCGTCTAGGATCTTTAAATGTGCTTTCTTCACCAGAAGACTGGCCAGAGTGTCTGGTATATTATCTAAAAACTCTCCATGGGGACCCGATGGCCGATAAATTAAAACCCCTGAGAATGTATGTGTGATGGAGAATTGGCAGCTTTCACAATCCGAAATGTGAAGGCGTGATAGCACATTTATATTCCTTTCTTAGTAGGATGGCCAGTCCTCCTCCCTCCTTTCCTATGCAGTCCTGTTTAACAATTTGAAACCCGGGGGGTAGGGCCATTTAAATGTCTGGGGTGGAGCTGTCCGTCTCCAACGCCATTCAGAGCCGAGCAGGAAAGATGCCTACACATCGTAAGCGCCACAAGTCCACACAAATGGTACCAGTCACTACACAAATTCTGACAGAGTAATAGAACATCCTATTTAATAATCTGTATAAGGAAAGCCCAGAACTTTCCTCTTTGTTTACTACCTTCACTTGGGTCTGGACGAAATGAACAGGAAAAATGGCTTGCAGCGCATGTATCAATTAGTGTAATTTATAACAGGACTGAAACAAAACCAGTGTAATTTTCCCGAAGCATCTGGCTGTCCATGCTGTCCACTGCTTTTTAGGTCTCGGCCTGACGTAAGCAGCGCATGCGCTGCTCTCGTCATACGAGGCTTCTTAGAATCGATACGATTCCAGAACCCTCGTCCCAGCTCCGCCTTCAGCTTTCATTCGTGCACGTCGTTTGGCGTCACGAATTATGCCAAAGGCAGTGCAATGATTGCACTGAAGGGATGTCAATCCCTCCTTGTTGCCACCCTGTCTCCTTTTAGCCACGCCCACCGGCATTGGATCTTTTACCCGCTGCGTTACACTATGGCCTTTAATTACTTGGGAAGCACTATTTTTTCCCCTTCCTATTGTCTCTCTCAGACACAGCTGCTTGTTTAACAGTGCATGCCCTTTTCTCGATTTCCTCCTTTTACATATACCATGCAAAACGACTATTTATGAAAAATGTTAGCCTATAAACACAGCGATATGGAGTATCGGAAAACTGCATTCTTTGCATCCCTCTAAAACAGCGCGGAAACTGAAGAACCCTGCGTTCATTTCAATGTTGCAATTTTACGTTACGTAAAAATGGAATGTAATTAACATAGAGTACATCGTGTTCGGTGTTTCCGAAAACGGCAATAGACAGGTTACCCTTCTAACATGTAAAACATGCAGCCCGTTAGTGCTGCGAACTGTCCCAGTGTCCTTGACTTTTCTAGAAGTAAAACACAGTCGGGGAAGTAAACGACTGCAAGAACCTTGTAATCTCCTTTGAGTTTAGGCACTAAATTCTAGGGAAGTACTTTTTGGTTTTACGATAACTTTACGTCTGATTCCGTAATTCTCACTCACCCACTTTTTGTGGTTTTTTTATGAACCAAACTCCTATATCTCCCAACCAACAGAACAAAAACCCTGGGTGTATAACTCAATCTATTTGCTGTCCCTAAATTTCCATTTGATTCGAGGCCCATCTGGTTGTCTCTACCATCTCCCTCTCTCTCCTGCGTCATTACCCTCTCCTCCCAATCTAGCCATCTTCTCTCTCCACCTCTTTTCTACAAGTTCTCTCATAATTTTTTCCTTTTCCCCAACTCTGCTCTTTTCGCGCTCTCCAATTTTTTTATCGCTCCATTTCTGTCTATCTGTCCCTTCTCTCCCCATCTGTCCCTTCTCTCTTCCTACTCTAACCCCACTCCTCTTCCTCCGCCCCCTCAGCCCCTCCCCCCAAGTATTGCAGCATAGACAGCTTCAGGTCTCTGGTGCCTTCTCGGTGTCGGCCCTGGGGTGGGTGAGGGGAGCACGCCCCTCCAAGTGGATTACATCATCAGCAGATAATGAACCTCTCTTTACCAACAAGCATGAGCAGTCTCGGGTGACGGCTGATGCGGGCAGGGATCTGCTCTCGGCCCCGGCAGGGCCTGTGGAGACGGGGCGTTACCTTACACTAGGAGAGGAGGTGAAAGTGATACCACCCTCCTCCTCTCCCCTGTCTTCCCCCCTCACCTCTGTCTCTTCTCACCTCTGTCTCTCCTTACCTCCACTTCTGACTCCCTTCCACCTCTGTCTCTCCTCACCCTCCACCTTGGTCTCTCCTCGCCTCCAACGCTGTCTCTTCTCACCCTCCACCCCTGTCTCTCCTCACCTACACCTCTGTCTGCCCCCTCCACCACTGTCTCTCCCCCTCCACCTCTGTCTCCCCCCTCCACCGCTGTGTCTCCCCATCCTCTACCTCTGACTACCCCCTCCACCATCTCTCCCCATCCTCCACCTCTGTCCACCCTCACCCTCCACCACTGTCTCTCCCCATCCGCCACCTCTGTATCTCCTCACCTCCACATCTGTCTGGCCTCACCTCCACCTTGATCTCTCCTCACCCTCCACCTCTGTCTCTCCTCACCCTCTACCTCTGTCTCTCCTCACCTCCACCTCGCCTCACCTCTACCTCTACTCACCTCCACCTCTGTCTCTCCTCACACCCCACCTCTGTCTCTCCTCACCCTCCACCTCGGTCTCTCCTCACCCTCAAACTCTGTCTCTCCTCACCCTCCACCTCTGTCTCTTCTCACCCTCCACCTCTGTCTCTCCTCACCCTCCACCTCGTTCTCTCCTCACCCTCCACCTCTGTCTCTCCTCACCCTCCACCTCTGTCTCTCCTCACCCTCCACCTCTGTCCCTCCTCACCCTCCACCTCGGTCTCTCCTCACCCTCCACCTCGGTCTCTCCTCACCCTCCACCTCGGTCTCTCTCTCCTCACCCTCCACCTTGGTCGGTCTCTCCTCACCCTCCACCTCTGTCTCTCCTCACCCTCCACCTCGGTCTCTCCTCACCCTCCACCTCGGTCTCTCCTCACCCTCCACCTCTGTCTCTCCTCACCCTCCACCTCTGTCTCTTCTCACCCTCCACCTCGGTCTCTCCTCACCCTCCACCTCGTTCTCTCCTCACCCTCCACCTCTGTCTCTCCTCACCCTCCACCTCGGTCTCTCCTCACCCTCCACCTCGGTCTCTCTCTCCTCACCCTCCACCTTGGTCTCTCCTCACCCTCCACCTCGGTCTCTCTCTCCTCACCCTCCACCTCTGTCTCTCCTCACCCTCCACCTCGGTCTCTCCTCACCCTCCACCTCTGTCTCAGCTCACCCTCCGTTTCTCCTCACCCTCCACCTGTCTCTCCTCACCTCCACCTCCCCTCCACCTTTGTCTCTCCTCACCCTCCACCTCTGTCTCTCCTCACCCTCCACCTCTGTCTCTCCTCACCCTCCACAGCGGTCTCTCCTCACACTCCATCTCTCCTCACCCTTCATCTCTCCTCACCCTCCACCTCTGTTTCTCATGTTAGCATCCGCAGCTTGGTCCTAACTGGAACTGAATTATTGTGCAAGTTGCTCATCTATCTACATCTGGGCAATGCCAGTTAGTAACAAGCATTGGCAAAGCCAATTAGTCTCGCCTAGACAAGATTAATTGGCTTTTGTCAATGTGATTTTCATCCATGTTGCACAGTGGCTGATCTAAAAGTTTGTTTAAAATCTTTTGGTGACGTGGAGCATTGTTGCATCTTAGCGCTTTTTAAAATCACTTTCAGAGATGTTGCATAGCAGCTACTGTACAACATGGCAAAACAAGCATTGAAAATGCAATAGGTCTCGCCTTTGATTAAGTTAAAGCCATTTGCTTTGCTATACAATACCATTAGCGAAGCAAATGGCTTTAACTTAATCAAAGGCGAGACCTATTGCATTTTCAATGCTTGTGTTTTTGAGTACTTTTGTTTTTGCATTTGCAAAGCCAATAGGTTTCGCCCACGCATTAATAAAACACTTTTAAATTGCGTTGCACTTGTTTTTCCAGCTGACTACAGCGCATTTTCAAACTGCTTTGAGTGTTTTTGTCTGTAGTGGTTTGTCCTCAGAGACTGCGGGATCCGCTCAAGGAAATGTGAGAACCAGCCACGAAGGGCCAGAAGTAAGCGCGTCGTGGGGCTGGTGAAATGCTGGGAACGGTGCATGCTTCCATTGTTAATTTGATTTCTTATGGTTTGATGATCTCAGTCGGAGGAAAGTGCGGTGTAAACTTTCTAAAATAGAAACCAGAAAAATGAACTGAATTTAAAGGAAATGTCCATTTGCTCAATCGCACAATGTATTTTAAAGGCCGACCCTTCTACATGTCCGCTCTCTCGCTAGTTGCCTCCCTCCTGCCTCCATCATCATGTATTTTTCTATTGCAGGAGGGACTTGGAGCGTTTTACATGAGCGCAAGTTACATTGCACAAGGACACATTTCTTTTTACAAGCTTGGGGGATTAAGTGATTTGTTTTTTAAATTGTTATCTACATACAAGTGCATCTGCATGCCGGCTCCTCTCCTCCCCAGGGCTCTTCTCACATCGTTGGTTTCAAACACCTATCGGTCAAGAACCAGCATTCCCATCACTGTGTAAGAACTCATCAGAGCCCCTGCACACACTGCACCTCTGCTCTTGAAGAGAGAGGCCGGCGCCCTGATACTTTGTGTGCACTCATCATCTTGTGGCCATGCTGACGTGCTGCTATCCTACTAAAGGACACGGGTCTTTTTTCTGTTTGCATCCCTTTGCTCTGTTCAATGAAAAGTCTTTAGGGCGAGAGGCTTCTGGTAGCTCTTCTGCATGGACTTCCAACTGCTTCCTACAATATGTCATGTCTGTGATCCAATTTCTTAGATGTGGCACCTGTTTACTTCCCCACTTCATAGCAACTCGCCTTTTGGCCAGCGGTAGAGCTACAGCTAGTAATTTACACCTCCGGGCCTGTTTCACTTTGTATAGTCCTAAAAGGCAGTTGCAGTGTATTGGGTATTGGTTCTGCCAGCATTATTCCCAGTGCATTTATCACTTTCTGCCAGTAGGTTTGGATTTGTGGGCATGCCCAGGCGACATGTATGAAGTCTGCTTGCGTAGCGCTGCAGCGTGAGCATCTATCATCCTCACGGAGGCCGTATTTATATAGTTGTGCTGGTGTATAATATATCTGCTGCAAAAATTTTAAGTGAATAATCCTGAGATTACAATTTGGTGTAAGGGCCTGTGTAAGTGCACAGCAAGATCCCCAGTCTTCTTTGGATAGCGGACCGTCTAGTGTGTTTTCCCATCTTTCTAAAGCTCGCTCATGTTCTCGGAATTGCTCCTGTTGGGCTGCATTGTACAGTTTAGTTATGAGACGTTGACGTGTGGGTGATGTGAGCATGTTTGTAGGGCAATGTGTGTTGGCGGCTCATGAGGAAAAGTGGGATAGATATCTCTCAGCGACGCTCGTAGTCTGAGGTAGGCAAATAGCATTAGTGGTGTGCGGTGAGCAGCCGACATGACATCTGTTTGTGATAGAAATTGGCCATTGGGAAATATATCACCCATTGTACGCATTCCCATATCACCTATGAGTGTTTGCATTTTATTCTCTTGCATTACTGTTATTTGAGGATGATGTCGGAGCATACACCAGGAATTTGTTAGCTCATCTTGTCAGTGCGTACCATGCTGCAGTTGTGTTACGCACCTGGTTAATTTCAGCACGTGGAGTGTACTGCTTCGGTTCCGATAAGAAAGTGGCTAGGGGTGTTGGATAAGCACTATCGCTTTCCACTGCCACATGCGGCATATATGCACGAGGGTTTTTCCAATAATGCGCATGCTGTGCTTGGGCGAAATAATAATAGAGCTATAGATCCGGGGCCCCGAACCCCCCTTGTGTGTATGGCTGAGGTAGTTCCTTCCACCCTACCCTAGGCTGTTTTCCGGCCCACGTAAGCGTGGTCATGCATGAACACAGTCTTATGAAAAACTGTTGTGTGAGTGCAACTGGTATGTTTGTGAATAAATAAAGGAAGCGGGGCAGCACCACCATTTTCTGTATAGCAATTCTGTCAGTTATTGAGAGTGACAATCGAATCCATCTGGCCACCTGACCTCCCAATTTTGTGAGGGTAGTGCCATCATTTTCTCGTGTTACCAATTCAGGGTCTCGATGTATCCAGACTCCTAAGTATTTAACCAGCTCTGTTCACCACTGTAGAGGATAATCTAATGGGGGTTGTTCCATAGCAGGTGTCAGCGGAATCACCATGGAGTAATGTTCAAATCGTGTATATTTTGTTATTATAGGATTTAAATTATCTTCCGGGTGACGTGTATATAAGACCATATCGTCTGTATAAAGCGATATGTTGGCGGGCCGTAGGTGGAACTGCAGTGCTGTGTTTGTGTGCTTTTGCCGGATTTTGCACGCCAGTAGTTCAAGTGCCAAGGTAAATAATAGTTGTGAAAGTGGGCACCCTTGTCGCATTCCTCTATAAATGTGTACGGTAGCGGCTGTAATGCTGTTAATCCTGAGCCTTGTGCATGGATCTGTACAGAGTAATTTGATCCAGCGCATTAACGAGTGCGGGAATCCCATCCTTCGTAGGACAGAAAACATGAATTGCCATTCCACTGAATCAAATGCTTTCGCTGCATACAGAAGGGCAGCAGCTGCCGGTAAATCTGGTTGTAATTGGTGAAACAGTGCAAAGATGGTTCGCAAGTTATGTGTTGTTGAGCGTGTTGGAATAAATCCAGATTGGTCCGGTGACACTAACTTCTGCATTAGGGGTTGTAATCGCAAGGCTAATATTTTTGCTAGTATTTTGGCATCTGAGTTAATAAGGGACAGTGGACGGTAGGAATTACACTGAGTCGGGTCCTTATCTGGTTTGAGTAGTGTGATTAGTAATGCCTCCCTTAAAGATGGTGGTAAAGCCCCCTTTTCATGTGCTTCCGGGAACTTAGCTGTTAGAGGGGTGATGAGCAAGTTGCTGTTTTCTTTGTAGAATTCACCCAGGAGTCTGTCTGTTCCTGGGGCTTTCTTATTAGGGAGGGACCTGATGGCTTCTTTTAGCTCATCTTCAGTTATCGGATGGCTGCAGTATTCCCGATGCTCGCCAGAGAGCCAAGATAGGGCTATGTCGTTTATGTCTTCCTCCGAAGCAGACAGTTGTGTGGAATACAGTTGCGCATAGTAGTCCGAGAATCGGTCTGTGATAGAGGGTGTGTCATAATGCGGTGTACCTCACGCGTCTGTGATCTGTGTAATATGTGACGGGGAGCGTGATGTTTGGATCCTGTCTGCTAGCATACGGCCTGGGCATCCTCCGTCCCCATAGTTGTGCGCTGTATACCTACGTGATATGTATTTCCCCTCACTGTCTGCAAACTCGTGGTATGTGTTCATTTTATTTCTGATGTCTGCCAGCAGTAGGGTTCAGAGTTTGTGCAGATTCGTTTTCTAGCGTCTTAATATCTTTCTCTACTCTGTTCAATTGCTGCCGAATGTCCTTTAGTATCCCCGTGTGTTTACCTATACAGAACCTCTGGATAGTCACTTTAAAGGCCTCCCAAAGTACTTGGGCACTATCAACCATTCCCGTATTATGTACAAAGTACTCCGTTCTGGCCTGTCTTAGCTCCTTTTTAGGTCTCGCGAGCCAAAGGCTCGAAGAGACATTTTATATGTGGGATTTTCAAAGTGCTACCCACACTTTTGGCTGGCCTAAACCTTGAGTGCACGAGAACACATGCACGTGCACAGCTGCTCCTCTGCTAATTGCATTCCCCTGTGGTAAATATTTCGTTACCGGTACTATTTTTTATGCGGTAAAATCTATCAAGAATAACTCAGTAAATATAAGAGGCAGAATCCGTGGTATTAGAGGTTTTAAAAGGCTTTATTCCTATACAAAGGAAGACAATTCGAATTGTGGGCCTTCTATTCCATCACCACGAAAGTTCAGGAAGGAAGGAACATATATTATTGACAGTTAAGCGGTTTTATAGAAAATGCATTACAGTAAAACAGATGCAAGAGGCGTGACAGCTGATAACTCAGATAAACTGTACATACGTAACTAAACATGGGTGTAACTAAAATACGTCATTTAAACATGATGTTACAAGTGGGTGGATCCATAAAAGAATCCTGCAATGTCAGCAGAAATATGTGGCAGAGATGCGCGCGCAGCTGCATGACGTGTGATTGACGTGCAACTAGAGGGTGAAGGAGACTTGACATTTAGCTCTACATGTGGAGACAGAAGTCTGGGGTTATGTCAACCTAATTCCAAATCATATCTAATATCCTATGTTTAAAGAACTGTGTTATCCAAAAGGAAAGGTCTCTTAGGATAGAATCTTATTCTATACTGACTATACTGACTATTAGTGCGTGTACAAGCGTCTAAGTGTCTACACTAGATGCGAGGGGGTAGGAATATTCCATGGTAACGGAGCTATGAATTACTTGCATGAGGACAGCGAGGCCTGGCCCTTTGCACGGGAGCTGGAAGAATGTTTACCTAAACTACTAGACAGGAGGAGATAATCTTGAAGGTGAAATACAGTTTTTGGCAGGCGACAGGCTGGATCAGGCACCGTTAGCCGCGCAGGGAGTAAGACAAAGTTCATGGTCACAGATGCAGGCTCAGACTGGAGCTTTCAGAGGCAGAAGGCAGGAAAAGGCTTGATGACAGAATTCGGGCCTACTCGCCTGAATCTGTGAAATGTGGAAAGTGAACCACATAAAGTCGGTGGCCTTTCATACTTAGGAATGGAATATCTGACCCATTCATGGCGGATCTGAAAGAGGACATGTTGACGATGGACGCACATATATTTGCGTCTTCAGAACTGGAGCAGGAGGGAACATACATGTACTTATAGCATGCACATGGAGCCGTTGGGGTCTACGATAGGGGACATAACTGATCACAAAATTCATATTTCCTCATTCCCTCCTTGTCCCCTTCGGACCCTTAGGAGATATCGATCTTCATCAATCCATCGATCTGTTCATATAGTATCATTTGTTCTTCTTTCTTCTTCCGGGACCTCGAACGAATACTTGGATGTGGGATACACGAGGTGGCACACAGACCACAAATCGCTGGCCCACATTGTAGACATAAGCAGCAACTGAATAGTATGAGAAAGCCAATACCTAGGAAGGATAGTATTCTCCATCCCCAGGCTGACAACACGCCCCAGAACCAACCGGACCAAGTCCAGGTGCCTGGACTCTGGTGTATCTGGCTTACAATCTTATGAAGGCGGGTTATGGCTTTATATACTGACGGTGAATTTTCTGGTATGAAAATGCAACAACTTGATCCGATGACCCTACAAGCTCCGCCCCTATCGGCCAGGATGACGTCAAGGACAAGACGATTTTGAAGCACTACAATCCGCATAGCAGACTGTTCTTCTGTTAAATTGCCTAAGGCGGAAATAGTTTCGTTCACTACTGCTTCAAGGGTTCTGGTTAATCTACGTATCAGTTTACTATTAGTGACTGTACCTATATAGGGAAAGAAACCTTTATTGAAATCTGTGTATTTCTCCCATGCTGTTTCAGTGTAATCGACAATTGGGAGATCTCTCTGCTGTCTATTGTGTACTAAGTGAGTATTTCTATGATAATCAGGAGGAGCTAGGAAAACAGGTGGTAGAAGGAATGCTATGTAACAGGTACCATCCCAATCTAAAGGTAGACGTATATATGCGGTCTGGCCACATATGAAGTAGGAATGATGGGAAGCTCTAAATGTAGACTTGCCTTGATCACTGAATTTTATTACAGTGGTGCATTTACTATGGCCCATATGTATGGAACCATTCTTTCTTATACATAATTCCCCTTTTACTGGGAATACTGACATGGCGGTCAAGATTGGTGTAGCTTCAGATTCAACGTTCAGGATCATGAGGTTAAGTGTAAAATTACCTAATCCATATACTTCATTTTCTAGATCAGTTCCTGTTCTTTTGGGCAGTCCCTCCTTGTTAGGGTAGCAGACTTTAAGTAAAGCTAGGCTCAGGTTTCCCCATACCCAGTTGTCTTGATAAACTGCGGAATTTGAATCTAGGGTATTAATCAAACTAAACCATGCTCCACAGGAGCCATTGTGTGTGAACGGATAGGGAAAGAGGGGCAAGACTCCCTTATAGTTCTGATAGGGAGGGAGTCGGCCACATATCCAACAATTTGTGGCATTGCTGGTTTGATGGGAATGATGTAACATACTAATAAAAGTGTTGTTGCGCAGCGCAAATCTATATGACAACTCATGCGGAGGAAATTCGCTAAAAGAATGTTCTGCAGTTATATTATAAGCATGCTTAGGAATAGGGTAATACATGTGCAATAGGATGCTGACAATGATGATCAAAAGACTTAGAAAAAACAAAATTAATAATGTTACTGTACAATGACTACGAAATGATTTACAATACGCTTGCTTCTTGAGCAGCATTTGATTATTTCTTTCTCTATTCCGGTCCAGAGGATACATGTCAGAGACAAATTCAACCGATTCACCTTGGAGAGGACTTAAACAATCAAATTGTCTGACTTATTAGACCTCAATTTTAGTTTATAGATTTCTGAGTTCGATTGCTCAACCAAGGGGAGCTTTGAGTCTGTCTTTGAGGAAATACAGGGTTTAGTCTCTATATTGGATGGTAGTCCATAAAATTTCTTGATACGACTCGAGTGCAACCATCCTTTTCTTCCCTCGATTTTCACGGCTGTCCTTGTGGTAAGTAAAACTAACTTCGGTGACTTCCACCTAGGATCCAGTTGGGT
The DNA here is from genome assembly GCF_964204655.1 of Triturus cristatus. NCBI lineage: Eukaryota > Metazoa > Chordata > Amphibia > Caudata > Salamandridae > Triturus > Triturus cristatus. Next base: position 1,616,132,935 of record NC_140591.1, read on the forward strand.
CTTCCGGTCAAAGTTCCTGACCAGCACCAGATCCCCAGGAACCACGTCATGGGGCTTCACCTCAGTATTATCGGGAAAAGCTGCGGATACCTGTGAACGACAAGATTGTAGTGCAGACATCAAGGAAGCCAGGTAATCTGTCAGCATATTACAGTCAACGTCAGTGATTTTACGAGGTATAGGCGTCCCCCACATATTTGGTGGTCTACCGAAGATCACCTCATACGGGGATAGCCCTGTTCGAGAATGTGCTACCATTCTCATGTAAAAGAGCGCAACTGGTAAGGCTACTATCCAATCGACTCCTTTTTCTCTACATATTTTGGACAATCTAATTTTCAGAGTTTGATTATGGCGTTCTACGAGACCTGCTGCCTCGGGATGTCGGACACAGTGAAATTTCCATTGGTATCCTAATAGAAGGGAAACGTGTTTCATTAGTTCGGATGAGAACGGCTGGCCGTTATCTGAGTAGACAACACGTGGTAAACCGTACCGTGGGAAGAATTCTCGAACTAACTGTTTGGCAGTAGTCGGGGCAGTGTAATCTGAAACCGGGTATGCTTCTGTCCAGCGGGAAAGAGCACAGACAACTACGAGAACATATTTGAATCCTCGACATCGTTCCATCTGGATATAATCCATCTGGAGGACTTCAAAAGCATGATTAGGAGGTTGAAATCCACCCTGTTCTACGGGGATGCTTTTACCTGGATTAAACTGACAACATATCATACAGGTACGAACTTTTTGTTTAGCTGCGGCTCGTAAATGTTTGTTGAACCAAATGTGTTGAATGCTGTCTAGCATAGCTTTTTCTCCTAGGTGTGCTGGACTATGTATAGTGTTAATGATGACTTGGACCATTGAGTCGGGAAGAAACCATATAGATTTTTCCTTCGTCATCCATCCTTGATCTGTTTGGATCCCTCCTAATTCAGTCCATTTCTTTATTTCTTCTGGTGTAGCGTGTGTCTGTATATCAATTACATCAAGGGTGGGATCCTTAACTGTCATGCAATGTGTTGGTGTCGGAACTATTGTCTTTGTCATGTCAGTTGTGTGAGTCTGATTCTGAGCAGTCTGTTTAGCTGTTCTGTCAGCTAGGTCATTACCCTGAGAAATGATATCGGTAACTTTTGTGTGGGCTTTGCATTTCATAATCGATATTGCAGTAGGTAGATGAATCGCATCTAATAGGGCTTGAATAAGGGGTCCGTGCTGGATGTGGGCACCGTGAGAAGTTAAATAACCTCTCTCTCGCCACAGTACGCCGAAGTCATGGACGACTCCGAAGGCATAACGTGAATCTGTGTATATGTTGACCTTTTTGTTTGTGGCTTGAATACAGGCTTGTGTCAGAGCGGTGAGCTCTGCTGCTTGAGCTGACAAAGTGTTAATACAATTTGTTTCAATGACTTCAGTGTCTGTTGTGACTGCGTAAGCGGCCACTAGCTCTCCTGTATTTGTTCTCATACATGACCCATCTACATACAATGTCAAGTCCGGATCTGTCAAAGGGATGTCTGTCAAGTCTTGTCTGGGTTTCGTCGTGATAGTAATGACTTCGACACAATCATGTGCCAATGGATCTGTTCCGCTCACTGGTAACAGTGTGGCAGGATTTAACGTATTACAACGTCTGATTTCTATATGTGGCTGAAACAATGTTAATTCGTAACCGGTGAGTCTCGCTATAGTCAAGTGTTGTGTTTGTGTGCGGTTCAAGAGAACCTCTACTGCGTGTGGTACTTGTACTGTCAGTTGGTGTCCTAACACTATGGCATCGCTTTGTCTGATTGCTAAAGCTGTTGCTGCCACTGATTTCAGGCACGCAGGAAGAGCCTGAGCTACTGGATCTAATGTACTAGAGAAATAAGCACATGGTTTATGTGATCCTGCTTGTTCCTGAGTGAGTACTGACAAAGCAGTACCTTCGCGTTCTGTAACGAAGAGTGTAAACTGTTTACTGTAACATGGTGTTGCTAGGACAGGTGCTTGGCATAAAGCTTTCTTTAAGCTTTGAAAGGCGTGTGTATGTTCTGGAGTCCAAGGGAGGACAGTCGATGTGGCTGCCTCCTGTGTTGTCAACTGGATGAGTGGTTTTGCTAGAAATGCATATTGAGGGATCCACTGCCTACAGTATGAAGTGAGGCCTATAAAAGCCCGCACCTCCTTTTGTGTCTTGGGTGGTGGCATGTTAGCGATTAACTGGATGCGGTCGGATGTAAGCTGCCTTCCCTCCTTGGACAGCGAGTGCCCAAGGTAAACAACTCGCTGGACACAGAATTGCAGCTTAGAAGGGGACACCTTGTGCCCCTTGTCAGCCAAAAATTTTAAAACCGTCAGTGACGCTTTTTCACATTCAAGTTCGCTTCGGGCGGTGATCAGTATATCATCGACATATTGAAGCAAGGCAGTGTTAACTGGCATGTGGATACTGTCAAGTTCTCGTTTCAGTGCTTGGCTATAGATGCTGGGGCTTTCTGTAAATCCTTGAGGTGCGCGTGTGAATTTAAAACTTCGTCCATTTAAACTAAATCCGAATAAATATTGACTTTCCGGATCAATTGGGACACTAAAGAAAGCATTCTTGAGATCATTACAGTGAAGAACGTTGCTTCTGAGTCAATAGCTGTGAGTAATGAAGAGATATCTGGGACCACGGGGTATTGTGGCACAATACATTTATTTAATTCGCGCAGATCAATAACTAATCGATATACTGGTGGAGCTTTTGGATCCGTTCTTTTAAGAATCGGAATTATCGGAGAATTACATACATTGGAGTCAGTTTCGACAACCACTCCTTGTGCAATGAGCTCGTCAATGATTTGCAGCAAAGCCACAACAGCATCGGGCGGTAACTTGTATTGTCGCATTCGTGGTAGTACTATTCCTGTTTTCAATGTAACTCGATATGGTGTAATATTCATGCAACCAACATCAGTGGGGCCTTGTGCCCATAAATGTGTAGGTAAATTCTGCAGTCGGTGATCCATGTCTCTGGATACGTAGTGACCTTTAAAGTCACGTAAAAATAGTCGTACTCCTTCCGGAGAACAACATATTATGGCTCCTAGAGCTTTCAATGTTTTTATACCTAACAAGTTTTCTGGACATGATTTAGTAAGCAATAAATCTGTAGTACGTGTCAATGGACCAATCGTAAGTGGAAGAGGTTGTGTTACATCATTAATTATAGGTTTTCCTGAGAATCCAAGGGAAATATTCTGTGAGCCTGAGAGGGGTGCCCCTGGAACTTCACTGTGTCTTATAGTTGTTCTGCTTGCCCCTGTATCAAGTAAAAACTTTCTGTCTTCCCCTAATAGTTCACTATGTACATAAGGTCCCTCTTGGTCTACAGGAACCTCAATAAGGGGTAAGCCAACTTCCCTCTCTAGGCTATTTCATGTGTATCGTTGATAATCAGGATAATCTGCTTGTGCATACTGATACATCTGTTGTGTCGTTGCTTGTGTTGCAGCAATAGGCTGCGCTTGTGGTGGTACTACAATCTGTTGTGGAGCTGCCTGTTGCGGAGCTGACCTAGGTTGTGCCTGCTGAGGCGTCTGTTGTTGATTCTGATCCTGTCTAGATGGACGTGGTCTCTCATGTGTTCTACCTGTAGCAATATTATGTTTCAGGACTGGACAATCGTGTATATAATGACCTGGTTGTTTACAATAGTTGCATGTCCCTTTCGCAGGACTTATGGAATCACCCTTTTGATGACTATCAGCTGGAACTGACTGTGCAACAAGCATTTTCATTTTCGTATCCTTCATACGTCTTTGTTCGTGTTCTTGTTCTTCTCTAATTCTATTGTGATGATATTGTAACATCTGTAGCATCTGTGATGGGGTATTACCTTGCCAGGTACTTTCGAATTTCAATACTCTATTCTTGACTTGTAGCAGAGAATTTTCAACTAATTTTGTCACAAACAGATGTGGGTATGACTCACTACTAGCTTTTATACCACTATTTATACTGAAACATTTTTCAAATCGGGAATAGAAATCACTAGTGTCTTCATCTGGTTTTTGTTTACAGGCTGAAATTGCACCCCAGTCTTCCTTTTTCGTAGTTAATAAACGTGGCAATACCTGTATTAGTAATCCTGCTAATGCTGTAGTCTTTTCCCCAAGCCCTGCTCCTGCAGCTCGGGCCTTTTCTTCGTTTTCTAATGCTGTCCAATCTATCTTTTGGTCTCCTACCTCCCATTCTTTTTCTTTGAGTTTTTCATAAACACCTGCAGGTAATAGGACTTTCAATATTTTCATAATATCGGGGTAGGTATACTCTCCCATGAGTAACATGTCTTTTATCTCACGGTGGAAACCTGCTGGATCTTTGTCATGACTGGGTACTACTTTCTTCATTTCTAATAATTCCAGTTTAGTTATAGGCGTGTATACAAACACACGTGTGAAATTATCGTCGGCACCTCTGATCGGGTGCACTTCGCGTAACGGGTTCTGTCTATCTATGTGATACATTTTTCTTCCCATTATGGGAACTGAGACGTGTTCTGGGCATACGAAATTTAAATATTGGTTTCGGGATTCTAGTATTTCCTTAATCAAATCAGTACCTGACCCTCTCCATATGTTCGTGAGTAGTTCTGTCAATATGTCAGGTAAGGATCCTGGATCGGAGTGTTGGCCTTTATATAATATAAGGAGGTGTTGAATCATGTATATACTAGCTAAACGCTGTTCATATGGGTCTAGATTCAGAAACGTGTGTACAAGTACATTATCATTGTATTCGCCGGGACTGTCAGCCCACTGTACTGCTGACCTGGCTAATTCTTGTTCGTCCATGGAATCGAGCACGTGGTACCCCCTTCGATCTCGGAGTAATTTATCAGCGGTTTGGAATAGGTGTTCAGGGGATTTTGTATTTAGCATAGGGTTTGGAAGATGTCTATTATATTCTGGACGTATTGGACGTATTGGGTCGTTAAAACCTCTGGTATTATTATGGGGTCTTCCTTTACTTACATAAGCTATCGTGTCTACTTGCTCTGATTCTTGCTCCTCCTCCTCTCTGTTTAGATCAGCGGCGTCTACCTCTAATCTTTCTTCGTGTATTCGTTCTACCTCTTTGCGGATCTTTCGGTACATAGCGACTATACATAACTGTTTATCATGTCTTCCTTCTGATATATTCCGACCCCAAGTGACAAGCGTTTGCATTTCTTCCGGATTTACCCCAGGCCGGTCTTGATTTCTAATTACACAGTTTATGAGGAAACGTAACAGTTGTCCCTGTACCTCCGCTTTCTGGTACTCCATGGCTCTACTAATACTTTCAGGACCTCGCCCTGACTGGACAAAGTGATATATATTTTCTAAATGTGTATCCATTCCTGGTAACTTCGTTAAATATATTGCAGCTCGTCGGATACGTAATGATGACAGCAGCATTTCGTCCCGTTTACCGGGCACAGGATCATATCTACAATCTACTAGAAGTTCCTTAAGCATGTCAGGAGTGGCTAGTTTAGGCGTACGTTGGTGTGCTAATTCTCTAAGGGAAAATTTATTTCGCGGCGGAGTGGCAAACATGTCTGTCGTACCTCCTGTAGCACCGTCTGAGGTGCTGGACGTGAAAGGATTTGTTGAGGGTGAGACAGCAACCGTTGTTGCGGGAAAAGCTGTAGAAACAGATGTGCTTGTCGGAATGTGTGTCGAAGCGTGTTGTTGCGGAGGTACAGACGAATGTTCTTGGCGATGAGCGTCATCAGCAAGCGGTCTATGTGGTGCGGTATTAGCATACTCGGGAGCTGCGTCATCTAAATAGCGGGAGAGGAAAACATCTTCTGCGGTTCTGGGATGCCCCTTGGGGTGCGCTTTTATCGGAAACAATGGGGGTGGCAAGTCTTTTGGTATTTCCGGAGTAGCCTTAGGTAACCCTTCGGCCAGAAGTGGATACATACCATTCATAAGGGCGTTTCTTTGTCTATCTACTTGTTCTGAGTTTACTCGAGTACCTTCCTCAAGTAATAGATTTTCTCGGACTTTATTTGAATTCTCCTTACTCTTATCTTCCTGTCTAAGTGCTTTTTCTGTACGTCTATATGATTCTTTACGCCATAATTCAATGGCATCTTTCTGTGACTGTCTGGCTTTCTTTTTCCATAATTCTTCTTCTACTCTCATGATGCAATCTGCATCCCAGGTCCCCGCTGCGGGCCATCTCTGACTCTCTGGTAATTCTTTGGTGTAGTCCACCCATAAATCAAGAAATAATACGGCATCTAGGCCATGCTTATGATACATAAAGTATCCTGGAGTATCCCTAGGTGGAATGGGAACAGCTTCTTCGAGTACACCTTTTCTAGTTTTGATCTGTCTTAGTTTCCAAAAGAGCGGCATTTTTTTAGATCTTGTTTCTAGAACACACTTTATACGAGAAAACACAATAATGAACAGTCATTCATACCACAATATATAGAACGTATTTAAAACATTTAACGCTTAACAGGTTTACGAACAATGATAACTAATAAGAAACTAGTTACTGACATTATACTGACACTGGATAATATTTATTTATATGCACAACATACTATATTACTATATATACTGCTAAGCAGTACAGATACACTGCTAAAACAGTGCAGACCGGATTTGTGTACCCAAACCCGTCTTGACCGGCACAGACTGTGTGCACGTTAAATGCCTCCCCGGTAATGGTACTCACCGGGTAGCTCGGAACGGAAGGCCTCGGAACGGAACTTGAAACTGGACCGGACTGGATTCGACTCGACTGGACTCGGAACTTCGGAACCTGGCGGGTCTCTGTATACCTCGGATCTTGCTCTCTCAGCTAGGCTCTGGTCGGGATACTTCGCACTTCTCACCGCCTCGTCTGGGTGTTGATCGCAGCCTCAGTCGTCCCCGCTTGGCCGGAAGGAGACACAGGAAGTCCTGCAGATACGCGTTTTTGTTGTCCGTTCAGCTGTGGCAGGAGACCGGGCCTGCAACGCACCGCCGGCGCGTGAGATGAGAAAGTGTCCCTGTTCGGGCGCCAATTTGTGTGGTAAATATTTCGTTACCGGTACTATTTTTTATGCGGTAAAATCTATCAAGAATAACTCAGTAAATATAAGAGGCAGAATCCGTGGTATTAGAGGTTTTAAAAGGCTTTATTCCTATACAAAGGAAGACAATTCGAATTGTGGGCCTTCTATTCCATCACCACGAAAGTTCAGGAAGGAAGGAACATATATTATTGACAGTTAAGCGGTTTTATAGAAAATGCATTACAGTAAAACAGATGCAAGAGGCGTGACAGCTGATAACTCAGATAAACTGTACATACGTAACTAAACATGGGTGTAACTAAAATACGTCATTTAAACATGATGTTACAAGTGGGTGGATCCATAAAAGAATCCTGCAATGTCAGCAGAAATATGTGGCAGAGATGCGCGCGCAGCTGCATGACGTGTGATTGACGTGCAACTAGAGGGTGAAGGAGACTTGACATTTAGCTCTACATGTGGAGACAGAAGTCTGGGGTTATGTCAACCTAATTCCAAATCATATCTAATATCCTATGTTTAAAGAACTGTGTTATCCAAAAGGAAAGGTCTCTTAGGATAGAATCTTATTCTATACTGACTATACTGACTATTAGTGCGTGTACAAGCGTCTAAGTGTCTACACTAGATGCGAGGGGGTAGGAATATTCCATGGTAACGGAGCTATGAATTACTTGCATGAGGACAGCGAGGCCTGGCCCTTTGCACGGGAGCTGGAAGAATGTTTACCTAAACTACTAGACAGGAGGAGATAATCTTGAAGGTGAAATACAGTTTTTGGCAGGCGACAGGCTGGATCAGGCACCGTTAGCCGCGCAGGGAGTAAGACAAAGTTCATGGTCACAGATGCAGGCTCAGACTGGAGCTTTCAGAGGCAGAAGGCAGGAAAAGGCTTGATGACAGAATTCGGGCCTACTCGCCTGAATCTGTGAAATGTGGAAAGTGAACCACATAAAGTCGGTGGCCTTTCATACTTAGGAATGGAATATCTGACCCATTCATGGCGGATCTGAAAGAGGACATGTTGACGATGGACGCACATATATTTGCGTCTTCAGAACTGGAGCAGGAGGGAACATACATGTACTTATAGCATGCACATGGAGCCGTTGGGGTCTACGATAGGGGACATAACTGATCACAAAATTCATATTTCCTCACCCCCCTCCCTTCTCACCCAGTCCTTTGATGCTCTGCTCAATTACTTTCACTTTCGCGCTTTGACCTTTGCATTCCCCCCTCCCTTCTCACCCAGCCCTTGAAACAAGCAGCAGGCACTTAAATGACCTATGGGGCCCCAATAATGCTAAACACTACGAAAATCAGATAGAAATCTGTACAAACCGAAAATCAGATAGAAATCTGTACAAACCAACACGAGTCACATGCCATGTGTGTAACATAATTCCACTCCTCCCTACATGACTCCACTCCACACAATGGCATTCCACATCACACAATTGCACTCCAAGTTACACATCTGCCCTTCATGCCACACAATTGCTCTCCCTGCTGCACAATTCCATGTCTCACAATTCGACTCCACATCACAGAATCCCACGCAACCAAGTTCCACGCTACGTAGTTCAACTCCACACCACATAATTTCATGCCATATATTACCCCTCCAAGTCACATAATTCCACTCCACCTCTTTTCAATCCACTCCATACCACATCATTTCACCCCATGCAACATAATTTCCATGCAACACAATTCCACATCTCAGAATACCGCTCAGGCCACAAATTTCCACTCACACAATTCCATGCCACATAATTCTACTCCATAACACATAATTCCACTTCAGTGCACACCATATAAATCCACATCATGACACATACTATGCCACATAATTTCACTCCCTACAACATAATTCCACTCTGTGTCACTTAATGCATCTTCCCTTTCGTGCCACATGATTCAGATCAACATATTTCCCCTCAACTCAATTCCTTGCCATGCGACACAATTGCACGTCACGTACAGCCATGCCACATTATTCTACTATATGCCACACACTTTCAGTCCAAACCACATAATTCCACACCACGTCACATAATTCCACTCCACATCAGTTAATTCCACTCCACACAATTGCACACCATGTCACTCTGTGGCACTCATCACAATTCCATGTCTCAAAATTACACTCCATGGCACACAATTGCACGCCATACAATTTCAGACCACACAATTCCATGCCAAAGAAAACAGCACCACTTAAAGCCAATCCATGGCATGTAATGCCATGCCACACAATTCAAATCAACATAATTCGGCTCCATGCAACATAATTCCACGGCACGTAATTCCACTCAACACCACACAATTCATTACCATGTCACAGAATTCCACTCCATGCTATGATTACAACTCCACTCAGTGAAACTCGATGTCACCCAATTGCACTCCACATCACACAATTGCATTTCACGCCACACAATTCCACGTTGCACAATTCCACTCCATGCAACACAATTCTGCACCACACAATTCAACTCCATGCCACCTAAGTGCACTACACCCTCATATTTCCTATCCAAGCCACATAATTCCACTCCATGTCGCATAATTCCAATCCTCTCAATGCCGCACAATACCATGCCAAAAAATTCCATGCAACACAATTCTTCTCCACATTATTTCACACCACCTAATTCTACTCTGCACCACATAATTATGCAACAGAATTCTACTATATGCAACACACTTTCACTCAACACCACATAATTCCACACCACGTAACATAATTCCACTCCACAACACTTCATCCCACTCAACACAATTGCACTCTGTGTCACACAGTGGCACTCCTCACAATTCCATGTCTCAAAAATTCACTCCATGGCACACAATTGCACGCCATACAATTGCACACCACACAATTCCATGCAAAAAAAATTTGCGCCACTTAAAGCCAATCCATGGCATGTAATGCCATGCCACACAATTCAAATCGACATGATTTCGGTTCCATGCCACATAATTCCACGGCACGTAATTCCACTCAACACCACACAATTCATTACCATGTCACATAATTCCACTCCAGGCTATATGGTTTCCACTCCACTCAGTGACACTCCATGTCACCCTATTGCACTCCACATCACACAATTGCATTTCACGACACACAATTCCACGGTGCACAATTCCACTCCAGGAAACACAATTTCACTCCATGCAACACAATTCGGCACCACACTATTCAACTCCATGCCACCGAAGGGCACTCCACCCTCATATTTCCAATCCAAGCCACATAATTCCACTCCATGTCGCATAATTCCAATCCTCTCAATGCCGCACAATACCATGCAACACAACTCTTCTCCACATACTTTCACGCCACCTAATTCTACTCTACACCACATAATTCCACTAGTCAACACCCCACAATTCCATGCCACACAATTCAACTCCAGCCCACACAATTTCACTCCATGCAACATCACGACTCCACATCATGCAACATAATTCCACTCCATGAGACATAATTCCACTCCATACCACGTAATTTCACATTGGACCACACTGTACCACCTAAATTTAAGATCCCCAAACCAAACTAATTTCAGACCACACAATTCCACACCAGACAACTCCATGCCACACCATTCCATGTCACATCTCATAATTCTACTCCACAGAGCATAATTCCACTCCTTGCCACCTAATTCTATGCCACACCACTTGATTTCACACCATGTCACATAAATCCACTTCACGGCACTTAATTACTCTCCGCACAATTGCACACCACGTCACATACTTGTAGTTCACGCCACACAGTAACATGTCTATCTCAGTGAATGCAAACAAATTCCACTACACATAATTCCATGCAAAATAAAGTGCTCTCCACTTCTCATAAATCCACACCACATAATTCCATTCCATGGCACAGAATTGCATGCCACATAATTGCATACCACACCCCATAATTCCACATCACATCACATAATTCAACTCCACCCCCATACTTCCTCTCCGCAGAATTGCACTCCATGTCACACAATTGCATACCACGCCACACAATTCCATGTCTCACAATTTCCCTCAACACCCCACAATTGGAGGACACACCAAACAAATCCACACCAATTAATTCCATGCCACAACACATAATTAGACTCCATGGAACGTAATTCCATGCCGCATAATTCCACTCCACTATTAATGAATCCACTCAATTACATAATTCCACTTAGCGGGACATAATTAAAGTCCACCACATAATATCATTCAAGCCCACATATTTACACTCCATTCCATGACACATACTTCCATTCCTCTCAACACAATTCCATGACACACAATTCCATTCCACACAATTACACTCCACACCATATAATCCTACTCCACGCCATGCCAACTAAATCCACACCACATCCCTTAATTCCACACCATGCCACATAATTTAAATCCAGGGAACATAATTCATTTCCATACAATTGCAGTCTATGCCACACCACGCCAAACAATTCCACATCTCACAATTCAGCTCCATGCCACACAGTTCCAAGACACTCAACATACTTTAATGCCACATAATTTCACCCCACACGGCAAAATTTCACTCTGCATATTTCCACTCTACTTGACAACACGTATTTCTACTCTCCAGCTTTCTCTCTATCCCTCTCTTAAACCCTCTTTCTCTGCTCACAGTATACCTGTCTCTCTACCCATCGCTCTCTATACTCACACTCTATTCCTCTCTGTACCCCTAGCTCTAAACCTCTCTCTCCAGCTTTCTCTCTATCCCTCTCTTAAACCCTCTTTCTCTACACCTCTTAACCCTGTCATCATGCCAGCTGCAGTTATAGAAAACATCCTGTAAAACATAACACCTCCTCTAGGTCAGCCAAAAGGGTGTCTACATCTCTATGTATCAGCAGGAGTTAATCAATGGAAATACGTTAAAATATTTTATCTAGGGGACGTGTCTCAAAGATTGTTTATTATTTGCCAGGAGGGGTATGTCATGGGGAGAGTGGACACGCAAGAATATACCCATGTTCTGCCGGGTAACTGGAAAGAGGCTCTTGCCAGGGGTGAGACGGAGAACACAGAGCCTGTTCCTCGGATTGACTCCCCCTCCCTTCTCTCCTGCCAGCTGCAGTTATATAAAACATCCTGTCAAACAGCACCCCTCCTCTAGGTCAGCCAAAAGGGTATCCACATCTATCTGTATTAGCTGGAGTTAATCAATGGAAATACGCTGAAATATTTTAGCTAGGGAACGTGTCTCAAATATTATTTATTATTTGCCAGGAGGGGTATGTCATGGGGTGAGTGGACACGCATGAATGTACCCATGTTCTGCAGGGTAACTGGAAAGAGGCTCTTGACAGGGGTGAAAGACGTGAGTGCTGCAGGGCACACTGGCCACAGCTGACGGACCCCTGTGCTGATAAGAGATCGCATTGAAGCAAGGCCGACATGCAGGCCCTGCTAAGAAACTTTAGCCGTGACCAGTGACATATACACAGCCATAAATAAGTGCCAAGGCAATCGGCAAGCTGACCTTTGCTAATTTTCGCCGCTGCCTCCCTTCCTCCACAACCACCCCCCACCCCCCAAACCCCATTGCTTCTTTACGAAGCCTCTGTCTGGATTGATCTCTCATGGAGTCTGCCATTTACAATAAAAAATTATTTAGTTACAAGAACATTTGGGTAAACTGTCCAAGGAACATAGAGGCGTGTCAAAAGACGCAGAGACAGCAGAGAGAGCCATCCTGCATGCTTAATGCTTTGGCAGGCATCAGTTTCCAACTTGATGCGAACTTCACTCAACTGCACACACACACACGCACTCACACATTCACACACACGCATTCATTTCTACTTTTATTTGTTCTGCAAAGAAAGTTTAGCCGTGAGTAGGTAGATATACACAGACATACATCAGTGCCAAGGCGATCGGCCAGCTGCCCCGTGATACTTTTCTCAGCTGCTTCCCTCCTCCACAACCATCCCCCCCCCACCACACCCAAAACCCCATTGCTCTCTGCCTCAATGTAAACATGCACGCGCTCTATATATTTACAAAGAACAAGCATGGGAGGTTTTAGTCTGGACGAAACTCTGGGTAACCTGGAGACAAGGCAAACTTTTCAGAATAATTATTCCTCCTCCACAAGCGCATGAAGCCGGATTCTACAGCTCCTTCCTCTCTGCTGGGAACAGACAACAGGCGCCACTGTGCCACACGGCAGACAGAATTACTTTCACTTTCGCGCTTTGACCTTTGCATTCCCCCCTCCCTTCTCACCCAGCCCTTTGATGCTCTGCTCGCATCTCCCTCCTCCCTGGGCCTTAAGGGAGACAGAGACATCCTCCTTAATTGCTGTTTCCCCTCTGAGCCCGAGAACACATCGGGTCCTGTTGATCAACTCTGAACTCCGATACATTGCTCTCAAGTGACCGTATGTCAGAGGAAACATGCAGCAGGCACTTAAATGACCTATGGGGCCCCAATAATGCGAAAACGCTACGAAAATCAGATAGAAATCTGTACAAACCAACACAGTCACATGCCATGTGTGTCACATAATTCCACTCCTCCCTACATGACTCCACTCCACACAATGGCATTCCACATCACACAATTGCACTCCAAGTTACACATCTGCCCTTCATGCCACACAATTGCTCTCCATGCTGCACAATTCCATGTCTCACAATTCGACTCCACATCACAGAATCCCACGCAACCAAGTTCCACGCAACGTAATTCAACTCCACACCACATAATTTCATGCCATATATTACCCCTTCAAGTCACATAATTCCACTCCACCTCTTTTCAATCCACTCCATACCACATCATTTCACCCCATGCCACAAAATTTCCATGCAACACAATTCAACATCTCATCATTCCACTCAAGCCACAAATTGCCACTCACACAATTCCATGCCACATAATTCTAGTCCATACCACATAATTCCACTTCAGTGCACAACATATAAATCCACATCATGCCACATACTATGCCACATTATTTCACTCCCTACAACAAAATTCCACTCTGTGGCACATAATGCCTCTTCCCTTTCGTGCCGCATAATTCAGATCAACATATTTCCACTCAAATCAATTCATTGCCATGCGGCACAATTGCACATCACGTAAATCCATGCCACATATTTGTACTATATGCCACACACTTTCACTCCACACCACATAATTCCACACCACGTCACATAATTCCACTCCACATCACTTAATCCCACTCCACACAATTGCACTCCATGTCACACAGTGGAACTCCTCACAATTCAATGTCTCAAAAGTTCACTCCATGGCACAGAATTGCACGCCATACAATTTCACACCACACAATGGCATTCCACATCACACATTTGCACTCCAAGTTACACATCTGCCCTTCATGCAACACAATTGCTCTCCCTGCTGCACAATTCCATGTCTCACAATTCGACTCCACATCACAGAATCCCACGCAACCAAGTTCCACGCAACGTAGTTCAACTCCACAACACATAATTTCATGCCATATATTACCCCTCCAAGTCACATAATTCCACTCCACCTCTTTTCAATCCACTCCATACCACATCATTTCACCCCATGCAACATAATTTCCATGCAACACAATTACACATCTCAGAATTCCACTCAGGCCACAAATTTCCACTCACACAATTCCATGCCACATTTTTCTACTCCATACCACATAATTCCACTTCAGTGCACAACATATAAATCCACATCATGCCACATACTATGCCACATAATTTCAGCCCCTACAACATAATGGCTATCTGTGTCACATTATGCCTCTTCCCTTTCGTGCCACATAATTCTGATCAACATATTTCCCCTCAACTCAATTCCTTGCCATGCGAAACAATTGCACATCACGTACATCCATGCCACATTATTCTACTATATGCCACACACTTACAGTCCAAACCACATAATGCCACACCACCACACATAATTCCACTCCACATCAGTTAATCCCACTTCACACAATTGCACTCCATGTCACACTGTGGCACTCATCACAATTCCATGTCTCAAAATTACACTCCATGGCACACAATTGCACGCCATACAATTTCACACCACACAATTCCATGCCAAAAAAAACAGCACCACTTAAAGCCAATCCATGGCATGTAATGCCATGCCACACAATTCAAATCAACATAATTCGGCTCCATGCCACATAATTCCACGGCACGTAATTCCACTCAACACCACACAATTCATTACCATGTCACATAATTCCACTCCATGCTATAATTAGCACTCCACTCAGTGACACTCCATGTCACCCAATTGCACTCCACATCACACAATTGCATTTCACGCCACACAATTCCACGTTGCACAATTCCACTCCATGCAACACAATTCTGCACCACACAATTCAACTCCATGCCACCTAAGTGCACTCCACCCTCATATTTCCAATCCAAGCAACATAATTCCACTCCATGTCGCATAATTCCAATCCTCTCAATGCCGCACAATACCATGTCAAACAATTCCATGCAACACAATTCTTCTCCACAATTTTTCACGCCACCTAATTCTACTCTACACCACATAATTATGCGACAGAATTCTACTATATGCCACACACTTTCACTCAACACCACATAATTCCACACCACGTCACATAATTCCACTCCACAACACTTAATCCCACTCAACACAATTGCACTCCATGTCACGCAGTGGCACTCCTCACAATACCATGTCTCAAAATTTCACTCCATGGCACACAATTGCACGCCATACAATTTCACACCACACAATTCCATGCAAAAAAAATTTGCACCACTTGAAGCCAATCCACTCTGGATTGACTTCATGCTTCCTGACAGCCAGGCCTTTTAAAACCTTTTATGGGGCTCATGTCGTCAATGTAATCCAGAAACCCTTCACAAGTTTATGAGGACACCCAGGGGCTTATTTACAAGCCCCTTGCACCACCCGTAAGTCACCTTTCCCCATTAAAAGTGATGCACCGGTGGTGTGAGGGGCTTGCAAATAAGCCCCCTAGTACCATCTAAGTTTCCCCAGTCTTACCGAACAAATATGCCAAAAGCAGGTTTTTTTTTCGACAAAGCAAAGTAATCTACCTCAGCTCCTTTCTGGAAACTTTTGGGGTGATCTTGATCTGTCAAGTAGGGCCTGTGAGAAAGTGGCTCTGTATATACTGTTCCCTAATAGGTACAGGGTGTACAGAGTCCACAGTCCCCCAGAGGCTGATAGAGGTCAAAGTTAGGTATGACCTTACTCTCAAAAGTGGTAGCTTGGTCGAGCAGTAAGGCAGTACCAGAGGACAGTGTAAAGCATTTATTGTACACACTCAGTCAGCAAATGGTTTCACACACTCAATAACTGAACTCTAGGCCAATGATTTGTATATATAAAATATATGCTTGTTTTATTTTTAGAACCACAAAGGGGGTAAAAATATACTTTCTCAGAATGAGAGGTTGAATATAAATACTTTTGTTTCAAGCAATAAATTTGTGTAAACAGTCACAGTTGGTTGCAATAAACAATCCTATTTCCTAAACATAACAATGCATTGAGCTCAATGGTAAATTCAGGTTATTTGTAATAAATTACTTTTCAGATTACTTTTGGAATTCCAGGTCTGGATCCTAGAACCAGCCTGGGGTCAGTATTCAGAATCAAGTGATGAAAGTCGACTTAATAACTGTAATGATTTTTAAATAATATTTAGCTATTTCAAAAGTTAGCACTTAGAAAATATTTCACAGAAAACATTCAATGGATCTCTATGGCAAGAAATTCAAATTGCAGGTAGAGTACTTAATCGTTACTTTAGTAATCCAGGACTGGGTGCCTAGACCCAGGACTGGGGTCCTTATCAAAAGCAGGTAAGTAATTTCGTTTGCAGAAATGGTACGATTTTAAAAGAATATTTCAAATTTGCAAAAGTAGACACTTAGAAGAAATTTCACAGAAAAGCAGACAATGGTTTCCTATGGGAGAAAAATGAGTTAGAAGTAAGTATAGTTGTGAACACTTTTCAGAGTCAGGGCTGGGCACCAAGATCCAGCACTGGGAGCTCACCTAGAAGCAGGTGAGTAAATTCGTTTTTGTCACTTGGCTGATTTTTGGTGAATTTTTGCAGTTTTGAAAAGTTCACACTTAGAAGATTTTTGAAGAAAAAGCCAGTCAATGTTACCCTATGAGGAAAATGAAGTTAGCGGTTTAAGGGTAAGTACTCGACTGGTAGTGTTGAAATTCCGGGCATGGACTCAGGGGTCCCCCAGTGTCAGGTAGGTACAGTTGGTTCACCCTCAGCGGTTTCAGGACGGCCGGGTGCAGAGAGAGTTGGGCCCAATGTTATCCTATGAGGGATAGGGGGGCCTTGGTTGGTGGCTGCTGTCTGGCAAGCCACGCGGCTGTGGGAGCTGGGCTCCTGGTCACTTACTCAGGGCAAGTGGGGAAGTAGGTTAGAGTAGAGAGGGCACTGCCAGGGCCACTCGGGCGGCTGGGTGCAGGGTGCTTTTGAGCCTTAGGGCGCTCAATGGAAATCAATGGGAATGTTCCGGTTTGGAAAGAGGCTGCAGGCTCGGGGACGAGGATGTTTCAGGTGCCACCACCACTTCGAGAGGTAAGTTGGGTAGTTGTAGGTTAGGTGGGTACCCCGGGATTGGACACAGGGGGTCGCAGGGCGCCGGGTGCAGGGGTGCCTTTTGACGTCGGGAATCTTACCCTCTGGTTGATCGCGGCTGGGGTGGCACTTGGTTCTGAGGCTGCAGGCTTCTTCCGGGATGTCGAGGGGGGTCCTTGGGTGCCGGACTCTGGGTCACAGTCGCCGTGGGGTCGTCCTCTGGGTCTTTGTCCACTCCGGCACTGGCCAGGCTTGGCTGGTGCAGAGTGTGTTGGGTCCGCGGTCCCGGGCTGGTGCCAGGGATAGCAAGTAGGTTTCTTGAGTAGAGCCTCTACTCGTGGGAGTCCCAGGGGCTTAGAGCTAAAAGGTAGCCAGGTCCTCCGGGGTTGGTGAGGTTGCTGGCCACGTGGGATGCCGCGCTGGTGCAGGTTCGAGAGTCGACAGGCCGGTAGGGCTGGGGCCAAAGCAGTTGGTGTCTTCTTCTCTTTTTAGCAGCTGCAGGGCAGGTCTTTGTTCTTCTTGCTCTTCTTGTCGTTTTTCTATCTGGAATCTGAGGAAGGAAGGTTCAGGGGGCCCCTAAATACTAGATTTAGGGGCGTTACAGGTAGGTGAAGGCCAGGGACCAATGGGTCCTTGTCCTGGGGTGGGTACACCCCCTATCCTGCCTCTCTCCTGTGGGAGGGGGGCAGTAGCCTAATCCTGATAGGGTAGGGCCTCCCATCTTCAAGATGGCGAGAGCCCGGAGATGTGCTTCACCTCGCCTCCCCCACCTGAGGGGTGGGGTGGGCAGGCTGGCACATCCCCAGTCCTTGTATGGGGTTTCCGGCCAAGCTTCCCGCCAGAGTGGGGGGTTGCAGTGGCCTGGGGAAACTCCAACTGGCGGCATGCCTTTGAAGCTTCCCTTTGCTCATCCTGGGGGAGGAGATTTCTCACCTCACCCAGGATGTGCATTGTTGCAGGCCCGGGAGAGCAGGGGCTCTCCCACCCAGGGGTCCAGCAACGTGTCTGCTGTGTGGCAGCCTGGGCAGCCTCAGAGCAGACGTGGATTGCAAGTTAGCTGTAAGGGGGCATCTTCTAAGATGCCCTCTGGGGTGCTTAGTACATTAAATCCTACACTGGCATCAGTGTGGGTTCAATGTGCTGAGAAGTTTGATACCAAACTTCCCAGGCTTCAGTGTTGCCAATATGGTGCTGTGGAGCTCGTGTTTGACAAGCTCTCAGCACCATGTATTCTTAAATGACAGCACTGCACTTACAGTGCCCAGGAATGGACCCGGGTACTGTAGGGGCACAGGGCTCCTGCTCCTGTGCCCACACCATAGGCGTAATGCACCCAGCTAGAGGGGTGGCTGACATATGCCTTGGCAGTGTAGGTGATGGGCATGGTACACAGTGATGTGTGCCATGTCGACTCTTTGTTTTGTCCTGCACCCAGTCACCCAGCCTGCAAGGGCAGTGTGTGTGTGTAAGGGTACAGGGCCTCTGAGGGTGGCACAATGAGTGCTGCAGCCCTTAGAGGCCTTCCCTGGTCACAAGGCCCTGGGTACCTAGGGTACCATTTACTAGGGGCTGACATGTGGCTAGGGTTTGCCAATTTGGAGTTTGTGTGGTTTAAGGAAGGAACATAGGCCCTGGGCACCTGATTGGCAGGAACCCAGGGTACACTCAATCGAAGTACATTCAGCAATTTAGCAAAAAGTGGGGGCATACCATGCAAGAAAGATGGCACTTTCTCACAGGGCCCAAGAAAAAGGGATGGGGTTCCACTGTCCTTACCCCCTCATACAATTTCCAGAGGGGAAAATTGGACCGCAACACAGCACAAGCATTTTAAATGCAATAGGTCTTGCCTTCCATTAAGTTAAAGCCATTTGCTTTGCTATATAATACCATTAGCAAAGCAAATGACTTTAACTTAATCAAAGGCAAAACCTATTGCATTTTCAATGCTTGTTTGTTTTTAGATTCATTTAGCGCGAACTCGGCCCTAAGGTATTGTAGCGCTTCTTATAATCACGAGTTACATTATTGCGTTATTACATAATGCGTACAATCATGGTTCACCGGAAAGTTCGGCAGAACAGATATTCTAGCTGCTACTAAATTGATACATTTTCCATAGCGCCAAAAAGCTGGGAAACAGTGAGTTCAATAAATATCCAATAATCAGAACCACTGGAATTATGTGATTCTGCGGCGGCAGTGTTGTATGCACAATAATACATTTGCCGCATAAACCACACAATCCATCATCTACTGCATAATCTCCAGATTTTAATACAAAAAAATGTGTTTTCTGAAAACGCAGCGACCCATGTTGCCACGCAGTGGAAGGCCCTATGCAAAGGTTGACTGGTCATGTTCCTATTACTCTTTTTTGGTGTTAAACTGGTACTACTGAGGTGAAACCTTTGACCAGATTGTGTTAACATGAAAAAAATATGAAGCAATACTATCACAAAATGTTCCTCAATAGGTCACATAACTTGCCTTATCTTGCTGCATAATGAGGTCGACCCTGCCACATAATTTGGTCCTCCCCTGCGCACAATTCCATTGGCCCGGCCAATAACCTAACCTGGTACATTAACCTGGCCAGAACTGAAATAACCAAACAACCAAAGTATGCCCCAATGTGACCTAAAATAATCTATACTATTTTAACATTGTCCAATGCACACTGAACTTACTTAAAAATGGCATAAAATAAGAAAAACAAGCACTGGCAAAGCCAATAGGTCTCACTTTTGAACGGAGTTACAGACTTGTTGCAGATGCTAAATAGCATGAGAGAAAACAAATCTGATCAAAGCATGATGATGTACACATACAACACCAAAAATGCACATGCATATGTCATGACGTGGAGGCCATTCTGGCTTAGACTCCAGCATGATGACATATGTTTGTTCCTGCATCACTACACGAGTACGGTGTGCGTCATGAAGCGGCAGATAAACATAAAGTCAACAAATCACAAGTAATATGCTGACCCAAAGCCATCTTTACATATTGGTTTTGTGCACAACAGAACCTTCAACAACAAGAATTTGCAATGCAATCGGTCTCGCATTTGCGAGAGTTTGAGCTATTAGCATTGTAAATGACAGTGCCATTTATTTATGTTTTACAAAAACCAAACTTAAATAAAAAGCATTGTCATTTACAATGCCAATAGCTCAAACTCGTATAAATGCGAGACCTATTGCATTGCAAATGCTTGTTAAACACGTGCTGCAGGAGTTGGGTGCTGTGATTGTTATACCACCTTGTTTCATGTGAAGAAAATTGGCTACATCCTAACCCAAGGAGGTGAGACTGTCGACTTTGTGGGGGAAGAGAGGACCGCTCAGTTTGTAAGGGTGTTTGGCCCCATCACCATTGCACGAATAAGAACACTGTATGTATTTCTCATGTTAACGTTTTTATTTTTGACCACAGATCACACTGAGCCCACTCTGGCAGAGCAGTTCTATTTACAAATCTTATATTAATAAAAACCAACTTTCATGGTGCGGCATTTACCAACCTTGTAAGGGATATTCTGCCTTGCTGGGATTTGAACTCATAACCTGCAGATCACTGGACAGCAGAGGGCAAGCGTTCAACCCCCGAACCATCCCACCGCGCTTTCAAAGGGGATATTAGTTTTTCTATAATCTGTGAGTTCGGATAACTTTTGGAAGGAGTGGTGTCTCCATTGGTAGGCCTTGCTTTCCGAGATGCATTTTATGTAAATGTATCTGTGATAAGTGGACTATGTGGGTAAGTCTGGTTAGAAAGTTCCTCCGAAATGTGCTTGTCATTTAAGGTCACGCTGGTTAGGGGTGCGTCTGTGACCTATAAGTGTATTTAGATAACTATTTATGTGGCGTAGATGCCCTGGATCCTGTGTACAGGAGATGATCTGTAGCCTGAGTATAGGAGATGCCCTATGGCCTTAGAACAGGAGATGCCCAGCAGTCTTTGTACAGGAGATGTTCTGTAGCCTGAGTACAGGAGATGCATTACGGCCTGAGTACAGGATATGCCCTCGCAGTTTGAGTACAGGAGATGCCCTGCAGTCTGTGTACTTGAGATGCTCTGTAGCCTCAGTACAGGAGATGCTCTGTAGCCTGAGTACAGGAGATGCTCTGTAGCCTCACTACAGGAGATGCTCTGAAGCCTCAGTACAGGAGATGCCCTGTAGCCTGAGTACAGATGATGCCCTAGAGCCTGAGTACAAGAGATGCTCTACGGCCTGAGTACAAGAGATGCTCTACGGCCTGAGTACAGGAGATGCCCTGCAGTCTGAGTACAGGAGATGCCCTGCTGTCTGTGTACATGAGATGTTCTGTAGCCTGAGTACTGGAGATGCCCTACCTCCTGAGTACAGGAGATGCCCTGCAGTCTGTGTACAGGAGATGTTCTGTAGCCTGATTACAGGAGATGCCCTGTAGCCTCAGTACAGGAGATGCTCTGTAGCCTCAGTACAGAAGATGCTCTGTAGCCTCAGTACAGGAGATGCCCTGTAGCCTGAGCACAGGAGATGGCCTGTACCCTCAATAAAGGAGATGCCCTGCAGTCTGAGTACAGGAGATGCCCTGCAGTCTGTGTACAGGAGATGCCCTGTATCCTGAGTACAGATGATGCCCTGTAGCCTGAGTCCAGGAGATGCCCTGCAGCCTGAGTACAGGAGATGCCCTGTATCCTGTGTACATGAGATGTTCTGTAGCCTAAGTACAGGAGATGCCCTACGGCCTGAGTACAGGAGATGCCCTATGGCCTGAGTACAGGAGATGCCCTACGGTCTGAGTATAGGAGATGTTCTGTAGCCTGAGAACAGGAGATGCCCTGCAGTCTGTGTACAGGAGATGCCCTGCAGTCTGAGTACAGGAGATGCCCTCCAATCTGTGTACAGGAGATGCTTGCAGTCTGTATACAGGAGTTGCTTGCAGTCTGAGTACAGGAGATGCCCTGCAGTCTGTGTACAGGAGATGTTCTGTAGCCTGAGAACAGGAGATGCCCTGCAGTCTGTGTACAGGAGATGCCCTGCAGTCTGAGTACAGAAGATGCCCTCCAATCTGTGTACAGGAGATGCTTGCAGTCTGTGTACAGGAGTTGCTTGCAGTCTGTGTACAGGAGATGTTCTGTAGCCTGAGTACAGGAGATGCCCTATAGTCTGAGTACAGGAGATGCCCTATTGTCTGAGTGCAGGAGATGCCCTGCAGTCTGTGTACAGGAGATGCTTGCAGTCTGAGTACAGGAGATGGCCTGCAGTCTGTGTACAGGAGATGTTCTGTAGCCTGAGTACAGGAGATGCCCTATAGTCTGAGTACAGGAGATGCCCTATAGTCTGAGTACAGGAGATGCCCTTCAGTCTGTGTACAGGAGATGTTCTGTAGCCTGAGAACAGGAGATGCCCTGCAGTCTGTGTACAGGAGATGCCCTGCAGTCTGTGTACAGGAGATGCCCTGCAGTCTGAGTACAGGAGATGCCCTGCAATCTGTGT
Source organism: Triturus cristatus (assembly GCF_964204655.1). Lineage (NCBI taxonomy): Eukaryota > Metazoa > Chordata > Amphibia > Caudata > Salamandridae > Triturus > Triturus cristatus. The sequence continues at coordinate 1,616,156,128 of NC_140591.1, forward strand.
ACAGGAGATGCTTGCAGTCTGTGTACAGGAGTTGCTTGCAGTCTGTGTACAGGAGATGTTCTGTAGCCTGAGTACACAAGATGCCCTATAGTCTGAGTACAGGAGATGCCCTATAGTCTGAGTACAGGAGATGCCCTATAGTCTGAGTACAGGAGATGCCCTGCAGTCTGTGTACAGGAGATGTTCTGTAGCTTGCGTACAGGAGATGCCCTATGGCCTGAGTACAGGAGATGCCCTGCAGTCTGTGTACAAGAGATGCTCTGCAGCCTGAGTACAGGAGATGTTCTGCAGCCTGAGTACAGGAGATGCTCTGTAGCCTCAGTACAGGAGATGCTCTGTAGCCTGAGTACAGAAGATGCTCTGTAGCCTCAGTACAGGAGATGCTCTGTAGTCTGAGTACAGGGGATGCCCTGTACCCTCAATACAGGAGATGCCCTGCAGTCTGAGTACATGAGAGGCCCTGCAGTCTGTGTACAGGAGATGCCCTGCATCCTGAGTACAGCTGATGCCCTGTAGCCTGAGTCCAGGAGATGCCCTGCAGCCTGAGTACATGAGATGCCCTGTATCCTGTGTACATGAGATGTTCTGTAGCCTAAGTACAGGAGATGCCCTACGGCCTGAGTACAGGAGATGCCCTACGGCCTGAGTACAGGAGATGCCCTACGGCCTGAGTACAGGAGATGCCCTACGGCCTGCGTACAGGAGTTGCCCTGCAGTCTGAGTACAGGAGTTGCCCCGCAGACTGTGTACAGGAGATGTTCTGTAGCCTGAGAACAGGAGATGCCCTGCAGTCTGTGTACAGGAGATGCCCTGCAGTCTGAGTACAGGAGATGCCCTCCAAGCTGTGTACAGGAGATGCTTGCAGTCTGTGTACAGGAGTTGCTTGCAGTCTGTGTACAGGAGATGTTCTGTAGCCTGAGTACAGGAGATGCCCTATAGTCTGAGTGCAGGAGATGCCCTATTGTCTGAGTGCAGGAGATGCCCTGCAGTCTGTGTACAGGAGATGCTTGCAGTCTGAGTACAGGAGATGCCCTGCAGTATGTGTACAGGAGATGTTCTGTAGCCTGAGTACAGGAGATGCCCTAGAGTCTGAGTACAGGAGATGCCCTATAGTCTGAGTACAGGAGATGCCCTTCAGTCTGTGTACAGGAGATGTTCTGTAGCCTGAGAACAGGAGATGCCCTGCAGTCTGTGTACAGGAGATGCCCTGCAGTCTGAGTACAGGAGATGCCCTGCAATCTGTGTACAGGAGATGCTTGCAGTCTGTGTACAGGAGATGCTTGTAGTCTGTGTACAGGAGATGTTCTGTAGCCTGAATACACGAGATGCCCTATAGTCTGAGTACAGAAGATGCCCTATAGTCTGAGTACAGGAGATGCCCTATTGTCTGAGTACAGGAGATGCTTGCAGTCTGAGTACAGGATATGCCCTGCAGTCTGTGTACAGGAGATGTTCTGTAGCCTGAGTACAGGAGATGCCCTATAGTCTGAGTACAGGAGATGCCCTATAGTCTGAGTACAGGAGATGCCCTGCAGTCTGTGTACAGGAGATGTTCTGTAGCTTGCGTACAGGAGATGCCCTATGGCCTGAGTACAGGAGATGCCCTGCAGTCTGTGTGCAAGAGATGCTCTGCAGCCTGAGTACAGGAGATGTTCTGCAGCCTGAGTACAGGAGATGCGCTGTAGTCTGAGTACAGGAGATGCCCTTCAGTCTGTGTGCAGGAGATGTTCTGTAGCCTGAGAACAGGAGATGCCCTGCAGTCTGTGTACAGGAGATGCCCTGCAGTCTGAGTACAGGAGATGCCCTGCAATCTGTGTACAGGAGATGCTTGCAGTCTGTGTACAGGAGTTGCTTGCAGTCTGTGTACAGGAGATGTTCTGTAGCCTGAGTACACATGATGCCCTATAGTCTGAGTACAGGAGATGCCCTATAGTCTGAGTACAGGAGATGCCCTATAGTCTGAGTACAGGAGATGCCCTGCAGTCTGTGTACAGGAGATGTTCTGTAGCTTGCGTACAGGAGATGCCCTATGGCCTGAGTACAGGAGATGCCCTATGGCCTGAGTACAGGAGATGCCCTGCAGTCTGTGTACAAGAGATGCTCTGCAGCCTGAGTACAGGAGATGTTCTGCAGCCTGAGTACAGGAGATGCTCTGTAGCCTCAGTACAGGAGATGCTCTGTAGCCTGAGTACAGAAGATGCTCTGTAGCCTCAGTACAGGAGATGCTCTGTAGTCTGAGTACAGGGGATGCCCTGTACCCTCAATACAGGGGATGCCCTGCAGTCTGAGTACATGAGAGGCCCTGCAGTCTGTGTACAGGAGATGCCCTGCATCCTGAGTACAGCTGATGCCCTGTAGCCTGAGTCCAGGAGATGCCCTGCAGCCTGAGTACATGAGATGCCCTGTATCCTGTGTACATGAGATGTTCTGTAGCCTAAGTACAGGAGATGCCCTACGGCCTGAGTACAGGAGATGCCCTACGGCCTGAGTACAGGAGATGCCCTACGGCCTGCGTACAGGAGTTGCCCTGCAGTCTGAGTACAGGAGTTGCCCTGCAGTCTGTGTACAGGAGATGTTCTGTAGCCTGAGAATAGGAGATGCCCTGCAGTCTGTGTACAGGAGATGCCCTGCAGTCTGAGTACAGGAGATGCCCTCCAATCTGTGTACAGGAGATGCTTGCAGTCTGTGTACTGGAGTTGCTTGCAGTCTGTGTACAGGAGATGTTCTGTAGCCTGAGTACAGGAGATGCCCTATAGTCTGAGTGCAGGAGATGCCCTATTGTCTGAGTGCAGGAGATGCCCTGCAGTCTGTGTACAGGAGATGCTTGCAGTCTGAGTACAGGAGATGCCCTGCAGTCTGTGTACAGGAGGTGTTCTGTAGCCTGAGTACAGGAGATGCCCTATAGTCTGAGTACAGGAGATGCCCTATAGTCTGAGTACAGGAGATGCCCTTCAGTCTGTGTACAGGAGATGCCCTGCAGTCTGTGTACAGGAGATGCCCTGCAGTCTGTGTACAGGAGATGCCCTGCAGTCTGAGTACAGGAGATGCCCTGCAATCTGTGTACAGGAGATGCCCTGCAATCTGTGTACACGAGATGCTTGCAGTCTGTGTACAGGAGTTGCTTGCAGTCTGTGTACAGGAGATGTTCTTTAGCCTGAGTACACGAGATGCCCTATAGTCTGAGTACAGAAGATGCCCTATAGTCTGAGTACAGGAGATGCCCTATTGTCTGAGTACAGGAGATGCCCTTCAGTCTGTGTACAGGAGATGCTTGCAGTCTGAGTACAGGATATGCCCTGCACTCTGTTTACAGGAGATGTTCTGTAGCCTGAGTACAGGAGATGCCCTATAGTCTGAGTACAGGAGATGCCCTATAGTCTGAGTACAGGAGATGCCCTATAGTCTGAGTACAGGAGATGCCCTGCAGTCTGTGTACAGGAGATGTTCTGTAGCTTGCGTACAGGAGATGCCCTATGGCCTGAGTACAGGAGATGCCCTGCAGTCTGTGTACAAGAGATGCTCTGCAGCCTGAGTACAGGAGATGTTCTGCAGCCTGAGTACAGGAGATGCTCTGTAGTCTGAGTACAGGAGATGCCCTTCAGTCTGTGTACAGGAGATGTTCTGTAGCCTGAGAACAGGAGATGCCCTGCAGTCTGTGTACAGGAGATGCCCTGCAGTCTGAGTACAGGAGATGCCCTGCAATCTGTGTACAGGAGATGCTTGCAGTCTGTGTACAGGAGTTGCTTGCAGTCTGTGTACAGGAGATGTTCTGTAGCCTGAGTACACGAGATGCCCTATAGTCTGAGTACAGGAGATGCCCTATAGTCTGAGTACAGGAGATGCTCTATAGTCTGAGTACAGGAGATGCCCTGCAGTCTGTGTACAGGAGATGTTCTGTAGCTTGCGTACAGGAGATGCCCTATGGCCTGAGTACAGGAGATGCCCTGCAGTCTGTGTACAAGAGATGCTCTGCAGCCTGAGTACAGGAGATGTTCTGCAGCCTGAGTACAGGAGATGCTCTGTAGCCTGAGTACAGAAGATGCTCTGTAGCCTGAGTACAGAAGATGCCCTATGGCCTGAGTACAGGAGATGCCCTACGGCCTGAGTACAGGAGATGCCCTATGGCCTGAGTACAGGAGATGCCCTGTAGTCTGTGTACAGTAGATGCTCTGCAGCCTGATTACAAGAGATGCTGTGTAGCCCGAGTACAGGAGATGCCCTGTAGCCCGAGTATAGATGATGCCCTGTAGCCCGAGTACAGATGATGCCCTGTAGCCTGAGTACAGGTAATGCCCTGTAGCCTGAGTACAGAAGATGCCCTGTAGCCTGAGTATAGAAGATGCTCTGTAGCCTGAGTACAGGAGATGCTCTGTAGCCTGAGTACAGGAGATGCCCTGGAGCCTGAGCACAGGAGATGCCCTGCAGTCTGAGTACAGGAAATGCCCTGCAGTCTGAGTACAGGAGATGTGCTGTAGCCTAAGTACAGGAGATGCCCTGCAGTCTGAGTATAGGAGATGCCAAGCAGTCTGTGCACAGGAGATGCCCTGCAGTCTGTATACAGGAGATGCCCTGCAGTCTGTGTACAGGAGATGCCCGGCAGCCTGAGTACAGGAGATGCCCTGCAGCCTGAGTACAGGAGATGCTCTGTAGCCTGAGTACAGATGATGCACTGTAGTCTGAGTACAGGAGATGCTCTGTAGCCTGTGTACAGATGATGCACTGTAGTCTGAGTACAGGAGATGCTCTGTAGCCTGTGTACAGGAGATACCCTGTAGTGTGAGTACAGATTATTCCCTGTAGCTTGATTACAGGAGATGCTCTGCAGTCTGAGTACAGGAGATGCCCTTTAGGTGGAGTACGGGAGATGCTCTGTAGCCTGAGTACAGGAGATGCTCTGTAGCCTGAGTGCAGGAGATGCTCTGTAGCCTGATTACAGGAGATGCCCTGCAGCCTGAGTACAGGAGATGCTCTGTAGCCTGAATACAGGAGATGCCCTGCAGCCTCTATACAGATGCCCTATAGCCTGAGTACAGATGATGCCCTTAGCCTGAGTACAGGTGATGCCATGTAGCCTGAGTACAGGAGATGCCCTGTAGCCTGAGTACAGGAGATGCCCTGCAGTCTGAGTAGAGGAGATTGCTCGTACCTTGAGTACAGGAGATGCTCTGTAGCCTGAGTACAGGAGATGCTCCGTAGCTTGAGTACAGGAGATGCCCTGCAGCCTGAGTACAGGAGCTTGAGTACAAGAGATGCCCTGAAGCCTGAGGACAGGCGATGGCCTGTAGCCTGAGTACAGGAGATCTCTGTACCCTGAGTACAGCAGATACCCTTTAGGTGGAGTACAGGAGATGCCCTGTAGCCTGAGTACAGAAGATGCTCTGTAGCTTGAGTACAAGAGATGCTCTGTAGCCTGAGTACAGGAAATGCCCTTTAGGTGGAGTACAGAAGATGCTCTGTAGCCCGAGTACAGCAGATGCCCTGTAGCCCGAGTATAGGAGATGCTCTGTAGCCTGAGTACAGGAGATGCCCTTTACGTGGAGTACAGGAGATGCCCTGTAGCTTGAGTACAGGAGATGCCGTGTAGCCAGAGTGCAGAAGATGTTCTGTAGCTTGAGTACAAGAGATGCTCTGTAACCTGAGTACAGGAGATGCCCTTTAGGTGAAGTACAGAAGATGCTCTGTAGCCCGAGTACAGGAAATGCCCTTTATGTGGAGTACAGAAGATGCTCTGTAGCCCGAGTACAGGCGATGCCCTGTAGCCCGAGTATAGGAGATGCTCTGTAGCCTGAGTACAGGAGATGCCCTTTACGTGGAGTACAGGAGATGCTCTGTAACCTGAGTATAGGAGAGGACCTTTAGGTAGAGTACAGGAGATACCCTTTAGCCCAAGTACAGGACATGCCCTTTAGGTGGAGTACAGGAGATGCCCTGTAGCCTGAGTACAGCAGATGCCCTTTAGGTGGAGTACAGGAGGTGCCCCGGAGGGTACTTTGCTCTATTATCGTGCCTGGGAATGTATCCCATTGAAATATTGTTTGTGTGTGTTGGAGGAGATTTTGACTGAGATAAGGGCACAAATATTAAGGGATTATGGACTTGCTTCTCTATAGCTTCTGGGTTTTTTTGCAGGCCCTATGACTTGGTAGTGGTCCCGAAGAGTCAAGTAAACCCCGAGCACTATGTCTTCTCCCCCTTTGGAGTTTTACATACCCACCAGGAGGAAGGGGCAGATACGATGACTCTGGGGGACTGGCACAGAGAGGCCATTCAGTGGAAACTTCTTCAGGACATTCCCTTCTTCAAGTTCTACCTCGTCAGGAAAGCTTTCACCTGGTAAGTGAGACTTCATCTGGGCTTAAACCCTTCACCTAAGACAGGCCACTTTCTTGACATGCTCCAAGATGGATGTCAAATAACCTCACCATCCCGATTGTGACCAACACAGGTCCTGGTGGGCCGCATCCATGACAGGTTTTTAGTATAATCACTGACTATGTGCATGATTTCCAAACTCACTCGTAAACTCATTGATTCTCGTCTTGCAAATCCTTCCTGATCAATGGCGTTTATGTCAGAATTAATTCCTGCACTCTGTGTCTCTCATCCATTCCTATACTGTGCCATTCTGCTGATGCTCCTCCACTGTCCGTCACAGCATCAATATCTATTTAAAAAAGAGCTTCTATTGTCAAAGAAATAATCAAAGGTAGAGTTGGAAACCAACTTTTGTTGATTTTTGCTATTTATAGCTCGTGATTTTGACTACATAAATCAAGAACTCTACATCATGATACATTTGTAATTGTTGTGATTAACCAGCATTGTGCTTTGTCCACAGCTGGCTCAGGAATGTGAAACATCTGCATTTGTTGAAAAAACAGGAAGCTTTAGGATGCCAACTACTCATTGCAGTGCCACACTTTGGTGCCAGCTTGCAGCATATCTCCAGGTCTGTACCTGTGTGTGGAATCTCTGCCAATGCATCGCAATATTTGTATCTGTGTGATGGATCCCCAGGCTAGTGCATGGACGCAGCATCTTTCTACACCCACTGTGTTTACCATTTGTACCCCACTCTGTGGCTATCATAAATATGACCATGGAACAAAGACGGTCCTTAGAGTCTGACAGGGGGTCCATTTTACAAAAAACAGCAGATGCTTGCAGATCCCTTGCCACATTCAGGCATCAATTACAAATAATGCGGATTTATGTGCGTGGATGCCTTTGTAGTGTTCTCCTGGACACATGATGAGGCAGCCCCGCCCCCACCCACCCATTAAAGGGGTCACCGTCAGGTGACGCTGCCAATAAAAGTGACCAGGATCATGCGTCCAGAGCCAGTTATGCACCATCACAACTAGTGTCTATTATTTTAGCAGCATGTGGGCCTAGGTCCCATGACACAACAACCTTGAGGCCAGAAATAGCATTTCGGGTTGGCATCCCTGCACATAAATCCAGCTATTGCACGTTAATCTACACAGAATGAGGAATAATGCCTGGACCCATTTTTCCCTGGTGAAATTCCAACGTATTTCCCAATTATGTGGGATTAATATTCTCCCTTATCACCTGCTCTAAGGAGGTGGAACATGAGAGCAGGGTGCTGGTTTGGGACTTGGGTAGGGTGTGGGTATGGCAGTATCGGAAAGGGGAGGATGTGACCCGGCAGAGGGAGCATGATATGTTTCTCTCCCACTGACCAGAAGGGGGTTGGGCAACGGTCTGTCATCAAGGCTATGCTGCACTTGCAACTCAATCGCACAGTGAACCAGCCGGTAAAACTGAGTAAAGTTTTCTACCCAAAACACCTGGCAGCAGAAACACCAGGCTGGTTATAATTGGATTGAGCCATATCCCACCCAGGAATAAAACCTGCTTAACTTGTAGTCAGGGCCTTAGAGGTGGGGCAGCCACAGGCTTTCGGATAGCGGGTCCTTAGCTGGCTCCACCATCCTTGTCCTCTGTTCTAACGGCCCATCCATCACAGGGCTGTCGGGTCACAGGTACAGTTAGGGCACGGCCATCTCTCTAGGACCACTATACAAGGTTGTTATCTAGATGGTGTTTAAGGTGCTGTAATGCCTGTACAGTCAAGATTCATTAACCATACTCTTTTAAATAAAATATGCAGCAAGTAAGGATTTATTTTTTCATTTTACTTAATGAACTTTATCATGATGTCTATTGTTTCTTTCCCCTAAAGGTTGCTTCAGGAGCTCCACACCATCCACTGGCTTCCTGTGGGCCAGTCTCACTGTTTCTCTTTCGCAGATCTTCAGGAAGCATTCATTCATGAGAACCAGGAAGCGAAAGGGCAGCTCAGTAAATTTCTCGCACTTTGTACTACGATCTTGGAGCTGGTAAGGAATAGATTGTAAACCTCAAAGTGACATGTGAAAATAAACCTTGGAGTGGTCCAACCTCTGGGGGCTTGTGGGATCTGCCTTATCTGAAAGGGGCAGTCTTTATTTCCCCCTTATATTTACACCACACATCTCACCGACCTACACTTTTGTATTGGCTCTAGTCTCAAACTCAGCCTTTTGTGCTCATTCAGCACTCTCTGCAGTCTGCAGTCTAAACATCACCTATCCTCGGCCTGGAGCCTTTTCTCACAGCACTCAGCCTTTACCTGCTCAATGTCAGGGTCTACGTGTTCCAACTCTTTGGTACTTCATGGTCTGAAACATCTGATCTTCCCACATCTTAGGACTCTATTTCTCTTTTACTTCAGATGTAACCAGTTACATTCATCTACTCTCAGCCTTATCTGCACTTCAGAAATCATTGGCCTCACATGCTGGGATCTCAACCTTCTCAATACGTTCCTTTCTCAAGCCCCAGCATTCTTACAAACAGAGGTCCGCCAGGATGACTTATTTTACACAGAGCTTTTTCAATACTCAGAATTTACCATCCTCGCTTCATCACGTCTTACCCTTCTCACATCCTCAGGATTGTGACTCCTCACTTTGGCATAGCAACACCCGAAGAAAGAATGAGAAAGCTGAAGTGTCGGAAAACAGGTTAATTTGGGAAGGGGTTGTCCTACCAACTTAACACAACACTGTCTTATTGAGTCACGGGGACTGAGACGTTCTACTCACCAGTGGTAGTTGTGCCTCATGCAGCAGGCTATTCTGCAGACAAACACATGATGGGATCAAGCAGTCACCATACACTATTGACGTTAAGGACACCGTACAGTAAAATTCCCAAACTCGTTTTTTAAATTTGGATTTACATTTTCAAGAACACTCACTAGTGCAGCACTTCTAGGGGAGGAAGAGAGAAGTATACATCATATTATTTCCCAAGTTGTTCAGCATAATAAAGTGACAGTGGAGTGGTGTGGCTCACTGGTTAGAGGCGGCAGACCCGGAAGCAGAGGTCGGACCGGGACCAGAGTTCGATTCCCGACGCGGCAGGGTCTTGGGCCAAGGTCAGCGGACTCGATAATTCTCGCCTCGGTGCCTACTCTAACCATGGATCCCACTCAGCAACTCTGGGCAATAGCTTGCTTAATCTCCACTTACGGCCCCATCAGCGCCCGGGATGCTTGTCTTCACCTTGGAGATGCCCAGTAGGGACCATCTCACAGGGAAAGCCAGGATGGGTTCCCCAGCGGTATACAGCGCCGGGATGCCCCGTTGCTGGGGCAGCTGTGCGCTTTACAAGTATACAACATTTACATTTACATTTTACACATCAATTGAAACATTTCTCTCCAGTCTCTTGCAGGACACACTGACCACTCCCTTACAATCCACCCTTAGCAAGAAACAATGATCATGCATTATTCATACCTTCCACCCAACCAATCACTCATCTTCTGAGTCACTAACAATACCTATACCCTCAGCCTCAGTATCCCTTTCCGGATCTAGGAACACAGCACACGGACCACTCCACTCAACAATATCCTCCTCTGCCTTTTCATCCCTCCAGCTAAGTCTTAGATGGGCCTCCTCTGCAGCCTCCCATTCCATGACATCCCTGCGCCAGCGATCAAAATCAGGGGTGCCTTGTCCCAACCAGTTGATGGCCACATGTCTTCTGGCCGACACCAGAGCCAACTGCAAAAATGTTTCGGACATTTTTTTTATCCTTTGGCCTTACAATATTGCCCAATAGACAGGAACCCGGGGAGAAATCAAAGGTGATGTGTGCTGCCCTATGTATTTCCAGGATCACCTGTGCCCAGTTTCCCTGTACTCCTCCACAATGCCAGGCCAGATGCATAAAATCCTTCACGTTCATTCCGCACCTGAGGCAAACAGCTGAGCAGGTAGGATCCCATTTCTGAGGTCCCCTTGGGGTTATGTAGGACCTGTGCGAGAAATTGCAATGAGTCAATTTAAAACGTGCAGTACAGGACCCCCGTATAAGGGAGTTCATTAACCTTGTCCCAGTCTCTATCTGCAAGAGGTGTGTCTAAATCTATGTCCGAATCAAGACGCGCCCTCGGGGTGGGCCCCACTGCATCCTCACACATAGCTTTGTACATGTGCGTGTGAGAAAGTGCCCTCTTTCTGCATGGTTGCCCCCACGTATTGCTGAATTGCTGATGTGCTTTGACTGAGTGTGCCCATGGGCTTCTGCTAATCAGGTCCCCAGGGCCTATGTTCTGTTCCTAAAACTGCATTGAAGTCAATTGGCATCTCTGACCACAGGTCAGCCCCTGGTAAATGGTCCCACAGGTACCCAGGGCACTGTGACCAGAGAAGGCCTCTAAGGGCTGCAGCAATTATTGTGCCACCCTTAGAGGTCCTGTACCCTTACACTCACACACTGCCTTCTCAGGCTGCAGAGTTTCAGTGCACAACAAAGTAAAGAGTCGACATGGCACACATCTCTGTGTGTCATGCCTACAACCCACTGCCCTGGCATAGATCAGTCACCCCTCTAGCTGGGTGCACTATACCAGTAGTGAGGGTACAGGTGCATGAACCCTGTACCCCTATATTATCTAAGGCCATTCTTAGACATTGTAAGTGCAGTGCTGCCATTAAGAGTATATGGTGCTAGGAGTTTGTCATTACGAACTCCACAGTACCATAATGGCTACGCTGAAAACTGAGAAGTTTGGTATCAAACTTCTCAGCACATTAAACCCACACTGATGCCAGTGTGGGATTTAATGAAAAATGCACACAGAGGGCATCTTAAAGATGCCCCCTGAAAACGAACCTACCACTAGTGTCTAGGCTGAGTGGCTGCTTTCAGCTGCCACCCCCAGACATGTTTCTGGATCCTTGGGTCGAGAGCCTGCCTCTCTCTGGGGCCTGAAACAATGCACATCCTGGGACGAGGTGCCAAGCCTCCTCCCCCAGGATGGGCAAGGTTCACGAAGGAGAATCTTCAAAGGCTTGCCGCCTTTGTGAGCTTCCCCAGGCCACTTGCTGCTTTCAGCATTTGGTCCTCACTGGTTCTGACTCCCACCTTGGGCGGGAGAACTGGCGGGAGAAAGAAGTGAGTAAGAGAGGCTTACCCACCTCTACCCCTCAGGTGGGGGAGGAACGGTGAAGCACAACTCTCAGTCCCCGCCATCTTGCAGATGGGGGGACTCAGCCACCCATGGACAGGCTCATGCCCCCTCCTACTGGAGGGTGGCATAATAGGAGGTGTACCCACCCCAGGGAAGGGACCCATTGGTCCCTGCCTTTTTCCTACTTGTAACTCCCCTAAATCTACTCCTTAGGGGCACCCCTGAACCTTGCTTCCTCAGACAAGAAGAAACTACAAGGAGAAGAAGAAGAAGAAGGACCGAACAGCCGTGCAGCAGCTAACAAGAGGAAGACCCCCACTGACTTGGCCCCAATCCTACCAGACTGTCTCCACCTCGAACCTGCTCCTGTGAAATCCCAGTGTGTTCTGCAGCCAGCAACCTCGAAAACCCCGGAGGACCTACCTGCCTTCAACCCCAAAAACTGTGTCTCCTTTGAACACCGGATGTGTTCATCTGTAACCTCTGGTTCCGTCTGGACACCGTGGACCTGCCCCACTCTGCACCCGCTGTTCACAGCCGAGCTTGAGTGGGCAAACACCACGAGGAGGTCACCCCAGCGATCCTGATCCGAGATCCGGCAACCCCTGACCTGCCCCAAGCCTCCAGCCGACACCTGCAGCCTAAATCCAACAGGTCCCCCCAACCGCGACCAGGAGCTGGTAAGAAGATCCGACCCCAAAAGGCACCTCTGCAACCGACGCCCCACCGCCTTGGGTGCCCAAACCGACTGTGCCTAACCAACCCCTAACTTCCCAACTTACCTTTTGAAGTGGTGGTCGCACCCAGAAGACCTTCGTCCCCATGCCTGCAGTGCCTTTGCAAACTGGAGGTTCCCCATTGAAAACAACAGGGCGCCCTACGTCGAAACAGCAACCTGCACTCGGCCACCCTAGTGTCGCTGAGGGTGCACCTTTGGTTCTACTTTGTTTTCCTATTTTCCCTTAGCTAAAGTCCAGGAGCCTTGCTCCCACAACCAGGTGGCCTGCTCATCAGCAGCCACCAATCGAAGGACCCCTATCACCTGTTGGATAACATTGGGCCTCAGCACTCTGCACCTGGCCGCCCTAGTGCCGCTGAGGGTGTAACTAGAGTGCATCCTTGACTCTGGGGGACCCCTGAGTCTACCCGCAGGACCTCAACTCCCACTACCAAATACTTACCTTCAAATCGATAACACTATTTTCCTCTGTAGGATAACATTGACTGTTTTTCTTGGAAAAGTTTCCAAGTGTGGAGTTTGAAAACCCGAAGACATTCTTTGAAATTGCACTAACTAGCAAAAACGATTTTACTTACCTGTTTATAGGAAATGTCCCAAAGTAGTATCCAGGTATACTACTCTGAGTAAGAAAAGTAATCTCAAAAGCAACTTACCTGTAATTTTACTGAAAATCCCATTCAAGTCTATGTACTGTATTTACAAAGTATTGCTTTTCTCTGAAACCATACTGTAAGTCAAAACAAAGTGCATATACAATTACATTTCAAACTGTTTACTACTGTAAAGTATTTATCGCATACCTGTGCCAGATTTGCTTGGGTCTAAGAAATAAAATAACTAAAAAAATATTTTTATACAAACAAAATTGTTCTCAGTTCAGTCTTTGAGTGCGTGATATCATTTGCTGACTGAGTGTGCACAACAAATGCTTAACACTGTCATCTGATACTGACTTACTGCTCGACCACTCTACCAAAATTAGAGAGTAAGGTTCTATCTAACTTTACCTCTGGCTACCTTTGGGGTTTCACAGGACTCTGTGCACACTTTACCTCACTTTGGTATAGTATATACAGAGCCAGCTTCCTACAGTGCGCAATCAAACCAGTTTTAAAAATCAGGACCAATTCAATAAACAAAATGGCACAAGCATGATAAAAATCATATTTACTCAACAGGAAATATGAGTTTTGAAGAAAATGTTTAGAATGACCATAGGAATAATAGTGGTATAAAGGTCTTTGTTAGTCTATGTGCATTACACACATTCTTAATACATCAATAGCTAACACCCAAACCTAACACACAGACCAGAAGGGATCCTGTACTTAACTCTGTGTCAGTATTCTTGTTTGAGTTGATGCAAGCAGTCACCCTCAGACTCACTTTTTCCACCAGGAAGTTGATGATTCACCAGAATCTTAAAGCTCATATTATGAGTCCATTCATCCCTGCTAAATAAATTGTGCTGTCTTATCCAGAAGAATCTCAAATTTCAGTTGTTGGTAGAGAACCACGGCGACTTCTGTATCTGGTTGCTTTCCAAAGCAATGACATCTATTCCCATCTATCTCAGCTGAACTACTAGGTGGCAAAACATTTATGGAAATAAGAGATCATGCGTGAAGATATGAGAGCATCCCAAGGCCCAAATCACAGCAAATTATTTTTTGGGGGTGGCTGGGGGAAGGGGTGTAGGGTAAGAAGTTCAAGAAGTTTACCCGACTTTCTAGGTCTCACCAGACATATTCCCAACACTTAGAAATGCATGGACGGAGGATGTCAGAAAGCGCACTGAAATGGTGTGGCAGGATACTCAAATGTCAGCAGTCGAGGTAGTTATATTAGACTCATTCTGTTGAATGACCTTCATAGGGCCTAACTCATGCACATGTGGTCTGGCTAGGGAAGCAGGATTCCTCCCCTATGTGCGTATGGTGCCACACATTACTGAAAGTCTTCTTCTACACAGTGTGAGTGTAACATTCTGGTGAAACATCCTGGTGAAACATGGAGGAGGAACTCATAGTCATGGGCTATCCAGTCCACTCCACCTCTGAAGCAGCTCAAAAGACAAATTGATAAACCAAATCCCTCCTTCAACCCCTTGTTCAAAGTGACGTGGCACAAAATTGGCAGGTGGCGAAGCACCATCTTTAGAGGGCTGTATCTGAAGAGTGGACATGTACATGGAGTCATCCATATACGAGGTCCATGGATACCTGCTCAAACATGGCAAGATATGGGGATCTTAGCATGAACCCCATTGTATAGGTCACTGGCCTTATTGATTCCTTCTTGCTTTGAGTGTAGAATGTGCTGGCATAAAGGGGGTTGGAGAAATATCAGCTACTGGTATTTAAAATTTCTATTTCCTTGTTTCTGTGCTTCTGTTGACTTTAATTACATGCCAATGTGGTTTGTTCTATATTGCACATATTTTGAAATGACCATACAAAGTTCTTATTGAAATGAACATCCCTGACCTTGACGGAGTCAGAACAACAGAGAAGATCATTCACAGTGCGGCCCAAAGGGGTCAAAGAGGGTGGATCTGTCAGGGGTTTGAGAAATATCAGCTACTGGTATTTAACCCCTTCGCTGCTAGGCCTTTTTCCCCCCGTGCTAAGCCTTTTTTGGGCTATTTGGGGTTGTGCGCGCTTAGGCCCCTGTAACGTTTTGACCACATAAGGTATCCATGCCAAATTTGCGTCCTTTTCTTCCAACATTATGGGGATTCTAAAGGTACCCAGGGATTGTGGATTCCCCTGGAGGGGTCCCAGAAATTAGCCAAAATACAGCAAAAAAAATTTTTTGGGGGGGAAATGGGAAAAACGAGCTGCAAATGAAAGCGTCTGGGTGTTTCTCTGCAAATGGTATCAAAAAAGGGTTTGTGGGGCTGAAATCACCATTTTCCCAGCTTTTAGGGAATGACAGGCTTTCGTCAGAAAAGCAACATTTTTTACACAGTGTTGGCATTTTTCTGGGACATAGCCTTTTTTTGCTATTTTTTGTGCTTTCAACCTCCTTCCAGTTAATGGTAGAAATGGGTGTGAAAGCAATAATGGATCCTGGAAAGCTATACATTTTAGAAAAGTAGATAAAATTCTGAAATCAGCAAGGGGTCATTTGTGTAGATCCATCAAGGTTTCTTCATAGAAACTAACAGTTAAATATAGGAAAAATTGAAAATTAGTTGAAAAAAACAGCCTTTTGTGTCAACGTTTTTTACCTGTAACTTCTTCTAATTATGACAGCTCTTTGAAAGAAATATACCGTTACATCCGCTGGACCTTCCTGGTTGTGGGGATATATTTGGCCTTTTCATAGGTTCACCATGAACCCGACGAACCCAGAGTCAAAAACTGAGCAGCAATTTGCAATGGTTTTTTATTATGTTCCAGGTATATAGCAATTATTGTGGGAAAATGTATACATGGAAAAATCAGTATGAAAGACACCTATGTATTTCTGAAATGGGAACAAATTATAGAGTGTAGAAACAGTACATATTTGCACATTTTCGAAATTGGGAATACTCATACTAGCATGAGAATTATCGGTCACTTTTCAAAATGACTTCTTTTTTACACAATGTATTTCATTTGGAAGGCAGAAATGCATCAAAAATCAATAGGTAATAACAGTTGCTTTACAAATCTGAATTACCCTAAGTCTCCCGATAAAAATGGTACCTCACTTGTGTGTGTAGGCATAGTGCTCACGACAGGAAATGGCTCAAAACCCAACGTGAACACACCACATTTTCACAATGAAAATGTACCCTTTTTTTGCGAAGTGTCTAGCTGTAGTTGTTTAACACTAGCTCTGCCGGCACCTAGGGAAACGTAGCAAACCTATACATTTTTTAAAACTAGACACCCAGGGGAATCCATGATGGGGTGACCTGACTGCCTCCCACCAGGTTCTGTTACCCAGAATCCCTTGCAAACCTAAAAAATTGTCCAAAAAAACACATTTTCCCCACATTTCTGTGGTGGAAAGTTCTGGAATCTGCGTGGATCCACAAATTTCCACCCACCCCACGGTCCCCAAAGTCTACAGAGAAAAATGGTACCTCACTTGTGTGAGTCGGCCCAGTGCCCGCGAAAGGAAACGGCTCAAAACGCAACGTGGACACACCTCAATTTTGCAGAGAAAAATGACACTTTTTTGGCAAAGTGCTTAGCTGTAGTTTTTGAACCCTAGCTCTGCCGGCACCTAGGGAAACCTACCAAACCTATACATTTTTGAAAATTAGACAGCTCTACGGGCACCTTGGGAAACGTAGCAAACCTATACATTTTTGAAAACTAGACACCCAGGGGAATCCAGGATGGGGTGAATTGACTGCCTCCCACCAGGGTCTGTTACCCAGGATCCCTTTCAAACCTAAAAAATTGTCCAAAAAAAACACATTTTCCCCACATTTCTGTGGTGGAAAGTTCTGGAATCTGCGTGGATCCACAAATTTCCACACACCCCGCGTTCCCCAAAGTCGTACGAGAAAAATTATACCTCACTTGTGCAGGTCGGCCTAGTGCCCGCGACAGGAAACGGCGCAGAACGCAACGTGGTCACACCTCAATTTCGCAGTGAAAAATGACCCTTTTTTGGCAAAGTGCCTAGCTGTAGTTTTTGAACCCTAGCTCTACGGGCAACTTGGGAAACGTAGCAAACCTATACATTTTTGAAAACTAGACACCCAGGGGAATCCAGGATGGGGTGACTTGACTGCCTCCCACCAGGGTCTGTTACCCAGAATCCCTTGCAAACCTAAAAAATCGTCCAAAAAAACACATTTTCCCCACATTTCTGTGGTGGAAAGTTTTGGAATCTGCGTGGATCTGCAAATTTTGACCCACCCCGCGTTCCCCAAAGTCTTACGAGAAAAATGGTACCTCACTTGTGTGGGTCGACCTAGTGCCCGCGACAGGAAACGGCGCAAAACGCAACATGGTCACAGCTCAATTTCGCAGTGAAAAATGACCCTTCTTTGGCGAAGTGCCTAGCTGTAGTTTTTGAACCCTAACTCTGCGGGCACCTTGGGAAACCTAGCAAACCTATACATTTTTGAAAACTAGACACCCAGGGGAATCCAGGATGGGGTGACTTGACTGCCTCCCACCAGGGTCTGTTACCCAGAATCCCTTTCAAACCTAAAAAATTGTCCAAAAAAACAACATTTTCCCCACATTTCTGTGGTGGAAAGTTCTGGAATCTGCGTGGATCCACAAATTTCCACCCACCCCGCATTCTCCAAAGTCGTTCGAGAAAAATGATACCTCATTGTGCGGGTCGGCCTAGTGCCCGCGACAGGAAACGGCGCAAAACGCAACGTGGTCACACCTCAATTTTGCAGTGAAAAAGGACCCTTTTTGGCAAAGTGCCTAGCTGTGGTTTGTGAACCCTAGCTCTGCGGACACCTTGGGCAACCTAGCAAACCTATACATTTTTAAAACTAGACACCCAGGGGAATCCAGGATGGGGTGACTTGATTGCCTCCCACCAGGGTCTGTTTCCCAGAATCCCTTGCAAACCTAAAAAATTGTAAAAAAAAACACATTGTCCCCACATTTCTGTGGTGGAAAGTTCTGGAATCTGCATGGATCCACACATTTCCACCCACCCCGCGTTCCCCAAAGTCTTATGAGAAAAATGATACCTCACTTGTGCAGGTCGGTCTAGTGCCCGCGACAAGAAAAGGCGCAAAACGCAACGTGGTCACACCTCAATTTTGCAGTGAAAAATGACCCTTTTTTGGCGAAGTGCCTAGCTGTGGTTTGTGAACCCTACCTCTGCCGGCACCTAGGGAAACCTGGCAAACCTATACATTTTTGAAAACTAGACACTCAGGGTAATCCAGGATGGGGTGACTTGACTGCCTCCCACCAGGGTCTGTTACCCAGAATCCCTTGCAAACCTAAAAAATTGTCCAAAAAAACACATTTTCCCCACATTTCTGTGGTGGAAAGTTCTGGAATCTGCGTGGATCCACAAATTTCCACCCACCCCCCGTTCCCCAAAGTCTTACGAGAAAAATGGTACCTCACTTGTGTGGGTCGACCTAGTGCCCGCGACAGGAAACGGCGCAAAACGCGACGTGGTCACACCTCAATTTCGCAGTGAAAAATGACCCTTCTTGGCAAAGTGCCTAGCTGTAGTTTTTGAACCCTAGCTTTGCGGGCACCTTGGGATACCTAGCAAACCTATACAATCTTAAAAACTAGACACCCAGGGGAATCCAGGATGGGGTGACTCGACTGCCTCCCACCAGGGTCTGTCACCCAGAATCCCTTGCAAACCTAAAATATTTTCCAAAAAACCACATTTTCCCCACATTTCTGTGGTGGAAAGTTCTGGAATCTGCGTGGATCCACAAATTTCCACCCACCCCGCGTTCCCCAAAGTCTTACGAGAAAAATGATACCTCACTCGTGCGGGTTGGCCTAGTGCCCGCGACAGTAAACGGCGCAAAACGCAACGTGGTCACACCTCAATTTCGCACAGAAAAATTACCTTTTTTTGGCAAAGTGCCTAGCTGTAGTTTGTGAACCCTAGCTCTGCCGGCACCTTGGGAAACCTAGCAAACTTATACATTTTTGAAAACTAGACACCCAGGGGAATCCAGGATGGGGTGATTTGACTGCCTCCCACCAGGGTCTGTTACCCAGAATCCCTTAGAGGTCCTGTACCCTTACACTCACACACTGCCTTCTCAGGCTGCAGAGTTTTGGTGCAGAACAAAGTAAAGAGTCGACATGGCACACATCTCTGTGTGTCTTGCCTACAACCCACCGCCCTGGCATAGATCAGTAACCCCTCTAGCTGGTTGCACTATACCAGTAGTGAGGGTACAGGTGCATGAACCCTGTACACCTACAGTATCTAAGGCCATTCTTAGACATTGTAAGTGCAGTGCTGCCATTAAGAGTATATGGTGCTAGGAGTTTGTCATTACGAACTCCACAGTACCATAATGGCTACGCTGAAAACTGAGAAGTTTGATATCAAACTTCTCAGCACATTAACCCCTTCCATGCTGCACAGATTCCGCCGCTGTGCTGACGGAATCTTGCGCGGGCGTGGTCATGACGGAACGGTTCCGTCATGAGCACAGCTCAACCGTGGCTCATGACGGAACCGTTCCGTCATGAGCACCGAAGGGGTTAAACCCAGACTGATGCCAGAGTGGGATTTAATGAAAAATGCACACAGAGGGCATCTTAAAGATGCCCCCTGAAAACTAACCTTCCACTAGTGTCCAGGCTGAGTGGCTGCTTTCAGCTGCCAACCCCAGACATGTTTCTGGATCCTTGGGTCGCGAGCCTGCCTCTCTCTGGGGCCTAAAACAATGCCCATCCTGGGACGAGGTGCCAAGCCTCCTCCCCCAGGATGGGCAAGGTTCACGAAGGAGAATCTTCAAAGGCTTGCCGCCTTTGTGAGCTTCCCCAGGCCACTTGCTGCTTTCAGCATTTGGTCCTCACTGGTTCTGACCCCCACTTTGGGCGGGAGAACTGGCGGGAGAAAGAAGTGAGGAAGAGTGGCGTGCCCACCTCTGCCAACTCCACCCTCAGGTGGGGGAGGCAAGGTAAAGCACAACTCTCAGTCCCCGCCATCTTGCAGATGGGGGGACTCAGCCACCCAGGGACAGACTCATGCCCCCTCCTACTGGAGGGTGGCATAATAGGGGGAGTACCCACCCCAGGGAAGGGACCTATTGGTCCCTGCATTTTTCCTACTTGTAACTCCCCTAAATCTACTACTTAGGGGCACCCCTGAACCTTGCTTCCTCAGACAAGAAGAAACTACAAGGAGAAAAAGAAGAAGGACCGAACAGCCGTGCAGCAGCTAACAAGAGGAAGACCCTCACTGACTTGGCCCCAATCCTACTGGACTGTCTCCACCTCGAACCTGCTCCTGTGAAATTCCGGTGTGTTCTGCAGCTAGCAACCTTGAAAACCCCGGAGGACCTGCCTGCCTTCAACCCCAAAGACTGTGTCTCGAGTGAACACCGGATTTGTTCATCTGCAACCTCTGGTTCCGTCTGGACACCGTGGATCCGCCCCACTCTGCACCCGCTGTTCACAGCAGAGCTCGAGTGGGCAAACACCACGAGGAGGTCACCCCAGCGATCCTGATCTGAGATCCGGCGACCCCTGACCTGCCTCAAGCCTACAGCCGACACCTGCAGCCTAAATCCAACAGGTCCCCTCAACCGCGACCAGGAGCTGGTAAGAAGATCCGACCCCAAAAGGCACCCCTGCACCCGACGCCACACCGCCTTGGGTGCCCAAACCGACTGTGCCTAACCAACCCCTAACTTCCTAACTTACCTTTTGAAGTGGTGGTCGCACCCAGAAGACCTTCGTCCCCAAGCCTGCAGTGCCTTTGCAAACTGGAGGTTCCCCATTGAAAACAACAGGGTGCCCCACGTCGAAACAGCAACCTGCTCTCGGCCACCCTTGTGTCGCTGAGGGTGCACCTTTGGTGCTACTTTGTTTTCCCATTTGCCCTTAGCTAAAGTCCAGGAGCCTTGCTCCCACAACCAGGTGGCCTGCTCGTCAGCAGCCACCAACCGAAAGTCCCCTATCCCCCGTTGGATAACATTGGGCCTCAGCTCTCTGCACCTGGCCGCCCTAGTGCCGCTGAGGGTGTAACTAGAGTGCATCCTTGACTCTGGGGGACCCCTGAGTCTTCCCCCAAGACCTCAACTCCCACTACCAAATACTTACCTTTAAATCGATAACACTATTTTCCTCTGTAGGATAACATTGACTGTTTTTCTTGGAAAAGTTTCCAAGTGTGGAGTTTGAAAACCCGAAGACATTCTTTGAAATTGCACTAACTAACCAAAACGATTTTACTTACCTGTTTACAGGAAATGTCCCAGAGTACTATCCAGGTATACTACTCTGAGTAAGAATAGTAATCTCACAAGTAACTTACCTGTAATTTTACTGAAAATCCCATTCAAGTCTATGTACTGTATTTACAAAGTATTGCTTTTCTCTGAAACCATACTGTAAGTCAAAACAAAGTGCATATACAATTACAATTTAAACTGTTTACTAACTACATTACTGCTGTAAAGTATTTATCGCTTACCTGTGCCAGGTTTGCTTGGGTCTAAGAAATAAAATAACTAAAAAAATATTTGTATACAAACAAAATTGGTCTCAGTTCAGTCTTTGAGTGCGTGATATCATTTGCAGAATGAGTGTGCACAACAAATGCTTAACATTGTCCTCTGATACTGACTTACTGCTCGACCACTCTACCAAAATTAGAGAGTAAGGTTCTATCTAACTTTACCTCTGGCTACCTTTGGGGTTTCACAGGACTCTGTGCACACTTTACCTCACTTTGGTATAGTATATACAGAGCCAGCTTCCTCCAGTGCGTAATCAAACCAGTTTTTAAAAATCAGGACCAATTCAATAAACAAAATGGCTCAAGCATGATAAAAATCATATTTACTCAACAGGAAATATGAGTTTTGAAGAAAATGTTAAGAATGACCCTAGGAATAATAGTGGTATAAAGGTCTTTGTTAGTCTATGTGCATTACACACATTCTTAATACATCAATAGCTAACACCCAAACCTAACACACAGACCAGAAGGGATCCTGTACTTAACTCTGTGTCAGTATTCTTGTTTGAGTTGATGCAAGCAGTCTCCCTCAGACTCACTTTTTCCACCAGGAAGTTGATGATTCACCAGAATCTTAAAGCTCATATTATGAGTCAATTCATCCCTGCTAAATAAATTGTGCTGTCTTATCCAGAAGAATCTCAAATTTCAGTTGTTGTTAGAGAACCACAGCGACTTCTGTCTCTGGTTGCTTTCCAAAGCAATGACATCTATTCCCATCTATCTCAGCTGAACTACTAGGTGGCAAAACATTTATGGAAATAAGAGATCATGCGTGAAGGTATGAGAGCATCCCAAGGCCCAAATCACAGCAAATTATTTTTTGGGGGTGGCTGGGGGAAGGGGTGTAGGGTAAGAAGTTCAAGAAGTTTACCCGACTTTCTAGGTCTCACCAGACATATTCCCAACACTTAGAAATGCATGGACGGAGGATGTCAGAAAGCGCACTGAAATGGTGTGGCAGGATACTCAAATGTCAGCAGTCGAGGTAGTTATATTAGACTCATTCTGTTGAATGACCTTCATAGGGCCTAACTCATGCACATGTGGTCTGGCTAGGGAAGCAGGAATCCTCCCCTATCTGCGTATGGTGCCACACATTACTGAGAGGCTTCTTCTACACAGTGTGGGTGTAACATTCTGGTGAAACATCCTGGTGAAACATGGAGGAGGAACTCACAGTCATGGGCTATCCAGTCCACTCCACCTTTGAAGCAGCTCAAAAGACAAATTGATAAACCAAATCCCTCCTTCAACCCCTTGTTCAAAGCGACGTGGCACAAAATTGGCAGGTGGCCGAAGCACCATCTTTAGAGGGCTGTATCTGAAGAGTGGACATGTACATGGAGTCATCCATATACGAGGTCCATGGATACCTGCTCAAACATGGCAAGATATGGGGATCTTAGCATGAACCCCATTGTATAGGTCACTGGCCTTATTGATTCCTTCTTGCTTTGAGTGTAGAATGTGCTGGCATAAAGGAGGTTGGAGAAATATCAGCTACTGGTATTTAACATTTCTATTTCCTTGTTTCTGTGCTTTCTGTTGACTTTAATTACATGCCAATGTGTTTTGTTCTATATTGCACATATTTTGAAATGACCATACAAAGTTCTTATTGAAATGAACATCCCTGACATTGACGGAGTCAGAACAACAGAGAAGATCATTCCAGTGCGGCCCAAAGGGGTCAAAGAGGGTGGATCTGTCAGGGTTCTTATAGTGCAGTGGACTGCTGGTTAGGAAGTGCCAAACGATGAAGCTTGACCAGGCTTACGAGAGGCAGAGAGTAGTTCTCTAACTCTATAGTTTAAGCATCTTATGATGCTGCTCTGGGGTATCCCTGTGGGTACAGCATGCCTCAATCCACTAGGTCCACATTGATGTTAAGAGGCAACCATTCATTTGATTTTAATAAAGGAGTATCTTACTGCTGAGTGACAGCAGCTCACCGGAGTCTCAAGATGCCTTACAAAACAAATGTATAGTGTCCGGCCAAACGTGCTGAAGAAGGCAGACATCTTGGGATGTCCATGCTGCATTATGGAAGAGAAGGTGCCAGACAGTGCGGCTATGAAAGCAACGCATTCAATGATACGAATCAGACAATGGGCATTGTTGGGAAGTAGCTCTGTATAAATGCATGTTCCCCTCCCCCATCCCCTGCCAAATCTGTGTGGTTGGCATGTCATCTACCTCCGTCAGGAAACAAGTATCTAGAAAGGAGAGGTGCATGGTCTCACTGGAAAATAGTCCTGGAAATATTTATGGAAGGACATTTCAGATACAATGAAGGCACTAAGTAATCTGGAAATGTAGCTATTTGAGTTAAGAAGTAGTAGATAGTTAAAAAACAAAACAAAATTAGAGTGAATAATTCATTGAAACACATTCGAAATGCCCCAAAATAAACATGATTAATATTCAGACATTTTGAGATACCTGAGGTGTCGCAGATGATGCACAGCGTCACGTGAGCCTTCCCTCGTATTTTCCAGGCTATAGCCCGAAAGAGACCGAGAACAGCTGAAGTGTGAAGACTATGAAAAGATGTCTCCAAGGTCTTTCCTGATGGTTTTCTGTCAACAGTGCTGGTGTTTGTTGTTGACATTATTATTATTATTATTAGTATTATTAGTAGTAGTAGTAGTAGTAGTAGTATTTTTGTAGGTGTCTATTGTAATACTATGGTTGTTTTGTTATTAGTTTTTTATTGTTGGTGTTTTGTTATAATTATTGTTGCTGTTGTTATTACGACTACTAGTGTATATTGTTTTTGTTCTTGTGTCATAAACGCGGGCACAAAATGCTGTTTCAGGTTGGAGGACATATATCACTAGTCCAGGAGGCCTGATCTTGTCCAAAGTAATTATTTTCCTCTAGAAGTCCACTTCCATTGACGCCTCTGCCTCACCATCTCCGCGGTCCAACTGTTATCCCCACTAGAGGGTCAGGTAGCTGCCCTGACACATTCCATGCAGGATTACGTATCTTTTTAAAGAGTGCAAGAGCCAATGTAACAAATTTGTAAAATACTTTTGACCATCTCAAAATATTTCAGGTATTGCTGCATTCAGGACGATGTCAGTAGTTTCCACCCCTCAAGCACAGCACCTAAACTCCATTTGGCTGTACCCGCTTCCATACAGGAACTCCTGCACTTAAATGTAGCACACGGATACACAATCACCATTTTATTTAGAAAATAAACAGAAATCAAACTAGCTGCAGAAACGCTTTGGAAGAGACTCCAATTTAAAATCAGATATCTTGAGATAGAGGCTGCATAAATAAGAGAATTACATTAAAAAACAGCAATTGCATTTGGAAATACAACTAACAGGGCAGTAATATTCAGATAGTCTGGAAATATCCAGATAATAGGGCACGATATCCAGAAATCCAGAAATAGGGTAGTAATAATTAATTTTTTTCTGCGTGGTCTCCCCTGTATTTTTGCATTTTATGGATTTTATTGTTATTAGCGTTATGACTGTGTGCACTGACCTATACTGTAAAATCGGTTACATGCAACTGGATTGCAACAGTGCCATAGAAGTTAAATGTCGTATGTGAGCTGCAGTGTGTATTTACACCACCCACTAGTATGACTGTAGTGTACACCTCCAGAGGACACCACTGTGCTCTGGCGGGACTGCAGTTTAAACCCACTGCAGTGATACATGTCAAGGAAAACTTCTCTGCCATGTAGTGCAACCTATTTTTATGCATTAGTTAAGTAGCCCCTAAGTATGCTCCTTAAGGCCATAGGACTGAGCACTTAATGTATAAAACTGGCACACAGTAAATATTGAAGAAATGTAAATTCCCCACATTAAGCAGTTGAAAAAAGCTGTTTGTCATTGTGGAGACAAAAACACATTTTCCATGAACAGGTATGACAGTCAATAAAAAACTATTTTCACAATTAAGCCTGGCAATATACTAGAAATTGAATTCAAAGTTATTTATTGCTTGGTAACAAAAATTTTACTCAGTGATGAACATAGATTGTTGATAAACTTAATGGAAAAGTAACTTTAAAAAATGCACTTTTTGCTGCCTGAGAACAAATTGGATAAAGAGTGTTTGTCGTGGAGCCCCACTCGAGGGACTATAATAAACATCTACAAATAGATGTGAATGACTGGTCTCCCATTGCAGTTCACAGATTTTGCTACCGGTATGCAGGAGTGCCATTAAGCTAATCCTATTCACCTCTACAGAGAAACCCTGGTTTCTAAATGTAACAGAAATCGCAGCAGCCCTTACAGAGGGGAAAGGGGAAATGGAAGAGAGAGAAAACACTGGCGCAAGTCTTGTCACAGTCTCTTCGTAAGCCGCTTATGGAAGTCTGCAATGACAAGAACCTTGCAACATTCAAATCATAAGCAATATTTTTACCTAATTACTTGAAGTAACAAGTCCTCAAGCCGTTTCTCCTCTAGAACTTAATGCAGTTTTCTCACTGAAAATATAAGAAAGCAGTAATTTGTTCTCCTTGCGGTGTAGTCTACTCTTTGCATATGACACTTATGAACTTACTGGAAAGTTCAATAGATGTAAGTTCATACTGGGTTCCAGTCCAGTATAAAATGACCCTATATGCAGTGTCGACTATAAAACAGGAGGGATACAAAATAAGACTGTAAATAAAAGTGATAGAAAATAGTGCGCACGCAAAACAGTTTCTAATATACAAGGCCTTGGAAATGGTAATGATCGTGAAAACGATCTTAGTAAAATAATGCAAAAAGTAGGAAGTCAAAAGTTCCAATTCGACACTCCTACCTCATGACACTGGCTCCACGAACTGTTTTGGGAAGGGATGAGACTCTGACTTTGTTCTCCTTTTATACAATCTCAATTTGAAATGGGCGCGGTATCTGAAATCCTGCTTCCTGCAAGCTTGAAGTTAGTTTCATTTTGTTTGTGGTGTTCGCCGCAGCACCCACCATTGGTGAACGCCGCACACACCAGCTTTCGTCTAGACCTGAATATCCTTTTAGCTCGCACTCCAATTGTAGAAAGCATTTGGCTAACACCATTTGGACTTAACTCTGCAATTAATCCCACCGCTAAGCTGTGTAATCATGGGAGCAGGAAGGCTGCCGTGGTGTAAATAGCCAGAACATAGCAAGGATGAGCCATTTGGGAGGGGACAGAAACAACTGACATCAAAAGGACTGATTACGCTAAATTGCACCCCTATCTTTCTCCTCACAATTAGCGCCCAGGATCTTTTATTTACCTACTAAGCAGTGGTGGAGGGGAAAAACATTTCATAACACGATGACAATACCATACCTGAAAGTACCACAGACACCGACTTTAGGTTTGTCAATTTATTATAAGGCCAAGAATAATAGGATGTACACACATCGTAAGACCATCATATATAGGTACAGAAAAATCAATACAGAGCCGATCCTACGAATATAAGTGATTCGGCACAAAAGAAATAAAATGGTGAACTCTAAGAGCAGGATACAGCTTAAAATAGAAACGGAGTCCAACTCTCTCTTCAAGAGACAATAAATCGAATCTCTCCCTACACTATGCTAAAAGGATTCCCACCTAGTGCCCTTTATCAGATACCAAAGGTGTCAGCACGTGTTGACTTCCTGAGAAGTATTCACGTCAAATGGGTTAGGATGCTTAAAGCTAGGAGCGTGATCTAAGATGCTCCATTCTTTCTGAAAGCTAGCAGAAGTCTGGGGTCTCTGTCCCTGCACATCATATAATAAAGACTTCGATTTTCAGTTCATCCTGGTAACATTTTCCATTGCGACTTTTTCTAAATGGGGCGGTTCACACTTTCTAATTAAGTCTTCTTTGTTCAGCATAGTTACCTTGGTTCTCAGAGCAGCCAGACACGAAAGCTACCCTCCATCTCCTCTCGCTTCCAACTGTCTTCAAAGCATTTCTTGTATCTTCTCCAATCTGAAAATAACTAGTTGGCATTCCAATACATGCAGTAGAATGAGAACACTGCTATTTCTTGAAAACAAACTGAATTTCATTATTTATTTCTCGAGAAGCCAAGGAGGTGCAAAAACAAATACAATCTTAGGCCTAAAAGTCGGGCAATTTAACTACGTACTGTTACATTATATGATTATAAACTGTCCTGCTTTTGTATATGCAGGCATGACAATACATACATGATCATATTATAACATTGCACTACAATGAATGTATGCATAAATCTACAAACACTGCACACAATACTGAATTGTATCTAGGTGCATAACATCTATGACTATAATGCACCCATACAACATAGAGTGCTAAAAGCGCTCTATCATTTCCCCCCTCTTATGACTAGTGTCATAACACCATTTTACATTCTTTCAGAAGTTCCTCCTTGTAGAAGAGACCGACTTAAACAGAAGATGTACTTTGCTGTACGTGTCTAAATCTCTCTAACCCTTTCACATGCTGATAATGACTGTCCTGCAGTCTTTCCATTTGCTGTTCTAGTTTTTTCAGAATATTTTCCTGATATCTGGCTCTTTGCCACTTGCATGCTTTGATGCCACCCAATAATATAATTATGCAAATGACAGTTATGATAATGGGTTTCAAGATGTAACCCATAATTCCCTGTCCCAAATTGCCAAACCAACTGCCAATTTGTCCAAAACCCTTGCCAATGTGATCCCAGAGTCCCTCAGCAGCCAAATTACTCAATTCTTGGTGGATATCTGAAATGTTGGCAATATATTTTGTTATATCCCGACTACTGTCAGGAATATAAGTACAGCACTGTTGGACTCTCAAACGTTTACAGACGCCTCCAGCTTTTGCTAGTAGGACATCAAAAGCAAGACGATTTTGAAGAACCATAGCCCTTATCGAGACCATCTACTAATAACAGAATTTGTGCTGTATTCACGGAGAGTTTATCCACTATCGTTGCCAGCTTTCGAATTTTTACATCATTCAAAACCAAACCTAAACTAGGTATCATAGCTCCGAACACATCACCAATGATTTCTCCAGCACTTACACCACGTTTTCCTCTATGAGAGCTTTTTCCTTCTAATGGTCACAAATCATCCACATGAAATATCTTGGGAAATACGATAGCTAAATTATATGTCCCGTACCAATTCTGGGGCAGTTTCACATAGGCATTCTTACCACATACAAAATAAACATTAGGCACTATGTTCAATTTATCCAATAGTGCCTTTCTTATGGACTCTTCAATCAGAAAAATGTGTTCACAATCACTTTCACCCACGAATATCTTGTCGTAATATGTGGACGGATGTCTAATGCACAACTTTTCTTTCTGCTGAAAGTCTAAACCTCTAGGTCCTGGACTCCCATTTGCCTTGTGATCTAATTCTTCCTTAGTCCATGGCAAGACCTTATGCTTCGGATCTGGACGAAACAATGTTTGTCTATGTCGATCTTCTATCTGATCTATGAATTTCTTTTCAATGTCAGTTAGCATGCAGGTTAAATTGTGTCTGTGTGCATAGGACGTATCTAGAGTGATGGTAGGCACGAAGCACTTAGACATGCGCTCTACTTCCTTGTAATAATCATATTTGTTCATGTATTTTAGGACTGGCACTTCAGAAAGTACCACATCATAATTCGAGAAATAATATTCAAAATGGGCTTTGCTGTAAAACATACTTAATCATACACTGCATGTGATGACATAGGTCACAGGTAAGTGATGGTATTGTATGCCTCCCTCTACTGAAGCTGGTAATTGCATGCACACATAGCAGTCTTTCGCCTCCATCGTGTCCACGTACTCATACAACAAGCGTGCATATGCATTCAGCGTGAAATCACCCTTTGACAAATCTACAGGCAATCTTCGACTAGTTTCCTTGATCATTTCCTTATCTTTCATAGATGGACCATCTTCTATATCAACATTTGAACCAGGTGGGGTACGGGTTGGTTGTTCCTCATTCTTTTCTTCATTGGAAGACCCACTCAAAGATGTGACAATCACCACTATTATGACAAGCAGTACTACTACTATTAAAGTTCCAATAATACATTTTTGTTTTCGATTAGATTTTTGGGAAGCCATGTTTCCACTGTCGTATTGGACACACCAAAGAAACGTTGAGAGTCTCTGTTTTCTTTTCTGTACTTTTAGTTTCAAATTACAATGTCCTTCTTGATTTCTCTACTCGATTATTGCCGAATTTAATCCATCAATACTAAGCCTATTATAGAGAAGTAGTCAGCCCTAATCCTGAATTCTTCTCTCTATTGAAAGGACCCTAATTTTAAATCTTCTGTCATGGGGGGCTAGGTTATCTTCTTTCTAAGGCCTAATGAGTTCTTTGATCAGATTACAGTTCAAACTTCATCTCTAATGAGGTTAGAGCCAAGTATTTGTAGAACCATTTGCAGGATTTTAGCACGAATTTCTCCCAATTCCAAGGCAGTAAGCTGTCGACCAAAGGAAGGGAAAACAACTTGAAAAAGGATACAGAATCGTAAAGAAGTTGGAGCAGTGCACCACCAAATAGTCAAATGTAATCACACCAAGTGGTCAATTCTGTTTATAGGAAAAGTCTTTATTGCGGTTTTCCAACCAGTAGAACGGCTCAGCCAACGCGTTTCGTTCAAAGAATTGAACTTCGTCAGGGCGTACTCAAGAATGTATCTCACTCTCACAGTAGGTCCACTACTTGTATCGTGGATGGCCCGTCTCAGAATAAAGAGCCTATGGCATGAACATGGAGTTTTCAGTCGCACTCCTAATGTCTGGTATGTCTCGTGTGCGGATACCTCCTTGATAAGGGCACCACAACCACAACCAAAGGCTCGCGAGCCTGCGACCGTCCGCGCCTCTTCCCTTACAATCCAACAAGTATGTGATCATGTCCGATACAGAATCGCAGTCCACTCAATCTGGGTGGATTCGGAACTTGCAGTGTCAGGGTTCCAAAGGCTTCAACTCCCGGGACTAACAGCTGAATATCAATCAAGAGGGTTTCCCCTCCGTAGCTCACTGTTCCAGTTCCCAATCTCCCGGAATTCCTCGGTCTCTGCATCTGCAACCAGATATGTCCACTCAGGAGACTCGTATTTCTGAGACAGTGTTCTTTTTCTTCTTGAGCGTCTTAGATCATCCGGATTATCTTCTTGTTCACTTTGTTCGGATTCAGACATTTCAGGAATTGGAGCAAGATGTTTCTCAGATGCAAGTCTTACGTTCAGCCTTTCTTTTCTTGCTGGCCACTTCTCTGATCTGGCACTTGCTCTCTGCTCTTCCTCTTTGTCTGTTCCTTCAGCGCCAGGCCGTTCACTCAGGTCTGATTCACAGGATACTTCGACAATATCGTTGATTTAAGGCTCTGGAGTTGGCTCTTCCGCAGGCAGTTCTCTTTCCCCTTGTGCTGGTTCTCTTTGTATGTCTTCAGAATCAGCTGTTCTTCGGGCAACTTGGGGAATGGGTGCCTCCTCTACAGGCTCCGGAACTTTGCGGGTATGCGAAGCATGTATCCAATGCGGCAGTCCTCCACACTTCACCGCTGTATTCGTGACCAATATCACCTGGTATGGTCCTCGCCAGTGGGCATCCAGACAGCTCTTCCGCACGTGCTTGCGTACAAGAACCCAATCACTGGGATTCAGATCATGCAGCAGGTCCCACGAGGTGGATGCAGTTGCAGCCTCGACCTGGTGGGACACAGAATTAACCACATCAGTCAGTCCTCTACAATAGTCCAATACCATATCATCAGTGATATTTATCAAGGCTGTGGCTGGTACCATAGGCAATCTCATAGCTCCCCCTGTCAATATTTCATGTGGCAATGGCCCTGTCCTTCTATCAGGAGTGCTACGCAAACTCATTAAAACCAGTGGCAAGGCATCTGGCCATTTCAATGCAGTTGATGAACACACCTTAGCCACTCTCATTTTGATTGTGCCATTCACCTGTTCTACCAGACCAGAAGCTTCCGGTCTGTAGCTGCAATGCAATCTCTGGTCAATGTTCAAAGCAACACACAACAGTTTCATGAGTTCACTATGGAAGTGAGTTCCTCTATCTGTTTCTACTGAGGTCGGAAATCCATATCGTGGTATAAGTTCTCGTAATAACAGCTTTGCTACAGTAAGACCATCACATCGTCGAGTTGGATAAGCCTCAACCCAAAGTGAAAAGATACACACCACCACCAATACATATCTCAGCCTATTGCATCTTGGCATCGCAATAAAATTCAATTGTATTCTGTTAAAGGGACCTCCTGATCTCCCAATGTGACTCATTGTAACCACATTTCTTTTCCCTGCATTCATTTGCTGACATGTGACACATCTATGACACACTTCTTCAGCAATCACACGAAAGCGTGGATTAAACCACGTCTGCCTGAACACTCGCACCATGGCATCTCATCCCAGATTAACTGCTCCATGAATCTGCCTTGCCATTGGACTCAAAAAACAATTAGGAAGTATTGCTCTATTATCAGCTGACACCCAAATGCCATCATCTCTCTTTTCACAGCCTGCTCTGACCCATGAGGCAGTTTCTTCCTCTGAGACTTCATCTTGTAATCGTTTTACCTCATCCCATGTATCAGCTACAGCTAACATCATGCTCAGCTCGGTCTCTTCTGTGCTTTCTCCTGTATATTGTCCATTAAAAACACATGCGTGTATGGCACAAAAACGAGCTACTTCGTCTGCGTAATTATTGCCCTTCGTAACAAAGTCTTCTCCCTTTCCGTGAGCAGCGCATTTTACAACTGCTTTGGCCTTGGGCTTTTGCAAAGCGTCCAATAGTTGGCGCACATATTCACCATTTTTGAATCGGAGACCCTGAGGATGTCAGAAAGCCTCATTGAGCCCACAGCTGTCCAAAATCATGAACTACACCAAACCCATATTGGCTGTCCGTATAGATCGTTACTCGGACTCCATGTGAAATAATACAGGCATGTATTAATGCAATGATTTCCGCTACCTGAGCAGAGAATACTCTATTCAAACAGGCAGCTTCTACTACTCCGGTGATGGTGCATACAGTAAACGCTGCTTTTAGGTTCCCTTCATTGTCTCTTCGGCATGAACCGTCAACAAAAAGGATCAAATCAGATTCAGATAAAGGTTCATCAACAATGTCAGGTCTGGGTAGTTCAGTGACATCCAGACAGTCAAGTTCTTCACAATTGTCATCTCCATCTTCTTGGGGAACAGGCAACAGTGTTGCGGGGTTCAGGGTAGTGCAACGTCTCAACGTGACATTTTCAGATGCTAAAATAACTTGCTCATACTTAGTTAACCTGTTGTTCGTAAGGTGTTGCGTTTTTGTGCAGGTCATCAACAATTCAACAGAATGGGGTACATACACGATTAGTGGATGACCCATTACGATGCTCTCGCATCTTTCAATGCTGACACCAGTTGCAGCAACGTATTTCAGACATCCGGGCAACGCAGAAGCTACTGGATCTAATGTAGCTGAAAAATAGGCCACTGGTCTACGGGTACCTCCATGTGTCTGTGCAAGTACCGCTAATGCACATCCCTCCTTCTCACAGCAGAAGAGCAAAAACACTTTATTATAGTCTGGCATTCCGAGAGCTGGGGCACGACATATGCTTTCTTGCAACTCCTGGAAGGCTCTCAAGCACTCTTCATCCCATGGTACCGGATCACTGATGTCTTTACGTGTCAATCTTAACAGAGGCTTTGCTTGTAAGGAAAAGTTTGGGATCCACTGGCGACAATAGACGACCATACCCAAAAACATGCGGGCTTCTTTCTGTGTTTTCGGAGTTCCCATTTGCAAGATCGCCTCTATGCGACCTGGTGAGACTCTTCGCTTTCATTTCTCAATGCGATGTCCTAGGTACTGAACTTCAGGCAAAGAGTACTGTAGTTTATTGGTGAACACTTTGTGTCCATTTTCTGCCAAATGGTTTAACAAAGCCACTGTATCGATCCTACATGCATCCTCATTTTCTGAGGCGACCAAAAGGTCGTCTATATATTGCAACCAGAGCTGATTTCTGGGGCATCACCAGTCCTTCGAGATTCTTTTTCAAGCACTGGCTAAAGATGGAGGGTCTTTCTGTATACCCTTGTGGGATTCTATACCATGTTAAGACACAGTCGCCCATCCAAAATGCGAATAAATACTGGCTATCTTCATGTAACGATATAGAAAAGAACGCCTGACATAAATCAATAATGGTAAACCACTCCGCTTCACATGGTATTTGAAAGAGAATCACGGCTGGATTCGGTACCACAGGATAACAGGGAATCACAATTTCATTAATCCTGCGCAAATCTTGCACTATCCTATACTTTTGTAGTCCCATAATCGGTGAATCACAGGGACTTCCTCTTATCTCTTTTAGAATGCCTTGGGCAATCATTGATTCAATAATAGAAGTTATTCCAGCCACTGTCGCTGCAGACAATTTGTATTGCGGTGTTCTTGGAAATTCAGCATTTGGTCGCACCTGTATCTTCAGAGGTTCCACACCTCGGATTAACCCTATCTCTTCTCCTGTGAAATCCCACACTTGCGGGTCAACTGAGTCTCTCAAATCATGCGGCATTTCGGCTTTTGTAAGAACCACAAACAGTTCAGCACACATGCTCATATTGGCCATTTTGAAATCAGCATCGTCATCATAGGTCTGCAACTCCACACCTCTCGGAGTGCATGAGATGTCACAATTTAATTTGCACAGCAAATCACCCCCCAAAAGACAGACCAGACTTGAATTGCATACCACAAACTGGTGCTTATCCTTGAACGGCCCTATTCTAACAGGTAATGCATTTGTCAGTGGGTTGGTCATTCTCTGATTGCTGAAACCTACTACTTGTATCGATTGACCTGAAAGAGATAAATTGGGGACTACATATGTTCTTACTGTGGAACGCGCGGCTCCAGTATCTAATAGAAAGGTGACAGGATATCCGTTCACATCTGCATCTACAAACGGCCCACTCTGATCTACCTCCAAGATGGTATTGAGAGGGCATTCTTCCTGCACCCTCCTCTGATACTCTAGAGAGCCTTGAGATTGATCGTATCTATCTCGTATTTCAAAATACGGCATCTGTTGATATGTCTGATTGTACGTGGGTATTCTGGGAGGCTGTGGCACCTGTACTTGTGGCTCGCAACCTCCGTACATGGACCTAGGTCTAGTCACTGTCTGTAGAGTCTCGCTCATGTGTCCCTCTCCTTCATATGGAATCTGATTAGCAGGATTCAAGCGACACTCATGCTTCCAGTGTCCCGTCTTGTGACAATAATGGCAGGCAGTCACTTTTTTCTGTTGTGCCACCCACTCACTTGTACTCATGTCCGTGCCTCTTCCTCATCCCTGACCTGGTTGAGTTGCCATTAGCTGACCCATACCTCGGCCACTTCCTCTTCCACAACCTATACCTCCTCCAACCCCCTGCATATAGTCTGCACTTCTCAACTGTGCCAACATTACTTTGTCTTTCAATTTCTTTTGTGTTGATTCTACTTGATCACAACAATATTTAGCATACCGTAGTATTTCGTCCACCGACTTATTCTGCCAACATATCAGGTGGCGCTGCATCATCAAACTAATATCAGATTTCAACCCCAACACAAACTTAGAGACAAACTGTCCCATATCTTTCTGATCAATAGTATCCAATTCACTATGCTGTTTGAAAGCCAATAACAATCGTTCATAGTAATCATGCACTGATTCCTTAGGCTCTTGAGTCGTACGCTCAATTTTAAGCAAATCCACAATCTGCGGCGCTACCTTAGACTGCAACCAAGTAATTACTTGCTCATATTTCCTCATGACATCAGGTGAAGGACCATGCGTTACAGAATCTCTAGGCGGTTCTGCTGTTGGCCACTCAATAACGATTTTGCACGCAGCCCACAAATCTGCCGGGACCACTATATCGAACAGAGTGTTCAAATCGACCCACAACACCTTTGAGATCTTGACTAACCGATCTATCTGCTTATACCATTCCACAGGTTTTTCCCTCAGCCGAGGAAAATCATTCGTAAAAGCAGCCAAATCATCTCTGCTCCATGGCACATGTACATACCCTCCATTCTGCACTTCTCTTAAAGGGAAATTTTCGGTGGCTTCTGTCCCTTCCCTCTGAGGTGAAGAGGTACCTATTCCGGTCTTAGCACTTTTCTTTTTGGCCCACCTCTCTACCCATCTGTCTAACGCTTTCCAAGCTCGCATGCCTATTACCAGTTCTCTAATCTGAGCTTTCAACCCAACAGTTTGCTTTTTCTCCAACTCCTTGTCTGTGTAATTTAATCTGCAAGAACCCTGCATCAACTTGGTCTTTGTCAAATCAACATCATATTTTCGTGTTAATTGCTATATGGCATCATAAGCCCGCTTTGCCTTTCTTGTAATATCCTTGGCTACAAACAACAATTAATTCGAGTCATATGTCTCAATTCGTTCCAGAGGCAAATTCCCTTCTACCACTTAATCTATTTCCACCTTCAATCGAACTACATCCAACATTGGCACTTTTATTGCACCTTGCAACACTTTCTGATTTCTTTCCCTTTCTACATCTTCTCTGTCACAACTCTGTGTTCTCCTAGGTATGGCTTCTTCTACCCTCTTTGCTGCTTTACGATCTTCTCTATCCCAGCTCCTACTCCTCCAATGATTGCCAGCACATGCAGTATCTTGGAAGGCTCTGCTGTCGTTCTTTCTTCTCTTGGAAACACTGACTCTCTCACTGGTTGTACCCACATTCGTAGGTCTGACCTAGAATGTGCCAAGATTCCTGTTGGTCTCCTTTCTGACCCACTATCCATTCGTGATGGATCTGCAGTAGCAGGTAATGGAGTGCTATAAGCCACGGGTACCTGTCCTAAACCTGCTCCCGTTCGTGTAAGGCTTCCCCCTGATATTGTCTCTTCCCTGTCACCAGTGTATTGCTGACTGTCATTCTGTCTCTCATCAGGAGTATATATGAGGACTACTGGTTCAATGGTAACGTGCACTGACAAGGCATCTGGTAACTGCGTATTCCCTGCAGACTGGGCAAGTTCGTAATTGGGGTATCTCATTCCCCCTGACACTCCAGGGATCCTCACCTTGGCTATTTGTCTCCTAACTCCTGTTGGCTGTTCTTCCAATCCCACCTGCCCTGCTCCCACTGTCTCCTCTGGTGGTTGCGACCTCTCTGTTTCTGTCTTGGAGTCACAAGGTGGAGGTCATTCTGCCAAGAGCCTGTGCAAGAAACTATCATCTGTATCGCTGTCCTCATCTTTCTTACTTTTTCCCTCAGACTCTGCCAACATTCGGAAGGGATCCAATCGCTCTTCTTCTATCGTATCTACTCTCCATCGTTTCAACTGTGCATCCCATCTGGCATCGTGATAGGCCTTCATTGTTCTCCTCATTCGTTCCTGTGATGTCTCTCGTTTCTTTGCTAATGCAGCTCTCATCCAAGCGTCTAAAGCCTCAAATTGTGTAGGTCGAGGTGGAGGTTTAAGGTCAGCCATCATCCCCCTCAGCTGGTATAACACCTTCATACGAAATGACCCATAACGAGGGAAAGCCAATTCCCCTTCCTTCTCTGTGATTTTAAGCCAATTCTGAAGCCAAACAATTGTATGTAAGCTCACATTCGTTGCCATATAATGCGCAGGGGTATCATCCGGTGGAGCTTCCTCTCCAACCCGAGTCTCCACCCCTCTGTCACCTCTACACAAATCTCTCAACACCCGAAAACATTCGATTTGCAACCCACAATTCAATAGTCGACTACAAATGCAAAGCTACCAACCCAGCACGGCGTTACACCAACCGACCAATCCCAGCACGGCGCACCCCGACGGCACTACTCACTCCTTGCAGCGGCTCACCCGCCTTTACAATTTCGCTTTGTACACTCGCTCACACATTCACTTCTACAAGTAACTTTATAACCCAAAGTTATTAACCAAGTGACCAGTCCTACCACAGCCACAATAACTTACAGTTACAATAACAAGTAATTGTCTGTCCACTAAAAGATCGATAGAACACACACACAAGAACACGCATCTGCTATGACCTCCGGCCCGCGTTGGTCACTTACTCATTGCGATCCACCCCCGGTACTTGAGGTGTCTCTCAACAAGTGATTTCCACACTCACACAAAGTTCCCTGACACAAGTGAACAGTCGATAGCGCTTTACGACTCCCATAATTTCTCAGACAATTACATTACAATACTATCCCGGGATCTTGGACTTCTCTTGAGCCCGTTCACAAAATTCTCTGATCCGCACGTGTTCGAACCAGTACTAATAACCACAATCACTCAACATACACCCCAACTCCGCAAAACATCACACACAAAAACACACCGCAATCAAACACTCTTCACAGGACCGTTCATACTCACGACGCCTCTTTGGTTCCACCGCACCGTCAACGTCTGCCCGTTCCGCCACTCTTTGTCGATGTTCCGTCTGCCTCATCTGGACCTCAATTCCTCCTACTCTACCCTATATTGCTCCTTTCCACTCACTATTTAGGGGCAAACCATCCTCTGGTACCATTCAATTACGCTAAATTGCACCCCTATCTTTCTCCTCACAATTAGCGCCCAGGATCTTTTATTTACCTACTAAACAGTGGTGTTGGGGAAAAACATTTCATAACACGATGACAATACCATACCTGAAAGTACCACAGACTCCGACTTTATAGGTTTGTCAATTTATTATAAGGCCAAGAATAATAAGACCATCATATATAGGTACAGAAAAATCAATACAGAGCCGATCCTACGAATATAAGTGATTCGGCACAAAAGAAATAAAATGGTGAACTCTAAGAGCAGGATACAGCTTAAAATAGAAACGGAGTCCAACTCTCTCTTCATGAGACAATAAATCGAATCTGTCCCTACACTCTGCTAAAAGGAATCCCACCTAGTGCCCTTCTATCAGATCCCAAAGGTGTCAGCACGTGTTGACTTCCTGATAAGTACTCACGTCAAATGAGTTAGGATGCTTAAGGCTAGGAGCGAGTTCTAAGATGCTCCTTTCTCTCCGAAAGCTAGCAGAAGTCTGGGGTCTCTGTCCCTGCACATCATATAATAAAGACTTCGATTTTCAGTTCATTCTGGTAAAATTTTCCATTGCAACTTTTTCTAAATGGGGAGGTTCACACTTTCTAATGAAGTCTTCTTTGTTCGGCATAGTGACCTTGGTTCTCAGAGCAGCCAGACACGAAAGATACCCTCCCTTCTTGCTTCCAACTGTCTTTAAAGCATTTCTTGTATCTTCTGCACTCTTAAAATAATGAGTTGGCATTCCAATACCTGCAGTAGGATGAGAACACTGATATTTCTTGAAAACAACATGCATTTCATTATTTATTTCTTGAGAAGCCAAGGAGGTGCAAAAACAAATACAATCTTAGGCCTAAAAGTCGGGCAATTTAATGACATACTGTTACATTATATGATTATAAACTGTCCTGCTTTTGTATATGCAGGCATGACAATACATACATGATCATATTATAACATTGCACTACAATGATTATATGCATTAATCTACTGAGTACATTTTCGATGATTACAGACACTGCACACAATACTGAATTGTATCTAGGTGCATAACATCTATGACTATAATGCACCCATACAAAATAGAGTGCTAAAAGTGCTCTATCAGGACTGTCCCAACAGTCCTTTGTTTGTAGTAGCGATCCCAAATGGGGTCCCTGGACATAACCATTCCTTCCTGGAGCCCATTTTTAACATTCATCTAGTGCACATCAAGAGGGGAAACTAGTTCAAATTTTTGGGGATGGCAGGTTCCCTCATTTAATATTTTATATGTAATATTACCTACTGGCTGTCGCCAGTAGGTAGTTATAGTTAGGACCTATTTTCCATAGGAAATCTGCAACATTCTATTCCCAATAACTTTGACGCCGGTTGACGAATCTTCGCAAAGTTTTCTAAACTTTTGGCCAGCTCCGGCCTGCTCCTATCCTGAAAGTCTCAGGGTGATTCGTCAAGCGGGGGCTGAGAAAAAAGGGGTGCCCCAAAACGTGTTTTCCCCATGCAGTTTTCCATAGGAACCTTTTGGTGGCAGCTACAGCCCGAACTGCTGAACGGAATGACACCAAATTTGGCAAAAATGTAGCGTTGTGCCTTTTGGTTAAATGGTGTAAATCCATTCAGTAGTTCCTGAGAAAATCAAAAGTAAAATCACATATATATCTATGGGCGCGGTGTATCTGCGCACCCTGAGCGCACCCTGCGCGCACCCTCCCGATTACGAGCTGCATGTTAATTGGCTGTCAACTTGCTGTCAACACTCCAAACCAGGAAGTGTTGGCAGGCATTTTGTGCAAAAACGCAAAAAGGGCGCAGGGTAGAAACACCCTGACCCCCTAGGCCTGCTTATGGGGTCCCATAAGGACCCCCTGGGCCCCCCAATTTAAAAAAAAAAAATGTTAACGGGAAGATGCGCGGGTTCCCGTGTTTCTTTGGTAATTAGCCCCCGGGGGGCCAATTCCCGGGGGCAATATTATTATGTGAATGGGGGCGCAGAGGGGCCCTCCAGCCCCGGGGACTGCCACCCCCTGGGGCTTTATAAAATTATTTATGGGGGGCCCCCAGCCCCGGGGACCGCCACCCCCGAGGCTTCAATATTCATGGGTGGGGGGCTCAAAGGCCCCCCCAAGCCCTGGGGACCACCACCCCTGGGGCTTCTTTAGAATATATGTGGGGGGCTCACGGCCCCCCGCAGCCCCGGGGACCGCCACCCCCTGGGGCTTTTCACGCGCAAGCATCGCGTAAAGTAATACGTATGTGTCGCGTACCGGTCGCATAGCGATTGCGCATGAAAATACGCACCCATCGCACATCCTACACGGATCCTACACAACAATCCTAAAATGGCGGCTAGGTTCAGCACACTGATCGAGAAAGGTACGCTTTGGGTGCGCGACTCCCCAAACAAATTTGAAAAAAAAGAAAGAAAGAAAGAAAATAATAATAATATATTAAAAAAATATATAAAACAAAAAAAAACAGTTTCAATATTTAAATTTTTCCCCCCAGTTTTATTAAAAATATATAATGTAATTAAAAAAATTAATTATGTAAAAATAGATAGTTAAAAAAAATTAGAAAATCAGTATTAAAAAAATAAATATAACTATTATTACATTTAAAAATTGTCATTTAAGAAATCTTTGAAATTCACTGAAAAAAACATAGGTTTCAGACATGGTATAGTTAGCAATTAGCATTTAAAAAACCTTTGAAATTCACTGAAAAAAACATAGGTTTCAGACATGTTATAGTTAGCAATTAGCATTTAAAAAACCTTTGAAATTCACTGAAAAAAACATAGGTTTCAGAAATGTTATAGTTAGGAATTAGCATTTAAAAAACCTTCGAAATTCACTGAAAAAACCATAGGTTTCAGACATTTTATAGTTAGGAATTAGCATTTAAAAAACCTTAGAAATTCACTGAAAAAAACATAGGTTTCAGGGGTGTTATAGTTAGCTGGACATTTCACTCGGACAAACCATTGAAATTCCTTTGTTATAGTTAGTTCTACTAACTATAACTTGCGCGCCCGCAATCCACTGCTAATGATGTCACATATTACATCATTCATGACATGGTCAGTGACATCACTGATGACATCTCAAATGACATCACTGATGACATCACTGGTGACATCATCCAAGTGACAATCTGATACACCTCATCATACACTAGTATAACCTTTAATCACTCATTGTAAAATATAGAGTACCATATTTGAAACCATTGACACACCAATATAAGTTTCTAAAAACCCACTCAGTGATTCCTAGATCTACACACACATCTAAACACTTACCTATAGATTCACTCATACATGCTGACAAAGATCAATAGAACACTATCAAAAATACTTATACACCTACATCAACATTACACACCAGCATACATCCTATTCACGTATGCAGTCGTCCTACTCGCGTATGCAAACAATTGATCATACTTACATTTACTCAGCTACACACTTATACAAACACCACTTCATTTATTCATATAGATAGTAACTCATACTTAGTGTATTATAAAATCACTATTACAAGTATACAGTTATCCATACAGTCACTCATAGAATCACTGAGTCTTATGTATACTTATTTATATACAACAACTGTCACATACACTGCCTTTTATATTTCTACTTTGTTGGACATGTATCATTGAGAAATATATTTACTCATCACTACACCCATAAAGACACTCACTCACCCAAACAACTGTTTCCACATGCAGTCTTAACCTCATATACCTACTAAATCAACTATTTACACATCTATGGACACACCTCCCACCCAACCACACACACATTCACTCACCCATAAAAATACTCACTTAACTAATCAATAACTAATATAGACTTTCACATAGCTAGTAACCAACTTATGCAGTAGTTTACACAACAATAGACAGAGTGATACAGATATTCACACCGTTTAATCATTATCCCATATATTTAGTGAGACACTTTAAATTAGTCAATTAAACAGTCAATCACACTGCTAGTAAATCCTCCATTCAGACACTTATACTTCCACTCATTCTTCAATGCAGATTGCTATATATATAATACATATTTAAATATCGAACCAAACCACATTCACTCGATGATGTCATCAGTGATGTCATCAGTGATGTCACTGACCATGTCATGAATGATGTAATATGTGACATCATCAGCAGTGGATTGCGGGCGCGCGAGTTATAGTTAGTAGAACTAACTATAACAAAGGAATTTCAATGGTTTTGTACGAGTGAAATGTCCAGCTAACTATAACACCCCTGAAACCTATGGTTTCTTCAGTGAATATATTATATATATATATATATATATATATATATAATATAATGGAGGTATGTCAGACACTGAACACTAGAGGCCTAATTTATGGCATGTAGGCTTGGGGCCGCGCAGCAAGGCACCTTGCTGCTCTGCCCTGTGCCAAAGTGAGAGGGCAGGACTGCACCTAATTTAAGCAATACGGTGCATTTCTGTTCTTTCTGCCTGTGCTGGCGCCTTTTCGGCAGCCTAGCGCCAACGTAGGGCACCCTTGCACAATAGTGCAAGGGTGCCTACGTTGCAGACATGATCATTTTTGTGCAGGAAGGGGCACCTTCCTGCACAAAAACAATCCTAAGAGGTGTTTTCCTCTTTTTATGCGTGCTGCAGAATGCAGCACACATTGAAAGAGGGATAAACAAGGAGAAATTAAGTTATATCTCCATGTTGATTTTCACCTGGGCAGGCGTACGGACTAGATGCTTCCCCAGTATTACATGTTTTTGCAAATCTGGGTCAGTGTCAAATTTCATGGGTATTGCATGGGAAAACCCACGCAACGTCCATGGAATGCCTCCTGGGCGCAGAGTAAGGCAATGCAGCAATTTGCGCTGCGTCACCTTACTCACGATTTATGAGACCACTCAAATCCACATAGGGCGGCTTTGTGTGGCTTTACGTGGCTTCATAAATCTTTGAAAGCCCAGCGTCACGCATGTAGCACTTTACTTGGTGCAAAATTGTTGCAGGGATCTCATAAATAAGCCCCTAGGTTGTTGCCAATGGATGGAGGCTATGGCCATCTTGCATGAGGGACTTCAAGCAATCTTACAGCAAAGGGCAAAAGCAAGTGCCGTACAAGAGGTTGGGTTTCCATGGGGAGTTTGCACAATTGACCAAAGGACGACTGAAGGACTCCTTGCTGCTCCTTGCACCAAGGGATTGGAACTGCTCCCCATCGATCAATTGCTTGGCATTCTGTTGCTGCTACATGGACACAAAAGGCAGATGTCCTTCCTGCTCTCAAGAATATCCAGCTGACCAGTTGTGAGTCGTCCTATAGAGACCCCTGGCTGGAGAATTGAAAGCACTCTGCTGGGTCCACAAAGGATCACATATTTTCTTCAGGACAAAAAGTCTGTAGATGGACTTAGTTGTGATGTTGGGCAGCCACATGTAGCTCTATCTGGCTACAGAATCCTGCATGTCCCGATTGGAGAGTTCAAGAGCCAGAAAAAGTGATAAAATTCCAAGTGAATCACGGGACTGGGGCAAGGTGGCATGGGTATCCCAGCTGCAAAGCGACCCCCAGCGACTATGAATCCAACTATGTCTTTCTGTGACCCATTGCTCCCAAAACAGAAGCTTTCAGCTGGCGCTTGATGGCACCTGTCTGATGGTGAGGGTCCCTCGCTGGCTTCCGACTCCTGCCTTGCCCTGCAGGAGGATTTGAAAAAAATGAAATTGACAAAGTCCTAAGGTAAAAACATTGATTTTAGCTACCCTGTGGGTGCAGCTCACCCCTG
Source organism: Triturus cristatus (assembly GCF_964204655.1). Classification (NCBI taxonomy): domain Eukaryota; kingdom Metazoa; phylum Chordata; class Amphibia; order Caudata; family Salamandridae; genus Triturus; species Triturus cristatus. The sequence goes on from NC_140591.1 coordinate 1,616,199,901, forward strand.
CTCAATTACCGTCACCATGAAATCACACCTAGGACCTGGTCTACAATGAACACTCAATATTCATTGGGCGTTCTTAAAGCTTTTTCCCTCAAAAACTTTAAACAAAGCACTTCAACGCCTCGTCAAGGGTAGTAAGCATTATATAAATACAGTTACAATTACAATCTTCGTCTTGCCTTCCTTCTCCAGGTTTAGTTAATTTTGTCTTCTTATTAACTTTTTCTTTTTTTACTAACATTTTGGAATGTAATTGTGTTCTCAACATTAATGTTGTTTGCTGTTGCTTGAACCTAGCACACTTTTCTGTGCAGAAGTTCCTGCTGCGTATGTCCTAGCTAGCATAGATACCGGGGATGAAGCTAAGATTCACAGTGATCTGACTAGATTGTGTTTGTTCAGCTAGCTTGGGAACCTCCTCCCAAATTAATAATCTGTTTTCTGATATCTGCGATAAGGTCACTGATATAAGACAGTAACATTTCAATAAGCGGGTGCTGATTTCCTGATAATACAACACTTTTCTTGGTCCCTTAATATAAAATGTCACTGGTAACACATTTACAGTACTCATAGCGCTGAAACAAAAAACTCCCTGGGTGCGGGGACCATTACTTGTTTGTTTTCAGTAACTAACTCCCACTTTGTGACTTTGTTTTTGAAAAACAAAACGTTTGTAAAAGTTTGGTGGATGGCCTTCAAAACCGACTGCGCTGTCCAACAAACATTTTGTATCTTGACAGGAACCACGATTATAGTGGTTCCTGTCAAGGTACGAGCTTTCCACTGGGCCAATAGTGATCTCTAGAACTGGCGGATGGTGAATGTTATGTCCTCTGCCATCTTGATGGACAGAGTACGGTCCGCTAAAGTCTAGCTCTGGCCTGTGAACTAAAATACTGCATTAAATGTTATGGAGGGGATTAAATTGCTGATCTGGGACCTAGAGGTCTTTGTTGTAATCTTAGTGCAATAGGTCTTGCATTACTGAAAGTTTGAGCTATTGGCATTGCATTATTATTTGAAATGCCAATAGGTCAAACTTTCAGTAATGTGAGACCTATTGCATTGTAAATGCTTGTTTAATCTTGATCTTACCTCTGGGATCCCATGACATTCTTCTGCAGGCCAGTGGCCTGTAGAAAAGGGCCAAAATGTTTCCCCTCCAGATAATGACATGGATGGATGCTGCATTTGCATGTGACGGGAGGGGAGGAGGGTGTGCAAGGAGTCAAGAGATGGCCAGAGCTGGCTAACCAAAAGAATCAATTTGTGATGTCCGCTGTAAGGGAACCAAGCATCGAAAGTCGGGACAGATGCACAATATTAACCAAACAGAGAAAAGGAATTTTTAAAAGCTGCCCAACTAACCAACCAAAAGTGGTGGACGTGTCCAAAGTCTCCGATAGCCCATATACTGAATAAAGCATGCCTCGCAGAGCAGCGCAAGCGCTTTCCAGGCTCGACCTAAAAACTGTGCTACTCTGACTGATTCATTGTGTCCCTTGTGGCTCACATTATAGCTAAAATAACTGTACTTAACTAACCCTCCCTCTATCTCTTTTTTGTTTCTGCAATTAACTCTCCACCTCATTCCATGCACAGCAGTGCGTTTTATACAGAACTTCACATTTGTGATGGCAGTGCTACAATAAAAATCTTCTCTGTATGGAGCTTTGCTTCTCCATTAAGCTAGGATAGTGCTGTGTTCAAATTAATATTAGTAAATAGACTATAAAGTTAAGAAATAATATAATATTTGGAAAAAATAGACTGAAGATTTGTAAAGCAAGAAATCTCTTGTGGTGGTACTGTATGGTATTTGTAAAGACTGAATATTTCAAGTTTCTGGTTACTCATTGCGCTATTATACTCTTCTTCACCAAAATTATGTAGCTTATAACATCACACCACCCTCAAAAGGCACTTTGTGCATCCTCACAAAACTGATTATGTCACTTAAGACTGAAACCATCTATCTCTCTGTCTGGCAGTCTGTCTTTCTTTCTATATGTCACTGACAATCTGTCTCTCTATCTATGTATTCATCGGTCTATCTGTCGAGCCTTCTGCCAGTCTATCTGCATATTTGTGTATCTGTATATCCTTTTATCTGTCTATCTGTCTCTGTCTATCCGTCTGCTCTCTGTCTATCTTTCTATCCATCTTCCCGTGTATCTTTCGATCCGTCTATCTATCTATCTATCTATCTATCTATCTATCTATCTATCTATCTATCTATCTATCTATCTATCTATCTATCTATCTATCTATCTATCTATCTATCTATCTATCTATCTATCTATCTATCTATCTATCTATCTATCTATCTATCTATCTATCTATCTATCTATCTATCTATCCTTGTATCTGTCTGTCTGTGTTTGTAAGTGCTTGGTTGCTCTGAGTATAATGCTACAGTGCATGCAATGAAAGGAATCTCCGCTGCAAAGAGTCTTTAAATATGCTTGGTTTGCAGGTTCGAAGGGACAGTTTCAAGATGGTGGAGATCCTGCAGAAGCAGTTGGAAAATTCTAAACCTGCTGTTTTGAAGGATTCTGTTTATTTACAAAAAACACAGCAGACAGCTTTGGAAAGGAGGCTGCACCAGGCTGAGTCCTGGTTGAACAGACTGGGGAACCTTGCGTTCTTGGTGGACCATATGATTGAACAAAACCTGCTTTCAATTGTTCAGGAGGAGATCACAACATTTGTCCACAACATCCTGCAGGTGAGCATTGGGGTCAAATATGTAACTTGTGAAGACTAGACGATGTTCATGTGGACTCTCTCTCTCTCTCTCTCTCTGCCTCTCTCTCTTTCTGTCTCTGCCTCGGTCTCTCTTTCTCTCTCTCTCTCTCCCACTCCTCCCTCCCTCCCTGTCTCTCTGTCTCTCTAGTTAAGTCTGTGTGCTATTTACTACTTGAAAGCTGCAGATGGTTGTGGAATGGCGATGATGTCTTGGTACCTCTCTGTAGGGACCAAGTGGCATAGTTTCATAGCACTGATACAAGTTATGTCCTTGGTTATGGGGTGAGGCTTCTTTTCTTTGGGTGAGGCGAAACATGCTGGTATCACCACTGAATATGAATCTCTGACTGCATTCCTGGTTGGTGTAATCTAAGAGTGTAGCTATTGGCTGAAAAAACCCTTCTTTTGACCTCTAACTCCTCCTCCTCCTGAGGGTTCACTTGAGTATGCATCTGAGGTACAGTGGAATTTTAAGAGTTTACATGGTTCTCTGCATCAACTGTCTCCTGGATGTGCACCACTGAGCATGCTTTGTGAGTGTGAGGATTGATGGTTTTGCCTTTGTGTTTTTAAATGTGCTGTTTATGTTGGAAGGTATTTCAGCACAGGAGGAAATGCAGGTATATCCAGGAACAGTACAAAGAGATCAGCTGGACAGAGTGTCAGTAAAGGGCTAGGATATGGGGTGTCTACGCAAGCTTTGTCACCGGATAAGAGAAAAATCGTCTGCCCAGAGGAACCTGGCAAAGGGTGGCACACTGAACAAGGCTGAAGAGGCAGGCCTCAGAATACGAGGGGGTCTGTAGCAGGAAAAACAGGAGTGCAAATAGACAGGGGCGTAGGAGACACTAAGTTTCTGGGGGTGGGGGGGCAGGGACAACCATGTGGAAAGTCCAGTGACCCTATAGAAATCGCCCATTGCATGAGACCATAAGCCCGTTAATACAATCGGATAGGTGTAAAGTGAAATGTTGAGAAAGGCAGGCATGTAGTCACTGTTTGCAAGTATGTTTTATTGTTATTTGCATTCAAAAAAGTAATTAGACTAATGTGGAAAAATCATGTATACTTTTTTATAGTGCTACTCATAGTTCACTCAGTTCTGGGATCTGCATGGTACTCGTTCTTTGAAGCAGGCACATTAACCCTCCACACTAATTTACAATGAGCCAAAACTTCCACTAGAAAAACTTTCAAACTCTCATTAGGAGGAACATTAATCATCAGAGTTATCTTGACATTTTTATTGTTGCCTGAAAGCTGCGTGATGCACAAGGAAGTTCATGTACTTCTAAACCAAAAATTATTTTTAAACACAGCGCCCCACACCAAAGTTAAGGCCAGGTGCGGCTGTACCGGTCGCACCACCCTAAAGCCAGTCCTGCTCCCAGCAATGGGGCAGGACAAGCATTTACAGAAATGGGTCAGGACTAACCTCATAGCCATTATATGAGGAAAAAGATCTATAGATGTAAAACTCCCCCCAAATTGCAGCAAGCAAAACAATTTAACAGATTTCCTGTAGATGATTTAAGGGAGAGTAGACTTCTCCACTGAGAATTGTTAAAGTTTTTGGGATCAAATTTCGAAAACGCAGCAGACCATTTGGGGGCATTCATGAAATATTCCAGTACTTTCCTGGTGCACCAGGGAAGCCTGGCTTTTCCTAGGAGTAAATCTGATTTTGTTTAAATGTCTTAAGTCAGAAATAACTTCCACTATACCAAGATCCTCATTTTTCATGGGTGAGCCGCTTATGCCAATGACTACATTCCATATGACAGTGCCAGAAATTTACCATGGATACTGCAGCCACAGTCATGAGTACCTTTAAAAATTCCCTCCGGTTTACAAGGGTCAGAATTTTGCGATTGACAACCCCTATAAAATGAGTACTGGAAATCTTATGACGAGAGTTACCTCAAATATCAGTTCCAACATTTTGCTATGGATCCACCCCATATGCTAAGAATTACGTGCATCCTATCAGGGTCTTCAGCCAGGTGTGGTGGCGTGTGTTCTGTGTCCCTGCTGCTGGGTATGACTGGGTTATCGGCTTTCTCAGTTAGACAGTTTGAGACCCCACAGCCAATGATGGTGTCTTCATAGAAGCATGTCAAGGCCTGCAGATTGCCATAGGTAACACCTCCCATCCAATGCTGTTAGTGCCCTTGTCCATAAGGCAAGAATAACCTCCAGTATGCCAGACCAGCACCACACTTGCACGCATAACAAACATACACTCACACACACATTCTCACTATATCTCTTGCATTCTTTCGTACCTTTGTACTCCGTCACACTCACACACACTGCCACTCACGCTTCAATTAGTAAATTTGCTTTTATTGTGTTAGAAAAGTTTACCCTGCTGCCTCACCTTTACCTGCCTTGCCTTTTAGTGAAACTTAATAAAAACAGATTCTCTATACGTTATTCATAATAATATATTGCCTTGACAATGTTTGTTACAAGTATGATGTGGATGAAAAATGCACTTCTTAAAATAGCTGTGTGGAGCTTATGTTTGGTTTCACGTGTTGATCAAGCAGGTACAGTATTGGAAATGAATGAATCCACATTCTAACATGAAGCACCACAGCATCCAGCTGACCTTATAAAATGCTTGACTTCTTCGGCAACTATGGATTTCATCCAGTAACTCTTTAAATGTTTGTTTTTTGTTTTTTTTTACCAATCTTTTTATTAACTTTGCTCATGGTCTCATACATCATACAACCAACGTTGTAATCCAGCGTGAGTAATTCCTGTGCATGGTACAAATACAAGTCATCAGAGCTGAACAAAGGCGTACTCATACTTAACTCCCCTCCGCCCCCCTCCGGGCATCCCGATACCTCTTCCATGGTCCCCACACCCTTCTCCATTTTTTCACACAGCCCCTGGCCTTATATATGGTTTCCTCAGCCCTCTGACACCAATCCAAATCCCTGAGCCATTGGTCCCACTGCGGGGGCGCCTGCGTCCCCCAGCAACTGGCAATGTTGCGTTTCGCTACTCCGACCGCCAGTGCAAGCCACATCTCGTGATACCTGGACCAATGGGTGGGTCCTTTGATCATGAGAAGAAGCCATTTGGGCTCCACTGGGACCGGCGAGCCTACTACGTCCGACATCGTACGCGCTACCTTCGTCCAAAAGGGCACTATGTTCGGGCAGTCCCAGAGGATATGATAAAATGACCCCTCCCCATGCCGTCCCCGCGCGCATAATGGGGACAGGCTCCTGCCCCATGCGAAAAGATGAGTTTGCGGGTAATAGACCCGATGCAAAATTTTAAGCTGCACGAGGCGGAACCTTACCCGAATGGCCACTTCGTGCGGGCTTTGCAAGGCATCCTGCCAGTCGTCATCCTCGAGGCAACCAATATCTCCCTCCCATCTCTCCCTCTGGGACACAAGTGGGCCAGGCATATTATTTATAAGTTTACGATAAATAGTGGCCGTTGGCCTGCCTAGGATGGGATCCAGCAGAAGACTGTCCTCCATGGGAGAATATTCTGGGATGGAAACGTCAAGACTCACATGGGATCGCAGGGCATGCATAAGGCGAAGGTAGTGAAATCGCTGGGAGTCGTGCATTCGGAATTCTTGTTGGAGGTACTCGAAGCACCTGGGGGCATCTCTTTTCCATACGTCACCTAAATATTCAATCCCAATTAATTTCCAGCCCTTGAAGCCCACAAGCCCCTTAACCTCTGGCAAGTGATCCCCCACCCACAGAGGGGTCCTCCCGGTCAGGGTACCAGCCCACCCCAGGAAACGATGTGCTTCCCGCCTGCAGTGTAGTACCACCCCCGTATGCGAAGGCAGATCTCCGTGCCAACGACGCGAGTAGAGGAGCGGCTCGCAAGTACCTCCCGGCATAATATACCTATCTACACGATAGGCAGGTTCTGAGCTCGGCGCATATACCCAATCATTGACCACCTGCAGTTTGGGAAGCCCAGTAATATAACTGGACGTCAGGGAGGGCCAGCCTCCATCATACACTCCTCTCGTGAGTTTACGCATCGCTATCCTCGGGCTCCCGCCCTCCCACAGTAGCGTGCAGACCGACTGAGATATATGCCTAAACACCCACGGGATTGGGTACGGTGTGTTCTGCAAGACGTACAAAAGCCTCGGCAGTGCCAACATTTTGAACAGTGCAGCACGCCCGACGAGAGTGAGAGGCAGGGACTTTCAGTGGGACACATCAGAGGCCAGCCTCACCAAATGCGGCTCAAGATTTTTAGGTAGGAATTCCGCTCTATCTCTAGTAACATATATCCCCAAATACCGGAAGCCTTCTGTTTCTTTCGATGCCGCACATCTCTTCGGGATTCTCGGTGGCGGGCCCGAAAGGGGATAAATGAGAGATCTGGACCAATTAATTGTGAAGCCGGAGTAGCTCCCAAACAACTCGAAAAGATGTAACGCCTGTGCGATTGAGTGGTAGGGGCGGGCCATATAAAGGATGATACCGTCTGCGTATAAAGATATACGCTCTTCCCAGTCGTCATTGAGAGCCAAGCCCCAAAAAGACCTGTCCTGCCTGATCCAGTGCGCTAACGGCTCGAGAGCGAGGGCAAAAAGAAGCGGGGGACAAGGGACACCCCTGTCTGGTCCCCCTGCACGGGGGAACGTTCGGGACATCGCACCGTTTACCCTCACCCTTGCTACCGGCTGCTCATACAGTAGCCGCACCCAACTACAAAACACCGGGCCAAAGCCCAGCTTCTGAAGGACCATGAATAAGTAGGGCCACTCGATACTATCGAAGGCCATTGATGCATCTAAGGACATCAGGGCCGTTTGGGTATCACCCACCGCCTCTGTCATGTACAGGACTCCATATAACCTTCTCAAATTGTGCCGAGTACTCCTATGGGGCATGAAACCTGACTGGTCTACAAGGATAAGGTCCGGCAAGACCGACAATAATCTCGTCGCTAAGGTCTTGGCCAAAACCTTGGCCTCCATGTTTAACAGCGAGATGGGCCGGTATGATGAGCAGAGGTCTGCCGGTTTCCCAGCCTTGTGTGTGACCACTATCGTAGCTTCTCGTTGATCTGGTGGGAGCCTATACACCTCCCTGGCCTCAAGAAATATTTCCCGTAACGGGTCAATAATCACACTAGCTTGGCTCTTGTATAATTCTACAGGGATCCCATTGGGCCCCTGTGCCTTCCCTGCCTGCAGGGAGTTAAAGTCTTCACCAAGTTCCGCCCCCGTTTGAAAGGATTCCAGATGGCTCGTTTGTTCCTGAGATAGAGTCTGGAGCGCGAAATCTCGCAAGAACTCTGCACAGTCCAGCTCAGACCTGGTACAGACCGGGGAGTAGACCCCCTCATAGTAGGACGCAAATGCTTCCGCTATGGCCACGCCCGTATCCGCCAAGGACCCGGAAGCATCCCTTACGTTTACCACCCAGGATCGCTCACGATCTCGGGGCTCAAGCCATGGCAGCAGTTTCATACTCTTGTCCCCTGCATCGTAAATCCTGCGTTGCATGGCCAGGGAGTAGTCCCGGGCTTCACCCTCGGCTAGTGACCGAAGTTCCTGCTGCTTGAGTGCCAGGGTGTCGGCCAGGTCCGTCGAGGGGGTCCCACCTGCTCTGCGCTCCAATTCCTCTATTTCCCGTTCCAATTGCTTAATCTGCAGCGATTCCTCCTTTTTTTGGACTCCAATCAGTGCCTGGGCCTGGCCCCTGAGAACCGTTTTATACGCTTCCCACAAAGTAAGCTGGGAGTCGACCGATCCCTGGTTCTCAGCAAAGTACTGCTGAGAACATTCCAGTAACTTATCCCTTGTGGAGTCATCCCGCAGGCGCCAGGGGTCGAGCCTGGGAAAGGCCGCCCTGACGGTTGTTGCCCCCATAAGGACCACCTCCACTGGGGAGTGGTCCGAGATTCCCCGGGCCAGAATGCAAGATTCCGCGAAGTCCCCCAAGTAGTCCTCACTCGCAAAAATATGATCTAGTCTGGAAAAGGACCCATGCCTAGCTGAATAGAACGAGTATTGCCTTTGGGAGGGGTGGTGCGAGCGCCACACGTCTTAAAGGCCCATAGCGGTCATGAAGCCCCTAAGTTCCATTTCCCCCCTATTGCCCGATCTCACCCGTGAACGATCCCAGTCAGCATCCATGACCGCGTTTGTGTCACCTCCTAGCACGAGGGTGCCCTGGGGGAGGCCCATCAGATGCGCCCCCAGCTTCTGAAACGTCGAGGCATGCAGGCCGGGCAGAACATAACAAGAGCTAAGGACTAGTAGTCTCCCTTCCCATCTAGCTGCCACCGACACCATACAACCCGAGTCCTCCGTCCATGTGCCAGTGATGATCAGGGGCAGTGAACCCAACGTGAACCCCGAATGAGCCACCAGCTTGTAGCCAAAACGGTCTAAGGCCTTACACCTGTTGCCCCGAAGGTGCGTTTCCTGGAGGAGCACCACGTTCGGGGAATGGCGCTTTACATGCTGTAGCACCAGTGTTCTCTTGATCTTGTTACCCAACCCGTTGACATTCCACATCAGGATTCTCATTTGTGTCTGATCACCCTTTCCCATACCAGGTCTCATGTTGCATCGAGTCAGTCCTCCTCCCATGCCCGCCTCTCCGATGACCCAACCATGCATTTAAGTGTGAACCACCATGAGCTAAACAAAAACAACCCCCCAGCCCCAACCATCCCCCCCAAACCAGACCCCCCTCCCTGCCTCCCTGCCTCCCTGCTAAGTGAGCCCCCAACCACCCACCCTGAAAACTCGCAGAGTGCCTGTCGCCCCATCACCCCGGTGCCAACCAAACAAGGGAACATGAGCCTGCAATCCGCAGAAAACGTCATACTGAATTTTCGGAGTTCACACCCCAATGACAAAACAACTCAATGGACCCCACTTCAAACCCCCCCCCCCCCCCCCCCCGGACCCACGCCTCCCTCCCCACCCTAGATGTCGAGAACTTCTACCGGCCACGGCAAAAACTATTAAACCGCCACCATGTGGTTATAGCCACATAACGGGCATCTTGCCTCATAGTAACCCGCCTAGCATCCAAAACAGTACCCGGACACAGGCCACACGTCGCCCCCCCACTCTTCTCCATACCAGTACCCCGTGTAATCCAGAGCACTACAGTCACTTTATAGGAGCCTGCTCGCTCTCTCTGTGCTCTCGTGGCTGCGTGTGCTGAGCCCGGACCTCCTGACCTCCGTGGACCACCCTGACGGCCCACTGCGCGCCAGCCTTCCATCCAGTCGTTCGCCTCTGCTGGAGAGTCAAAAAAGTATGCCTTATCGCCGTCCATAATCTTGAGGCGCACCGGGAATAACATCATGTATTTCACACCATGTTCACGAAGGGCTCTCTTGACCCCGTCGAAGGATCTGCGAAGCCGTTGGACGTGCAGCATGACGTTGGGGAAAAAGCGAATGGTGGCGTTCTCCAGCCGCAAAACCCCAGACACTCGTGATGCCTGCAGGATGGCATCCCGATCCCTATAGTTCAGAATACGGGCTATTATGGTGCGTGGGGACGCCCCTGGCTTTGGCTTCCCCCCCAACGCACGGTGGGCCCTTTCAACTGAGAAGAAGTTGGAGAGACGTTTCGGTTTTAGGTGATTGAGGATCAGGTCCTCTACGAAGCAGTCCACGGACGGGCCCTCCAATTCCTCCGGAACCCCCACGATGCGTAGGTTATTGCGTCGGGCCCGCCCCTCAGGTCCTTCAGGCGGGCCATAACGTTTGTTTGGTTTCTGGTGAGGGAAACGACCTGCTCCTCCATCCTCTTCATTTTGGCCTGCAAACCCCCAATGCCACTCTCCGCTGCCGCCACCTTTTCAGACATCTTGCGAAAATCCACACGGAGCAAGTTAACCTCCTCCGTGACTGAGTCCAATTTGGGCTCCATCGTGCCACGCATGTCCTTAATCACTAGCATGATGTCCCGGAGCGACGGTACCGGTGCGTCATCCTCCACCCCACTGCGCTGACTCGCGCCTTGCTGGCCCTCCTCTCTGCCCATAGCCACTGTGTACTTATCGATTTGATTGGCTTGGGCCTGCGCTGACAACTTGTTGCGGCCCATGACGGAAGCCCCGTCGAAGTAGTCCTGGCAGTACACAAGGCTCCCGGGCCACCCAGGCCCGATTAGTCGAAGCCCCCAGGTCCTGCGAACAGACCTCAGGACGAGCAGCGGCCAAACCACCCGCGGCGCTGTCTCTACTGCGTCCGAGGCCCCACTCTACTATCCAGAGACCCGTTGGCCTGTACAGACCAGTCACCTCTGGGGCCCCCCGCCGCCTCAATGTACACCACCTATTGGGCGCCTCTTCTCACGCCCACTGCCGACGGCAAAGCTATCCTGCACCGCACTTCCTGGTGCAATGTCGGTCCCGGCAAAAGGCAACCCCACAGGGACCCAGAAACGCCCACCAGCAAGGCCCCAATTCAGTTTCCGGCGCGCCAGGGGCCCACAGCACAGCCCCGCCACGGAGTATGGTGCACTGCTTCACCGCTCCGGTGCTCGTCTTGGGCAATGGGCGAATAAACCAATCTCGCAGACGCCCGGTGGGAGGGCGCAGGGGCCCAGACTTAGCCCTCTACTCCATGCCACTCTCCTGCGCGTGGCCGCCTCTGCCCCCACGTGGCTGTAATCCTCGCCGGTAACACGTCCTTGCTGCCTGCGCACACAATCCGCCAGTCCATGCGCTCTTACCGCCACCGCGCTCAGGCCACTTTCAGTCCACCAGCTCCAGGCCTCTGAAGCGCTGACAGACACCCTCCTCCCCGCGGGCCGCCACCGTCGGGCTCACCGCCAGGCCAGGCACACATGCGCTCCTCAGGGCATGCCTCAGCTGTCCTCCGCAGTTATGCTCCAGCACGGCAAGCGAACCGCCCTGCAGCCGCCCGCTCATGGCTCACCAGGCCTAGCTGCAAGTCGCAGTCCGCGTCGGCTACACCGCCGGTGCCATTTTACTCCAAGCGCCGCCACAGCCCAGGCGGTCCAGCAACACGGCCTCCAAGGCTCATTTTCCGCTCACCACAGTCACCGACGAGGAGTGCCCACGCCACGCTGTCCTCTGGGCCGACCGCCGCGCTTCCCCCTTCACAGCAGTGCAGCTAGTCAGTTCACGCCGCCGTCTCTGATCACTGCAAGGCGGCGGACGCCATTTTTTTGTCTCAGCCAGCGCCTGCACGGTCACAACACCTCCGCCGTCGGACGTTCACAGGCTGCCGAGAACAACACCGATCACTTCCCGCCACTACCCCTCTGCCTTGCCTGCAGGTAGGTGTCCAAATATCAACTGATTATGTCGGATTTGGGGCGATTTGTTGCGGTCTGCTAGTGCAGCTCACTCAGTGTGCGGCCATCTTCCTTGGCTGCAGGCCACGCCCCCCCAATGTTTGGGTTTTTGAGACCCAACTGACAATGTAAAAAAACTAAAAAACTGCATGTCTCGAGATGAAGCATTGTGGTGAATGGAAAGCCAGGAATGGCTGAAGCTGTCACATGTTCTTCAATACAGCTCCATACCCGCAAGCCTCCGCCCTAGTCTCCCTCTTCATGCCATCCCACATTCACAGTCCGCTCTCCCCTCTTGCCCCAGTGGTCTTACGTAAATACGAGCTAGGAGACGATTACTTACAGCTAGTGCAATTGTTGTGTCAACGCCCCACAGTGCGGGCTCGCACGGGCAAGCTCTTATCTGACGAAATTAGGGTGAGACGAGGGACCAGACAGGAGTGCCCCTTGTCCCCGTTACTCTTTTCCCTCGCTGTGGAACCATTGGTGGCTCTCTTCCGGGAGAGTGGCGTGGATTAGGGCATCCCCTTGAGCGATGGACTGCATACAGTGTCCATATATGCGGACGACCTATTGTTGTATATACGAGATCTGCATGCTGTGCCGCCGGAGATATCTGCTCTGTTCTGTAGATTCGAGGCGATGTCAGGCCTCAGGGTAAACTGGGCTAAGTCAGGTGCTTACTCTTTTCGCGAATATACAGTTGCGACCGATATAATCATTAATGGTATCGCTCTTGATTGGTATCCGACCACGTTCAAATACTTAGGAATATATATTTATAGGTCCCCAACAGATATACTGGAGGGTAATCTGGTTCGCGCCATTTCCTCCATAAAGGCACAGATGCAATTCTGGAAGACCTTACCGCTCAATGTGATGAGCCATGTTACCTTAACCAAAATGATAGTACTACACAGGTTACTATATTATTTTGCAAATCTCCCGGTGTATGTCCCAGTGAGGCTCTTTAGAGAACTGGAGAGGTTAATCCGTGGCTTGATTTGGAATGCGGGGCAGTCTAGGATAGCACTGCAGAAATTATATGCACCCCCGGAAAGTGGTGGCTTGGCAGTTCCGCATCTAGAACTATATTACTTAGCCGCGCAATTACAGTGGGTCGTGAATTGGCTTAGTGGCAAGAACCTGGCGGACACGGCGACCACGACGACAGCCTGGACGCACACCCAGATATGCGGACTGTTTCATCCGCTTGCGAAAATCTCCCGCCCGACACAAATGCATGTTGAGTTAGCTCATAGATGCTTTAAGAGAAGCCTTCACCTCACACAAAATACAGTTCCATATGCTCCGGTGCTGCCACTTCTTGGGACGCCCAGGGGCAGAGTCCCCATAACTGATATGACGCTGGTGCCCTGGACTGAGGCGGGGATGGAGAAAATAGGGGACCTGTACGCAGACGGTATCTTATTACCTTTTGCAACACTAATGGCTGATAATCAATTACCGGTGGGCCAGTTCCTTCTACATGCGGCCATTAAGCGAATGTTTACGCTAGCGTGGGGTGACATAACCAACGAGCCGCCGACCCATCAGTTACTGCAATACCTGCATGTAATGGGGAAAGGATCGCATGTGATACATTGGCTGGTACAAGCCCTGCTCGCTCATGTGTTGAAGCCACTGCAGAGACTCCGCACACACTGGACTGAAGACAGAGGCCGCCCCTGGACTGATAAAGAATGGAAACACGTTTTAGCTGGAGCCACACACATACCGCGAAATTCACGATTCAAACTCATACAAACTTATATACTACACAGGGCGTATCTTTCACCAGACAAGATCAATAAATACTTTAACATTAATACTTCCGAATGTCCCCGATGCCACCTCCTAGGTGCTGATCTATTACAATTGCTGTGGTCTTGTCCCCAGCTTTTACACTACTGGCGTATAATATTGGAAACACTTGCCAAATGCACTAACACTGAGGTACATACTACATGGGAGGTCTGCATCCTGTGGTTTTACAAAAGAACCAAGGCCACCAAGGCAGGCTCCAGGTTTCGGGACCTAGGCCTCATAACAGAGAAACGACTTATAACTAAGAGGTGGAAACACAAGGACCCACTAGAGGTATCGCATTGGGTGAAATCCCTTGAGGTTTGGGCACAGGCGGAAGGCGCCACCCTACATAGGGAAGAAACAGCAGGGCTATGCAAATTTCCCATTGCGCACACCTGGGATGACATGCTCAGAACTCTCACAGGCTCGGACGCCACACCGCGAGCACCCCCTGCGCAATGGGCGGGACCTGACACTTAATGAGACACCTGAATGCAGATGACGCACTGCCTCTACATTTCACTCCAACTGCTGCTGTTGGGCTGGGCGACTCCCGCGTACCCCTCCACGACACTGTGCGGAAATAGCTCCTATCAAAAGTTCACTTCACGACAACACAACTGCATGAGAAGTAGAAGTGTCAGCCCACACATCATACCCGCACGCTAGCCTAGTCGCGACTGCACCCAGATGGCACACTAAGCACTAGACACATATACACTCGGTCATTTGATGTCTCCCCTGTTTTGATTGCTGTTGTTAGATATGGTTGAATTATTATAAAAGATAATATCTAGTGGCCAGACTCGACATTTGCATGTATGCCGCTTTATTTGCATAGGAAACGTTATGTGATGCAATTCAAGAGCTGAGTCCAAATATGAATAGCCTTGGTCTGGAAACGTTGCTGTATTCACACATTACTGTTCACAGCCATAAGAGGTGCACTAAACACTTTCACTCTGGCCCTCAATTATAGTTGGCAGAATGTGCGGGCTGTAGGAGCCCAAGGCGACTCACAAATGTATGAGTAACCTTATACCATAGACACGAATGGCACTGAAACAGTGGGAAGGAAATGCCCTGAATTACATGCATGGTGTCATAGAACAAGTGATGATGTCGCCAAGGTGAAATATAATGATGCTTGTAAATTACTGTACCAGGAAACAATAAAATGTAATAAAGATATTTAAAAAAAAAAAAAATGAGTGGTGTGAGTGTAGGGTGAAAAATGTGCAGATGTGAGTGTCAGGTGAGCTGCATGAATACAGTGTGAGAGGGCCCATGTGAGTGTCGGGTGAGATGAGTGCAAGCAGAGTGAGAGGAGTAAGTGCAAGGTAGTGTGAACGGTGTAAATGCAGGATGAGTGATGTCCCTGTGTGTGGTGCAATGTGAACGGCAAGAGTGAAGGGTGATCAGTGAGAGTTACTGGTGAGTGCATGTTGAGAGGAGTTAGTGCAGAGTGAATGGTGTGTTCCTATGAGTTCCAGCACACTATTGTCCCTGTGTTCAGGCAGGATGAACAGGGTGTCTGTATGAATGCAGGCTGAGAGGTTTGTCTGCATGAGGTTGAGGGGATGAAGTGCAGGGTAACTGGTATGACTCCAAGGTGAGTGCTGTACTTGTTTATGTGATATGAGTGCAGGGTGAGTGTTGTACCCATGTGAATGAAAATGTGCTTGAGGATGTGAGTGAAGGGCAAGCTGGGTGAGTGACAGGAGTGCTTATGTGCGTGCACAGGGAGCGAGGTGACAGAGGGAGAGTTGGGTGAGAGGAGTGACTGCAGGGTGAGTGATCTGATATATGAGTTTTGGTGCGGGTGAAAGTGCAGAGTGTGAGAAATGAATGCATTGTGAGAAATGTGCTTGCTTGAGTGAGACTGCAATGTGAGCAGTGAGGTGAGTAACGTGGCACATGAGTGCAGGGTGAGTGGTGTGCTCGTGTAAGTGCAGGGTGAAAAGCATGAGTTCATGGTGAGTGGTGTGACTGCAGTGTGATCACTGCGAGTGCAGGGTGCGCGGTGTGCTGATGTAACTGCAGGGTAGGTGGAGGGAGAACGGACTGAATACATGGCGAGGGACATTGGTCCAGTGTGGTCTCTGTGAGTACAAGGTGAGCGGTGTGCTCGTGTGAGCGCAGGATAAGAAAACAAGTTACTTACCTGTAACTACAGTTATCCAGCATTGGTATCTTTCTTAGATTCACATGCCTGAATCATTCCCCGTTGCCGAGGCGGGAGTTCCACGGTAAATTACAAAAGTAGTGCCATAAGTAAATAACAGTAGTAGGCTAAAAGAAAAACGCCTAAGGCCTAAATCTTAGTAGCCTATCTACATCATTATAGTAAAAAGAACCAAAAGTCAGCTCCAACCAATCAGCTACCAGCACCCTCTAGAACACTCTCAGCAGAGGCAGTTCTCAGATTTTCTTAGCACAAGTGGGAAGTAAATATCCCAAATCGTAGAGAATTGACTCGCCGGGAGGAGGGTGGGTGCATGTGAATATATGAAAGATACCAATACTGGATAGCTGTAGTTACAGGTAAGTAACTTTTTTAATTCAGTATTGGGGTATCTTTCATAGATTCACATGCCTGAATCCGAGTAGCAAGCAGTATACCAAAAGTCGTTTGCGGATGGTGGGAGCCAAATGTTCATAAACTCCCAAATTGCATCCACAATGGTTGAGAAATTTTAAAATAACCAAGCCTTTAAGAAATCAAAAGCTATGTTAAAAGACATTACCGAAATACAACATGAATACATAAATATTAATATACGGATATATAGATATATATATATATATATATATATATAGAGCTCTTTAGATATATAAATATGTATGTTGCATGAAACATGGTAGCATATAAAAGAGAAAAAATACCTGAATCTGACCTTAATGAAAGAGATGGCGTAGGACAGCCTGTCCAACCGCTGCATCTTCATATTGTGCAGATTGAAGACGGAAATGCTTCGTGAACGTGTGGACATTTTTCCATGTCACAGCACGAGAGATATTTTCCGGAGTCACTCCAGCAAACAATGCTGTAGAAGCTGCCATAGTTCTTGTAGAATGAGCTTTGGCTTTCATCTGTAAAGGTTTGTTGGCCTTGTCATGGCAGAAATGAAACGTAGATGCCAGTCATCTGGTAATTGTTGCCTTTGTCACTGCAGTTCCAAGTGTCGCTTGACCATAGGCCATGAACAGTTGGTTGGAACGTCTGATGTCTTTAGTTTTCTGTAGGTAGAATTTTAAACAGCCCTTAACATCCAGCGAGTGTAATCCTCTTTCAGCTGGAGTGGATGGATCCGGAAAGAAAGTTCTTAATCTTACCGGTTCATTCAAATGAAATTGTGACTGTACTTTAGGGATGAATTTAGGATTTGTTCGAAGGGTTACATGGTCCTGAGTGAAATGTAAAAAGGGTTCCGTGATAGTGAAAGCTTGGATTTCACTCACCCTTCTTGCAGAAGTAAGAGCCAGTAAAAGGGCGACCTTCCAAGTGAGGAATTTGAGATCAGCTTTGTGGCTCGGCTCAAATGGACGTTTCATTAATTGCGCTAGCATGGTGTTGAGTTCCCACTCTGGAGGGGGTGCTCGCACTGGAGGGAAGGCTCGGAAAAGCCCTTTCATGAATTGCTTGACAAGTGAAGATGAACAGAGAGAAGGATGTTTAGTGCATTTTCTGAATCTGGAAAGAGCAGCAAGATGGAACTTGACCGATGAAAAGGTAAGCCCAGACTTGGTTAGAGAAAGCAAATAAGGGAGCTTGAACTGGGTGAATATTATTCGCCTCGAACCAACAGCAAAATCGCTTCAATTTTAGGCGATATGTTTTGATTGTGTTCTGGGCACGAGATTTGGCCAAAATTTCACAACAGTCTTGTGAAATGTTGAGGTCCTTGAACTCTAAGAAATCAGGAGCCATGCATGCAAGTGCAGGGACTGTGGGTCTGGATGAACCACTTGGCCTCTGTCCCTCGACAACATCGTAGGCGTCGGAATAAGGCGAATGGGCTTGTTTTGAGACAATAGCAGAAGTTCCTGGAACCAATACTGCCTTGGCCAACGGGGTGCAATCAGAATTAGACGGCAACCCTCCAGTTTCATCTTGCGGAGCACTTTCGGGATCAATGGTATTGTGGGAAAAGCATATGCACAAATCCCTGAACATCACATGGACAGGGCATTCTCTGTTGAGGGAACCTGCTGGCATAGTATCGGCATTTCTTGTTCTCCCTCGTTGCGAATAGATCCAGTGCTGGTTTGCTCCAAGCCTGGAAAACTCTGTTCGCCTGCTCCTCCTCTAGCTCCCACTCGTGATAGTCCGACTGAGACCTGCTCAGCGTATCCACCAGAGTATTGTGGAGACCCCTGACGTGCTCGGCTCTCAGGGTTATTTTGTGGAATGTGACCCACTCACACAATTCCTGAGCCTCCTGCGAGAGTGTAGCTGATTTTATTCCTCCTTGCTTGTTGATGTAATACATGCTGGTCGTACTGTCGGTACGAACCAGCACTGAGGAACCCGCAATCCTTGGGAGGAACGCTTGCAGAGACAGAAAGATGGCGCGGAGCTACAGTCTGTTGATATGCTGTTGCTTGTGTACTTGAGACAATTTTCCTTGAATCTGCAAATCTTGCAGATGACCTCCCCATCCCTCCATGGAGGCATCGGTCGTTAGAACAAAGTCTGGAATGGTTGGTAGGAATGTGAGACCATGGGCTAGATTCGCTGTTTGTGACCACCAATGCAGCGCAGCATGACCCTGATGGAATCGTCGAACAAACCCACGGCTTGTTGCCATTGAAGGTGTAGTTCCTCCTGAAGAGGTCTCATTTTGAGCCGTGCCAAGGGTATGATATTTATTGCAGAAGAGCACATCCCCAGGAGTGAAGCAAACATCCGGACAGAAACTGACCTTCTTCTTGAAATTAAAGTTGCTAATTTTTGGAGACGTATTTGGTGGACGTGTGACAAGAATGCTTTGCACTGGACCGTGTCTAGCATTGCTCTGAGAAAAGGAATGACTTGGAGTGGACGCAACTGCGATTTGCTCTTGTTGAGAGTCAGCCCCAGAGAAGCAATGAGATGGAGACATGCTGTTGTGGCAACCTTGGCTTCTTGTTCCGAAAGACCTTTGAGCAGCCAGTCGTCAAGATAAGGAAACACCTGGATTCCTCGAGATCTCAATGCTGCTGCCACTGATGCCAAGCACTTCGTGAAGATTCTTGGTGCCGATTTCAGCCCAAACGGGAGCACTTTGTACTGATAGTGGGTGCCAGCCACTGTGAAGCGAAGATATTTGCGATGTTTGGGTGGATAGGGATGTGGAAATACGCATCTTCCATATCCAGAGAAGCCATAAAATCTCCTTCGTTTAAACAGCTTAAAATCTCGGAAGGTGTGACCATCCGGAAACTTTGCTTTTTGAGGAATTTGTTGAGCTTGCGGAGGTCCAGAATCAGTCGCCATTCCCCTGACTTCTTCTTGATGAGGAAGAAACGAGAATAGAAACCGGTTCCTTTTTGAGATGATGGAACATTCTCTATTGCATTCTTGAGGAGCATCGTTAAGGCTTCTTTGAATAATAAGTGAAGACGAGGGGGAGGGGGAGGGGGACCCCGGGGCGGAGTAGTAGGTGGCTGCTTGATAAATTCCAGGGTGTGGCCGTTGGTTACTAGGTCTAGAACCCATTGGTCTGAAGTAATTTCCTGCCACTTGTGAACAAAAGCTGAAATCTTCGCGCCCACCGGTATGGAGGGTAATCTGGCTAGGGCCCTGTGGAGATCATTGTTTCCTGTTGGCGTCTCGACCTTGATTCTGTGATCGTTTTCGACCACCCTGATGGGAGAAACTAGTCATAGAGGATTGGCGGTATGATGACTGGTTGTAAGGCTGTCTATACTGCGATTGATACTGCCTGTTTGTTGGTTTTGGTATCCTCCTCTTGAAGTAAAACCACGTCCTCTTGCACCTCTGAAAGATCCGCGCCTGTATTGAAGGGCACCTAACGATCTAGCGGTATCCGTGTCAGTTTTTATAGCAAGGAGAGCCTCATCAATGTGTTTACCAAACAAAGACTCTCCGTCATAGACCATGTCTAGAATCTTTGTTTGTACCTCCGGCCTGAAAAGTTGTGGCTTTAAGCCATCCTTGGCGTCTAAGCACTGCAGCCCCGGCGAGCTGACGAAATTTGGTATATACAATGTCCAGTGCGCAATCTATAGTTTCAGATGCGGCTCGTTCTCCCTCCAACAGAATTTTCCTTGCTTCCTGTCTACGGTCTTCAGGAATGAGGTCTATAAGACCCACCATATCTGACCACATCTGACGGTCATAACGGACAATTATCGCCAGAGAGTTAGCAGCTCTAATAGTGGCTGCTGCCATGGTAGAGAATGTTTTACCTGTAAGGTCAAGCCTCCGTCCTTCCTTGTCAGGCGGTGTGGTGATAGGCGTCGCAGGATTTTTAGATTGTTGTTGGGCGGCTTGGGAAATTACCGAATCTGGTCGTGGATGACCAATCAGACAAGATGGGCTGTTAACAGGGGCACGGTACTTTTTCTCTATGCGAGGAAGCACTGCCGGAATAGACGCAGGCGTTTTCATGATCTTAACCCCTTCATTCCAGATATAGTCAATGATTGGAACAGCTCACGTGATCTTCCTCGACTCTTCCTTGAAATCATGCAAAAAACAGTCTGTCTGTTCGACTGTAACAGGCAGCTGGAATCTAGCTGCCGCCCGCTGCATTAAATAATGAAAGCCCCCAATGTCCTCAGGTGGAGAAGGCATCGGTATTATATATTCGTCCCAGGGATCCGTAATATTAGTATATTCAGGATCGTCGTCGACGGAGTCTTCGCTGATGCGGTCGTCGACGAGACAGTCGTCGACGGTGACATTCGACGGGGCATACGTCGACGACGTAGACTTCGTTGATGATGATATCTTCGTCGACGGTGGAGGCTTCGTCGACGGTACCGTCGCCGATAGACTCGACGTCGACGGGGACTTCGTCGATGACTTCTTAGGTCGACGATTCCTCAAAAACAGGCTTCTTAGTAGTGATTGAGATTCTAGTAGACAGAATAGGTGAAGTAATGGCCGTCGTCGAGACAGTAGCTGTCGACGATGGGGCAGAAGAAGTCACAGAAATCATCGATGATGGAGTCAAAGTGAGAGATTTGACATGACTTTTACTCACAGTTTTTGAAGTAGATATCTTCTTAGACTCCTTGACCGATATAGAGGGTGGAGACAGCGCTGACCCAGAGGAAAGCTTAGGTGACCTCTGTGAAGGGTCAGAAACATCATAGGAAGATTTATGGTGTTTTCTTCCCTCACTTGAAGAGCTGTCATGGGATCTAGCCCTTTTGCTAGAAGTGGAGGCTCGGTCATGCTCCTCAGTCGAAGAAGATTTGAGCCACAAAAGCAGTCCTGCCTCTCTTTCCCTAAGAGTCTTAGTAGGGAAAGTACGGCAGATCTTGCAATCCTTCACCACATGCTTAGGATAACGGCAATAAATGCAGTCCTTATTCTGATCATCAACATGGACCCCCTTCTTATCACAGGTCCTGCAGGGTTTGAAGAGAGCTTTTCTGTCAGACATTCTGAAGAGTTGAAAAGAAGAACTCAGTTGGCACTCAGTTAGACTCCCTTCCACACGACGTGCGGTGAAAATCTGAGGAGAACTGCCTCTGCTGAGAGTGTTCTAGAGGGTGCTGGTAGCTGATTGGTTGGAGCTGACTTTTGGTTCTTTTTAGTATAATGATGTAGATAGGCTACTAAGATTTAGGCCTTAGGCTTTTTTCTTTTAGCTTACTACTGTTATTTACTTATGGCACTACTTTTGTAATTCACCGTGGGACTCCTGCCTCGGCGACGGGGAATGATTCAGGCATGTGAATCTATGAAAGATACCAATACTGGATAAGAGGGGGATGAATGGTGTGAGTGTAGGGTAGTAGAGTTAGTTCACTATGATGGCTGTGAGTGTAGGTTGAGCGGTGAAAGTGACAAGTGAGTAGAGTGTCATGTGCGTGCAGGGTGAGCAGTGTGCTCATGTGGGTGCAGCGTAGGAGGAGGGTGAATTACTTGAGTGCATGGTGAGCAGTTTGATTGCTGTGAGTGCTGGGTGGGCGTAAAAGTGAAGGATGAGAATGAAGAGTGAGGTGTTTGAATGCAGGATGTATACCCAAACACCTGGAGTAACTCAGCATTGTATTGACGTGTGAGTTGTATATGCACAGTATAGAGCCTGGCCACAGACTGAAGCCTTTTGGTTAAAAGTTGTGCTAGTAAAATGATCTTTGAAGTGGTGAATGAACTAAATTCCAGTTACAAAGGTGCTACATCTGTGGAAACAAGTGTTCAGTTTGTAATTGCGGGAATCTTTCAGGATGATGTCTTGGGGCTTTACCTTTCTGTTGGAAAACAAAATCAAGAACCAGATGAGGGAAGGGGGAGGCGGGAATCACATGATGAAACGGTTTTGTGAGTGCTTAGCCGTCACAAACACTCCTGCTACTGGGTAAATCGCGGGGGCACCAGCATCTCAAAACCTCACCACACAGTGTGGGAGTGCTGATTTTTCCTTTGACTGCAGCATGCTGCTGACAGTTCTTCCTCCATATGGTCCTTGCAGTCTTCCTTTTCTGGAGAGCTTCTCATTTGTAAAAGACCACCTACAGCACCTCTCCTTACCAGTCATTCAGCTCTTTCCTTCAAAGTAGGCTCAATGAAGTTGTTCTGCTAGCAGCAGAACTTTTCACATCTCTGTTCTCAGCACCTGCCGAAGTGGAGTTGCTAGTCAGAGACTCCATACCGTGGAGCATAAAAGAGTTTCTCGTTCTCCAGTTGTATGGGACCCCGGATTCTGGTTCCAGAGAAAGCCTGGCACATTGGCTAGTGGTTTTTGTCCCGTACTTATAGCAAGTCGGCTGACAAACTCAGCTCTGTGACTTGTTTCAGACAGTCCTCGTCTTTGCTGTATTCCTTACAGCCATAGCCTTTGCTTCAGTGCCAGCAGGAAGGCAGGGCTATGTTGGGTGTTTCCTATCAGGGAGATTTCCTGTCTGAGGAGACCCAAAACTAAGGCACTTGCTGTAGGAGAGTAGGATCTGCTTCACATGGGTAGCCCCACTTTTTGCTGGTGTTTCACTGTTTTTTGACCTTAGTCTGGCTGTGGCCCTGCTAATCAGGACCACAGCCTAGCTGCTTCCTCTCTAAAATGGTTTCCATGTACATTAGGTACATAGCTAATTGGATTCTGGAGTGCCTTATAAGCCCCTAGTATATGGTATACTATGTACCTAGGGCATAGGTGCCTCATAGGCCTACCAGTGGCTGTAGCATATATTATGCCACCCCTGGGAAGCACTCCAAAATGACACCCCAGGTATGCTACTGCAGCCTGGGTAAGGGTGTGCTTGCACCCCTTACTGTGGTATAGGCTACGTATATCACTACCTTATACAGACACATATAAACCTATAAGCCACTCCTATGAGAGGCCTTGACAATCCTGAAGGCAGAATGCTTGGTTTTATGTTTTATGTGAGAGGGTGCCCAAGCATGAGTTGAGCCCCTCTGCAGCTTTCGGAAATACTTCCTTATGACTGTTCTGTGATACAGCCATACCATATACTCTTAAGTGCATTATAACCTCGCGGTAAATGCTAACTTTGGGATGGCTGCATCAAAACATGTCGTGTTTGGTGCCAAACGCTTTGGAATACTACCCCCCCCCCCCCCGCCAGTCCTGGCGGCGGGGGTAGCATTCCACCCTTCTAGAGGGTGAGACATGTCCACACTGTGTCAAGAATTCCTGTCATACAAGGGAAACACGCCCTTATGTAAACAGGAGAGCTGTTACATAACTCAAGGAAAACACGCCCTTATGTAAACAGGAGAGCTGTTACATAACTCAAGGGAAACACGCCCTTATGTAAACAGGAGAGCTGTTACATAACTCAAGGGAAACACGCCCTTATGTAAACAGGAGAGCTGTTACATAACTCAAGGAAACACGCCCTTATGTAAACAGGAGAGCTGTTACATAACTCAAGGAAAACACGCCCTATAAAGGGAGGAACCGGGAGGTACAACGCTGTCGGATATTGTGTTCACACCGACGTACCTGCTTCGTGAAGAGCAGTGTTCCGGAGTGGTGCTCCAGTAAGGCAAGAACGGAGGTAGGTCGAGTCGTTACTCCCTGGGCCGTGTCTTGCCCCATCGTCACCTGTGAAGGACCCGGAAGCTCTACCGGTCAACCATTGAGCTTCGCTTTTTGACTCGGCTGAGTCCAAGCGCAGTGGCGCTTTTGCTTGTTGGAGTCGTAACTCCCAGCCCGACCAGAGACACAGGGACTGCCAGCTGTAACGCACACCAGGAGGTGTTTGCCGCGTTACAGACTCGGAAGTCCACAGGATCGATCGAGCGGCTGCTCTCGGTTCAGTCTTCTTGCTTGTGATTGGGGTATCGGTGACGCATCACCAGGAGGTGACTCCGCGTCCCGGTGCAGTCTGAGGAAGAGGTTGAGCGGCTGCTCCCTTCAGGTAGAGACCCCGGCTGGGTGTTTCCCTGACTCCTCGATTCTCCCCAACACTCTTCGTGCCCCTCACAGCCTACCGATTGGCATTGTCGGCCATTTCATTTCTGCCCTCTGTTGGCATACGCCGGGACCGGCGTATATGCAGAGGACGGTTAGGACCATCCGTGCTGTGGGCTGGTAACGTACTTAGCCTGGAGGATTCCAGTGACTATAACTTGTTTATTCTTTGTATTATATTTGCCTTCATTAAAACAACTAACCCTTCACTAGTGGTTGCGTCCTCATTGTCGTGTCTGTTAAACGATCCTGAGACGTTCAGGGCGTTACACACTGGCTAAACCCGGTAGGACTTTCCTGAGCCCTGGCATCACAAAATGGATGCCTCTGCCACAGACACGGGTCTGGCCTCCTGCTGCTGACCGAAACTCCAGCAGGGGAGGCCTGGACAATAGGTTTCCTGTCGAGGGGAGGTGTCCCCACCTCCCCAGACAGGTTGATGTGTATTGGGGCTGGGCGGAAGCACTCTCTGGTGCTTTGAAGTCCAGCACTGGGGGCACACTTGGTGTCCCTGTGCATAGTCCTGTTCAAACCGGTTGCAGGGGCTACCTGCCCCTGCTCTGGCGTGAAACTGGACAAAGGAAATGGTTGTAACCACCCCTCTTTCCTGGCCCACCCATAGGTGGGGCCTTAGAGATTGTTCATCCCCTAAACTTAGTATAAGTATAGGAAACCCTGGACGAAACTCTGCAATGTACATCCTGGACCTTCGATGTTCTATCCTGACTAGAAGACTGAAGAAATCTCCCTTGGGGTCAAGGAGTGACTTCCCTGCTTGGCAGGCACCAAAGAAGCAACTGACCGGTCTGCAATTCTGAAGCTCCCGCCGGACGCCGAAGTCTCTGCATCCCCAGAGGTGGATTTCCAGACTTCCCTGAGGCTACCCTGAGTCCACAGCAAAGCTGAGGCCCGTGGCTATTGTGGGTGATGTGGAACCGTGACCCCTGGACACCGTGAACTTTTGCAGCAACACTATCTTCCCGGTCCTCCTCGAAGTTTTGCTTTGGGCTCCAAGTAGCCCCTGCCTTGAGCACATCCTGCACCGAAGATTGTTGTCCTCCACTCCACGAGTGACCCGTGGGCTAGCTTCAAGTGCGACCGCTCGAGGCTCCTTCGCGATCACTAGCCCGTTGGCTAGCAGGTCCCCACGAAGGCGACTCCTTTTCTGATTGGGCTTACCTGGTTGCTCCAGACGTGCCCCAACTTACCCTCGCTGGGTGAGTCCCTCAGACCTTGCTGGTCTGCACCGCAGACCTTTCTCTGAATTCTAGTGACTTGCCGTTGCCAAGGCTTGTTGGGTCCTTTCTGGTCGCCGACACCGCAGCACTCGACAGACTTCGTGGGACAGCTCGAATCCGGCTCGTGGACTTCGTCGACGCCTCCTGGACCTCGTGGCTGAAGAGTCAAGACACCCATCAACTCACCTGAAGCACCCGACATCTGCATTGGTCCATCCTGCCCTCGGTCACTGGCTAGTGACCCAGACTCTGTCCCCTCTGCTTTCAGGTTCCTTACATCCTAGATCCAGGCTTGGATCTCTTCGGACACTTCTCTTCGTCCCGGCAGCAGCAGTTCTTTGCAGGCTTCCATTGAAATCGATGACGTGACCCGACACCCAAAGACACCTATGCACCCGGCTTCCCTGGGTGAGGTAACTCGAGGACTCCGGTGCTCTCGTGGGTGCTAGCCCTAGAACTTCTTAAGTCCAAAAAGGTTTGGTCCAGACTCGATTAGAAGTGTCCCTAATCTTAAAATTTCCAACCGCGACATTGCCCATAGAAGATAATAGGAACCCGCGGTTGTGTTTTCACACTGCACACAGCTCCCGTGGGTCCCCTGTGTCACTACCTTGGGTGGTTCCTTGGGGTCCCAGCGATTCTAGAGGCAATAGGCCTAGTGCCTATTCCAGTTGTGGTTCTCATACCACTTTTTTGGTTTATGGTTTGGTACGCCCCTAGGACCCAAACGTGTATTTGTGCTTTTACTGATGCTTGATCACTTGTAACTAAAGTACTTCGAACTCCAGTCTCATAAAGAGACTAGAGGGGTGTGTGTTAACCTAAATACATATATTTTAAATATATACCTGGTGTGGTTGTCCTTTCATTTGATCATTCAGGAGATTATAGACTGGTAAAACAAGCTGCTTTACATTCCTTCAAGACTTAGCCTGAAGGCTGCTCTCCATAGCTACCACTAGGATAGCTTTCATATAAGGTTGTCTTTAACCATTCACCATAAGGGGTTGTTTGGACTGATACAAGGTACCCACTAGAACTAGTGGACAGCATATATCAGGCCACCTTCTAACATTGGTGTGCAGCGTGTGGGATTCCAGCTTGCTATTGTTTTACCAGAAAATCTCAATTGAATTGATCAACTGAAAACCACTAAAGGTACCTGAGGTACATATAATATCAAGTTTAGCTACAGTAAGTTCTACTGAACTTAGAGTTGTGTGTTAAGGGATAGCACACCCTTTCTACAACTCAAGAGAGTTTAGTAGGCCACACTAGTGTAGGTAGTGCAATACACCACACCACATTAGTAATGTCTAACCAGCCAGGAACCAGTGGGTCCCTACCAGGAACCACTGAGCTACTTCCCTATAAATATGAGGATCTCTCTTTTGCTCAGCTTAGGGCCTTATGTACCATTAGGAAGCTGAAGACAGGCAAAAGTCCATCCACCCAGCATCTCATAAAGATACTGAAACTGGATGAAATCACACGTCCTAGTGGGCCTGATGATGTAGACAGTGTGGGTGGGGCAGCACCTGAGGGTGGGTCCAGGGGTGGAAACTCCCCTGACCCTAACTCTAATGCTGACCAGACTGGTGACAATGACCAGACTCTGGTGAACACAGACCGCCAGGATGAGGATGAGGAGGATGACAATAATGCCACTTCCTTTATTCCTCCTGGTAGGCCTGACAACAGGGCTAGAAGGGACAGTTCTCTGTCAAGGGGATCTATCCAGTCTAACTCCTCTATTGGAACCTCTGTTTCTTCTCACAGAGGGAGGGAAACCTCCCAGGAGAGGAGAGAGAGACTGCTGAAGTATGAGCAAGACAAGTTCAACCTCAGAAAGCAGCAGATGGCCTTAGATAGGGAAGCCCTGGAGCTCTACAGAGCTAGTAAAAAGGAGGGACTAGAGTCCCTTGGTGGCAGCATTTTCCCTAGAGATAGGGAGAGGTCTTGTGACCATAGAAACCTAAGTAAGATTGTCCCTCCCTACCAGAGTGGGGATGACATCCACAAATGGATAACTGCCTTGGAGAGGGCCTGTAAAGTACAGAATGTCCCCCAAGGTCAGTGGGCAGCAATCTTATGGCTCTTCTTTGCAGACAAAGGTAGAGACAAGCTCCTCACTGTAAGAGAAGAGGATGCTGATGACTACAAAGTCTTGAAAAGTGCTCTAATAGATGGGTTTGGCCTAACCACTGAACAATACAGGTTAAAGTTCAGAGACACCCAAAAGGCACAACATCAGGACTGGTTTGACTTTGTTGACTGTGCTGCTAAGGCTCTGGAAGGTTGTTTGTTGGGCAGTAAAGTGTGTGACTTCATAGGATGGTATTATCTGATAATGAGGGAGCAGATTCTTAATAACTGTCAAAATCAGCTGTTGCACCAGTACCTGGTAGACTCTGATCTGACCTCTCCCCAAGAATTGGGAAAGAAGGCAGACAAATGGGTCAGAACCAGGGTGAGGCAGAAAGTACAGAACCAAGGTGGTGACCCAAAGAAGCAAGATTCCAAAAACTCTGATAAGGGTGGGGACAAGGGTAAAGACCAGAAGTCTTCACAAGGGCCCCAAAAATCTTCTTCGGTGGGGATTCACAGGCTAACAAAGGGAAAGGCTAAAAGAAACCTTGGTGCAAAATCTGTAAACAGATAACTCACTGGACTAGTGACTGCACCAAGGCCAAAGAAAATACACCAGCCCCCACCAATGCCCACAAGGCACCTGCTCCCCCTAGTGCAGTTACAATTGGTGGTGGGAATACACAGAATAAGGGTGTAGTAGGGTTGACCCTGGGTTCTGAGATGGACTCTGGCCTAGTCAGAGTACCAACTCAGGCTGTGCTTGTCAGTGATGGGGACATGGATATGTCCTCCTTTGTGAGCCCCAGTAACCTGGGCAAATACAGACAGCAGCCTTTCATTAATGTAGTAGAAGCATGGGCATTCAGGGACACAGGAGCAAGTGTCACATGGTGACAAAAGATCTTGTGGATCCTGGGCAGATTATACTTGGTGAAATGTACCAAGTGACCAAGGCTAGCAATGTCAGAACAGACCATTCTCTGGCAGTTGTTAACTTCTCCTGGGGAGGGGTAACTGGCCTTAATAAGGTTGTGGTAAGTGTGGACCTACCAGTACAGTGCTCGCTTGGCAATGATCTGGAAACTTCAGCTTGGGCTGACGTGGAGCTCAGGACACATGCAGAAATGTTAGGGATCCCTGCACATGTCTTTGCTGTGACTAGGTCACAGGCTAAAATGTCAAAAGCTGGACAAGCCCTGGATTCTTGAATAATGGACCAGGTGCCTCACAAGAGGAGGAGCAGTAGGCTTAAGGCAAAGCCTTCCCACCTGTCTCAGGATACTGATCAGTCTCCTCAGGGAGATGATCTTGAGCTTGAAGAAGGAACTGTCCCAGAGGAGCTTGAACTTGACCAGGTTGAGTTCTTGGGGGCAGGGGGCCCTTCCAGGTCTGAACTGAGCCAGGAGCAGAAAACCTGCCCCTCTCTTGAAACCCTCAGACAGCAAGCTGCTGATGAGGCTGCTGGGAATGCTAGTGGCACCCATAACATTTATTGGGATGATGGACTCCTATACTCAGAGAATAGAGACCCCAAGTCTGGTGCATCCAGGAGGTTGGTTATACCTCTGAAGTTTAGGGGTTTCCTATTGACACTAGCCCATGATATTCCCCTAGCAGGACACCTGGGCCAGAACAAGACTTGGGACAGAATTGTTCCTCACTTTCACTGGCCCCACATGTCTGAAGACACAAAGGAGTTTTGTCGCTCCTGTGTAACCTGCCAAGCCAGTGGCAAAGCAGGTGGCACTACAAAGGCCCCCCTGATACCACTACCTGTGGTGGGGGCTCCCTTTGAGAGGGTTGGGATTGCCATTGTTGGTCCCATGGATCCTCAAACAGCATCTGGGCACAGATTTATACTGGTGGTAGTGGATCATGCCACCAGGTATCCAGAAGCAATTCCCCTAAGGACCACTACAGCACCTGTAGTGGCAAGAGGTCTCTTGAGTGTGTTCTCAAGAGTAGGCGTTCCTAAGGAGGTAGTATCTGACAGAGATGCAAACTTTATGTCAAGTTACTTAACTGCTATGTGGAAGGAGCGTGGAGTAAATTACAAATTCACCACACCCTATCACCCACAATGCAATGGTTTAGTTGAGCGATTCAACAAAACCTTAAAGGGCATGATCAAAGGACTCCCAGAGAAGCTTAGGTGAAAATGGGACCTGCTCTTGCCTTGCCTTTTATTTGCATATAGGGAGGTGACTCAGAAGGGGGTTGGCTACAGCCCATTTGAACTTCTGTTTGGTCACCCTGTCAGGGGTCCATTGTGTTTGGTGAAGGAAGGATGGGAGTTACCTCTCAAGCCCCCAAAGCAAGACATAGTGGACTATGTACTTGTTCTCCGCTCCAGGATGGCTGAATACATGAAGAAGACAAACAAAAACCTTGAGGCTAGCCAGGAACTGCAAAAAGCCTGGCATGACCAAAAGGCTGTACTGACTGTTTACCATCCAGGATAGAAAGTGTGGGTGTTGGAGCCTGTGGCCCCAGCAGCTCTCCAGGACAAGTGGAGTGGACCCCACACTATTGTTGAACAGAAGGGAGAGGTTACTTATTTAGTAGACCTAGGAACTCCCAGGAGTTCCCATGGGGTTCTCCATGTCAACAGGCTAAAGCCATATGTGGACAGGGCTGACATGGGCTTGCTCATGGCAACTGATGAGGGACAGGAGGAAGAGAGTGACCCACTCCCTGACCTCCTCTCACAGAACCCTGATGATGGGTCAGTTGATGGGGCAGCCTTGGCAGGCAGCCTCACTGCCCAGCAGCAATCTGATTGCAGACAGGTTCTCAATCAGTTCAAACGCATGTTCTCACTGACTCCAAGTCAGACTACCTGGTGCACTCATGAAGTGGACACTGGGGACAGTCTGCCTATTAAAAATGAGATTTATAGGCAACCTGACCATGTCAGGGACTGTATCAGGACAGAAGTCCAGAAAATGTTGGATTTGGGTGTGATTGAACCCTCAGATAGCCCTTGGGCTAGTCCAGTGGTCCTTGTGCCAAAACCTCACACCAGTGGTGGGAAAAGAGAGATGAGGTTTTGTGTGGACTACAGGGGTCTCAATGCAGTCACCAGGACTGATGCCCATCCAATACCAAGGGCAGATGAGCCTCAGCCAAGTACCTTAGCACATTTGACTTGACAGCTGGCTACTGGCAGATCAGACTAGCGGATGATGCAAAGCCAAAGACAGCATTTTCTACCCCTAGGGGGCACTCTCAATTTGTGGTAATACCCTTTGGTTTGAAGAATGCACCTGCCACTGTCCAAAGGTTGGTGAATACAGTTCTCACAGGCCTGGAAGCCTTTAGTGCAGCATATCTAGATGATATTGCTGTCTTTAGCTCCACCTGGGACGATCACCTGGTCCACCTAAGGAATGTGTTGGAGGCCCTGCAAAAAGCAGGCCTAACTATCAAGGCTACTAAGGGCCAGATAGGGCAGAGTCAGGTTGTGTACCTGGGCCACCTTGTAGGTGGAGGCCAGGTTCAACCATTGTAGAGCAAGATCCAGACCATAATGGAATGGACTGCTCCAACTACCCAGACTCAGGTGAGAGCCTTCTTAGGCCTGACTGGGTACTATAGGAGATTTGTCAAAGGGCATAGATCAATAGTGATACCCTTGAATGACTTAACTTCTATGAAAATGCCCAAAAAGGTTCAGTGGACAGCTAGCTGTCAAAAGGCATTTGATGACCTGAAGCAGGCCATGTGTACTGCTCCCATTCTGCAGAGTCCTGACTACTCCAAAAAGTTCATTGTTCAAACTGATGCATCTGAATTGGGGGTTGGGGCTGTACTGTTACAATTGAATGAAGAAGTTCAGGATCAGCCAGTAGCTTTCATAAGCAGAAGGCTGACCCCTAGAGAGAAATGTTGGTCAGCCATTGAGAGGGAGGCCTTTGCTGTGGTTTGGGCTATGAAGAAGTTGAGGCCATACTTGTTTGGTACTCACTTCCTTGTTCAGACCGACATAAGCCCCTCTTATGGTTAAAACACATGAAGGGTGAAAACCCTAAACTGCTTAGGTGGTCCATTTCCCTATGGGGGATGGACTTTACAATGGAACATAGACCTGGGAGTAACCATGCCAATGCAGATGGACTCTCTAGTTATTTCCACTTAGAACATGAAGACTCAACTGGCCAAGATTAGTTTAATGTCCCTGCGTTTGGGGGGGGGGGGGGGGGGGTTGTGTAGGAGAGTAGGATCTGCTTCACATGGGTACCCCCACTTTTTGCTGGTGTTTCACCGTTTTTCAACCTTAGTCTGGCTGTGGACCTGCTAATCAGGATCACAGCCTAGCTGCTTCATCTCTAAAATGGTTTCCATGTACATTAGGTACATAGCTAATTGGATTCTGGAGTGCCTTATAAGCCCCTAGTATATGGTATACTCTGTACCTAGGGCATAGGTACCTCAGAGGCCTACCAGGGGCTGCAGCATATATTATGCCACCCCTGGGAAGTACTCCAAAATGACACCACAGGTCTGCTACTACAGCCTGGGTAAGGGTGTGTTTGCACCCCTTACTGTGGTATAGGCTAGCTATATCACTGCCTTATACAGACACATATAAACCTATAAGCCACTCCTATGGCAGGCCTTGACAATCCTGAAGGCAGAGTGCTTGGTTTTATGTGAGAGGGTGCCCAAGCATGAGCTGAGCCCCTCTGCAGCTTTCGGAAATACTTTCTTATGGCTGTTCTGTGATACAACCATACCATATACTCTTAAGTGCAAGTCGCTGTAAGTGCTAACTTTGGGATGGCTGCATCAAAACATGTCGTGTTTGGTGTCAAACGCTTCGGAATACTACCCCTCCGCCAGTCCTGGCGGCAGGGGTAGCATTTCACCCTTCTAGAGGGAGAGACATGTTCACACTGGCTAAACCCGGTAGGACTCTCCTGAGCCCTGGCATCACAAAATGGATGCCTCTGCCACAGAAACGGGTCTGGACTCCTGCTGCTGACCGAAACTCCGGCAGGGGAGGCCTGGACAATAGGTTTACTGTCGAGGGGAGGTGTCCCCACCTCCCCAGACAGGCTGATGTGTATTGGGGCTGGGCGGGCGCACTCTCTGGTGCTTTGAAGTCCTGCACTGGGGGCACACTTGGTGTCCCTGTGCATACTCCAGTTCAAACTGGTTGCAGGGGCTATCTGCCCCTGCTCTGGCGCGAAACAGGACAAAGGAAATGGGTGTAACCACCCCTCTTTCCTGGCCCACCCATTGGTGGGGCCTTAGAGTTAGTCCATCCCCTAAACTTAGTATAAGTATAGGAATCCAGTCCCTAGGACTTTAGATTACCCTGGACAAAACTCTGCAACGTACATCCTGGACCTTCGATGTTCTATCCTGACTAGAAGACTGAAGAAATCTCCCTTGGGGTCAAGGAGTGACTCCCCTGCTTGGCAGGCACCAAAGAAGCAACTGACCGGTCTTCAATTCTGAAGCCGCCGCCGGACGCCGAAGTCTCTGCATCCCCAGAGGTGGATTTCCAGACTTCTCCGAGGCTACCCTGAATCCACAGCAAAGCTGAGACCCATGGCCATCGTGGGTGACGTGGAACCGTGACCCCTGGACACCGTGAACTTTTGCAGCAAAACTATCTTCCTGGTCCTCCTCGAAGTTGTGCTTTGGGCTCCGAGTAGCCCCAGCCTTGAGCACATCCTGCACCAAAGATTGTTGTCCTCCACTCCACGAGTGAACCGTGGGCGAGCTTCAAGTGCGACCGCTCGAGGCTCCTTCGCGATCACTAGCCCGTTGGCTAGCAGGTCCCCATGAAGGTGACTCCTTTTCTGATTGGGCTTACCTGGTTGCTCCAGACGTACCCCGACCTACCCTCGCTGGGTAAGTCCCTCAGGCCTTGCTGGTCTGCACCGCATTCCTTTCTCTGAATTCCAGTGACTTGCCATTGCCAAGGCTTGTTGGGTCCTTTCTGGTCGCTGACACCGCAGCACTCGACAGACTTCGTGGGACAGCTCGAATCCGGCTTGTCGACTTCGTCGACGCTGGACCTCGTGGCTGAAGAGTCAAGACACCCATCAACTCACCTGAAGCACCCGACATCTGTGGGCATTGGTCCATCCTGCCCTCGGTCACTGGCTAGTGACCCAGACTCTGTCCCCTCTGCTTTCAGGTTCCTTACATCCTAGATCCAGGCTTGGATCTCTTCGGACACTTCTCCTCTTCCCGGCAGCAGCAGTTTTTTGCAGGCTTCCATTGAAATCGGCGACGCGACCCGACACCAAAAGACACCTATGCACCCGGCTTCCCTGGGTGCGGTAACTCGAGTACTCCGGTGCTCTCGTGGGTGCTAGCCCTAGAACTTCTTAAGTCCAAAAGGGTTTGGTCCAGACTCGATTAGAAGTGTCCCTAATCTTTAAATTTCCAACCGCGACATTGCCCATAGAAGATAATAGGAACCCGCGGTTGTGTTTTCACACTGCATACAGCTCCCGTGGGTCCCCTGTGTCACTACCTTGGGTGGTTCCTTGGGGTCCCAGCGATTCTAGAGGCAATAGGCCTAGTGCCTATTCCAGTCGTGGTTCTTATACCACTTTTTTGGTATATGGTTTGGTACGCCCCTAGGGCCCAAACGTGTATTTGTGCTTTTACTGATGCTTGATCACTTGTAACTAAAGTACTTCGAACTCCAGTCTCATAAAGAGACTAGAGGGGTGTGTGTTAACCTTAATACATATATTTTAAATATGTACCTGGTGTGGTTGTCCTTTCATTTGATAATTCAGGAGATTATAGACTGGTAAAACAAGCTGCTTTACATTCCTTCAAGACTTAGCCTGAAGGCTGCTCTCCATAGCTACCACTAGGATAGCTTTCATATAAGGTTGTCTTTAACCATTCACCATAAGGGGTTGTTTGGACTGATACAAGGTGCCCACTAGAACTAGTGGACAGCATATATCAGGCCACCTTCTCACACTTGCTGTGGGTAACACCGTCAGGAAAGAATGGAGCTGGAAGGGGCAAAGGGTTTCCTAACACTACAAAAGGATCTTAGTCTCCTTCATTCCAATCCTTAGAGTCTGGTCCACCACAAATTACTTCAGTAATGCATTGGAGGAACCCCTCAATTCATAATGGTGTCTCTATAACCACTACCTTAAGCACTTCGCCAGTACAGGAAATCAAAATGGATTCTTAAGTGACCATAGCCTCATGTAGCATTTAAACTCCACACACATCCTACTTGACACACATAAGCTACACACTTATAAGTCATCAATGTCTAGGGTCCCAGCATCCAAAGACAATTTTGAGGATTACCTTCACAGGGGGATCGGGCACCTCTAAAAGGGAGACCCCCCTGGAATTTCAAAAACTTGATTTCCTCCTCAATCTCAGCACATCGTCAGCAAAATGCCGTCAGATCCACATAATGCTCCATCCGGATGTTGTCATGCTGAGTGCCACACTGCATTTATTGTTTAACGGCTTAAAGCATCCTCTAGCATACCTGTTGCACCATTGGCTGTCTGGAGGCGCTACAGAACACAATTCCTGAATTTCAATTGGAGAGCACAGTATGGATCGTCCTAGTAGGTCCTCCTTGCTTACTGCTGAAAATCGACATTTACTATGGATCTTGTAATGGCTCAGCAGAGTTTGGGGTGCCTGTACATCAACTTCATGGACAATGTGTGTTGTAACGGTCATCACTACCAACAGCACAACACAAAAAAGCTCTTCACTTTAGAGGCACCAAAATTATGGGTCTTATTTTATTAATTGTTAGAAGGCTTAAAATACAGTTTTGATCTCATTTGACTACAAACATAATGTGAACAGTGCTTGAAGTACCAGTGGGTAGGAATGGGGAGCGCTGCCTTCTTGCCCCATGGAAATTACTCAGCTTGTATATCTTATGAAAGCAGCTTCAGGTGCGATCTCCAATCCCTATGTCAGGGGCTCTCTTAACCTGGAAGTGGGAGCCAGTAGGGGGAATCAAAAGGTTCATTTACAGCAACTTTCCCACTGTCCAGCCCCCAATAAAGTACCCCCTCTGCCCTATCTCAGGACCATAACCTGCTCACCTGTGTTCTGTTCGGTTTGCCATCCTTTCCTCAAGTGGGGGGTGGGACCTTCTCTCCTCTCTGTGCCACAGTCGAGGAGCCTGCATACGACTTCATACGTAGACTGCTGACCTTGCACCCTTTCCCCGGCAATCTCCCTCCTTACACTGCCCCCATTGAATCAGCAAAACCCTTCACTTATGCTGAGTTCCATAGAAATAGTCTCCTGGTCTCCCACCTGTTACAGGCACTCTTGCCAGCTCCAGGCGCTGTAGCTCCTGCACTAGAAAACTGCAAAGCTGAATAGGAGTTCTAGCATCAATTGCAAGATGGTCACCACTGTGGTAAACTACAAAAAAATGGTTTCAGGTTCACATCTGCCCAGCTGGACCCCAGGAAAATCTTTGGTCTACAAAGTTTTCTCCTTTGAATTTACAAAATGCAAGCCTTGCTGGCAACAGATATCACGTGCTGCACATAACTGAAAGTAATCAAACTCGTAACAATGACAAATGTACTACAAGTTTATACCTTCTCCACAAAATATTTTCTGGTTTTCTAGAACTTTTTAACAGTGCTCACACATACAATTACACCAACAACAATGTGTGACTGAGGTTAAAAAATAACTAACCTTAACAGAAGTCAACAATGGGAGAAATTATTCTGATTCTGGCTCATATAATTGCAGAAGGTGTCAAGTTTCTCACCCCCCCTAGATTACAAAGTTTGAGACCAATGAGTTATCCTTTTCAAACGATTGGGGTATTGCCAGAGGTTCATTAGTCAGGGCATGAACTCCAAGCTGTAAATCCCAGAGAGACTGCCCTTACGGTGGTTAAACTGGATTGTCTATAAGGCACTGAACCCCAACATAAAATGTGGCAGCAGTTTGCATATAGAAGAGCAGGCACTTCAACAGTTGAACAATGATTTTGAGGCTACGCAATGATGGTCATGTGATGCAAGTGCAACAAAAGCTTGTACATTTGTAAAACAGTAACAATTTGTATTGTACTGTAATTGCATTTGTATAGCGCTTACTACCCTTGACGAGGCGTCGAAGTGCTTTTCGGCGAGTAGCACGCTACTCTGGGACCCATAGAGGATTAGTGTTGAATTAGTATAGTGAAACATGCAAGTCAATTTTAAGTGGTGAATATGTTAGTCAGTTATTTGGATTCGGAAGGATAGCAGAATGATAGAAGAGGAAAAAAGGTTTGTATTTATATAGCGCTTCTTACCCCTGATGAGGTGTTGAAGTGCTTTTTTTGGCAAGTAGCACGCTACTCCCGAACCCCATAAAGGATTAGTGGTGAATTAGTTTGGTGAAAATATGAAAGTAATTTGAGTGGTGGATATTAGTCAGTTATTTGGAGTTTTAAGGATAGCGGAGGGATAGAAGGGAAAGAAAGGTTTGCATTCATATAGCACCTGTTACCCCTGATGGGGTGTTGAAGCGCTTTTCTGGCGAGTAGCAGGCTACTCCGGAACTCATAAAGGAATAGTGTTGAAAATTAGTATAGTGAAATATGAAGTAATT
The DNA here is from genome assembly GCF_964204655.1 of Triturus cristatus. Classification (NCBI taxonomy): domain Eukaryota; kingdom Metazoa; phylum Chordata; class Amphibia; order Caudata; family Salamandridae; genus Triturus; species Triturus cristatus. The sequence goes on from NC_140591.1 coordinate 1,616,237,301, forward strand.
TGAGCAGTGGATATGTTAGTCAGTTAGTTATTTGGATTGAGAAGGATTGGGGAGGGGTAAAAAAGGGAGAAAGGTTTGCATTTATATAGCGCTTTTAACCCTGATGAGGTGTTAAAATGCTTTGTTGGCGAGTAGCATGCTACTCTGGAACCAATAGAGGATTAGTGGTGAATTAGTATAGTGGAATATGGAATTAGAGAAGTCAACATGTTAGTCTGTTATTTTGATTTTAAAGTATAGTGGAGGGATAGAAGAGTGAAGGATTTCTGTTTTTAGGTCTTAGCAGTAGGAGGAGGCTTTTGGATGAATAAAAAGGGTTTTTGGAGGGGAGGAGTCAGAGGGAAGAGTTTAGAAAGGTTTGTTGTGGGGGATCGGTATAGTAAATGAAGTGTCAGATGATGCAAGGAGGGGTAGAGTAGGAGAGAGTCAAGAAAGGGTTATTTTGGGGAACATAGTAGTGGTATGGGGTTTTGGATAAATGAGAGAGTGGGTGTAGAGGATGTAATGCTAGATGTTTAGGGTGAGAGATAGGGTAGTGCATTGGAAAGAGTAGTAGAAAGAAGCTTGAATGAGTCAGAAAGTTGGGCTAGAAGATATATTGAGAGAAGTACAGGCTGAGAAATAGGGTAGTGCATTGGAAAAGCTAAATTAGAAGAAAGTGATAAATATATAGATCCACAAGTACATGGAGAGTATATAGATGCATAAATGAGGTAAGTATATGCAGATTAAAGATATTGATAGAGGTACAGGATGAGAAATAGGGTAGTGCATTGGATATGCTTTTCAGGAGGAAAGTAACAGACACACAGATCCAAGTACATGGAGGTACATAGATGCACAATGGAAGCAAGTACATGTAGACCAAAGATAGATATATATTTGTTTATATAACAACATAATTATTCTACATGTTTATACAAAACAATACACACAGATAGGTACATATCTATAGTGAAATTAATGCTTATGTACAGAGGGACACATACTTAGGGTGGGTATTAATGAAAGGGAAAATGGGCAGCATTTCTGGCCCAGGTCCCGACCAGTCTCGAACAGGCTCAAACAGGCACTCACCCTTGTCCTCTCCACCCATAGCCTCAACGCCCGGGCTGAGACGCCCTAAGCATTGCATTCAACCCTTAGAAAGGAATGCCCCCGTAGGCAAATAGTTATTAAGGTTTAAAAGATTCCAATAAAGCAGTATGTCATAGCTCTGGGAAACCAACATTAAAGACTAAATTACAACAAAAAATAATATTAAGTACCAATATATTCTTAAAAAGTTCTCTTGCAGACTCTGTAAAAAACAATAACAAATGGGCATTTTTTTTTTTTAAAGGTGGCATCCCTACTTGTGAGATGCCTTTTCACTAAATGCATTCTCCCACTGTGGCAGTAAGAACAAAATCTAAAGTACAGCAATAGGCTGAGTGGAGACAAGGGGGGTAGGAACCAGTGAACAAAACAACAAAGCCTCCTTAACCAGTTCCAAAGAAATGTAAATGGTCTTTAAAAGACTTGTGAAAAACTCGGGCTTGCTGGAGATACGACTCCAGACACTGCCCAGTGCACAGCAAGTCAAGCAGCCCTGGCTGAGACAGAAGAGGACGGGGGATGGGGGTGGCTAAATCCCTTTTAGACCCATCAGGTGTGCAGCATGATCACAGGTAACTGGGGGAAAATCACAGGTCAAGTACAGCCCTGTGCAAGGTCATTGTACGCAGCGCTTTCGTGCGCTAATGGCCCTGTGAATACAGAAGGCAGAGGGGAAAATTGTTTGTCCCCTCGTCCCCCCAATCTTGTCCCCCGTGTCCCCCCCCACTCCAAAATCTGGGGGGGATATATTCCCCTTGTCCCCCACACTTCCTACATCCATGCAAATAGAGCAAGCCATTCAATTGTGTGGAATGATGACATAAGCAGCGACTTTTGAACCACATTAGTTTTTCCTCTGGGAGACAGTAGAGTTCATGGAGATGGTAAGGCGCAGAGATGCACAAGATAAATTAGGAATACGTCTAGCAACAATGTTCTGAGTAGCTTGGAGTTGGATAGCACTACACTTGGCAGGTCCAGTTACAAGGAGTGTTGCTAGTTCAATCTAGAAGTAATCACTTCCTGGTCAACTGTTTTTTGAAAGTCAGAAGGTAAAAGAGGAAGATGTCCATGAGTTTTAAGACGGAGGAAGCAAGTAGAAGAAACTGTGCTTATCTGGGACTGGAAAGGGGGCCTTGTCATACGGATGCAGTTATTCCAGAAAACAGTGTGTGTAAAAGAAGTGCACCCGTAGAAGCTCATCACCAGCTATTAGACCAGAGGGAGGGACCAGCATGCATCAGAAGTACTTTAATCTTTTTGCTGTTCATCTACAGTAACTCAGGTAAGCAGCGGCTTTAAGACAGTTCTGAAACTGAATCCAGCAACGAGGAAAGATCCTGTCCGACCAATAACTGTGCATCATCCAGTAGCAAACAATGGAAAAGTCAAAAGAGTGGATGAGGGACTCAAGTCGCAGAACATCTGTGTTATCATGGTAACGTTTACAATATCGCTTAGAGGACTCCACAAGGTAGTGCCTTGAAGGAAGATTGGAAAGCACGGGTGGAAACCACATGAAAAGGTCATTCAGGAACACGGTCAGTCAAAATAGGGCACTTCATCTACCACCCATCCACCTCAACCAAGTATTGTTTAAAAATTTGGTGAGGGACTTTGTCGAAGGTGGGAGAAAAATCAAACTGAATAAGAGCAGCCACTCTTATCAAGAATCACCTGTAGGTCGTCTGCTGCAGCAACTAGACAGACTTCAGGCCCGGGTAGAGGCGGTACCTGACTTGGGCCTTGTCAAGCATTGTTTTAGATTCTAGTTCTCAGGTAAGCTCAGACTTAATTACACTTACCAAAATTTTAGAAGACAAGGGAAGAGGAGAGGTAGAGCATCCTTCATAGAGAAGAGCGAGACCAGTCTTCAGAAGTGGAAACAATACCGCTTGCTTTTAGGAGGGTGGAACTATTGCTGAGAAAATAGAGGAGTTGTGTAGGTCAGCGAGAACAGGAGCTGTGGTAAAGAGGGCAAGTTTCAGTGATTAGACCGCACACGGATCTGTCTAAACCGGATACTATGAAAGATTGGCCAAAGTGAAAGCCTCTAGCAGAGCGGGAAGAGAATGAGGAGCAGAATGGGAAAATGAAGTGAGAAAGAATTCAGAATGACTCATGAACTGATTTTCCTGACTTTGGGGGTTCATTCTTTTTTTTTTTCTCCTTTTTTTTCGGAAAATGTTATTGAATTTGATGACCATCATACATACAGTACCAATTAGCAGATATCAATGTTACTTATACATACGTACAATACACAGGGATCAGCCAAGCATATTTGTTAATTAATCACATCTCTGTCTGCAGTTCTGCGCATTTGAAGCTCCACTATTGGGGATATACATATGTCTCCACAATAGACATTCCACTTGGACCATTTCCTTTCCCACGTTTTGGGGCACCCCCGGTTTATAAATACTTCCTTCTCTGCTATCAGGCACTTGTCTAATTCCTTCGCCCATGTAGTAGTGGATAGCAGAGTTGCCCCTCCCCACCCTCTCGCCAGTTCCCGCTTGACCAGTGTGTATCCTAACGTCACCAGTTGTTGTTCGATGTCAGTGAGGTCAGTTGCTGCCCAGATATTTAACAGTCCCAGCTTTGTTGTGAGTGCTACCTCCTTTCCCAGTGCGGTCTGTAAGTGAGTTGTTGCTTCTTCCCATATATGATGCATAGCAGGGCAAATCCAGATAGTATGATAGAAAGTGGCCGGTCGTTGACAGCCCTTCAGGCAGAGGTCATCTGGTCTTGCGCCTATTTTGGCCAAGGTAATCCCTGTCATATATGACCGGTTTAGAATCCTAAGCTGTATCAATCTAAAGCAAAGTGTGATGGCTGCTTCCCTAGGGGACATAAGGGCCGATTGTCAATCCTCATCATCAATCGGTCCCAGGTCACCTTGCCACTGCTCTCTAAGTTTACTGAAGGTATCGGGCAGGTTATTACAAAGTTTTTTATGCGTTAGAGATATGGCTTTAGAGTGTAGTGCTCCATCTAGCAAGCGATCTTCTAATGGCGATGAGGCTGGTATGTCTTTGAAGCTTGGAAAGGCCGTCAGTAGGGCGTGGCGTATTTGCAGGTATCGAAATAGTTCCCCTTGGGCCATTTGGTATTGTCCCCTGAGTTCCTCAAATCGGATGATAGAGCACTTTTTAACCAAATCCCCTACCACTGAAATACCAATCATGTCCCATTTGTCGAACCCTGGTTGGTAACTCAGCATGCCTAGCTTCTGTGTGTACCACAATGGCGTTACCTTGGTAAGGGTGTTAGCCCAGCCAAGTCTAGAATTCACTTGGTGCCAAACCCCTATTGTGTGTGCGGCGGGTCCAAAAAATCTACCTTTCCTGGTGCGTGAGTATAGGGCGCCTAAATAACCCGAACGGTCAGTTTGGTATCTGTCCAAAGCATAGGCCAGATCAGTGGGGTGGGGGGGGGTGATATATCCAGTGGTTTATTGCTACCAGTTGTGAGGCCCAATAGTAGAGCTTAAGGTCCGGCAATGCTATGCCCCCGTCATACCAACTTTTGTCAGCTTTTTCATTGCCACTCTAGGGGCCTTCCCATCCCACAGCAGCGTATGGACCTCGCCGTCCACTGCAGCGAAATATGCATCCGGGACACGGTTTGGGCAATTCAGAAGAATATATTAAAAGCGCGGAAGGGCCAGCATCTTGAAGAGGGCGGCGCGCCCCACTAGAGATAGAGGCAGGGACCGCCAGTGCTTCACATCTGTTCGTAGCCTAGCTAGCGGGGGCGCTAAGTTATAATTGTGGAAAAGAACCCGATCTGACTCGACGAATATTCCCAAATACCAGAACCCTTCTCTGGCCACGTCTGTCGTACAATTCACTGGAAGACGAAGGATCTGACCCCGAAGCACGAACAATAATGACTTGCTCCAATTGATGGCATACCTGGAATATTTCCCAAAGTTCGTGAATATGTTTAGAACCGCATCTATAGATTTATAGGGGAGGCAAGATATAATAGTATGTCATCTGCATACAGGGATATTCGGTCTTCCTGACCCTCTGCCCATTTCAGCCCCGTACCATTATGTCTCGACGTATCCATGCGGCCAGGAGTTCTAACATAAGGGAGAATATTAGCGGAGACAGAGGACATCCCTGTCTGCTGCCCCTCCGTAGCGTGAACGCACGGGATGTGTAATTGTTGACTCTCACTTGCCCCTGTATATCCGTGTATAGCAGTTTAACCCATCCCAGAAATTTGGGACCCAGTCCCACCCTTTCTAGAACCTCAAATAAGTATGGCCATAATATCGAGTTGAATGCCATAGAGGCATCCAACGACAGCACTACTGCATCTTCCTCAAGTAATTCTCTGCGCGCTAACAAATTGTGAAGACGACGGATGTTAAGTGCTGTATTTCTCCCAGGCATAAATCCCAATTGATCAGGGTGCACTAGGGAGGAAATCACTGCAACGCGTCTTATGGCCAGGACTTTCGCTAGGATCTTAGCCTCTACATTGATCAATGAGATAGGCCTGTACGAGCCACAACTGTCCTCTGGCTTCCCCGGTTTATGGATAACTGCTATGGTAGCTAGACGCTGGTCTGCAGGCAGTTGTCCCTTTTTGTAGCTTTCATTGTACATGGTTCGGAAATAAGGTGCTACTTGAGAGGCTGGGACTTTTAGAAGCTCAATGGGAGTACCGTTCGGCCCCATCGCTTTTCCCGAGTTGATTTGACCAATTGCACTTTGGATCTCCTCATCTGTCAGGTCTTTATCGAGGATGCCTCTATCCAATTCTGAGAGGGTCGGCAAGTCACTGTCTGAGAGGAGCCAATGTGAGTCGTCTGCCATGTATGTGGTAGAGGGAGAATATATATTTTTGAAGTGGTCCGCGAATGCCTCTGCTATGTCCCTGGGGTGAGTACGTGTCTCGCCACTCGGGAGCGTCAATCTAAGCACCCATCTTGTGCCTTGTTCTCTCGTCTCCAACCACGCTAGGGTTCTACTTGCCCTATCCCCCAATTCGTACAATCTGTGTTGGGTACTGCGGTGTTTATTCATCATATGTTCTCTATTCTTTATTCTATACTCATCCTATTTAAGCGCCAATCAATGTTGAGTGTTATCTGATGGGCTACTTACGTGGGCAGACTCCAGTTGTTGGAGTTCTTCCATCTGAACCAATGCTCGGCGCTTCTTTTGAATATACCCAGTCTTTAAGGACAAGGCTTGCCCCTTCAGGACCACTTTATAGGCCTCCCATATGGTTTGCGCCGAGTCAACCGAGCCCAGATTTTCTTTGAAGTAGTTACCCATTTGTGTGCTCAGTTTCTCTTTTATGTCTGGAATTTTCAGCAGCCACAGGTTGAGGACGATTGTGGTGCGTGGCTGTCGCTCCCAGTGTGTGAATTCAATCTTGACTGGGGAGTGATCCGATATACCTCTTGGCAGGACTTGGGGGTACCTAAAATTACCCAATGAGGCTGTATGCGTTAAAAAATAATCAATACGGGATAGACTTTTGTGTGTGTTAGAGAAATACGTGTAAAGTGTGTCCATCGGTTGTAGCACTCGCCCCACGTCTATCAACCCCATTGCGGTGGTGAAATCTGCCATGAGCCCGTTTGATCTCGCTCCTGGCCGCTGTGGGTGTCTATCAGTTGTGTTGTCCATTGTCATGTTATAGTCACCCCCTAGAATTAAAGTGCCCACTGGAAGACCGGTCAGCATGCTACCAAGGTCCACCAGGGCCGTCTTACCCAAAGCTGGTGGCAGGTATAGCGAAACCACATTAAGCGCTCTCCCCTCCCACTGGGCCTCTAGAACCGCAAACCGCCCCCCCTGGTCTGTCAACGTACGGTGAACAATAAGAGGTGTAGTTCGCTTTACCATGATACCTGTTCCCCTAGAACCAGTGGTGTAATCTGCATGCACTAGGAGCTTGTACCCCCATCTAGTAAGGGCTTTGCTTTTTTGCCCAACCAAGTGCGTCTCTTGCAATAGTACACGGTCTGGAGAGTGCCTCTTTAAGTACTCTTGAACAATTCCCCTTTTCATTTTATCCCCCAACCCGTTTACATTCCAGGTAAGAACAGAGAGTGATTGGTACCTTTTATCCCCCATCATATATCATATTGAAATTCACAATATAGTAGATTAATGATAAAGGACAAGTGTCTCGTGGTACAGGCTGAGCCCATGTGTCTCCCCTCTACGTATTTCCCCCGCTACTAAAACCAGCTTGAGCATCAGTACATAGCAATATACGATAGTCACGTTGCAAGTCAACCAAACATTGAAAAACATGAACAACCCTCCCTCCTCCCCTCCTCCACCCCTCCCTGCCCCCCTGCCCGTGAGTGTAAAACTACCCACTCCCCAACTAGGCAGAGTGCCTCTCTCCCCCCCCCGAGATCCTGAAAAAACGCGGGCTTAGTCAGCCCCCATCCCCGCTAGTTGCACGTTACATCTTGCCTGTTTCGGTCTATACATTTCCTGTACTTATTAAGTGTCCCGGGAATATTCGCCTCTATGAGGCGCGTTCAAACTAAACATATATAAAGCAATTCTCCCAGCACCCACATGTGTATACTGGTCTTAGGAACAGTCTCACCAATTCCGTAATACATATCTCCAATGTCTATGCAGTCTCCTTCTTGTTCCTGTCAGCGGAGCCACCAATCGATGTCTCGTCCAGGTTCCCCCTCTGTTGTTTGGGTCCTCCATTGCGATCCCTTCTTTGGCCTCCAACCCTTCGCTACCCCTCCAACCAGTCCCACGTCTCCTCCGGCGATGAGAAGAACCATGTCCTGCAGTCAGATTCCACTCTTAGTTTAGCCGGAAAGAGCATGACGTATTTCACTTCCCGGTCTCAAAGCTCTTTTTTCACTGCCTGAAAGCTTCGGCGCTGGGTTTGGACTTTGGCCGTAAAATCTGGAAAAAAGGTGACTGCCATTTGCAGTATGATATCTCTGTCCCGGTAATTAAAGACACAGGCAATGAGGGGTCTCGGGGGGGCCCCGGGTTTCGGCCTACCTCCTGGCACCCTATGCGCCCTCTCTATCGAGAAATATCGTGACAGGGTCTTGGGTTGTAGGTGTGTGGTAATCAGTTCCCACCACATACAGGTCAGCCACCGGCCCCTCGGATCTTTCCGGAACCCCTAAAATGCATATATTATTGTGACGGGCCCGACCTTCGTAGTCATCCAGTTGTTGCGCCATTCGCTCCTGTCTATTCTGTAATTCCGCCATCTGCGTTTGGAGCTGGGAGGTGTCTGCCTGCAGTGCTGTTGTGGTAATTCTGAGTTCCTTAACCCTCTTGTCCATTTTACGAAAGTCCTCTCTGATGAGAGATACCTCTACAATAACTGAGTCCAGTGAAGTGCGCACTCCGTTGATAGCCGCCATAACGTTGTGGAGTGTTGGCTCCGGCCCTGGCTTAGGGTTAGTCTGCGCCTCCGTTTTGTCCATTTGATGCGCTTCTCTGTCATCTCCTGTTTTATTCCAGACGAATTTGGTAAGTTTGTTTTGCGCGTTGGCTTTCGGACCCCTGCCTGTTGCCATGTGTGCACCTTGATGTCTCTCAAGTAGATAGCGGAACAGCCCTAGGTATACCCCGCCGCCTACCCAGCAAGATCAGTGATCTCACCGTTGGCCTGTCTGGTTTCCCCAGGGACACCTCTCACCAGCTCTCCTTGTTTAGGCCTCTGCTCCTTTCGAGGGCACTTAATGCATATGGGCACTCCGCGCCAATGGGGGGCTCAGCAGATCACTCCTTACTCGCCCACTCCCCCCCAATCGTCGGGCCAGCTGGGTAGTGTAGTTGAGTATCTACGCTACACCGTTAGCTGTACGTGAACCTGAAGTGTCTCTGAGTGTTCTTCTCTGGGTTGGTGGAGGTTACTGGCACTCCTGGTTAGAACGGGGGGAGGAGGGGAGAGAACGACGCCAACTGTCCGATGAGTGCGTCCCTACAGGTGGTGGTGGCTGCTCGCACCCTCTTTCCCACTCGTGGACTGTTCCCTCTCAGTGTACTTATGCTGCTTCTGGGACCTCCTCGGTCATGAAGACCCCTCTGTCTGCTGATGAGTGGACTCTAGCTTCTCTGTCTCTGATGTCCTCGCACGGGCCAGGGTTCAGCAGGATTTACCCCTTGTCTCTTCTGAGTACCCGCACCATGCTCAATTATTCATGGGATAAGGTGCACTCGAGCAGGTCTTCAGCAGCATTCTACCTCAGTTGCGTGAGAAGTTATGCCTCTCGCGGTGTGTGGGTCAGGTCTCCTTATCAGTCAGTACGAGGAGGGGAAGTGGGGCAGGGGGAGGCGAGCCGCCATCGTTGGACTGCCTCGCCAGTGTCTGCCAGATGATAGTTGTGCTCCGGGGTCACTCAAGTCACCCCCTCCCCCTCCTCCTCTCTCACAGGGATTTCTTTTCCAGCAGGATCCGGTCGGGGCCTAGTCGTCCTCCCAAGCCGGGGCCTTTATTTTCAGCCTCAGCCCCGGGACACCCATCTCATTCCCGCCAGGCCGCCACTTTAACGATCCAGGCCCCACACACCTCTGTCACCGGGTCCGCCGCTCCCTAAGGCCCGTAGTTTGATCTGGAACTCTCCTCAATGGGGCTGCAGTGTGTGGGCACTACAGAGGGCCGAGCGCCCCTCTCGGGTGCCCGGGCGCCGCCATGTTGATTTCTCCGTCTGTGTCTGTGCAGCTCACCCGGACACGGCAGCGGAGGCTCCACTGACCCCCAATCGTCCACCACAGGTCTCTCAGGCCGTGTCTCCCTCTCAACATGGGTTTATCTCTAAAATTGGCACAGGATTAGACAGGATATAGCCGGCGGGAGCTCACCTAGCTAGCGGCCATTCTCGTCGGCTGCTAGCCACGCCCCCCCAGTCTGATCATTCTTGAGAGATGGTGAATTGGGTACTGATAATTAGATGTAAATGGGCTTAGAGAGCTCTCTGGTATAGTAAACACTTCTGGCATTGTGTTGGTGGCCATCAGTACTGAGGATCTGAAATAGTCAGTACAGGGTGATGTAATAGCAAATTTATAGGTTTTGGCGCTCTGTTCTATTTGATTGTGGCAGCCTTTGGTCAGAGACAGTCAGTCCTTTTGTAGGCTTCACGAGGGAGCATATATTTGCTAAGATTCGTGGGGGTTAAGCCCTCTAGAAGAGGAAGAATTAGCAGAGGCAAAGTGGTCAAGAAGGGAAGTAATCCCTGAATTATAGAGCTGGAAATAGATCTAGGCATTGAGTTGCACATCTATAGATATCAACGGCAAATCATTTCCTGGAGAGGGCCACAGTAAAATCCTCATTAGTGCCATTGGATGTTATAGGTAATCCCGGTTAAAGATCTGGTCACCCGTCTATTTGTGCCATGCCTTGTTTCCTATGTATATCTGCCACATATTGTATTTCTCTGTTTTAACTTTGCCCAGAATAAAGCATGTTTTCTTCTCTTTTTTGTGACAAGTGGGTATTTGTGGTCAGTGGGTTTGTACAACATGTTTTTGTACGTTTTAGGATTTGCAGCTCTCTGTCTGGGTGCAGTTATGCTATTCAGGTATGAATGCTTGTGATGGTAGATTCTTGTCTGCTGTTTGTTTTTGGCCAGGCATGGTCAGGTCATTTTGACTTAGGGCCTGATTTATGTTTGGTTGGACAGGTTACTCCATCACAACGGTGACAGATATCCCGTTGAACAAAATATAAATCTAATAGGATATAATGAAATGTATATATTTCGGCAGACACGTTATCCATTCCCATTGTGACAGAGTAACCAGTTCGCTGAAATATAAATCAGGCCCTTAATCTCCCATTGGTTCGGATGAAAGTTTTTATCTCTCTTTCTGTTGGCAAATAAGAAATATTCTGTGGCTGTTTTTGGACATTTGAAGCTACATATTTTCTATATTTCATAATTTATCTTGTGCTCCAATGGGCTGTTAGTGTGCAGCAAGTCAGAATGCTGTAAAGAAGTTTCACTGGCAGTCATCTAGGGCTATATTACTACCAGAAATAGAGTATCTATGCAAGGGTCAGGAACAGATCTGTTGACCGTAGAGGAGTCTACGCACAGCCAGAGAGGTCTCCGCTATCTTTTTATCTCCACTGCTTACGGCAACACTAAATACCGTAGCTGGCAGAATCTCCATTGCCACTCTCATCAAAATCAGATTGATTGTCTTGTATCGATTAGATGTTTTGTCCTGGTATTTGTAACACGGTTTTCCTGTGGAACAGGTATTTACTGTGTAAGCATTTCCTGTTGAAATATATTTATCGTTCTGTGTGCCACTTGGTTAGGTGGTTTGATGTTTCCATCTTGTTGGATGTGTTTTGCTTTGATGGTGGGTTGTATTCTCCATCTGGGCACTCTGGGTACTGTGCAGCTCTTTTCTTTATAAAGTAGAAATGTTATTTTGTCATTCTCTGGCATGCTATCTACCATGTATCAGTCTTGCTCCTTCTTCCAAAGTTTCCTTTGTGACATTATCTCTATATAATAGTACCAGTAAGTCAGTGGTGGCAATGAGGACACAAGTAAGACCTCTACCAGATCATATAAGGCTATGTAAGTGCTGAAGGGTTCCCCATACCAGCGTGACCAAGGATCAGACTGCAGTCAAATATCTGTGTCTTTAATTACCGGGACAGAGATATCATACTGCAAGGCAGGTTGTTGATGGGAAGGAACCTATCCACCATCAGTAACAGCTTGGTAAATGATTACTTGGGCACCCACACTCCCACTGTCCCTTCAACTTGCAACCCTCTTTCTTCTTTGTCATTGCTTTGGAGAGGTGCAATTTGCTCCGGAGAGCAATAGCTATGGCTATTCATCATGGACGTGGACGACTCTCAGTTTGGCTGAAAGTCATCTCTCTTTTTCGCACCTAGGTCCAATAAGGCCTTCTGTGACAGTGCAAGCTCTTTCTGTCTTTTCACAGTGACATTTCTGATCTCTGGAAATATGAGGATCTTAGCATCACAAAACAGGCACTGACACTCTTTTCTTCATCCTACCTAAGAGGTGAGCATGGCTGACTTACTCTCCAGTTGTAGGATAATTGTGGGCGCACTCTGCGATTCTTGTGTAGACACCACCCTAGACTTGACGCAGTGACAGTTCACTCACTATACTACATTGAGAGGCATCCCTCGCCACACACTATTGCTCTTCCAGCTAGATTTACATACTCTTAATTAGATCAGTGCCTTCAACGCTTGATGGGAACCTAATGACCCACAGCTGTGCCAATTTCTTGTGGTTTGACACCTGCCCTGCCCAATTCGGCATCGGTCTATGTTCTGTCGCCAGACCATAGTGCACCTCTGAGACCAGACTCGAACACCCAATCCTCTACTGTCCAGGAGCTCCCATAATCACTATTCACTCTTGTTGCCAGCTCCATCAGTTCCAGGAGTAGTCTTTTCTCTTTGTTGTAGCCTTTCCAACAACACCTGTGTAGAGGATGGCGAGAGGGCAGGGAATTCTGTGCTTGGGAAGAAAAAAGCTCCAATTTTCTTGCCTCCATGATGTTTCTTTGGCCCAGGTGCCATCTGTAAACTCAGGTGTGTTCAAAACAACAACATAGATCAAAACTAAAGCAATGACTTACTACAGGACAACAGACTCCCTGCATCAGCGTCAAAAGGTAACTCCTGTTTGCAAATCAAACCTCCACAAGGGGTATGTATCCCTTTCCCACAAAGTAAGACAACATGCCACTACTTTCATCTTTCACTGTAGTACTCCTCCCAGTTTGGCATGATCTGACTACGGCTCACCTGATTGGTGCTCATCCACTTTTGGTAGCCTTCAGGAGCTTGAGAAGTGCATGGACATGAACCACTGCTCACAATGTTGGCTTCTTTCAGCCTGGCAGGAATAGATGCAATCCAGACCTTGTGAAGATTGCGTAGTTTCACCTCAGTTTGCTAGCCTTGCTTGCTCTTCCACTACCTTCTTTGTTCATAGGGTGTTTATGTTTAGCGGTAGGCAGTATTCCTGTCCCCTGATGTCACCAATTTCCATTCTTGCCCTATTGGCAACCATTTACTCATTCAACGGAATCTGTGCCTGACGCATGTCGCTGTATGGATTGCTGGGCCTTCTCTGATTACCCTCCTTTTTTGGTGTACATGCACACAGCATCCTGCTGCTCATATGGCTAGTCTTGGGCTGTGTAGCTGCCTACATGTTTTAGTCTTTATTACAATTATAATTTCTGAGTCCACACCTCTTATATACCTCACTCATCACACAGCGAGGCTCTGTGTCCCATAACTCAATAACTGCAACTTGGTGGTCAAACTGCTCCATACACTAAAACACTTACCACACAAGCTCAAACAAAAACAACACCCTTCCAACACACCCTACATGGTGTACCTTGCTATCCGTGTATGTAAGCGCTTCAATGCCTCACATAGGGGTAGTAAGCACTGGTCAAATGCTACAAGACAACACAAAAAGCGCTGGCCATCTGGCTCCAAAGAGGCTCAGCTCTTATACCGGGCAACCCACATTGTCCTGTCCTGGTCATCATGCACCGGTGCTTGTGCACTACCAGCCTGTTGCTGAACCGGATGGCCTCCACCAGGCCTTACACAGTCAACAGGACCCAACAACAAGGCAGCAACATGTAGCACTGGTTGGCCTGCTCAATAACCCTGGTAATGGGGGAATGGGCTGAAGAACAGTTGCACCTGACGGGGAACTCACACTTTTCTCTGTGGTTCTCTCTGTCACCCAGCCTCTTGCACACACTGCAGAAGCTGCAGTCACGACCTGAACACTTCCCTATGAGCAGTGCGCTTTCCCGACACCTTGTGTCAGCAGGTCCATCTCCGTTATACAGCACAGGTACAGAGACTTAGAATGGTTCAGTGCGAGGGAAGAGTAACTTGGTAGGGTACTGCAGTGAAAGAGATAGGCAAAGAGAAACATGTTAAAATCAATATAATGCTAATTGAATTTATTGCAAAAAATACAATTCATTGCCCTGTAGATTAATTCATAGTATCTGATAATATACTTCCCAACTCCTTTGGAATGAAAACAAGAACTGACATTAAAAACACAAAATAAATAGAATTACCAATGCTGCCACAATAATATGTAACATCACAACAATAATGAACTTGTGTTTTCTTAATACTAACACAAAAGATGAACATTTCATGAACTATGTCTGTTTTCAGGAAAACACACTTAACAAAAATGGAAAGCTTCTTCAGTGTTCCATTGTGAAATATACATGACAGTTCATGCTCTGTTGTGCTCCAAAGCCAGCGAATATTGTTGAATGCTGACCTAAGGGCCGCCTCATTCTAGATCATTTATAGGACGACCTATATCATATCCTTGAAGAGCACCAAGCAACCCAAGTCCCAAAAAGTTTCAGATATTTTAAACAAGAAAGTTAAACTGAAATACTTTATAAAGGTTCAAAGGTTGCAAATTAAATAAAATCATTTTCTTCCTTTCCCCTTGAAAGCCAAGCACATTCCTATCAATTTGAAAGTTTAAATCTGAAAGCTGAGCTCGAATAAACTTCTCAGTGACACTCAATAACAGTGCTTTCACCGCAACAAATCTCACTGAGTTTTTTGTTCCTTGCATTGCAGCTACAAACTCAATAGCAAGCAAGGGACGGAGGAGGGCGGAGTCAGTCTTTTATAGTCTAACATAGTGTCCATTGTAGGGCGTTCGGAGTGGACAGGAGTCAGGACCTCCCTACACCGCCAGCACTAGTAGTGTAGTCCTCAGTGTCGTAATGCACAATGTAAATAAAAGACATACACCTGCATGGGACAGTGCATTCATGGACCCTCTTTGTGTGTGTCTTAGTTCTTTCCATTGGGCTTATGAAGACAGGGCCCGATACAACTACAAGGCGAAAAGGTCGAATCCTCTGCCCGTCGCTGCCTCCCACTACTAGCACATGTCGGTGTTCTGCTACCCGTCGGTCTACTCAACTGCTTCTATTCAGCGCATTCCGCTGCTTTCATGCAATTGCCTTGACGTTGGAGGCTGATGCGTTAGCACCCCCTGGCAATCAGCGAAGACTCTGGTTTCGCTGGAGTTTTTAAGTGGCATATGTGCACAAGGCCGGTGCCCGGGAGTGACAACACAGTGCTCGTGGTGAAGCTACTTGCAAGCAACTGTATCAGCTGCTTATGAGAAGGCCCAGCTGTGCGATCCTAATGGCAAAATTTGGCCCCAGGGCAACCTTAGATCCACACCTATGGCACTGAAGTGAGCTCATATGCCCAGTAATCATTTGACCATGGACATTTATAACTCCAGCACAACGGGATGTGCCTTGCTTATTGGTCCTGTGGTGCATCCAGCTAATGTGAGAGCTGTGTCCAAACCCCGTTGAGGCTTACAATGCTGCACATCTCTGCAAATGCCATCCAGCCTTTCGATTGTTATCTACTTCCTGTCCAGTGGCCTCCAGGTGGAAAATATGATACACCAGGTTTCAGAACTATTTATATATCACAAAAGAGACTGACCCTGCAGCAAATAGGTCCAGCATACTTATGAAATCCTTCTAAGGATAGCAAAAATGCCTCTGAACACCTTGCTTGCCCATGGTAGAGCCCATGAATTTGCAATTGCCTGAGCCGCACATGTTGAGTCTTTCCTAAAGGCTAAAGCCATCACAACAGAGCGAACAAATCATCTGGAAAGGCCCTTGCAATTTTGAAGAAACCTCTATGTAGGAAGAAAAATAAGCCTTGCAAATACTATGGCAATCTGCAAAACCAAGAACCCAATGACGGAAGGGCGAGACCTGAGCTGTTAGTGGCAAAGCGAGCCATTTTCCAAAAGTTTGGACATTAGTGAATTTTATCACAATTGATGACTGAAAAGATGCCAGGAAAACCCAAGTCAATAGTAAAATACCTGAGCACAACCAGCAGTAGCGCACAGCCACCTAAAGACTCAGATGAAACGCTAGTGTCCGACCTAGAGCAGGTTAATATGATCTCCACCATCGACATCCCCTCCCTCCATCAGAAAAAGTCATAACCGAGATCTGAGCTGTATATTCATGGACAGCCAATGACAGAGTGGCCACACTCTGTGTGTGATGTCAATATTCAGACTATAAAACATTGTACCCTCCAACAGTCCTGCTGACCACCTCGACCGACACCATATCGGCACATAGCGGCCACAATGTGGCTCTGGGCCTAGGTCCCCCGAGGCTGATGATCACCAATAGCAGAGAATGGCCCGAAAGGTATCGGTTCAGGTATGATGAGGGTTTAAACATTCCCACGTCTTCTCGACACCCTAGTACATAATCCAGCCTACTAAGTCTCCCCATGTACATGTGAATAGTATGAGTAGGATACCTCACCTGGGTGATGATGACGCCACAGATCCACCTCTATTCCCCGTTTCAGGGTAGCTGTCATGTGTATCTTAGGGCTTGATGGGGGGATGCCTGTCTAGGCGCCAGTATAGAGTAGAATTAAAGTCTCCCGCCCAGATAATTCTTGTGTGTACATATGGGGCAATAAGCTGTATAAGGCCTTGAAAGAAAGCCTTGTCATCTAATGTGGGGGCATATGTGTATGCTATGTACCACTCCGCTCTTCGCCACTGCACTCTCACCTTTCCACTCTGCAACACTCCACTCTATGCCACTCTACATTGAACAAAATCTACTCTATGCCACTGCACTCTACACCACTGCAATCTATTCTGCAACACTCTACTCTATGCTACTATACTCTAAACCACACTACGTCGCAGCACTCTATGCCAATGCACTCTACACCCTTCTACTCATAACCAGTGCACCATATGCCACTGCACTCTAAGCCAATCTACTCTGCACCACTGCACTTCACTCCACTCCCCTCTAGGCCACTCTACTCCACTCCACTCTACAACACTCCACCCTATGATACTCTACGGCGCCCTACTCTGTCAAACTCTGCTCCACTCTTCTCCACTCTATGCCACTCTACAACACTCTTCGACTCTCTATACTATTCCCTCTATGCCACTCCATGTCACTTTACTCCACTCTGTTGTATGACATACTACTCCACTCTACTACTCCACTCTGCTCTGTGCCAATCGATTTTATTCCACTCCCCCTACTCTACGCCACTCAACTGTACAACACTCTACACCACCCTATGCCAGTACACTCTCCTACACTACGTCACTCTTTGCCACTCCACTCTATGACTATCTACTCCGTTTTACCCCACTCTACTCTACAACACTCTGTTCCACTCTACACAACACCCTTTATGCCACTTCACGACACTCTATGCCACTCCACTCAACTCCACCCAACTCTACTCTACACCACTCTGTGCTGCTCCATAACACGCCACTCTAATCAATTTTATGACACTCCCCTCCATGCCACTCTCCTTTTTACATGCTTAGCAGCAGCCACGCTGGTGTATAACATGGCTAAAACATATTGGTAAAGCCAATAGCTCTGGCATAGACAAGACCTATTGGCTTTGCCAATGCTTGTTTCCTGTTTTGTCCCAACAAATAGCAACAGTCAACAACTGTGGAAGTGGGGCTCAAGTGGGCTCAGGGCAAATGGAGTGGGGCCACAGGCCCCATCTTCCCCCTACACACCTCCAAGAGACGCCAGTGCTCCTCCAGATGACGACTGTCTTGCTCCAGCTTCAGGCCACGCCCTTCTTAAGTGTTCTTCAGGTCTTTTGTGTGGCTGCTGTTTTCTGACTTAGATTTCCAAGTAGCATTTTCAGGTTGTCGGCTTCTGTTTTCAGATTATTCGTTTCCAATTATTTTGTTTCTTAATGGTTAAGTTAGTTGAGCCTTCTTTCGATCGGGTGAACTTAGGGCCTGATTTAGAGTCCACCCCCTTCCCCCTACTCAGCCCCTTGAGACCCTTACAGGTGAGTAGTCGTGCCTTATAACAAAATGGATTGATTTAGAGTGCGTCTGTCAGAGTATATTTCATCAGCATGGTGGAGTACTGTATGACCGCATGCTGAGGGTACAACATCTGCCGTTTCTAGAGATGTCCACCGGCCCATGTACATCTCTTACATTCAAAGTGTGCCGTGTGGGCGTGCCAAAATGAAGGAGCAGTACAGCAAACTCTTTTTCTTTTCAAAAATGAAAATTTTCTGAATGAAAATAAAAAAAGAAATAACTCCCTTGCTATGGGATTTTTCTCGATGTCATGAGGAGTCATTAAAATTATTTAGGTTTCACTTACCAGAACGTTTTGGATGGCAGTGAGTGAAAGAAGAGACATGCCATTTGTTCGCCCTCTCTAAATAGGGCGGGTGGACAAATGGCAACACCTCAGGTGGCCCAATGGAGTAAGGGCCTTTGGAGGTGTTCGTCAGCAGTGGAGACTGAGTAGTCTCCGTTGCTGACATACTGAAGGTCCTCCCAACTCTAAATGAGACAGACGGATCTTCAGTGCAGTGGAAAAGATATTAAAGAGGTAGGCGGACCTTCAGGGCAGTCAAAAAGATATAAATGAGGCAGGCGGACCTTCAGTGTGGTGGAAAGAATAGAAATGAGACAGGCGGACCTTCAGTGTAGGGAAAAGGACATAAATGAGACAGGCGGACCTTCAGTGCAGGGCAAAGGATATAAATAAGGTTGGTGGGACCTTCAGTGAGATTTAAAGGATTTAAATCAAGCGGGTGGACCTTCAGTGCTGTGGGAAGGATATAAATCAGGTAGACGGATCTTTAGTGCGGTGGAAAGGATATAAATGAGGCATGCAGACCTTCAGTGCAGTGGGAAGGATATAATCAAGGCAGGCTGACCTTCAGTGCAGTGGGAAGGATATAAATCAGGTAGACGGATCTTCAGTGCGGTGGAAAGGATATAAATGAGGCGGGCGGACCTTCAGTGCGGTGGAAAGGATATAAATGAGGCAGGCGGACCTTCAGTGCGGTGGAAAGGATATAAATGAGGCGGGCGGAACTTCAGTGTGGTGGAAAGGATATAAATGAGGCGGGCGGACCTTCAGTGCAGTGGAAAGGATATAAATGAGGCAGGCGGACCTTCAGTGCGGTGGAAAGGATATAAATGAGGCGGGCGGACCTTCAGTGTGGTGGAAAGGATATAAATGAGGCAGGCGGACCTTCAGTGCGGTGGAAAGGATATAAATGAGGCATGCGGACCTTCAGTGCAGTGGGAAGGATATAATCAAGGCAGGCTGACCTTCAGTGCGGTGGAAAGGATATAAATGAGGCGGGCGGACCTTCAGTGCGGTGGAAAGGATATAAATGAGGCAGGCGGACCTTCAGTGCGGTGGAAAGGATATAAATGAGGCGGGCGGACCTTCAGTGTGGTGGAAAGGATATAAATGAGGCGGGCGGACCTTCAGTGCAGTGGAAAGGATATAAATGAGGCAGGCGGACCTTCAGTGCGGTGGAAAGGATATAAATGAGGCGGGCGGACCTTCAGTGTGGTGGAAAGGATATAAATGAGGCGGGCGGACCTTCAGTGCAGTGGAAAGGATATAAATGAGGCAGGCGGACTTTCAGTGCGGTGGAAAGGATATAAATGAGGCGGGCGGACCTTCAGTGTGGTGGAAAGGATATAAATGAGGCAGGCGGACCTTCAGTGCGGTGGAAAGGATATAAATGAGGCATGCGGACCTTCAGTGCAGTGGGAAGGATATAATCAAGGCAGGCTGACCTTCAGTGCGGTGGAAAGGATATAAATCAGGTAGACGGATCTTCAGTGCGGTGGAAAGGATATAAATGAGGCGAGTGGACCTTCAGTGTGGTGGAAAGGATATAAATGAAGCATGCGGACCTTCAGTGCGGTGGGAACGATATAATCAAGGCAGGCGGACCTTCAGTGCGGTGGGAAGGATATCAATGAGGCGGGCAGACCTTCAGTGCGGTGGAAAGGATATAAATGAGGCAGGCGGACCTTCAGTGCGGTGGAAAGGATATAACTGAAGCATACGGACCTTCAGTGGGGTGGAAAGGATATAAATGAGGTGGGCGGACCTTCAGTATGGTGGAAAGGATATAAATGAGGCAGACAGACCTTCAGTGTGGTGGAAAGGATATAAATGAGGTGGGCGGACCTTCAGTGTGGTGGAAAGGATATAACTGAAGCATACAGACCTTCAGTGTGGTGGAAAGGGTATAAATGAGGCAGACGGACCTTCAGTGTGGTGGAAAGGATATAAATGAGGCAGACAGACCTTCAGTTCGGTGGAAAGGATATAAATGAGGCGGGCGGACCTTCAGTGTGGTGGAAAGGATATAAATGAGGCGGGCGGACCTTCAGTGCGGTGGGAAGGATATAAATGAGGTGGGCGGACCTTCGGTGTGCTGGAAAGGATATAAATGAGGTGGGCGGGCCTTCAGCATGGTAGAAAGGATATAACTGAAGCACACTGACCTTCAGTGCGGTGGGAAGGATATAAACAAGGCAGGCGGACCTTCAGTGCGGTGGAAAGGATATAAATGAGGCAGACAAATCTTCAGTGTGGTGGAGAGGATATAAATGAGGCGAGTGGACCTTCAGTACGGTGGAAAGGATATAAATGAGTCGGGCGGACCTTCAGTGCGGTGGAAAGGATATAAATGAGGCATGCAGACCTTCAGTGCAGTGGAAACGATATAAATGAGGTGGCTGGACCTTCAGTGCGGTGGAAAGGATATCAGTGAAGCAGGCGGACCTTCAGAGCAGCGGAAACAATATACATGCTGTGGTGGGACCTTCAGTGCCGTGGAAAGGATATAAACTAGGCGTGCGAACCTTCAGTATGGTGGAAATGATATAAATGAGGCAAGCGGCCCTTCAGTGCGGTGGAAAGGATATAAATGAGGCAGGGGACCTTCAGTGCAGTGGAAAGGATATAAATGAGACATGTGGACCTTCAGTGAGGTGTAAAGGATATCAATGAAGCAGACTGACCTACAGTGCGGTGGAAAGGATATAAATGAGGCGGCCGGACCTTCAGTGCGGTGGAAAGGATATGAATTAGGTGGTGGGACCTTCAGTTCGGTGGAAAGGATATAAATGAGGCTGCCAGACCTTCAGTGCGGTGGAAAGGATATAAATGAGGCAGGCGGACCTTCAGTGGGGTGGAAAGGATATAAATGAGGCGGGCGGACCTTCAGTGTGGTGGAGAGGATATCAGTGAAGCAGGCAGACCTTCAGAGCAGCGGAAAGATTATAAATGAGGCAGCCGGACCTTCAATGCGGTGGAAAGGATATAAATGAGGCAGCCGGACCTTCAGTGCTGTGGAAAGGATATAAACGAGGCGTGCAGACCTTCAGTATGGTGAAAATGATATAAATGAGGCAAGGCGGACCTTCAGTACAGTGGAAAGGATATAAATGAGGCGGCCGCACCTTCAGTGTGGTAGAAAAGATATAAATGAGGCAGGCGGACCTTCAGTGCAGCAAAAGGATATAAATGAAGCAGACTGACCTTAAGTGCGGTGGAAAGGATATAAATGAGGCGGCCGGACCTTCAGTGCAGTGGAAAGGATATAAATGAGGCAGACAGACCTTCAGTGTGGTGGAAAGGATATAAATGAGGCGGGCGGACTTTCAGTGCGGTGGAAAGGATATAAATGAGGCAGACGGACTTTCAGTGTGGTGGAAAGAAAATAAATGAGGCAGGGGACCTTCAGTGCGGTGGAAAGGATATAAATGAGGCATGCGGACCTTCAGTGCAGTGGAAAGGATATAAATGAGGCATGTAGACCTTCAGTACAGTGGAAAGGATATCAGTGAAGCAGGCGGACCTTCAGAGCAGCGGAAACAATATAAATGCTGTGGTGGGTCCTTCAGTGCCGTGGAAAGGATATAAACGAGGCGGCCGGACCTTCATTGCGGTAGAAAGGATATAAATGAGGCATTGGACCTTCAGTGCAGTAGAAAGGATATAAATGAAGCAGACTGACCTTCAGTGTGGTGGAAAGGATATAAATGAGGCGGCCGGACCTTCATTGCGGTAGAAAGGATATAAATGAGGCATTGGACCTTCAGTGCAGTGGAAAGGATATAAATGAAGCAGACTGACCTTCAGTGCGGTGGAAAGGATATAAATGAGGTGGCCGGACCTTCAGTGCGGTGGAAAGGATATAAATGAGGTGGTGGGGCCTTCAGTTCGGTGGAAAGGATATAAATGAGGCGGCCGGTCCATCAGTGCGGTGGAAAGCTTTTAAATGAGGCAGGCGGACCTTCAGTGCAGTGGAAAGCATATAAAGGAGGCAGGCGGACCTTCAGTACAGTGGAAAGGATATAAATGAGGCGAGTGGACCTTCAGTGGGGTGGAAAGGATATAAATGAAGCAGACGGACCTTCATTGCGGTGGATAGGATATAAATGAGGCGGGCAGACCTTCAGTGCGGTAGAAAGGATATAAATGAGGCGGGCGGACCTTCAGTGCAGTGGAAAGGATATCAATGAGGCGGGCGGACTTTCAGTGGGGTGGAAAGGATATAAATGAAGCAGACGGATCTTCAGTGCTGTGGAAAGGATATCAATGAGGCGGGCCGACCTTTAGTGCGGTGGAAAGGATATAAATGAGGCGGGCGGACCTTCAGTGCGGTGGAAAGGATATAAATGAGGCGGGCGGACCTTCAGTGCGGATGAAAGGATATAAATGAAGAAGACGGACCTTCATCGCGGTGGAAAGCATATAAATGAGGCAGGCGGACCTTCAGTACAGTGGAAAGGATATAAATGAGGCGGGCGGACCTTCAGTGCGGTGGAAAGGATATAAATGAAGCGGGCGGACCTTCAGTGCGGTGGAAAGGATATAAATGAGGCGGGCGGACCTTCAGTGCAGTTGAAAGGATATAAATGAGGCGGGCGGACCTTCAGTGCGGTGGAAAGGATATAAATGAGGCGGGCGGACCTTCAGTGCAGTTGAAAGGATATAAATGAGGCGGGCGGACCTTCAGTGCGGTGGAAAGGATATAAATGAAGCGGGCGGACCTTCAGTGCGGCGGAAAGGATATAAATGAGGCGGGTGGACCTTCAGTGCAGTTGAAAGGATATAAATGAGGCGGGCGGACTTTCAGTACGGTGGAATGGATATAAATGAGGCGGGCGGACCTTCAGTATGGTGGAAAGGATATCCCTCCCGCCGCACTCTAAATCAGGTCCGTAGTCTCAAGTCTACCGAGACATTCTACTAATAAACTCTATGTTGTTGGGGTCTTGAAGGCACATCAGGTGCCTAGTCACTTGGTGATCTGTTTATCAATAATACTGCTACTAATAATAATAATAATTGTTATTATATCAGTAGTGTTCGTACTATGTTATTGTTATTGTGACTGTGTGATCTGTTTCTCTGTGCTCGTTCTGTTACTTTAGTTACTGCTGTCATTATTCTTGTTAGCCTTGTTAGTACTGCATTGCTATTTATATTTGTACTATTGTTATTGTTGCTATCATTGTTCTAATTATCTTCTATCCTCTTGTCTTTGATTTCCTCCATGATCTACATGAGCTGTGGGAATCAGTTCTCTTGTTTGTTAACTGTTTCCGATTGCCTGGATTGAGTCTGTGTCTCATAGATTCACTCTAAATAATAATGTCTGCCCTCTTTCTGCCGGGTTTTCTGTTTCCAAATGTCAGTGCCTGTCTGTCTCTGACTCCCTTTCCCGATACCTCTCCCAATCCAGTTCAATAATGCTTTATTGTCATAGGTTGACATTGCGCACGCTCGCTCTCTTTCTAACTCTCTCTCTCTCTCTCTCTCTCTCTCTCTCTCTCTACCCTGTGCCTCTTTCCCTTTCTGTTTTTCTCTCCTTTTCATGACTTTCTCTGGCCCGACCAACTTTGCTATCTGCCTCTCTATTTCTAGTGTTCTCATTCTCACTTACCCTTCTTTTCTCTCTTTGTCTTTCTCTATTTTTCACTTCTCTATTGTGGTGTCTCTTTCAGTGTCTTTCGCTCACTCTGGCCCCTCTCATTCTCTCTTTCTGACCTTTCCCCTACTTGCTGTCTCCCTTCCCTCATTCTTGCTTTCCCTTTGTCTACTTCCTCCTCTGTCTCGCTTTCACTAGTTCCGCTGTTCTCTCTCTTTTTCTCCTCTCTTTCCCCTCTCTCTCATCCTAACTTCTTATTACCTGTTTCTCTCTCCTTATATATCTATCTCTCACTCTCTCCCATCTATCACTCTGTCTTCGGCTTGTCTCTCTTTCTCTCCCTTCTCTTGTTTTCCTCTCTTACACACCCTCTCTCCTGTGCCTCTTTCTTTGTGTATCTGTCCCATTCTCCTTGTGCTTCCGGTCAGTTTCTAATACCCTTGATGTCTCTTTCTGGTTGTGCAGACAGCAGCCCCTGGGCGCGAGGCCTTCCTTGAAGTGAGTCTGCGCTTTGATGCTCAGAGTCAGCTCATCATGATTCCCTCCCCGCTTGAGCTGGAAGAGCTGTTCTCCAAGGCTCTGGACACCGTGGTGACCTCTGTTGTCCAGGTAACGGACGCCATCTTTGTACAGTACTTCGTACTCCTGATGTCTGCAGGTAGAACTGACACATGGCTCTCACAGAGAGGAGGGATGTCCTTTTAATAGCAGAATATCTCATGTAACAGGGCCTTAACTATTCGGATATTGTTCTTAGTTTCTAGATTGCTAAATAAGGACAGGTTCCTTCAGCTGGGATTGATTGTCTGACTCGGCCAATATTTCTGCAAAATATGTATTTATGTATATAGATATCAATGTAATCTTTTATTTTCATTAGTGGCACAGAAGACAAGCCTTTTCATATACTCCAGCCCTTCTCCTAACCTAAGCCGGGCTATGAAAGTACTGTAGTATTTCATAAGAGCCCTTTCAGACCCTTTGACTTTTTGGCAAATTTAAATTAAAATGAGGCTCTAAAATGTTCTATATGAGCCCATTTTAAGAAAAAAAAATCATGTGGACAAACCAGGCCAAAGGCCCCTTATGAAGGCAGGCTTGCCTGCGCCAACCGAACTTTGGGTATAATACATGCAGGTAGCCGGCTGCTCCAGCACAGAGAAAGACCTGGACATGTGGATGTGTGTAGATCTGCGTCTGTGATTCAGCTGGCCTAAGGTACTCCTGGAAAGGTTGAACCACTAGTAGACTCCACACCAAAGGGTAAGTTATACAACAGCACTATAAAGTGGATTGCGTGTACTAAGCCCAGGCCTAATGTCAGGATTATGTTGGCCTAGCTGGTACTATGCACAGCTTTCCTTCGGCCTGTAGCATGGGTCACAGCATTAGGAAGTCTCTTAGGTAAGGAGGGCTCAGAATATAAAGCGATAGGTTTGCAGATTCCCTCCTCTGGATCTGCACTTCCCATCAGCTTATGTGAAAATCCTCTGGATCTATGTAAAGTAGGGCAAGGTAATAGAGGCATCATAGTGCTTAATGGTTGCCATAGCACACCTCCCACCTGGAACCTTATCTGGAAAGTAACACAAATCGAACTTTAGTATCCATCTGGGGTTGAGTAAATTTTTTGTATGAAGAAAAAGTACCAGAGTGGTTATTCAATTGAAAAAGAATTTATGAACAGTAGCCATCTTGTCTCATAAATCTCGCTAAGTACTGACTTCATTCATTATTGGTTGCAGCTATGGCAGAGAAAACTCAAAAGTCACCTTTGGCAGTCTACTGTCCAGAAGCCGTAGTCATGCTGACAGCATCGTTTTTTGTACCCTCAGTAACCAGTGACTAGAGACTTTCCAATTAAGTAGCCATTACCTTCTGATGCTTTGTTCTTGTCCACAGGTTCAATGTATGATATTGCCAGCTCGCCTAGCTCCAAGCCCATTTCAAGTTTCCCTTTTGGGGCAGCACTCCTTGTCCCCTACGTACCTCCACTACGATGTGGATGACCATACAGGAGAACTTTGCCCCTCCCCTACCTCTTTTGTCTGTTTCTCATACGGCAGCTTCCTTGAACCCCAACGAGGCCAGGGTCAGCTTAAGAGACTTCCCCTGTAGGAGGACACTGGGCGAGCCCAGGTGAGTCTGCTGTTTGCGTTATGAATTGAAGCCAGTAGGTCACCGCTTAATTCTGTACCAGCGACACTGCTACAGTCCCTTGTCACCACTATGGAGGGAAGGCTTCCTAGGGTAGATGCATGGACCCTGTTTAGTGGTTCAAGTGCTTGTTGTGTCTCTGAACACTACCATCTTGGGTGTGAACACTGTAAGGACACACCTTCTGAGCAGGGTTTTCCATCCTTTAATTACTTTTCCCTAAATCAAGCCATCATCGCTCGATTGGCAGAAAATTCATGTGCATGATGTTAGTTCTGTTTGCACATGAGTTATAGAAAGTTAAGCAGGCCAATGCTTTTTTAGTGGAGATAAACAGGTAATTAGAACAGGCTAATCCGGAAGTAATCAAAGCACTGAGCGCTACGCTCCTCCGCAGCAAGCAACAGGGCATGGGTGTCTTTAGGTGGTGGATTTGAAAGAAATTACTTTGTGGGAATCACTATGAGAGTGTAGAAATAAAGCCATACCCATCTGTTGCTTGTTGATCTAGTTTAGTCTACTTCATGTTGGAAGCAGGTTGTAGACTCTACTGTCCTAGCACGCCCTTACTAAGGATGAGACCTGTCGCGTTCAGTGTATTAACGCTAAAGTGTAAACCAGCATGCATACAAAACCCCAGTGAGAAACCATGACCATGCACTGGTGTCGGAAGAGTATCCGGCAACAAGGAATGCACTATATGTGACTAAAGCAAAATCAGCATCCTAGAGAAGGAACACCTTTAGTCAAACTTGAAGAGCACTTTAGAGTGACTCAAAATCAGATAAGAGTGAGAAAAACATGTGGGAAGAGAACAAATACAAAAAATAACAAATAATATAAATTAAACATTTACGGTGAGCGGTTCCTGCTCCAAATAACATTAAACTGAAGGGAGAATGTAAGCTTTAGTGACCATTGCTGAGACATCATTTGATCTTTAGCCTTGAATTTATTTATTTATTTGGTTGTCTTATGCTGTATTCTTATTGTTGGATATAAAAACAAAACAGTTTCCTTATTACCTCATGTTTCTGTAGGCATTTTGTTTATGTATGCTGACCATAATTTGTTGCGCTGTCTCTAACCCATGAAAGGACATGTCACCAGAGAAGGGAAGTCTATACAAACATTGCACCATCAACAATGTTTAAGTTAAAAGCTCTATTTTCATTTTAATGGAAAATAAAGGAAAATTCCCCTTTGTACTTGCACTTAGCAGCTGTTTTTGTTTGCATTACTAATCTGCTCATTAAATTTCCGTTGCTCCTCTGTTGTCACTTCCTGCTAAAGTCAGGAAGTGCCTTGAGGCCTGAAGCCTAAAACCAGCTCACTAGGGGGCACATTCTAGGTAAATAACATGAATACAAATGGTTTCTTTTTGATTGCTGGACTTGGCAGAAGTTAGCACATCGATAGCAAGCAACAACAGTTTTTCTTTTTTAAAAAAAGGTGTAAGTGCATTGATGAATGTATGATAACTAAAATAATATGCACCATAGATTTATAAAAGTATTGTTATTGGTTTAATGAAGAGTTCTCATCCACTTAAAAAAAAATTGGTTCAGTTCTTTGCTTGGACATATTGCTGTCTTTATAAAATCAGTTATTCTGTAGACCCCTACTCAGATCAGCCTTTGATTTAAAATCAGGTGGTGCAGTCTTGGGATGAGATGCCCAAAGAAGGATCCGAAGAACAGACCAGGGCTGGCACACCTGCACAGTTCCAGGACCCAACACAGAAGTCCCAGGATCCAGCACAGAACTCCCAGGACCCAACACAGAAGTCCCAGGACCCGGTGGCTGCCGGTAATTAGAGAAGATATTTCATTGCTGCTGTGAACTCCTCAGGTCTACAAGCGCTTCTCCATGGGTACCTCCATGCTAGTGCTGTATGTATGAAGCTTAAGATTCTTACTCATGAGTGTAAGAACAACAGCAGTCTCAGAAGGTGTGCCTCTATGACCTGCTGTGTGGATGTTTCCATGTTCATTATTCCAAGCATCATGCATGTAAAGGTTTGTACATAACAGGACATAAAAGGACATCTGACAATATGCAAGCCGTATTACTAGAGTCAATAGTAATTTATGGTCGCATGCATAGTGAACAGACAGACAGGTAAGTAGGATGTAAGTAATAGATTGCAGTATTAACTGTCACAGTAATATTGCTTCCTGGTTTTGAAAGTGTTGTGTTGTAGTTTGTGGCTCTTATGGTGAAATGGGGCACTAGGCGCTGTTAGAGTTCAATGATAGATACCAAATCCAGTTCATTATTAGATAGGTCATCTGATAATGTTGGGTATCCCCAGTGCCTACTAGAGAGCGAGGTTAGTAGCAACACATGTCTGCTTCCTGTTGGCCAACAGCGGCCACATACTTTTAGATAGGAGCCTCCATAACTGTTTACTTCCCCCTAGCAAAGTAAAAAAATGGTGTCTGCTTTAAAAAGACAATTGTTATGCTTCAAGGTGTCAAGAAAAATCCATTCTAGTCTGATTTTGATAGCCAATTTCCATAGGTTTTTACATTTTCCTTATCTCAGGATACTTGTAACTAGACTCAAGAGATGTGTAGGCAGATAACTCCCATTGCAAGGCTCAGTCTTCTGAGATGTCCTCCTGCTCTCTCTTCCTTAGGTACTGTAGAACTCTGAAGAGACCTCTATAAATCCTGTGTGTTGCCAAGAGACGCATCAGCTCAGTGAATGCTTCCACCCCAGCCTAGCACCCCAGGCACCCCAATGCGCCCACTGATTGAAAGTGCTCCTCTTGCTTGTCAAATGCCTTAGCAGGCCTAAGACTGCAGGAGACACTGTGCTTGCCAATAACTACACATGAGCTCTGAGAACAAAGACCTCAATGGGCCATCCTCTTTGCCTTTTCCTTATTCACGGCAAGCCAAGAGGCGCATGTAGCTCTGAAGTAAATAATCTCAGAACACTATGACATTTTGCTAACTCTGACTAGGGTTATGTCCAAGAGACAATGATTTATTTTTTTTATTTTAAATTTAGCAGTTTGTTGTTACAAATATTGCTTGCATACAGCAGTCTTATTCTAGACCCAGTATCTCTCCAGGTGGATCCTAATGCTCCTCCAGAGTTTAACAATTTCTCTTCTGGCTATCTTCAGGGCGACATTCCAAAACAGCAGCGTGTAGTTAGGCAACGTCTGATCCCCTGTATTCTCAAACATGCCACCAGCATGTCCAGATCTATATCTTTCCAAATAATGTTTGTGAGTAAATAGTTCATTTCTGTTCAAAACCATCTGGATTTTGGGGAGGTCCATAATATTGTATGTAGCAATGTACCCACCTGATGGCACCCCCTCAGACATCTGTCATCATATCACATAGCCATCTTGATGAAACTGGTTCTAGTGTAGTATGCTCAGTGTAGTGTTTTAGCTGTATCAGCCAGAAACCTTCTCTAATTGCAACCTCCCTTAGGTATTTACATGCCTCCCCCACAGTCTGCTTCCTCCAGAATACCCAATCTGGCTCCCATCTGTGCTTGAGTGTACCCAGAGGCTTGTGGCAGTTATTTTATAGTGTTTTGTATATCTGTGAGGTTGCTTGTCTGTATTATGTTGCCATTGGTATCCTGTACTCCAATGGCGACTCTACCATGATCTTTAGCAACCTTGTGTCTGAACTGCATCTATTTATAGTATTGGGAATCTGCAAACTCACGTTGTTGCTGAAGTTCAGAAAATCTCAGTCTGCCCTGTGTACCACATACATTCCCAGACTGCGATATGCCAAGGAGGTTCCATACAGTCTTCATTCCCTCACATTGATTCTCTCCACTTGCTCACCTTTTATACTCTAAACTGTGTTCTAAACATGTAAGCTTTTTATTTCCACAAATGAAGTTGTCTCTCTTGCTCTTCACCCTTCCCATCTTCAATATACCTCTCTAGAGGTACCCTCTAACTTACCAGGTTCAAGAACATAGAGCTTAAGGCACTTTTGTATTTTCGTTCTAGGTCATTCACTCATAAAATGCATCATAAGTTGGTGTACTCTGCCCCACTCAGCTTTGGTAGCCCAGTTTCCTATATTCTTCCACTCATATATTCTTTTTTTTTTTTTTTTTTTTTAAAACCTTTATTTGTGCATAGTAAAAGAACAAATACGGGCCTACAACCATCAGGCCGGCCACAATACGGTTGAGCACAGAGACAAACAGTACATCCCCTGTGCGTCAAGGTCAAGATTAGCAATGATTCAGGATTCATACACTGGAGGGATCCTTGACACCAGGGGAAGGAGAAGTGAAGGTTAATTTTAAGGTTTTCAAAAAAATTTTTATCGAGAAAGAAATCAGTAAAGGATAGAAACAAGGAGATTCGAGTCCGCGAGTCGGCTTCATACACTGGAGAGCAGCAGCATCATTAAAACAGCCATAGAAAATCTCATACAGTAAGGCGATGCAGTTAGATAACAGGATCATCACAGTAGTAAATACGCACCCCCTAAAAGCCGCCCCCACTCAATCCACCCCACACCCGGACCCCGAATCGAAACAAGTATAGCGCAGAGACATGAAAGAAAGAGGCCCATAGAACTAAAAAGAAACAGTAAATTACCCCCCCACCCTACACCAATGCGGAGGCTATGGCCTGCCCCCCCCCCAGCATAGTGCCTGTCGCCCAATGAACCCGAAATATAGACGAGAGAGAAAGTAGGAATAGAGTAAAGAAACTAAGAGAAGAAAGAAGAAAGGAGGCGGGGAGGAGCCCACGTATCCTCGGAGCGCCCGACACCACCGGCCAACCAAGCCTCCACACACTGAAACCCCACTACACCCAAAGGCGGTCGTGTGAAGATAGCATGTAACAACAAGGAAATGAAGGCAGACAGATCGCGACGAGTGCGCACAACATATGCAAACAATTCCAGTCCCAGTCCAGCCCGTCCGTGAAACTATGATGATAGAAAGTAATCTAGCCCTGGCCCGATCGATGGGCTTACGATTAGACCCGCCCCCTCGTGAATGCCCCGCATCCCGAACAGACCAAGACAATATGGCCGCTTGGAAGAAGATGGAGAAGTAGAGTCACAAAATGGCCGCCGATCATCTATTGAGGTCCCCTTGCACACCATATAAAATCCAGACCTGGCTTGTAAAGTACATGAGTTCCACATAAAAGGAGCCGTAGGCCACCGTGAACGGTTCCTCGAGGTCGTCAGGTGTAGTTCAGCTGGAAGGTCCTGCGGGCACGGTGAGGCAGGCAACAACAAAGCAGGCAGCAATGACCGGGGAAACAAAGTATCCGCCATTGAGCAGGAGAGCGATTGATCCTGAGCGCCGGGAAAGCCAAACGCAGACACCAGTGGAGCACCGCTACACCCAGTCGTTACTTCCCCGCAGGAGGACCACAGCACTGGCAGACTCACGTCTTGTTGATTACAAACGGGGCGCTCACGACCCGCAGCAGACAGTGTAGAGTCGAACCGCTCACTCAGCGTTTGCAAGCCGACACACAATTGCAGACGAAAGTCCCGCAGGGCAGCCAGAACGGAGCCGTATGTCAGCGGAAGCTGCGCCCCCACAGCGGCAGCAATCCGGGACGGCACTGGGGAGCTGGAGTCTGGTAGAGGGAGGGCGAAGCGGGCAGCGGGCGAGACCGGAGCATCACCCCCCAGCAGCGAGCAGGCAATCAGCGCCATGTTTTACCGCTGAACGGTACCGTGGCCAGGGGGGGGATCGTGACAAGGAGGCAATTCCCAACAGGTCTGCGCCGCAACAGGTGAAAGCCAACAGTCGCTTCCCCTCCCTCGGGCTCTCTTGCAGCCGACTAGACCATAGAAGAAGGGGGTCTGCAGCCTTCCACAGCGTGGTCCACAGAGCGGGGTAGGAGACCCGTCACGCCGGGGCTTACCCTCTAGCTCCGGCCCGTCAGGTGCAGGGTGCAGGAGGTGTCCGGGCGTCTCTCCCCCGGCTCCTCCGGCGACCGTCCGTGGCGTGAGGCGGGATCGGGACCTCGGGGCTCAGATTTGCACCAGCGGGTCCGGTGACTGCGACGCTTCCAGGGGGCCGGCCGAGGCCACAGTAGAGCAGGGGTCCAGTGCGGGGAACAAAGGCACCAAGAACTCCGGCATCCGGGCGGGCTAAGACTTCGGGAAAGCGGCGGCGCAGTCAGCGCGTCGTCGCACGCGTTGCACCTCGAAAATCGGCAAGGATAGGAATCAGGATGATAGTCCGAGGCCAAGGGCCGACGGAGCCGGGCGCTCAAGCGACTGCTCCGGTCGCCATCTTGGCTCCTCCCCCCACTCATATATTCTTAATCTTATCTTTAGTCTAATCACAGCAGGTGCACACAAAAGGGTGGCTCTTGTACACACTGCTTCTGGAGGATCCTGTCCGATGTTCTGGTAATGTTTTTAAAGCATGCAGTGATAGAACCAAGTGGTAAAAGGGATCTGCAATGGTGAGAACCTGTTTTAGTTTTTCAGGGCGGTAAAGGATTGTTGGCCAAAACCCGGCCTCTCGAAGGTAAGCCATTATGTGCCTGAGAGACCCTCTCAACACTTAGAAGAGTGCTCCAACCCCTCAAAACAAAGCATTCTCACAGCCACTATCCACTCAAGCTCACTCCATTTAGTCTCATTCACATCAGCTAAAATGGCACAGTCCCCTCTCTACTTCATAAACCCTCATTCTGTACCAGAACACTCCACTTTCATTTGTAAATGCATCCCTCACAATGACCTTCATTCCCTCCTCATCACCTGCTCCACACAATACCCCTTCCCCCAACTTCCATTACGTCATCCCAGTAGCTTCAATATATACACCAACCTGAATCACAAGAAACTTGTGGTGATGGCCTCACCATCATATTTCCCTTTTAGTCACTGTTTCCACTCTGCCAACATCCTCAGTCCAACGCCTCTCAGAAAACATCTCTCTCTTACCCACCTCATCATATTTTTCATTGATGACTTCTCCACCCTCACCTCCTCAACTACCACCTCCAGTGCTGACAACACTTGTCTTTTTACTGTAAACTTCCCTGTCTCCCACAACAATTAAACCATGAGAAACACATTGCTGCACGTTTTTCATCTCAGACAACTCTCTTCCTTACTCTCTTACTCTTGCTCTCGCCCTCCCTCTCACTTTCTGTATCTCAGTCTTCTTCTCTCTCTCTCTTTCTCTCTCTCTCTCTCGCTCTCTCTCTCTCTCTCTCTTTCTCTCGCTCTCTTTCTCTCTGTCTCCTGCTCTCTCGCTCTTTGCCTACACATCATCAGTGCATCATTCACACTGGAAGATTCCAATGCATCTTGAAAACTAGCCAGATTTTCGTGCTGCTCAAATTCGTTTACGGAGGCTCCAACAATCTTCATTTGAAAGTGCAACAGCCTTGCTGCTCCAAGACTACATGTCAGTTACAGCCTTCTACAGGCCTATCTATCTGGTTTCCAGCCTGGTTATAGCAGGGAATCTGCCACGGTTCAGGTGGTTGATGGCACCCTGAAAATCATGGGCCAGGGTGATTCATGGCCTTGATCTCTTCGTGATCTTTGACACCTCGATCATAAAGTCCTAGTTGACACATTTTCCACCAGTATTGACATCTCTAGAACCTCATTCGCTTTATTTCATTTGTTGCAGGTACACAACAGTACACACAAACTGGCTTATTCTTATCATCTGTACTGCTGCCTGTCAGATAAATCCCATGCTGTTCCATCTTTCCCCCAATTAATTCTCATCTGTATGTGGGGCTTTTGGAGGTCCGATTAGCTAAATATGAAATTACAGATCCCAGGATCCGATGACACACAGATATGTTTCGCAGTGCAATCAACCGTTGACTTTCATTGCCGTAGACACTGCATAGACATTATCCATTTATGTATATCAGTTTATGTTCAAATCTAACTCCAGTATATCGATATAAACCAGAAATTACACCAATGTACTAATAACTTACAAGGTTGAAGGAGAGTAGGATCTGCTTCACATGGGTATCCCCACTTTTTGGGTCTCGCCTGACCCAGCGCATGCGCTGGTCTGGCGAGATTTATTGAGAGGGCTCCAAAAAGTGCTACCAGGCCAGCCTAGAGCTACAGTGCATGTGAGCAGGCGCGCACGCCGCGCTTTACCACGATTACTTTCACTTTCGCGGCCGCTTTGATGTTTGATCGCGAGCACTTTTGCGGCATAGCCAATAGGTCACGCTTTTGGGACCTTATAAGTATTTAGTTATGCAACTGTTGCATGGCTAAACACTTATAAGGTCCCACAGGCGAGACCTATTGGCTATGCCAATGCTTGTTGCTGGTGTTTCACTGTTATTCGACCTTAGTCTGGCTGTGGCCCTGCTAACCAGGACCCCAGCCTAGCTGTTTCCTCTCTAAAATGGTTTCCATGTACATTAGGTACATCGCTGATTGGATTCTGGAGGGCCTTATAAGCCCCTAGTATATGGGATACTATGTACCTAGGGCATAGGTACCTCAGAGGCCTACCAGGGGCTGAAGCATGTATTATGCTACCCCTGGGAAGCACTCCAAAATGAAACCACAGGTCTGCTACTGCAGCCTGGTTAAGGTTGTGCATGCACCCCTTACTGTGGTATAGGCTACCTATATCACTTCCATTGCACACACATATAAAACCTATAAGTCACACCTATAGCAGGCCTTAACAATCCTGAAGGCATAGTGCTTGATTTTTATGTGAGAGGGTGCCCCTGCATGAGCAGAGCCCCTCTGCAGCGTTCGGAGTACCTCCTCTGATGCTGTTTGTGGTGCAGCCCCACCATATACTTTTAAGTGCATTATAACCTCGCGGTAAATGCTAACTTTGGACTGGCTGCACGGAAGCATGTCGTGTTTGGTGTCAAACACTTTGGAATATTAACCCCCCGCCAGTTCTGGCGGCGGGGGTAGCATTCCACCCTTCTAGAGGGAGAGACATGTTCACACTGGTCTACCCGGTAAAGGCTTTCTAAAGCCCTGGCATCACAAAATGGATGCCACTGCCACAGACACGGGTCTGGCCTCCTGCTGCTGACCGAAACTCCGGCAGGGGAGGCCTGGACAATAGGTTTCCTATCCCAGGGAGGTGTAACCACCTCCCCAGACAGGCAGATGTGTATTGGGGCTGGGGGGGGAGCACTCTCTAGTGCTTTGAAGTCCTGCACTGGGGACACAATTGGTGTCCCTGTGCATAGTCCAGTTCAAAGCAGTTGCAGGGGCTACCTGCCCCTGCTCTGGTACGAAACTGGACAAAGGAAATGGGTGTAACCACCCCTCTTTCCAAACCCTCCCATAGGTGGGTCCCTAGAGTGTGTCCAATCCCCAAACTTAGTATAAGTATGGGAACCCAATCCTTGAGACTTTAGATTACCATGGACGAAACTCTGCAACATATATCCTGGACCTTCGACGTTCTATTTTAACTAGACGACTGAAGAAATCTCCCTTGAGCTCAAGGAGTGACTCCCCTGTTTGGCAGGCACCAAAGAAGCAACTGTCCGGTCTGCAATTCTGAAGCTCCCGCCAGACGCCGAAGTCTCCGCAGAGGTGGATTTCCAGGCTACCCTGAGTCCACAGCAAAGCTGAGGCCCGTGGCTATCGTGGGTGACGTGGAACCGTGACCCCTGGACACCGTGATCTTTTGCTGATCCATCATCTTCCTGGTCTTCCTCGAAGTTGTGCTGTGGGCTCCGAGTAGCCCCCGCCTTGAGCACCCCCTGCACAGAAGATATCTGGCCTCCACTCCACGAGTGACCCGTGGGCCAGTTTCCAGTGCGACCGCTCGAGGTTCCTTCGCGATCGCTAGCCCGTTGGCAAGGGGGTCCCCACGAAGGTGACTCCTCTTCTGATTGTGCTTTCCTGGTTGCTCCAGACGTGCCCCGACTTACCCTCACTGGGTGAGTCCCCCAGACCTTGGTGGTCTGCACCGACGTCCCTTTTCTATTTCCACGTGACTTGCCGTTGCCAAGGCTTGTTGTTTCCAATCTGATCGCAGACACCGCAGCAATTGACAGACTTCGTGGGACAGCTCGAATCCAGCTCCTGGTCATCGTCGACGCCTCCTGGACCTCGTGGCTGAAGAGTCAAGACACTCGTCAACTTACCTGAAGCACCCGACATCTGTGGGCATTTGACTATCGTGCCCCTGGTCACTGGTAAGGGACCCAGACTCTGTCCCCTCTGCTTTCAGGTTCCTTCCATCCTCGATCCAGGCTTGGATTTCTCCGGACACTTCTCCTCTCCATGGCAGCAGCACTTCCTTGCCAGCTTCCATTAAAAAGAGTGACGCGACCCAACACCATTTGACACTATTTGACACCTATGCACCCGGCTTCCCTGGTGCATGTGAGATCCACATCTTCGCTCACTCGTGGAGTCGTGCGCAGAAAGAAGCCATGCACGGCTGGGCATCCAGGAAGTATGAGGAACGCATAAACCAACTACTGGTCTGGATAAGAAGAGTGAAGAATGTGAGGACGTCCGTCCTCACACAGAACAGAATGCTGTCATTGATATGCAGCTGTATCAATGATGACATTGGTATGTTACTGAGATATATAACTCGAGTACTCCGGTGCTCCCGTGGGTGTTGGCCCTAGACACCTCTAAGTCTAAAAGGGTTATCTCGTAGTCATCCTCTAAGTGTCCTTAAACTCTTAATTTCCAACCGCGACTTTCCCCATAGAAGTAAACGGCGATTCGCGGCTGTGTTCTCACACTGCACGCGTCCTCCGTGGGTCCTCTGTGTAACTACCTTGGGTGGTTCCTTGTGGTCCAAGCACTTCTACAGGCTCTAGTCCTTGTGTCTAGTTCAGTCGTGGTTCTTATACCACTTTATTGGTATATGGTTTGGTACGCCCCTAGGGCCCAAACGTGTATTTGTGCTTTTACTGTTGAATACTGACTTGTAACTTAGGTACTACAAACTCCAGCCTCATAAAGAGACTAGAGGGGTGTGCTTTATCTTAAATACATATATTTTAAATATATACCTGGTGTGGTTGTCCTTTCATTTGATCATTCAAGAGATTATAGACTGGTAAAACAAGCTGCTTTACATTCTAGGATAGCTTTCAATAACTTCCTCAGAAGCGGTCGCTCCTCACGCTCCCTGACCATCCTGACATCGTAGCGCTATACTGCTCACTGCTCTTTGCTGCTTGGTATCGTAGCGCTATACTGCTCTCTGCTCATTGCTGCTTGGTATCGTAGCGCTATACTGCTCATTGCTGCTTGGTATCGTAGCGCTATACTGCTCACTGCTCATTGGTTAATTATTAATTGTGCACTGCTCGCATTGCCTGTAACATTATTTGTGCCTGATTTGCCTGATTTACCACTGCCCATATCACAGCGTTATTCCGATTGTGCCCCAATCTCATCCTGTTTCGCTTTTGTTTGTGCTGCCATTTTGTTGTTGTGCCAGTCTCTCCACCCCGCTCCCGCCTCCCAGCTAAGCGTCCCTCGCTCCGCCCCCCTCCACTATCCATTTATGACAGATGCACCGATGCGCAGCGTCCACGTGCAGCGGACGCGCCCTATGCGCGCCGAAGGCTTGCCAAAGGTAAGCCCGTCTACACCCGTCTGCGCCTGGACCGCGCCCAGCGCCAGACCCCCTGGCCCCCGCATAACACACTTCACCCGCCTAACTTACGACGCAGCAACCCTCTCCGCACTCAACACCGGCCGTCTCCCCGACTGTTACCAAGCCGCCCCAGGACACACTCATGGACCTTTCACCTGCCAATCCTGCAAGTTCGACTGCATCAAGACCCACACTACATCCACACACGCCAAACAGAGCTCCAACAACAACCACCTAAAGTGCATCCTGCTCAATACCCGCTCGGTCCACAAACACGCCATTGAACTATGGAACCTACTAGACAACACCACGCCGGACGTCGCCTTCCTTACAGAAACCTGGATGAACGCCTCATCTGCGCCCGACATCGCCATAGCCATCCCGGACGGCTACAAAATCATCCGAAAAGACCGCATCAACCAGACAGGAGGAGGCATCGCCATCGTCCACAAGAACACCATCCGCATCTCAACCAGCTCAAAGGACACCCTCACAGCTGCCGAACACCTCCACTTCCAGATACACACCGACCCCAAACCCACACTTAGAGGCACCCTCATCTACAGACCACCAGGACCCCGCACACAATTCAGCGAAGACATCACTGACTTCATCAGCCCACACGCCCTCCCCTCCGAAGACTACATTCTACTAGGGGACCTCAACTTCCACCTGGAGAACAACAACGACAACAACACCACCACCCTTCTGGACAACCTCGCCAATCTCGGACTCAAACAACTGGTAAACACCCCCACCCACTACGCCGGTCACACACTCGATCTAATCTTCTCCTCCAGCAAGCACGTCTCCTTCAATCACGTCACAGAACTCCACTGGACAGACCACAACTGTGTTCACTTCAGCTTCAGTAAGACCACCACCCACCACCACCCACAACAAGTCCCCCGCAGAAACTGGAACAAACTAACCACCGACCAGCTCACCACATCACTAAGCCAAAACCTCCCCGCCAAATCATCGGACCCAAATCAAGCAGCCACCAATCTCGCACTATGGATCACCCACTGCGCTGACAAATTAGCACCCTTGAAAAAGCAACACAACAAGCCAAATAACAAAAAAGCCTCCTGGTTCAACGACGACCTCAAGAACTCCAAAAAGAACTGCCTCACCCTCGAGAAAGCCTGGCAAAAAAACCCAACCACAGACAACATGACCGACCTCAAGGACGCCTCCCGCAAACACCACCAACTGATCCGATCCACCAAGAAATCAGCATTCAAGGATCGACTCGACAACAACGCCCACAACAGCAAGGAACTCTTCAGCATTGTCAAAGAACTTACCAATCCCAGCACCGACACCAACGACATCACACCCTCCCAAGACCTCTGAGACTCTCTAGCCTCGTTCTTCCACAGCAAGATCGCTGACATACACAACAGCTTCGGTGACCAGCCCACTCCCCTCACTACCGAACTGAAACGCCCCACCACCACCCTTTGCGCCTGGAACCCGATCAACACCGAGGACACCACCCGCTTGATGAACTCCATTCACTCCGGATCCCCAACCGACCCATGCCCTCACCACATCTTCAACAAGGCCGACTCAATCATCGCACCCCAACTCCGGGATATCATTAACTGCTCCCTCGACACCGCTACCTTCCCGGAAAGCTGGAAACATGCCGAACTCAGTGCCCTCCTGAAGAAACCTACGGCAGACCCCACTGAACTCAAGAACTACCGCCCCATCTCGCTCCTCCCTTTCCCTGCCAAAGTCATAGAGAAGGCCGTCAACACTCAGCTCGCCACCTTCCTCGAGTCCAACAACTCTCTCGACCCCTCACAGTCCGGCTTCCGAGCCAAACACAGCAACGAGACTGCCCTCATCACAGCCACAGACGACATCCGAACACTACTCGACAACGGGGAAACAGCTGCCCTTATCCTCCTCGACCTCTCCGCGGCATTCAACACAGTCTGTCACAGCACCTTGATACAACGCCTCAGCAACGTCGGGATACAAGGAAAAGCATTGGATTGGATCATATCATTCCTAACCGGAAGAACCCAGAGAGTCCGCCTCCCCCCTTTCAGATCAGAGGCCACCGAAGTCATCTGCGGCGTACCACAAGGTTCATCGCTCAGCCCTACCATCTTCAACGTCTACATGAGTCTACATGAGTCCCCTCGCATCCATCGCACGCCAGCACAACCTCAACATCATCTCCAACGCTGACGACACCCAACTAATCCTCTCCCTCACCAAAGACCCAAACACCGCCAAAAACAACCTACACGAAGGGATAAAAGACGTAGCCGAATGGATGAAGAACAGCCGTTTAAAACTGAACTCAGACAAGACGGAAGTCCTCATCCTAGGATCATCACCCTCCGCTTGGGACGACTCATGGTGGCCACCAGCCCTAGGCAGCGCACCTAAACCAACGGACCATGCTCGCAACCTGGGATTCATCCTAGACTCCTCCCTCTTGATGACCAGACAAGTCAACGCCGTCTCATCATCATGCTTTAACATCCTACGCATGCTCCGAAAGATCTTTCGATGGATCCCCACCGAAACAAGGAAGACGGTCACCCATGCACTGGTCACAAGCCGACTGGACTACGGAAACACCCTCTACGCCGGAACCACAGCCAAACTACAGAAAAAACTCCAACGCATTCAGAACGCCTCCGCAAGACTCATCCTCGACTTACCCCGCCACAATCACATATCCAGTCACCTGAAAGACCTTCATTGGCTCCCCGTCAACAAGAGAATTACGTTCCGCCTCCTCACCCACGCGCACAAAGCCCTCTACGACCTAGGACCCAAATACCTCAACACGCGCCTGACCTTTTACACCCCCACCCGCCAACTACGATCGTTCAATCAAGCCCTCGCTGCAATTCCACGCATCCGAAAAACAACCATGGGAGGAAGATCTTTCTCCTACTTAGCGGCCAAAACCTGGAACTCACTCCCCACCCACCTCCGCCTCACACAAAGCCACCTCTCCTTCAGAAAACAACTCAAAACTTGGCTTTTTGATAAATAACGAACCCCCCCCCTCCTCCC
This sequence comes from Triturus cristatus, assembly GCF_964204655.1. Lineage (NCBI taxonomy): Eukaryota > Metazoa > Chordata > Amphibia > Caudata > Salamandridae > Triturus > Triturus cristatus. Next base: position 1,616,278,038 of record NC_140591.1, read on the forward strand.
CCCCTCAAGCGCCTTGAGACCCTCCGGGTGAGTAGTGCGCTATACACATTTTTTAACTTAACTTAACTTAACTAACCTATCACCATAAGGGGTTGTTTGGACTGATACAAGGTGCCCACTATAACTAGTGGACAGCATATATCAGGCCAACTTCTCACAAAGGTGAACCAGTTAAGAAACAAATTAGTTAGAAGAAGTTGGTTGTAGAGATGTTACCTTAGACAATTTACAAATTGTGGAGCAAAGTTTTAGGTTCAGTAATAACCAGATTTCACATATACAACCCTGAATCAAACAATGTCTTGTAAGAAATCTTGCAAAATCCGCTAACTGGTTAATTGATGGTTTACATAACATCTGAACATTGGTAAAATATACACAGGTGCAACCAATGTTTTCCCTAAATGGGAGGAAATAGAATCAGGATTCTATCACATGGTATGGACAAGTTAAGCTATTTCTGTGTAGAGGGGTAAAGTTATATAGACTGAAGAAGTGACAAGAAGCCCCAATTTGTTGAATGTCTTCAGGGCCTGACACCGAGACTTTGAAACAGGAAAAAAGCACTACATTTATAGACCATACAATGGACACTTACTTCAAGATGCAGAGTGATGACATGGAATACACCTACCAGACTCAGATGATGGAAAAGGGAGATTGACTTTTGGGCAGATCTTGAAAGCACAATATTACACATACCATGCTGTAAAGGGTAAATAGAAAGAGAGAATAATTCTAGCCTGGGATGAAATGGTACAGATACCCAGGGACAAGAACAATGATGACATACCTCCTGAATGTAGTTTAAATTGGCATTCACGAATGCAGAACTTAAGGCTAACTGTATTGCATTGACTATATACATCTAACAGTAGTTGTAAAAGTAGGTTTCAAGACTTTCTTTTTTATTGTTTGAAATGTTTAATTTATCTGATTTTTGCCTCTTACAACCTCATCTAAAATAATGAGAGTATCGGAGAAACAGTTTACTAATTGCAAAAGTATATAATTCCATTTATATAACTTGGATATTCATTGATTATGTATATGTATCTTTGCCTTTCTTTTATCATGCCATTCATCTCTGCTCTAGACTAAAGAATACTTGCTGAAATGATTTGCTTTTTTATGATTTTTTATGATTTTATAGGGTTCGTGGTACCAACCACAACCCGTCTTTACATCCCATTGAGGTTGTTCTTACATCCTCCCTCCACCCTTCTTCTAATTGTGACAGTGAAGATTAACTTTATTAAAAACCACGTCTCCCAATCCAAGATGGCCGACACTGTTGTCTTTCTTTCCTTACAAGGATTGAAACTAATTTATATCTATATATTTCTGACACTCTGAGGTTGACTGATTACACGGCGCATCTATATTTTGTACTGATATACAACTCCCGTTTTGAAACACCCACTCGCTCCTTGACCGTGAATCAGTTGCGATCATGTGACTTATTCACGTGACGTGACCGGATGCACTTAACCTCCACACAGCATCCAGGTCGCCACCTCCCAGACTCGGTGGCTCGGGTAGGTCCAGAGACAGAGCGTGAGCGGGGCAGACGTAAGTACAGTACACGTTTTCGTGTTTTCGTGTTTCTAATCTTGAAACCACCCCCTTTTGGTGCAAAGACCTTGTAACAATTAATTACTGCCAGCGCGAGCTTACGGGTTCCCCCGCTAACGCCAGGCTCTCTACTTCTTGTGAAGCAACGGCGTTTTGGTTGACTCCCTACCCTTACTCGTAACTCTGTATTTACTTGGTCCACCAACAAGGAACACCACGCCTGTTACGAATACTTGGGATATAGCTGATACACATTAGACCTTAGGCACGCTGGCTGACAGCCTTCATTTATATAAGACTTTACCTTATATTCATTTTACACCCCTCCGGATCACAGCCTGTCCATGTGGTTAATTAGTCAGTGAATGTCTGTATCTCGACTGTTCCATATGTCCCCAAATCTATCAGCTGTGATTATTACATCATTAAGTTCATTATTACTCTTTAGCTTAGACCTACTTTTAGAGGTCCTTCGACTCACGCTGAGTCCACCAAGCACTGTTGTGGTCCGCAGTTCTACTGAATAGGGTGAGTCCAACGATGTTTTCTGCCGCTTTTATTGTTTTTACATGTTCCACATAGGTGTATAGTCACTATAGTTCACTTTGATGGTACACCACCTTTTAGGAGCAGTTCTCTGACGCTCAAGCACCAGCAGTCACCACTGATCCTTTTTAACTATGATGGAGATGAATCACCTTGAAAGCCTTTCTGTTTGTTATGCTTTTTCTTTTACCTGTGGCTATATATGTCTCAACAATGATCAACTTAATCTACCGTCCTCTTTCTTACAGGTAGCACCAGACCATGACAGGTATTTTAGCCAAATTTTTCACATGACTCATTGTGACTAGGAGACCAATATTTTGTATAGTCCCCTCTTATCCTTGTAGATAGTTTTATAGGTCCTGACGAATCGCGAGCGCACGAGCTCTGAGCGAGAAACATGTTGACCACCAATCTCATGCACTCTAATTAGAGACATTACACTCTACCGAGTGCCACACACACTTTTTAATCAGGGAAGGAGACCTTTAGAATAAATTGATTTCCCACACTGGTACTTTCGACCCTGTTTTAAATCACTTTTTGTATCTACAATAATCAGGCCCTCATACCCGCACTTCACCAAACGGCTGTTGGATTAAAAGAACTCCGATAAAGTGCCCCTTTTAGGGAGCCCGTTAGGCATTGCACCGCCGGCCCGACGAGGAGCAGCCCAGATGATGAAGCATGACACCTGAAAGGGTGTGTGAGGGCATTAATATCCAACAAAAGGATTACCCACTTTACACATAACGTACATGCAGTCCTTCTAGGCTCTCTTATCGATTCACCTCCACTCTTCTCTTTCCTCTGAGGAACTACTGGTAACATTCTTCTTGAGAGTCTCTATGTATATGTACTGTCATTTAAAGAAAAAACAATAAAAAAATTATTTAAAAAAATAACAACTGAGCAGGTATGGACATATGTCCCTTGATTCTTAAGGGTCAGGTGTTGCATATGAACATTAAACAGCAAAAGGAATGGATGAAAACCTTTCAAAACCCATACAACATTGTTCCAGTATACGACCCTCTAATGCTTTCTTATTCACGAGAAAGGATGACAAGCATGTCTCTGCTAACTCTGAGCCCACCACCAATATCTCCGGTTGTTCTGGCAGCCTAGAGTGGTCAAAGTATCAAAGACTGAAGCATGATAAAGCAGAATTGGACAATGATGAAAGTAGTTTCCAAAGTAGATATCCAAAATGGAGAATGTTGGTGCTCAAGGATCTTGTCAAGAAAACATGTTTCGCTGCTCCCCACCTATCACAGCTGGGAATCAGTTAGTGTTTAAGTCTAAGGCCGGAACTCATGTAAGAAGCTTATCACAGGGCTAGTGCTCTGGTCCCAAATTACTTTATGAATCAATAGTTAAAATACAAAGAAACGACTCCCCCACGCCCATGTCACTGTAGAATATCTCTTTCCTCCTAGCACTAAACCACAACACCTTTGTTACCATGTCTGTGGAATAAATGGACTTTACTTCATATGACATGATACATCACCTTGGGTTTATCAAGTGTAAATAGAACCTGTTGATTAAAAGTACATAGACTGTCTTTTTCCGGAGAAGGTTTAGTAGCTGTAAACTGAATGTTTGTGTATCCACAGTTCTTACACATCAGGATGAACTTGCTGATGTCTTGGATCCACAGTTCTACACTGGGTATCAGACTGAACTTTTCGGCAAGGTGCTTCTTGGACAACAGCCACGTCTTATTCACAAGTTTGATTTCTCCCAGATCGGTGGCCTGACAGTTGTAGGTCACAGGATGAAGAGACACTACTTGTCGCATTCATTGCAAGACCTGAAGCAACATCTACATTCCGATACAAAAATCCAGCAAGCTTTTTCTAATCTGACCACTTTTCTTGCGGTGAGAGCCCTTTCAACATTGTATTATTGTAAACTCTGCGATGTAACCGTCTAATGCTAAGTCCTCCCCAGGATTGTTTTTTTTTTCACAATCCTTGATTAAGTTGTGTCATGAGACACCGGGAATAAGCCAGGAAGGATAAACTGTCACAAATGGAAAAGAAGGCTTTTTGGCACTAGAGGCCTGTACAAGCACTGATAAGTAGGTGATGTGGTATTGAAGGTGGGTGAGGAGGTTATGAGGTATACAATGTGAGATCAGTGTTCGGACCAAAGCCATAGTGAATGGGCAGCTGCGAAACAGGGCACTTTTCCATTGAAGTTAAAAACCCGCCATCATTCCATATTAATGAAGTAATCGCTATTACAGATGTACAGCCATGATAAACAGGTAGCTGTCCTTGTGTGCGAGACCATAGTTAAACAACAGAGTTTAGTGTTAGGTACTGATGAAATGGTGATTTTGAGTATGGGTATGGGTGGCCATGGGGGATTCACCTTGGCACGGCCTTACTATTCTGGTTCATTTGAAATGCATAGATGCTTTGAGCTTTACTAAAGAATTTATGATAAACACTCACCACTTTTTAAGATTATAGAAACAACTGTTTATGATCGGTTTACTCTGCATCCACCTATCTTCGCTCGGTGGTTCCTATCTTCACAGTTAAGTGTGGAATGTTTCTGTCTTAATGTACTCCTTCACTCTGAGTTGTTTCTTCCTCCAGGACTCGCTCAGAGATATCCAGGAGTTTTGCTTGAACCATGCCTGGCTGACTGAGATCCACATCTTCGCTCACTCGTGGAGTCGTGCGCAGAAAGAAGCCATGCACGGCTGGGCATCCAGGAAGTATGAGGAACGCATAAACCAAATACTGGTCTGGATAAGAAGAGTGAAGAATGTGAGGACATCCTTCCTCACACAGAACAGAATGCTGTCAGTGATATGCAGCTGTATCAATGATGACATTGGTAAGTTACTGAGATATATAGACGCACACACACACACAGACACACACATGAGCATGACTATACACAAAGAAGGAGAAGGAGAGAACAGGAGGGGAACAGAGAAAGTCAGAAGAGTAGGAAAGGGAAGGAGAGACAGATATTTAGACAAGGATAATCGCAATAGGTAGGGGCACACACAGCAAAATACAAAGATACAGAACCAGGTGTGGCAAATAAAAAGTACATCTAGTACAAATTCAGCGGTAAATATATGTCATAAATAGTGTTTCTGCCAAATTATCAGACCTAAGAGAAGTTTGCAGTTGAATTTGATGTACTCTGAAAAAACCCAAGCTTCATCATTATTACTTCATGGTTTAAATTGTATACCTGCAGGAGTAAAGCAATTTGACATTTAGAAATAATTGTTTCCTAAAACAAACTGCAATAATCACTTAGCAGACTAAATTTGGTATAGGTCATCAAACAATTTCACTGAGTCATGACATGTATTATAGGTTTTCTTCTTATGATTTTAATTAATGTAATATTCAGTTTCGTATTTTTGTAAGAGTTGAGACTTTAAAATCTCTGAGCAATAGACCTATTAAGGCACATGGTACCTACAGATTGAAATCACAATTTTTAATAATAGTTACATTCAGCAATTTTCCAGTCAAGCTGCCTCAGCTGAAGAGGATAACAATTATTGGATCAGAGGATGACCTCCCTCCGTGAGAGGCGGCTGCATTCGAATGTCCTAAACCTGAAGGATGATTGGCGCTACCAACCGTAACCTGGTATGAGGTGGATGAGACACTTGCAGGTCTTTAACAACACTAGTATTGTTGCGATGGTGCCAGGACCAGCTCAGTAGCAAACCAAGAGTCTGTGTATTCAGATGTATAGGATGTCACCATCTGGAGAACTATAGATGGCCGATATAGCAGAAAATGATGTTATCGTGCTGCAAATTGGAAGTGGGTGGTACCATTCCTCAGCTGGTGCAGCACACAAGTAATGGATCAAAATATTGTAGCCAACCCTTCATACCCACAGTTCCGTTTTATGAGTAGCATTCTATTACACAATTCTTCATTCCGTCTGTGATGTTACAGAAGAGGATCAGTCAAATGTAAATCTAGCTTCACCATAAAAGGGTCAGTCCCTGCTGCAAATGTATCTATCAGTACATCTAGAGCTACTACTTTGTCAACACATGGTTATTTCACTACATGTGGCATTATTCTTTAATCCAAAGGCACAGCAAGCCGTGGTCCTATCAGAGGAGTCCTTGGTGAGCAGACAATAATTTTATGCTCAGACATGATATGCTGCTGAGAGGTAACGTTCTTGGGTGCTTTACTAGACCATTAAGTATGGCACTATATCCCATCAGACATGCCCTTAAACCTATGGCTTATTAACCAATGTGTTTGGAAATTGTGCTATAACATGAATTGTTTTCTCTTTTTGTATGTTTTAAATGTGTCTTGGTGAGTTGGAGAGGAACTTTCACTCAAATCCTTTTGGAGAGGGGTGGGTCTTTTAATCTCAGTGTAATATGGACCTGGTGTTAGTGTTTTGAAGACTAGCAGTTGGCTATAATTCCAACCCTAGTAAGAGCCCACATGCAGGCATACCCTTCAACCTAGTAAGATACACTAAAATGAGGAGCAAGTGATGGATGAATGAAAATGCTTAAGCGAGTAATTCCTAACCAGTGCCAATTTCTCTGGTTAACATTCCATTCCATTGTTCTAGCCTGTTTGTGAATGGACTAACTACGAATGGAAGTATTCTTTAGGGTTTCTGATTGTGTATTTTCTGTCTCTTTTCTAATAGTGTCTCATTTGGTTTCCATAACCGAGGATATTCTGTCTCTACTGACTTCGGAGTGTCGCCGCAGGACGACACTCATACTGGAAGAGCTTGGGAAAGTGGTGAAAGTTCTGGAGACCATTAACACTGACATTCCTACTGTGTCTCAGTGTGCCAGGAAGGTATGTGAGCGGCACTACCACCTCCTCGGGAGTTCATTTTACCCCGCAGGAGTTTGAGCTTCATTGGTCAAATAATGCAAGTAGCCTTATTGAACTATTGTAGGAGTCAATTTGCATACAGTTCATGGGGCATGCAAATACACGGTTTGCAATATTCAAAGACTAAATGTTATATGAATAGTTAGATGTGGATCTTTTCATTTTCTCATATTTCCAAATGTACCATTAAAAAAGGAGCGACAATGTTCTTTCGCTACATTTTCAGTTTTATGGTCTTTACAAGCAATCTCCTCTAGTGGTTAACAGCGAACTGCATTTTTCTAACTCATTGTTTTCTTAACTTTTTCATATACCTCGTTTCTTTTGACCAAATCCACTTAGAATACTGAAGATTGTAGGGATAAGTTTAGCTTCACACCACGTAGCTTCTCACCTAAAGTCACCTCTAAAGCTGACTCATTCCTTCTTATCCGACAAGCCCTGTAAATTTGAAACTCTGGAATATGATAGGTGAAGTCAGTCTCCAGGATCCCTGAATCACTGAATTCTCTTATTCCAGAAGATGACTCCTGTGCCTCAGGCATGTTACTTATCAACCTGGGTAGATTGTAAAAGCAAAGACTCCATGGTTTGGTTGCTCTCAAGGGGTCAGCATCATGTCTTGTTATCCAGTGGCACACCTCCTCCTCTTGTTGCAATATTTCACGTAATGCTAAGCATGTGCACTGCTTATTTACGTTCTTGTCAAGTCTATTTATCTTTTGTGGGACATGTTTTGCTTGCTGCACCATCACGTTACAATGTGTGCAATGCCATTGCAAAGTGTGCCTCATATTAATGTGCTCCACCTCCATATACTGTGGTGACTATAAAACGTATTAACTTATTTTACTCTGCTTTACAGATTATTTTTTCTAATCCCTAAATTAAGTATATCATGTATATTCTGGCATTGGAGATAGAATAATTGCCCTAAGAATTGCTGCAGTAATAAAACACTCCTAGCTATCACGTAATATGCTACACAGCTCGATACCTGGTCCGTGTCATAAGGATACTACAAATATTAAGTCAATGGTTATACTTAAAGTCAATATTTGATTAAGAATTTTAGATATGAAATTTAATGGCATGTTGCTATTTTGTGAAAGCTCAGTTTAATCCTTCATTGATATAAAGTTGACAAATTATGCAGTACGATTAATTGACTATTGGTGTCCTAGAGATGTTCTCTTCATAACATATTAATAATGGCAATCTTCTAGAATGGTTTCACTAAGCCCTTCTTGTAAAACTGGACTTCATCATCCAAGATGCTGTTGCATTTTCAAGTGTTTCATACCATCACGCTTCAGTCATATACTGTACATGTACTTGATAGAAAGTACTGCAACAACAATGGGCAACCTGTTATTCCAAGGAAACTGGGGGCTCTTACAATTTTAAACAATAATGCTTCCCACAGATTCACTACACAAGGAATTTATTAACTTCAAGAGGAGAGGAAAGTTTTGCTTCTGATTGACAGTATGCCACTGGTTCTGAGCTTTTTAGTACTCGAAATTGTCCTGCTTCCGGCTGAAACGACAGTGCAGCTTTAATACCTATGAAGAATTTAACTATAAATAATTTAATTTTGCAACTTAAAGGGAAGGGATTCGTTAATGGAAGCCAACCACGAATGTTTGTTGCTACACTTTGCTGTGCCAAGTTACTTGTTAACATCTTTAGAGGATGTTGCAACTATTTGTCCTGATGAAGACTCTATAGCTAATTAATAGTTGGGAGTTGAAACATCAACATTGTTTTGGCTGATCATAGATGAGGCTATTTACAAAGGTAACTTACACTTGTGAGTAATTTGCACATGTAATTCACTCTTACTCTTTTGAGTAACATTACTACTTTTGGCTACTCTCAAAATCCTATTGTATCCTATCTTACTTTATTATAAAGTTTAATACACTTTAAAAACAATTCCCTACACCTTATCAAAGGGAGACCTCCATCACAACTGTGGAGTCTCCCTATAGTAAACTATATTTAAAAGTAAGAAATGTATTTAACAAAAAAACAATTAGTGCAAATATGGTGATGTTAAATATTAAATTGAATTAATTTGACATATTTATTTTAAATGCAGAAAACAATAAAAGAGCTTCAGCACTATTAACTTAATTTTGAATTAAATCTTTAATTAATTTAAATATAAATAAAAAAATATTTGCTGAAGTTTAAATTAAAAAATAGATTTCCACCTCAGTTAAATAAATACATTTTGATTATGCATTAATAATGATTAACAGTGAGGTATAGTGTTTATAGTCTTAATTAACAGTAATTTCAATAGAGTTTAATAAAGCATAATGCTACACTAATTTATAAATTTCAGAAAATGTTCAAATATTTTATAATAATGTATAATAATATAATAATTATATTTATTTATATGTTTAACTATTTTAAATAATGTATTGTATTATATTTCTTATGGAGTTTTATTTTAAGTCCCTATCGCCATTATTTCCTATTGGTGGGGCGGGAGGGGGGGCTGTTGCAATACCCGTGGTATGCCAGTTCTGGTGTTGGACTTACTCCAGCTCTAAGCAGGAGTAATTTACTACTGTTTTGGGTCCCTTTGTGGATGTAGTAACTTTAGAAGTGCAGTTTGTGAATAGCAATGGGTGGACACTTGTCCCTCCCTGGACCATTCCCTAACCCTCACGAAACCCCACCTTACTTCTTCTTAAACACCTCGCATTTAGCACTAAGTATGCCCCTTTTTCCAGCCATGCCCACTGGCAGTACATGTGTGAGGATCTCCCCATACAAACGATAGGAGAGGTGAAAGTGAGATGCACACTCACATCTTTGCCATTTCCATATTGTAGTACTTCAGTAGTCCTTATATCAGTGGCAGCTCCTCCGCTAAGGCGGAGGAGAGTCGCCCTACTGAACAAAAGGAAAAATAAAATGATAATAACTAGTGTTATTATAATTTTATTTTTCCTATATACTTCAGTGGCTCTCGGGGGGGCCGGGGCTGGCGGAGTAGGGAGAGGAGTGGTTTTCACTCCTGAAGTGTGCACGACTGCTTCACTGGCCCTCTTAGGCCCACCAAGCAGTCATGCACACTTTGCATCTTCCCCACCAGGCTGCATTACACAGCCTGGTGAGGAACATGCAAACCCTCCTAGGCCCGTCTGATCCACAAAGCTCAGATCAATCACAACGCTGCATTGCAGCGTTGTGATTGGCTCTGACGGAGACAGGCAGGGCGGGTGCTTCCGGCTGCTGGCCGGGAGTGCAGGAAGATGTCAGAGGGACAGATGACAAAGGAGAGGCGGCGGCCGTTTCAGGTAAGTGTTTTTTGTTTGTTTTCCTTTTTTCTCCTCCCACCGCACCACCCGGGTTCGGTGGCAGCCGCTACTGCCTATTGTAGTACTAAAGTACTGCAAAATGCACTTTGTGCTCTCTAGGACTTGTTATACACACCCAAAGCATTGTTTGCCTTCCTACATTGTCTTTCTGTACACATACACACTTTTCTTCATTTGCCTGACTTGATGTATACTCAATGAACAGTATTCAATGTATGCTTTACTGGCTCAAACATTAATTTTTCTGTACTTTTTGGGTTAGCACAATTTGGCTCCCCTCGTGAAGATTTTTAATTTCATATTTCGTGAATTTGAGGGAATCATCGTTGTTTATCATAAAGTGAACGTACTTCTGAGCTTTCTGTGCTGAAGGTGCAGAACACGGAATAGTCCAGCCCATCCTGACTAACCCCATTTCTCTTTCCATCCTCTTTTTGATGTGGGCATTCTCCATCCATCCTCCTTTTTCAGCAGGCCTTGAAGGTGATGTTGTTTATGGGGCTGTGTGGGTTATTCTTGTAGAATGGGAAAGTAAATACTATTGCTGTGTTTGTGGCCTAGTTTTCCCCTTCCTTGAGAAATGGGCTGGATTTGTGCTTTTGGTGTGATGGATGCCTTCATTTTACAGCTATTAAAGATCTGTTCATGAAAGGGTTCTCTTCCTTACAGTGGGACTTATCTCTCCTAATGCAGAGTACTCCCTTTTGATGTTAGGGCTCAGCGTGTAGTAATACTTTTAGCATGTGCTATGTGCTCTTCCATTATCTTGACTACACTTATATTGTATGTATAAACCAAAATCATTAAATATGGCGTAATTATAGCGGCTATGGCAACCTACATAGAATTTACTGAAAATACAATAATTTTTGTAGACAATATTTGTCCCATGATAAAAATGCACCACAATGTTCTGCTACTTGATATTGTGTCAAACAACCACCTTGTTTGTATCTGTAGACCACACTGATTTTGGCTCCTCCTTGGGCATGACACCGAATCAGTAAACATTCCAGCTGGTCCATTCAGAGAGAAAGCGTTACCTCTGGACTGTTCTCTTCACCTCGATTGTGAGAATGTTTACATGCTGCAGTCTCTTCAACTCTAAAAGTCCTTGTTAAAGGAAGATTTGTAGTTGCAATATTGTGTTAATGTCGTTCAAGTCTAGAGGCTGGTTCTGTTCATGCTCCAGCCTGTGCCACACATATAGTAACTAGCTCAAAAGTCAGAACTGTCTGTTGAACAGGCGGAATTTCCTCTTAGTTGGATATTTAACTTAAGGACACAGAGACCTTTGCTATCATAGTTGCCTCTTCCAGTGTAGGCCGAGGTGTCTGTGTAACTAACCTTTCAGGTCTTCGGTGACATCAAGCTTCAGATAAGAATTGTAGTGCCAGATACACTCTCTCAAACCATTAAAACCTTTCTATCCAAACCTAATTGTTAGTAGTACAGACACAAGGCACTGTCCTGTGTTAGATCTACAACTAGGAAGAATCAAGAAGGAGTGAAATATTGCCTGCTGTTCAGGCAAGCCCGGCTTCGACTGAAAGGGAGTGAGATCTGCAGAATGAGATCAACCCCTCTCCTAAGCGTCCAACAGTGATGGTTGTTTTCCATCTCCCCCTCCCCTTTACACACCTCACCTGTCCATATTAACAGCTTATTTCCTGTTCATAACCTGTCCTTTTCTCTTGTCCCAGCAACTGATAGCTCCTGATGTGACCACAACTCCTCTTTCACTCCAGCCCTTATTTGTTCGTCTATCACCCTTCTCTCCCACCTCTCTCTTTGTCCTCACATGTCCCGCCTCCCAATATTGCTTCAGTCACATTCACTCCTTCATCATGAACATTAGATATCTCCTCACCTTTCCTTGTCGGATTTCATTCCCATTTTTTCCCACCCCTTTGGTTGCCCTCACCTATTTATGGCCCATCCTCTTCCATCTTTCCTTATGTATCTCATGTGCCAATCCTCTTTAGTCACCTATATCCTTCCAAATCTCAGATGTCCCCCTTCTTCATCACTCCTGTTCAGCTACCTGCCTCTCTACATCGCCTCGTTCTCTCCGCTCTCTTTAAATCACATCACCGATGCCCCTTCTTGTCTTTAAATATTCTACATATCTTAACCTGTCCATGTCCGCTCATTCTCCTCTTCTGTCTATTTCTCCTCACCTATCCTCTTATGTTTTATCATCACTAGCCCTTCTCTCCACCCTTCCATTTTGCATAAAATGTCAGTGTCCTCAACTTCTCTCCCCATTACATCCATATCCTCTTCCATTCTCAACCATCTCTCCTTACTCTTCATACCTCCTCATCTCTCCTTGCTCCCTTTCTCCTCTCTCACCCATCTAGATGTCCTCAGCTATTCATCTTCCGACTTTCTCACCCAGTATTCTATGTCTTTCCCTTTCACTTCAGCGTTGCTCTCCTCCCTATTTCTCCTTGTCTGCCAACCGTTTATTAATGTTTTTGTATATGCCCATTCTGCTCTTGGCAACTCCTATTTCTCTTCACCACCTATCTGTATCCCTCAAATCATAACCTTTATTTAGCCCTTAATTCATGTCCAGTCCTCTCCCAGAAATGTATATTTAAGTATGGCTGGGGTTTTAGGCATGGCCCGACTAGGGCTTTGTATCTGAAGATCAACAGTTTTTTGTGCCAGAGTTCGGCTCTGAGTGTGATTCTCTTATGCAGTTTAACTGTAAACAAACACAGGTTCTCTTTACCCTCCTAGTTAGATCTGCAATTTGTAGGTAACTTCAACATGTCAAGTTCAAAACACTTATGAAAAACACACACATTCACAAATCCGATAATGCACATTTGGCAGCACATCCCACGTACATCCAACACAGCACAGCACCGCACAGCCTCATAGTGTACGGTCACATTGCTCCTAACAGCAGTCCCCACCAAGATACACTACAAAAATGTATCCAACAGGGCACATAGCACATCACATACACCAGCACAGCTGAAAGATGCCACTTAGCCATAAACACCAGGCTCAGAATCTCTTTGTGTCTTCCAAGTACATATTACCACCAACAACATTCATTCACTCACAGCTCATTCATAATGACACTGCCACCCAACCCATCGCAGATTTCCATAGGATGACTCTTGAGTCCAGTCTGCGAGTGAAGTCTCCAGAATTACATGTTGAGGCACTCCCAGACTGGTGACGACACTAGAGTACCTTACTGTGCGCTAGACAAAGGCCAGTAACGTAACTCATGTCCTCGTGTACCACATCGCTTGTCTCTGCCACCCCTTTGTACCTCTTCCCTTGCCCATATTCCCTCTTTCTAAACCAATGCTCAATCTTTCAGCCGATAATCTTGTTTTGGATTCTAATACTAGATCTGATGCCATGCTTGTATGTGCCTTACAATATATATAATAGTGAAAGTACATTTATGTGGAGGTAATTTTACTACACCTCCACGTTTCCATTTATATATATATAAATGTCATGTCGATCGTGTGAGCTGAGGCTGAATAAAATCTACTAATGGCGTAAAGATATTGTGGTCCGCACTCTATTTCAAGGCAGTAGATACTACGGCTGCTTTTTGGAGACTTAATGGGATATATATATATATATATATATATATATATAAACTTGAAGCATTCAGAAACCTCCAGCGCGCAACGCGTGGCGAAAATGAATGTACAGACTCCTCTTCGTCGGTGCTTGAAGTAATTCTTTATTCACTCCCTCCTGTCTGCCATGACACGTTTCGGCCGGTAAAACGGCATATATATATATATACCTATCATCCTTATATTTTAATAGCCAATATTTAGGCTGTAATATTATTGTATATCAATATTCTGCCCTTGATATTCTGGTATTACACCAAAGCTGGGTTTGGCCAATAAGTTTTGCAGAACCCCCTGCAAGCCTTTCCTCTTCATACATCTTCAAGACTTCGGTTTACTAAGATAGTAAAACCAGAAATAATGGCTCGACTGGGATCAATCCATTCGATTAGGTTTGCTCAAGTTATGATCCCTAATATCTGCAGGCCCGTCAGTTGTCAAATTGCTATTGGCCCAGTTCTGGTGTTTAGCGGAATAGACAGTAGTACAGATTAACATGATATAGGTTTGGAAATAGTTATTTACAAGAACAATATTGCAGCTGTTGACATGCATTTCTCACCTGACAATATACATGTTCTTACTGGGAACAATAAGGATTCAAGTGTGCTGTGTGAGATTGGGATTTATTTGAAAGATAGATAAAACTATTTGTATGGTTAAAATATTTCACAGTGAAACCCTATGTTGCGGTATATTGACATTGAAATCTTTGTTTAAAATGATGTCCATTTAGGTCACATATATCTGCCACGTAAAACTAGTGTCTTTCTCATGTGTTACTAATAGGTGGACAAATACAAAATGTTGATCCCGGATCTCCAGCAGAAAATTGATTACATCCGTTCTCTAAGCGAAGTGATCCGAATGCATTATCGGCAGCTAACCACAGAAGAGGAGAGCCTTGAAAACGCAGTGAGGACTCTGGGATGAGATGTTAATGAAGGGCCAGATTGTAGGAAGTGATGGTTTTCATTAATTGAATCATGCTTACGTGACCCACGACACCAGTGTTGTTTTAAATAGATCCATACTATTGGACGTGCAGTGTCTCCTCTCCCGTTAACCCAACTGGTACTAGGAAAATGTAGTACTGTTGAATGACGGGTTCTTTCTATACTGATCTGACTTTCTGTCCAAACACTGTATTTGTCCTGTGCTGCACTTTGTCGTAACCCAGACATAACTTTTCTCCCGGTGCCCAGGTTTAGTCTTAGGGGTTCTTAGTTACCAGATTTAGCACCTTTTATAATTTAGGGAGACGTTTTCACTCAGCACTCTACTGTTTTTAAGGGGTTCTTTGCTGCTGGAGTTGATGTCCTTTGTAATCTGTGATATTTCCTCTCTCCTGAAATAAAATGCTTGGGGGACAGTGAGGAGTGGGACTTCATGGCTTGAGAACATATGTTGCATACACTGAGCACATGTCCACTTCCAGCACAGTGAGCACAGCTTCTTTTTGAAGTTTATTTATAATTATATATATATATACAATTTGATGGTAAGGGATTTTTTTTCAGAAAACCCAATTTAAGTCTTTCCACTAAGACCGTCTTGAAAAACTATGCATCATAGTGGAAATGTTCCCTTTACTTACAGGATGTTGTTGTGCCCACAATTACTTTATCCCTTCCTATTTTACTTCTGTGCTTTTCTTGAAAGAATACTTTTCTAACTCCAACAAATGACATTTAAATATTCAATGCTGAAAGCGTTGAACTAGAGAGAGTCAAAGTCATCCTCCTGGATTCTACCAAGTACCCAAACACAGTATTTGAGTATTATGTGTCTAGAGATGTGTAGGGAGGTCATGTCCTTTGTAATCTAGGCTGATAGTATGTACCTTCAATGCTTGAGCAGGTTTCATATCTTGACACCTCAGTTGGCATTGTACATCCATGTACTGTTGAAAATGCTGCCCACTAAATCTAAGTCACTGGCTAACTCCCTGAATCCAGGCTTGGCATTTAAGACCCAGTGAGACTTAATCTGCTGCTGTGGCTGCCAGGCCACATCTATCTCCAAACACTAGCATTTTGGGACATGGTGAAGCTAAAAGTGAGCAGTTTCTGGAAGCAATGGATTGTGCTGTGGTAATTTTGCGGCTATTTCTTTTTCAGATGTTGGACACGTGGGAGACGTTTCAGCGCCTATTGAAGGAGGCCTCAGAGTTCATCAGCAGCAAGCTGCCCATCATTGAAAGTAACCTCAAGCAGTCCTTCCTTGCATCCCAGAGCGAGATGTTGAGCCTCATTGTCACCGCCACCACTGGGCATTTTCTGGATCCATCTCAAAGTGCCCCAGCAGTTCTGAATGAACTGGGTGATTTACAGAAGAAGCTCCAGTCCCTTATATCAACCCTCAATAGCTTGAGCTACTCCAGGCTAATCCTGAAAGGTATTCAGCAATTACCACCCACTTTCTACTCTGCACTTTTAAATAGTGCTTAACTCCTCAGGTAGCATCCAGAATACATCCACAGCACTACGCTGATCCAACAAATGCATCATCTTGTACAACGACCATCTGTCCTTACACTATGGCAAGTAACTAAGGTCACCCACTGCATCCTAGGCAGTGACCTTTACACTTACACTGTACAGGAAAGCTACCACAACTTTAGAAGAGTCTGCTATGATCAATACTGACGTGTGGGATAGTGGTTTGCCAAAGTATTGGAGGAGCCTGCTGTTACTTAGGCTGATGTACATGGATGCTGTACGAGTGTTAGAATAGTGTGCTAATTCCTATGACTCTGTATGTGGTAGTAGTATGTGTGCCACATTGTAGGAGGAGACTGCAATAATCTAGGAGGATTTATGTGATAGAAAGATGTTTACTGGACAAAGGTTGTTTATTGGTCAGTGGTTTACTGTCTCTCAATTAGTATGAGATATTTGACATTGAAAGGCAGAGGCACTTGGACCCAAGATATAGAGTTGCAGGCATCTTAGTACAGCAAGAACTTCCTTTCAGATTTCTACGCATTGGAGCTCAGGGCAGCCTTCTCTATAGAATGCAGCTAGCAGAGGAACACAGATAGGAGCTGCTGTTCATAGGTGCCGCATTTCCTTTTCAGCAAGTAGGGTTCTCATCCTATAGCTATTTTGGCCCCAAAGGAAAAATGCCCTTCCTCAGAAGTAGACTTCACACAGTAGTTGTTTGGGAAATTAGTTTTCAATTACTTGTTCCAAGAGATTATTGAATATCTTTTCTCCTATTCCACTGAATTACCCAACACTGCACAAGTTCAAGTGAAACAACTTTCCCACCAGAATTAGACTGCAAACCTAATAAAGTTTTTTGCAAAGTCATTCCCGCAATGTTATATTTATGTGTTTTTGCTTATTATCAAGCTAGGGCCAAAGATTTGAGAGTTTCTGGACAGCTTCTAGTTTCACTAAACAATCTGCTCCCATTCCAGTATAGGACAGACTTAGACGTGTCACGTGTGACATGATTCTTGAATGCCCTAGTGCAGATTCTAAGGGCCTGATTCACAAGGACCTCCATACTAGTGGTGGAGGTCGCTCAGTCGTCGAGGATTCTCCAAACTCAAGGCTGAACCCCCGCAATGAGAACTCTCATTGCGGCTGTTCCGCCCGAGTGCAGAGACTCCCCCAGAACTGCGGTTCCTCCACCGTGAGTGCGGAGTCCCTTTGTGAATCAGGCCCCTAGTAATAACAACCAACATGTGATACAATGATTTATGTCAGACACATATCAACCCTAAATGATATCTTCTTTTTAAGATCTGTACCCTTAAACATTCAACTGATGGTTTGTGCATTCTGCAGCCCAGTATTCTTATCTTATGTAGCATTTGTCCAGAGGGGCTTTCATTTCTCCTTCATCCACCTTTCTCTTTTGTGTGTTACCAGGAAAACCCTTTGACCTGTCATTCATTTCTCCTGGTGAGAAACGAGTCACTTTTCGGCAGGAGATCTGGAAGCTCTTTCAGGGGGTGACTGAACAGCTCAACACATGGAAGAGTCTGCCCTTTGCCAAGGTATGTCTGTCAGTCATGGTTATACTATCTGTCTGTTTGGAGGCAATGTAAATCTGTTTCTTAATGCAAAATCCTCTTAATAAGGACTTTAGACTTTAGACTGTAACCAGGTGGCTGGTATAAACCATTTATTGTAAACAAAGATTGCAGATTGTGGACGGAGTGCTGAAACTTTTCAACCACTCACCCCCAGTCAAGAGATCTGAGTTAAATCCATCGTTCTTTTGCTCACCATACCACCCCAGTTTGGACCCAGCCATATGCATATCAGTCTTGACACTGCTCCTTATCGGAACTGTCCAGACTGAACTACCGGGCCAGGCTCACCCTGGACAGGAACAAGCTTCCTGGGACCGGTTTCAGGGTATCATCCCTCATCAGCCAAGCTAGGTTGAATCCAGTGGCACAGCCAACAAGGGACTGACGTCGTGGCCACTTAGGATGAACATAGCAAACACAACAAGATGATGGACGAAGTGCTGAAACCTTTCAAGCACTCACCCCCAGTCAAAAGATCTGGGTTGAATCCATTGTTCCTTTGCTGACTATGCCACCCCAGTTTGTAGCCAGACATATGCAAATGAGTCTTGATCCTGCTCCTCATGGGAACAGTCCAGCCTGAACTCCCAGGCCAGGCCCTCCCTGGACCGGAAACAAGTATCTGGGAACGATTTTGGGGTATCACCCATCATCGGCCAGAATAGCTTGAATCCAGTGGCACAGCCAACAAGTGTATGTCCAGACGTGGGTTCCAGGGATTTCAACCAGATCTCTTGACTGGGGGTGAGTGGGAAGTTTCAGCGCTCCATCCATCATCTTGTTGTATTTGCTGTTTTCGCCCAAGGGTATGCCCAGACATGTGTTCCTTGCACCCTGTGCCACTGGATTCAAGCTAGCCTGGCTGATGAGGGGTGATGCCCCCAAACCGGTCCCAAGATGCTTGTTTCTGGTCCGGGGAAGACCTAGCCTGGCAGTTCGGGCTGGACTGTAAATAGGCCTGGGTGGTGAACTCTGCTCAGTTTGTGGAGTTTTCCGCACTCCACGGAGCGCAAGGAGTTCCAATACTTTTTTCCTCGCTTGCGCTCGCCAACGTTAAGTTGGCGAGCACGAGTGAGGAAAATCCAACGCTAGACCACCTCCCAGCGAGATTTCTCAACGTGGGCAGTCACAGATGGTTACGACCGCTTGCTTGGAGAAACCTTCTGTTCATGTTGAGGAAGCTGCCGCTTGAATAGAACATTTACTCGAGCGGCAGAAGGAAGCAGCTCCCTCTTGTGCTACGCATGGTGCAGTTCGCACTGATTTTCCAGCGTCGGACAAACACCCGGCACTAAAAATCAGAGTTAACTGCGTGACCAAATGCACCTCGCCGCTTGCGGAACTCCGCGTAGCGCAGCAGAGTTTTTTGGTCACTATGCAGAAGCCCAGGCCTAACTGTAACCATGAGGAGCAGGGTCAAGACTGATTTGCATATGGTTGGGTCCAAACTGGGTTGGCATGGTGAACAAAAGAACAATGGATTCAACCGAGATCTCTTGACTGGGGGTGAGTATTTGAAATGTTTTAGCACTCCATCCATCATCTTGTTGTGTTTGCTATAAACTGTTTATTGAAATTAGGCACTCAAGCAATCTAATGTGAGTTTGCTTATGTATTCACCATGGGAATCTTCCCTAAGTTTAGGAACATTTAATGGCTCTTCATGCAGAAGAATGAAATGCGCCTCAGAAGAAAATGTGCCCTTTTTAGATCTGGCTAGAGAAGCTGTAACTGTTGTGTTTCGGAGCTCATGTAATAGCCAAATAAGCTATGAAAACCACTGCAGAGAAAGGGACTTTGACTCCGCTCCTTTTCATCTTTTCATTGGTAAGCATTTATGTAACTCTGTGTAGAGGTACATGTGGACTGTCTCTTGTCATCCTTTGCTTTGGGGACATTTGGGGCAGCCCCTTCAGATATTGCCTCGCTGGAGTATTTTTTTTTTTAACCATTCTTTTTATTAAACAATAACCGGTGAATGGTACACTACAGAGGGGCCAAGCAGTTTATACTTTACATCATGCATGAACGGAAGGATATACAGACAGTACATATGAGTGGAACATCACGGCAAAATAGGGTCATCATGATCAACATTTCGAGGTAGTGTGCATATCTCTCCTCTAAAAGTGTTCCACGGGTTCCAAATAAGTGACCACTTCCTAGGGCACCCTCTTGCCAAGTACACTGTCTTTTCTCTAAACATACACCAATCGAGATTTTTCTCCCAATCCTCCAACCTGGGTGCGTGAGCTGACCCCCACAATTGAGCTATATTTCGTTTAGCCAGCATGTACCCCAGAGTAGCCCACTGGGTTTGCGACGTGTTTAAGTCCGTGGGCTCCCAGATGTCCAGGAGGCACCTTCTTACCTCGGGGTGGAGGGAGACATGCAATACTTTGTTAATTGTGTCATTCACCTGGCGCCAAAAGAGGCTGACATGTGAGCATTCCCAGATGATGTGCATAAATGTTCCGGTTAGGCCACACCGCCGTTTACAATCCCCAGCATCCGACCACCTCATGTGTACCAATCTAGGCCCTGTTATGTACGTTCTGTGGAGGATCTTCAATTGAACCAGCCGCAGACGCGCCGGGATGGCCACCACCTTAGGGGAGGAAACCGCCGCCTGCCACTCCTCATCGTCAAGCTCTACCCCATCCTCTATCCATTTATCTCGCAATCGTGCGAGGGGGTCTACCATATGATGGATTAACTTTTTGTATATTAATGATATCGTTTTATCTGGGAGGTATCCATCCAAGACTCTGTCCTCCAGGGGGGAGGCCTCCGGGGGATCTGCTCCTCTAGGCAATAAGGACTGAAGCGAGTGTGATACTTGTATATAGCGAAAACGTTCCGTATCCGCCAAATCATACTCACTCTGAAGCGCACTGAAGGACTTGATTTCCCCTTTTCCCCAAACATCTTTGATCGCTGAGATCCCAATAATGTCCCACTTATCGAACCCCTTCGTCCTCCATAGGTCACCCAGCTTTTCTGAGTCCCAAAGAGGGGTGGCTAGCGTTAGTCTGTTTTTCCACCCGAGAGAATTAGTAGCGTCATGCCAGATTTGGACCGAGTGCTCCGTGGGGCCTGTTAACTGGAACCGCCGTGGGCGGGAGTATAGCGCTCTACCATACGTGCCGCCCGGAAGGAGCCACTTGTCCATGGCATAGCCTGGGTCGTCCGCCCTTCCATATGTGCCATGGTTGATAGCTGCCATATGAGTGGCCCAATAATACTTCTTAATGTCTGGGAGGCCAATGCCCCCATCATACCAATGCAACGTGAGCTTATTCAAGGCGATTCGAGGTCTTCCGTCCCATAATAGATCTCTCTGTAGACTCTCAACCTCCCTGAAGTATCATGCCGGAACTGGATCTAGAGTATTTTGTAGGGCATACAGGAACCGTGGCAGTGCCATCATCCTGAACAGAGTGGCTCTGCCCAGAAGAGAAATAGGGAGAGTCTTCCAGTGAGCAATGTCACTTTTGAGTCTACGAAGTGGGGGAATGAGATTTTGGGCGTAACAGACCGAGGGGTCTAGGCAGACAAAGATCCCCAGGTATTTGAAGCCATCCAAGTGGGTTTGTATTGGGCAGTTCCGCGGCGGGACAGGAGGGTCCCCACTAAGAACAAACAACAAGGATTTACCCCAATTAATGGAGTATCCAGAAAATCTGCCAAAGACTGCAAGGACATCAAGCACCGCTGCAAGCGATTTCCTGGTGGAGGCCAAGTAGAGTAAGATGTCGTCCGCATACAAGGATATACGGTCCTCCCATCCGGGTGACCACCGCAAACCCCTTATCATTGGGTCCCAACGGATCCAGGCGGCCAGGGGTTCCAAGACCAGAGAAAAGAGAAGGGGGGATAGCGGGCAGCCCTGGCGAGTTCCCCGGCCAAGCATAAAGGAGGCTGAAACCTTATTGTTTACCACAACTTGGGCCAATGGTTCCGCGTATAAGAGACGTACCCACTGAATGTACTTCGGGCCAAGTCCCAGTTTTGCCAGGACCGCCAATAGGTATGGCCACTCGATGGTATCAAAGGCCATAGTTGCGTCCAACGATACGATCACGGCCGGCTCCCGAAGGGTATGGGTTCTGGCCATGACCCCATGGACTCTACGTAGGTTTAAGGCTGTATTTCGATGCGGCATGAAACCAGATTGGTCTGGATGTACCAGGCCGCCTATCACCTTCACCAAACGGTTAGCCAAGAGTTTGGCCAGGATCTTAGGCTCAGCGTTTAAAAGGGAGATGGGCCTATATGAAGCACAGTCGGATTTGACTTTCCCTTCTTTGTGGATGGTGACAATAGTTGCTATTCTTTGTTCCCGGGGCAGCATTCCCACCTCTCTAGCTTCTTCAAACATAGATTTTAAATAGGGGGCTAACTTGTCTGGTTTCAGCTTGTAGAGCTCAATGGGAAGTCCATTCGGGCCCAGAGCTTTCCCCGATTTCAGGGAGCGGATCGCAAGTGCGATCTCATCGGCTGTAAGGGGGCTATCCAGAAAATTCCGGTCATCAAGAGAAAGACAAGGAAGTTTAATATCTCGCAATAGGTTCTGAGAGTCTTCTACCGAGTGGGGGGACACCGCTGCATATACTGAGCGGAAATGTTCCGCGAACTGGTCCACTATGCCCTGCGGCTCTGTGATTGAGGCACCTCCCTGCACCCTGAGCTCCGGGACCAGTCGACTGGCCCACTCCCTTCTATCTAGCCACGCTATGAGCTTCCCGGCTTTGTCTCCCAGGTCATAAAGTCTGCCCTGCTGCTCTCTACTCAGGGCCCTGGCCCTTTCAGAGGTCAATGCTTTATAATCGTGCTGTTTCATACTCAGCAGATGGAGCTTTTCTGGCGTGACACCCGATTCCAAGTACCTTTCCAGTCTATAGATTTCTGCCTCAATCTCGGGGACCGCTTTCTGTCTGTCCTTCTTGGAGCCAGATATCAATGACAGGGCTTTCCCCCGAATTACAGTTTTAAATGCTTCCCATAGAGACTGTGAAGAGGACACTGACCCTTCATTTTCTGAAAAATAATTATCAATAGTTTTAATTAGCTCTCTACGGATCTTGGGGTTACGAAGATGCCAGGGATTGATGGGGGCCAGCCTGCCGACTCCACCCATACTCATGTGCAAACGGACCCACACCGGTGAATGGTCTAAAATACCTCTGGCCAAATGTTCAATTTCGTTGATGTACGTGGCTTGTGCCACTGGCATCAGGCAATAATCGAGTCGGGAAAGACTGTTGTGTGCCCCAGAGTGAAAGGTGTGCTGAACCTGATCAGGATGATGTACTCTCCAGCCATCAACCAGTCCCATCACTTCAAGGAAATCTGGCAGCCAACGTGCGGCCGGTCTCACCTCTCGAGGGGGGTATCTATCCAAAGTACCCGAGACCACTGTGTTAAAATCCCCCCCCCCAGAACCAGTAGCCCGTCTGGAAGCGCAAGCAGAGCTGAGCCAAGATCGGCGAACGTTATACCCTGCAAGCCTGGAGGGACATAGACAGACATAACGGTGGTAGGCCGTCCCTCCCACACCCCGGAGATACCAACATATCTGCCTCTGTCATCCACCCATGTAGAGTTGATTGCCAATGGGAAGGTGTTCTTCATCATAATACCAACACCCCTAGATCCTGACGTAAAACCAGAGTGTGCAATGAGTTTGTATCCTCCCCTGTGCATTGCCCCACATGAATTCCTGACCAGATCGGTTTCCTGGAGCAGAACTATGTCCGGGGAGTGCCTCTTGATGTATTGGAGAACCACACTTTGTTTGATTTTATCACCTAAGCTTTAACATTCCAGCTCAAGATCTTGACGTTCTTATCCCCCATCCTGCCTGCAATGCAAACCGTGAGCCAAGAAGCTCTTGGCTTGTAATCGTTCTGCGACCCCTCTGCACATGCACCCATATACTGCACCAACAAAATGACTGTACCAAACAATAAACAAACCAACCACCCCAGCCCAACTGCCCCCCACCCCGCTGCCCTGCACTTTGGGCTCAGAACTGCCCATCGGGAACCTGCAGAGTGCCTGTCGCCCTAACGAAAGGTTCAAAGGAAGAAAAAAAAATAAGTGGGGGAATAGCGTGCTCCGTGTCCCTGCCCCTGCAGTATGTGAAGCGTGACCCCCTGAAGGAAAGGAAAATTAAACCAGCTATCATATCCCCAACTCAGCAATGAAATACAAAGACCCCGGCCCACCCCCACATAAAATCCCCGTTACTCAGTTCTGTGTCGCCATCTTAGAGTTCCAATGGAGGCCGGCTCGCCGCATGCCTATCCCCCATCATCTCGAGCCGCCCGGTTATTCGCTTCGCGATGTTCAATCCATTCTGCAACTGCTTCGGGCTTTTCGAAGAACCACACCCTTCCCTCTGCCTCAACTCGGAGGCGAGCTGGAAACAGCATTGAGTATTTTAGACCCTTGTCTCTCAGATCACGTTTCACCGAAAGGAAGGACTGCCTCTGTTTCTGTACTCTCTGCGTGAAGTCAGGAAAGAAGGAGACCTCCGCATTTTCGTAGCGAAGGGGGGCTCCCGCTCTAGAATTCTGGAGAATGACATCTCTGTCTCGATAGTTTAAGACCCGAGCTAGTATGGGCCGCCGGGGAGCGCCCGGCTTGGGACGGCCGCCCGGGACCCTATGTGCACGTTCAATAACAAAAAATTTGCTGAGACCCTTGGGCGGCAGATGTCGAAGTACGAGGTCCTCAACAAACAGGCCAGGGGATTGCCCCTCTGATTTCTCCGGAACCCCTAGAATGCGGAGGTTATTGCGGCGGAGTCGGCCCTCATAATCATCCAGCTTGAGATCAGTGTACTTGCGAGAGTCCTGGAGGTCCTGCATCTCTCTTTCCAGTTGCGCGACATCATCCACCAGGCTGGAGGCCATTGCCACCACCTGCTTGACTCTCCCGCTGAGGTTCCCTAGGTCAGCCCTAATAAGATTAATATCGATCGCCATGGTGTCCATTTTGTGCTCCAGCGATGCTTTAACCCCCGTGATGGCATCCAGGACATCCTTAAGTGACGGCTCTTGTCCCTCTTCCACCGGTTGTCCTTGACTCAGCTCTCCAGACAGCCAGTCCTGCTGGGCATCTTTTAGAACGGTATACCTGTCCAGTTTATTTGCCTGCACCAGCTTTGTCCCACGGGACCCGGACCCTTTGACACAATCCATCAGGGCAGGTAAGGTGTGACCCAACGGGGCTGAAGGACAGAGGGAGGGCAAAGGGACCAATCCAACCGTAGACACCAGTAGAGTCAGCTATGCCGAGTATCAGCGACGGCCCAGCCTTGCTGGAGTATTATTCACATTTTATATCATCATCCCATAGGACAAAGTGGGTCTTTGTTTAAAATGGAGAAAAAATAACAGGGGTGCGGGGCATGGCTTCACAAGATGGCTACGTAGATGTGTTCCCTATCTGTTCTTACGGCGCCTAATAGAAATTCCCATGAACACAGAAATCCAAGTCATTGATTTAAAAAGGACAAAGCCCTGTTGGGAAGAAGTCAAGAACTACCCAGCTCGAGCTCTAAATTAGCTCCAGTACTGTTGGGACCGAGCAAGGGTGTCATGCTTGTTTGCGGCCTGATTACTGCGAGCACTGAGAAAAGGGCGGCACCTGAGCCCTAATTGGAAACTACACAGCCCAGCTTGTGAGGAGTGGAGGTGCTAAATCCTTACTATGCAGGCAGTCAGGCTAAGAGAAAAGAGAATTTACTGCTTGGAACCCCAATGTGGACCAGGGTGACGTTTGCGAAATGACCTGGTACTCGAGCCGTGAACCACCAGAGGTGCCTTTGAAAATGCTGTTGGTGGGCTTTGGTGGCGAAGCTGCTGCATGGTGCTGTCAACATGAGCCCCTTAAACCAACGCCAGGTGCGAGCAAACAGAAGGTGAGGGCAGGAGGGGATGTTTCTCCTGTGCGGGGACCAAGAGCTGGGCCCACCTTCTGAGGAGCAGTACTATGGGGGGGGATGAGTACTGGAGGCGGCCTTGGCCCTTAGAACGTGATGGAGAGATGGGGCTACGAAGTGCTTCTGGACTGACCCTCCACATAGTGGGAGCATTGAGTACCAAGATGCCAAATATCACATACATAGGCTCTACTCAGGGCACCTAATCTTAACATGTGAACTGTTTACTTGACCCACTTTCAGAAAAGCAAGACATTAGTGGACAACAATGGATAAGGACAATAACCTCTATATGATTTGTATGAGAGGCTGCATTGTGATCTCCTGTAAAAACACCTGTTTAGCTTCTCCCTAACATTGCTTCTCCATTTAGAATCCTCAAACAACAGACCCTCTTTTCACATGCCGCCTAATAAATTAAATAAACAAAAGAAAGTAATAAGCCTTTCCTCTGTGGCTGTCTGAACAGAAAAAGACCTGTTGCAGACCCCTCCTCGGAGTCCTTGATGCAACCCACTCAGCCAGATACACTGTCATTAACTTACCAGTCTGCAAACATTGAAACTGAACTGAGGGAAGAAATCAATGCACAAATGCTGAAGAGCCTTGCAGACCTTAAGGCAGAAGTGAGTTCAGACTTTTAGAAACGGAATCAAACATCAAAAAGTCAGAAAGTGCCAAATCTGATTTGAAACTAGGAATTAACAGCCTAAAATCTCAAGTGGAAGATATAATCCTCAAAAGTGAAGATCTGGAAAAGAGCAGTGCGCAATAATATATGCATCCAAGATCTCGCCAGTGGGGCAGAAAGACTTGACTTAGAGGACTTTCTGACACCTTTTTTTTATTTGCATCGCTCCTAAGGGAGGAACAACCTGCCACGTGTATTGAAACAGCTCATAGAGTTGACACCAGGCATGGTGGTGAGATTACGAGACACAGAAATATTGTCGTCAAGCTTCATAGTTTTCAGGAACATACATGCCGGCTTTTCCAAAACCTTGTGCCAGCGGTCCTAGGATGCTTGATTCCGGTCCAGGGAAGACATGGCTTGGCAGTTCGGGCTGGACTGTTCCCATGAGGCACAGGGTCAAGACTGATTTGCATATGGCCATGTCTAAACTGGGGTGGTGTAGTGGGCAAAAGAACGATGGATTTAACCCAGATCTCTTGACTGGGGGAGAATGTATGCATTGTCAGCATTCCGTCCATCATTTGTTTGTTGTAACGCTTTTCGCCCTAAGTGGGATGGGTATTCCCAGACGTGGGACCCGTGCTCACTACGCCACTGGAGTCAAGCTATCCTGGCTGATGACGGCTGATAGCCAGAAACCGGTCCTAGGATGCTTGATTCCGGTCCAGGGAAGACATGGCTTGGCAGTTCGGGCTGGACTGTTCCCATGAGGCACAGGGTCAAGACTGATTTGCATATGGCCATGTCTAAACTGGGGTGGTGTAGTGGGAAAAAGAACGATGGATTTAACCCAGATCTCTTGACTGGGGGAGAATGTATGCATTGTCAGCATTCCGTCCATCATTTGTTTGTTGTAACGCTTTTCGCCCTAAGTGGGATGGGTATTCCCAGACGTGGGACCCGTGCTCACTACGCCACTGGAGTCAAGCTATCCTGGCTGATGACGGCTGATAGCCAGAAACCGGTCCTAGGATGCTTGATTCCGGTCCAGGGAAGACATGGCTTGGCAGTTCGGGCTGGACTGTTCCCATGAGGCACAGGGTCAAGACTGATTTGCATATGGCCATGTCTAAACTGGGGTGGTGTAGTGGGCAAAAGAACGATGGATTTAACCCAGATCTCTTGACTGGGGGAGAATGTATGCATTGTCAGCATTCCGTCCATCATTTGTTTGTTGTAACGCTTTTCGCCCTAAGTGGGATGGGTATTCCCAGACGTGGGACCCGTGCTCACTACGCCACTGGAGTCAAGCTATCCTGGCTGATGACGGCTGATAGCCAGAAACCGGTCCTAGGATGCTTGATTCCGGTCCAGGGAAGACATGGCTTGGCAGTTCGGGCTGGACTGTTCCCATGAGGCACAGGGTCAAGACTGATTTGCATACGGCCATGTCTAAACTGGGGTGGTGTAGTGGGCAAAAGAACGATGGATTTAACCCAGATCTCTTGACTGGGGGAGAATGTATGCATTGTCAGCATTCCGTCCATCATTTGTTTGTTGTAACGCTTTTCGCCCTAAGTGGGATGGGTATTCCCAGACGTGGGACCCGTGCTCACTACGCCACTGGAGTCAAGCTATCCTGGCTGATGACGGCTGATAGCCAGAAACCGGTCCTAGGATGCTTGATTCCGGTCCAGGGAAGACATGGCTTGGCAGTTCGGGCTGGACTGTTCCCATGAGGCACAGGGTCAAGACTGATTTGCATATGGCCATGTCTAAACTGGGGTGGTGTAGTGGGCAAAAGAACGATGGATTTAACCCAGATCTCTTGACTGGGGGAGAATGTATGCATTGTCAGCATTCCGTCCATCATTTGTTTGTTGTAACGCTTTTCGCCCTAAGTGGGATGGGTATTCCCAGACGTGGGACCCGTGCTCACTACGCCACTGGAGTCAAGCTATCCTGGCTGATGACGGCTGATAGCCGGAAACCGGTCCTAGGATGCTTGATTCCGGTCCAGGGAAGACATGGCTTGGCAGTTCGGGCTGGACTGTTCCCATGAGGCACAGGGTCAAGACTGATTTGCATATGGCCATGTCTAAACTGGGGTGGTGTAGTGGGCAAAAGAACGATGGATTTAACCCAGATCTCTTGACTGGGGGAGAATGTATGCATTGTCAGCATTCCGTCCATCATTTGTTTGTTGTAACGCTTTTCGCCCTAAGTGGGATGGGTATTCCCAGACGTGGGACCCGTGCTCACTACGCCACTGGAGTCAAGCTATCCTGGCTGATGACGGCTGATAGCCAGAAACCGGTCCTAGGATGCTTGATTCCGGTCCAGGGAAGACATGGCTTGGCAGTTCGGGCTGGACTGTTCCCATGAGGCACAGGGTCAAGACTGATTTGCATATGGCCATGTCTAAACTGGGGTGGTGTAGTGGGCAAAAGAACGATGGATTTAACCCAGATCTCTTGACTGGGGGAGAATGTATGCATTGTCAGCATTCCGTCCATCATTTGTTTGTTGTAACGCTTTTCGCCCTAAGTGGGATGGGTATTCCCAGACGTGGGACCCGTGCTCACTACGCCACTGGAGTCAAGCTATCCTGGCTGATGACGGCTGATAGCCAGAAACCGGTCCTAGGATGCTTGATTCCGGTCCAGGGAAGACATGGCTTAGCAGTTCGGGCTGGACTGTTCCCATGAGGCACAGGGTCAAGACTGATTTGCATATGGCCATGTCTAAACTGGGGTGGTGTAGTGGGCAAAAGAACGATGGATTTAACCCAGATCTCTTGACTGGGGAAGAATGTATGCATTGTCAGCATTCCGTCCATCATTTGTTTGTTGTAACGCTTTTCGCCCTAAGTGGGATGGGTATTCCCAGACGTGGGACCCGTGCTCACTACGCCACTGGAGTCAAGCTATCCTGGCTGATGACGGCTGATAGCCAGAAACCGGTCCTAGAATGCTTGATTCCGGTCCAGGGAAGACATGGCTTGGCAGTTCGGGCTGGACTGTTCCCATGAGGCACAGGGTCAAGACTGATTTGCATATGGCCATGTCTAAACTGGGGTGGTGTAGTGGGCAAAAGAACGATGGATTTAACCCAGATCTCTTGACTGGGGGAGAATGTATGCATTGTCAGCATTCCGTCCATCATTTGTTTCTGTAACGCTTTTCGCCCTAAGTGGGATGGGTATTCCCAGACGTGGGACCCGTGCTCACTACGCCACTGGAGTCAAGCTATCCTGGCTGATGACGGCTGATAGCCAGAAACCGGTCCTAGGATGCTTGATTCCGGTCCAGGGAAGACATGGCTTGGCAGTTCGGGCTGGACTGTTCCCATGAGGCACAGGGTCAAGACTGATTTGCATATGGCCATGTCTAAACTGGGGTGGTGTAGTGGGCAAAAGAACGATGGATTTAACCCAGATCTCTTGACTGGGGGAGAATGTATGCATTGTCAGCATTCCGTCCATCATTTGTTTGTTGTAACGCTTTTCGCCCTAAGTGGGATGGGTATTCCCAGACGTGGGACCCGTGCTCACTACGCCACTGGAGTCAAGCTATCCTGGCTGATGACGGCTGATAGCCAGAAACCGGTCCTAGGATGCTTGATTCCGGTCCAGGGAAGACATGGCTTGGCAGTTCGGGCTGGACTGTTCCCATGAGGCACAGGGTCAAGACTGATTTGCATATGGCCATGTCTAAACTGGGGTGGTGTAGTGGGCAAAAGAATGATGGATTTAACCCAGATCTCTTGACTGGGGGAGAATGTATGCATTGTCAGCATTCCGTCCATCATTTGTTTGTTGTAACGCTTTTCGCCCTAAGTGGGATGGGTATTCCCAGACGTGGGACCCGTGCTCACTACGCCACTGGAGTCAAGCTATCCTGGCTGATGACGGCTGATAGCCAGAAACCGGTCCTAGGATGCTTGATTCCGGTCCAGGGAAGACATGGCTTGGCAGTTCGGGCTGGACTGTTCCCATGAGGCACAGGGTCAAGACTGATTTGCATATGGCCATGTCTAAACTGGGGTGGTGTAGTGGGCAATTGAACGATGGATTTAACCCAGATCTCTTGACTGGGGGAGAATGTATGCATTGTCAGCATTCCGTCCATCATTTGTTTGTTGTAACGCTTTTCGCCCTAAGTGGGATGGGTATTCCCAGACGTGGGACCCGTGCTCACTACGCCACTGGAGTCAAGCTATCCTGGCTGATGACGGCTGATAGCCAGAAACCGGTCCTAGGATGCTTGATTCTGGTCCAGGGAAGACATGGCTTGGCAGTTCGGGCTGGACTGTTCCCATGAGGCACAGGGTCAAGACTGATTTGCATATGGCCATGTCTAAACTGGGGTGGTGTAGTGGGCAAAAGAACGATGGATTTAACCCAGATCTCTTGACTGGGGGAGAATGTATGCATTGTCAGCATTCCGTCCATCATTTGTTTGTTGTAACGCTTTTCGCCCTAAGTGGGATGGGTATTCCCAGACGTGGGACCCGTGCTCACTACGCCACTGGAGTCAAGCTATCCTGGCTGATGACGGCTGATAGCCAGAAACCGGTCCTAGGATGCTTGATTCCGGTCCAGGGAAGACATGGCTTGGCAGTTCGGGCTGGACTGTTCCCATGAGGCACAGGGTCAAGACTGATTTGCATATGGCCATGTCTAAACTGGGGTGGTGTAGTGGGCAAAAGAACGATGGATTTAACCCAGATCTCTTGACTGGGGGAGAATGTATGCATTGTCAGCATTCCGTCCATCATTTGTTTGTTGTAACGCTTTTCGCCCTAAGTGGGATGGGTATTCCCAGACGTGGGACCCGTGCTCACTACGCCACTGGAGTCAAGCTATCCTGGCTGATGACGGCTGATAGCCAGAAACCGGTCCTAGGATGCTTGATTCCGGTCCAGGGAAGACATGGCTTGGCAGTTCGGGCTGGACTGTTCCCATGAGGCACAGGGTCAAGACTGATTTGCATATGGCCATGTCTAAACTGGGGTGGTGTAGTGGGCAAAAGAACGATGGATTTAACCCAGATCTCTTGACTGGGGGAGAATGTATGCATTGTCAGCATTCCGTCCATCATTTGTTTGTTGTAACGCTTTTCGCCCTAAGTGGGATGGGTATTCCCAGACGTGGGACCCGTGCTCACTACGCCACTGGAGTCAAGCTATCCTGGCTGATGACGGCTGACAGCCAGAAACCGGTCCTAGGATGCTTGATTCCGGTCCAGGGAAGACATGGCTTGGCAGTTCGGGCTGGACTGTTCCCATGAGGCACAGGGTCAAGACTGATTTGCATATGGCCATGTCTAAACTGGGGTGGTGTAGTGGGCAAAAGAACGATGGATTTAACCCAGATCTCTTGACTAGGGGAGAATGTATGCATTGTCAGCATTCCGTCCATTATTTGTTTGTTGTAACGCTTTTCGCCCTAAGTGGGATGGGTATTCCCAGACGTGGGACCCGTGCTCACTACGCCACTGGAGTCAAGCTATCCTGGCTGATGACGGCTGATAGCCAGAAACTGGTCCTAGGATGCTTGATTCCGGTCCAGGGAAGACATGGCTTGGCAGTTCGGGCTGGACTGTTCCCATGAGGCACAGGGTCAAGACTGATTTGCATATGGCCATGTCTAAACTGGGGTGGTGTAGTGGGCAAAAGAACGATGGATTTAACCCAGATCTCTTGACTGGGGGAGAATGTATGCATTGTCAGCATTCCGTCCATCATTTGTTTGTTGTAACGCTTTTCGCCCTAAGTGGGATGGGTATTCCCAGACGTGGGACCCGTGCTCACTACGCCACTGGAGTCAAGCTATCCTGGCTGATGACGGCTGATAGCCAGAAACCGGTCCTAGGATGCTTGATTCCGGTCCAGGGAAGACATGGCTTGGCAGTTCGGGCTGGACTGTTCCCATGAGGCACAGGGTCAAGACTGATTTGCATATGGCCATGTCTAAACTGGGGTGGTGTAGTGGGCAAAAGAACGATGGATTTAACCCAGATCTCTTGACTGGGGGAGAATGTATGCATTGTCAGCATTCCGTCCATCATTTGTTTGTTGTAACGCTTTTCGCCCTAAGTGGGATGGGTATTCCCAGACGTGGGACCCGTGCTCACTACGCCACTGGAGTCAAGCTATCCTGGCTGATGACGGCTGATAGCCAGAAACCGGTCCTAGGATGCTTGATTCCGGTCCAGGGAAGACATGGCTTAGCAGTTCGGGCTGGACTGTTCCCATGAGGCACAGGGTCAAGACTGATTTGCATATGGCCATGTCTAAACTGGGGTGGTGTAGTGGGCAAAAGAACGATGGATTTAACCCAGATCTCTTGACTGGGGAAGAATGTATGCATTGTCAGCATTCCGTCCATCATTTGTTTGTTGTAACGCTTTTCGCCCTAAGTGGGATGGGTATTCCCAGACGTGGGACCCGTGCTCACTACGCCACTGGAGTCAAGCTATCCTGGCTGATGACGGCTGATAGCCAGAAACCGGTCCTAGAATGCTTGATTCCGGTCCAGGGAAGACATGGCTTGGCAGTTCGGGCTGGACTGTTCCCATGAGGCACAGGGTCAAGACTGATTTGCATATGGCCATGTCTAAACTGGGGTGGTGTAGTGGGCAAAAGAACGATGGATTTAACCCAGATCTCTTGACTGGGGGAGAATGTATGCATTGTCAGCATTCCGTCCATCATTTGTTTCTGTAACGCTTTTCGCCCTAAGTGGGATGGGTATTCCCAGACGTGGGACCCGTGCTCACTACGCCACTGGAGTCAAGCTATCCTGGCTGATGACGGCTGATAGCCAGAAACCGGTCCTAGGATGCTTGATTCCGGTCCAGGGAAGACATGGCTTGGCAGTTCGGGCTGGACTGTTCCCATGAGGCACAGGGTCAAGACTGATTTGCATATGGCCATGTCTAAACTGGGGTGGTGTAGTGGGCAAAAGAACGATGGATTTAACCCAGATCTCTTGACTGGGGGAGAATGTATGCATTGTCAGCATTCCGTCCATCATTTGTTTGTTGTAACGCTTTTCGCCCTAAGTGGGATGGGTATTCCCAGACGTGGGACCCGTGCTCACTACGCCACTGGAGTCAAGCTATCCTGGCTGATGACGGCTGATAGCCAGAAACCGGTCCTAGGATGCTTGATTCCGGTCCAGGGAAGACATGGCTTGGCAGTTCGGGCTGGACTGTTCCCATGAGGCACAGGGTCAAGACTGATTTGCATATGGCCATGTCTAAACTGGGGTGGTGTAGTGGGCAAAAGAATGATGGATTTAACCCAGATCTCTTGACTGGGGGAGAATGTATGCATTGTCAGCATTCCGTCCATCATTTGTTTGTTGTAACGCTTTTCGCCCTAAGTGGGATGGGTATTCCCAGACGTGGGACCCGTGCTCACTACGCCACTGGAGTCAAGCTATCCTGGCTGATGACGGCTGATAGCCAGAAACCGGTCCTAGGATGCTTGATTCCGGTCCAGGGAAGACATGGCTTGGCAGTTCGGGCTGGACTGTTCCCATGAGGCACAGGGTCAAGACTGATTTGCATATGGCCATGTCTAAACTGGGGTGGTGTAGTGGGCAATTGAACGATGGATTTAACCCAGATCTCTTGACTGGGGGAGAATGTATGCATTGTCAGCATTCCGTCCATCATTTGTTTGTTGTAACGCTTTTCGCCCTAAGTGGGATGGGTATTCCCAGACGTGGGACCCGTGCTCACTACGCCACTGGAGTCAAGCTATCCTGGCTGATGACGGCTGATAGCCAGAAACCGGTCCTAGGATGCTTGATTCTGGTCCAGGGAAGACATGGCTTGGCAGTTCGGGCTGGACTGTTCCCATGAGGCACAGGGTCAAGACTGATTTGCATATGGCCATGTCTAAACTGGGGTGGTGTAGTGGGCAAAAGAACGATGGATTTAACCCAGATCTCTTGACTGGGGGAGAATGTATGCATTGTCAGCATTCCGTCCATCATTTGTTTGTTGTAACGCTTTTCGCCCTAAGTGGGATGGGTATTCCCAGACGTGGGACCCGTGCTCACTACGCCACTGGAGTCAAGCTATCCTGGCTGATGACGGCTGATAGCCAGAAACCGGTCCTAGGATGCTTGATTCCGGTCCAGGGAAGACATGGCTTGGCAGTTCGGGCTGGACTGTTCCCATGAGGCACAGGGTCAAGACTGATTTGCATATGGCCATGTCTAAACTGGGGTGGTGTAGTGGGCAAAAGAACGATGGATTTAACCCAGATCTCTTGACTGGGGGAGAATGTATGCATTGTCAGCATTCCGTCCATCATTTGTTTGTTGTAACGCTTTTCGCCCTAAGTGGGATGGGTATTCCCAGACGTGGGACCCGTGCTCACTACGCCACTGGAGTCAAGCTATCCTGGCTGATGACGGCTGATAGCCAGAAACCGGTCCTAGGATGCTTGATTCCGGTCCAGGGAAGACATGGCTTGGCAGTTCGGGCTGGACTGTTCCCATGAGGCACAGGGTCAAGACTGATTTGCATATGGCCATGTCTAAACTGGGGTGGTGTAGTGGGCAAAAGAACGATGGATTTAACCCAGATCTCTTGACTGGGGGAGAATGTATGCATTGTCAGCATTCCGTCCATCATTTGTTTGTTGTAACGCTTTTCGCCCTAAGTGGGATGGGTATTCCCAGACGTGGGACCCGTGCTCACTACGCCACT
Source organism: Triturus cristatus (assembly GCF_964204655.1). NCBI lineage: Eukaryota > Metazoa > Chordata > Amphibia > Caudata > Salamandridae > Triturus > Triturus cristatus. The sequence goes on from NC_140591.1 coordinate 1,616,313,359, forward strand.
GGAGTCAAGCTATCCTGGCTGATGACGGCTGACAGCCAGAAACCGGTCCTAGGATGCTTGATTCCGGTCCAGGGAAGACATGGCTTGGCAGTTCGGGCTGGACTGTTCCCATGAGGCATAGGGTCAAGACTGATTTGCATATGGCCATGTCTAAACTGGGGTGGTGTAGTGGGCAAAAGAACGATGGATTTAACCCAGATCTCTTGACTAGGGGAGAATGTATGCATTGTCAGCATTCCGTCCATTATTTGTTTGTTGTAACGCTTTTCGCCCTAAGTGGGATGGGTATTCCCAGACGTGGGACCCGTGCTCACTACGCCACTGGAGTCAAGCTATCCTGGCTGATGACGGCTGATAGCCAGAAACTGGTCCTAGGATGCTTGATTCCGGTCCAGGGAAGACATGGCTTGGCAGTTCGGGCTGGACTGTTCCCATGAGGCACAGGGTCAAGACTGATTTGCATATGGCCATGTCTAAACTGGGGTGGTGTAGTGGGCAAAAGAACGATGGATTTAACCCAGATCTCTTGACTGGGGGAGAATGTATGCATTGTCAGCATTCCGTCCATCATTTGTTTGTTGTAACGCTTTTCGCCCTAAGTGGGATGGGTATTCCCAGACGTGGGACCCGTGCTCACTACGCCACTGGAGTCAAGCTATCCTGGCTGATGACGGCTGATAGCCAGAAACCGGTCCTAGGATGCTTGATTCCGGTCCAGGGAAGACATGGCTTGGCAGTTCGGGCTGGACTGTTCCCATGAGGCACAGGGTCAAGACTGATTTGCATATGGCCATGTCTAAACTGGGGTGGTGTAGTGGGCAAAAGAACGATGGATTTAACCCAGATCTCTTGACTGGGGGAGAATGTATGCATTGTCAGCATTCCGTCCATCATTTGTTTGTTGTAACGCTTTTCGCCCTAAGTGGGATGGGTATTCCCAGACGTGGGACCCGTGCTCACTACGCCACTGGAGTCAAGCTATCCTGGCTGATGACGGCTGATAGCCAGAAACCGGTCCTAGGATGCTTGATTCCGGTCCAGGGAAGACATGGCTTGGCAGTTCGGGCTGGATTGTTCCCATGAGGCACAGGGTCAAGACTGATTTGCATATGGCCATGTCTAAACTGGGGTGGTGTAGTGGGCAAAAGAACGATGGATTTAACCCAGATCTCTTGACTGGGGGAGAATGTATGCATTGTCAGCATTCCGTCCATCATTTGTTTGTTGTAACGCTTTTCGCCCTAAGTGGGATGGGTATTCCCAGACGTGGGACCCGTGCTCACTACGCCACTGGAGTCAAGCTATCCTGGCTGATGACGGCTGATAGCCAGAAACCGGTCCTAGGATGCTTGATTCCGGTCCAGGGAAGACATGGCTTGGCAGTTCGGGCTGGACTGTTCCCATGAGGCACAGGGTCAAGACTGATTTGCATATGGCCATTTCTAAACTGGGGTGGTGTAGTGGGCAAAAGAACGATGGATTTAACCCAGATCTCTTGACTGGGGGAGAATGTATGCATTGTCAGCATTACGTCCATTATTTGTTTGTTGTAAAGCAATGCTTCAGAAGTGCCAACAATTTCATCCGGTTACTGAAAACATCTGGTGCATCTGTCGAGGTCTGGAGCTGAGGCACACTACCATTGAAATAGGGCAGTCACATGAGGATACACCTGTGCTGTAGATGATTCAGACTGGAGCACCACTGACACTTAGCATTCAGAGTAAGCAGAATACGGGCCTAGAGGCCTGTACTCCATGCAAGGGAAGAGAGACGGATTTGGAAGAAGAGCTGCCAATATACTTGAACTGATATCAGATGGCACCTGACAGAGATGGAATGACAGCGCTAGTGAGAGCGCCCCTCCGTGCGTTGCTGCATGACTATGTGGCGATGGAGGAAGAGAAATAGTTGGACGAGTGGTGAGGCATGAATCTGAAACGCCATTGCTGTGCAGCCCGTACCCTGAGGTTTAAAGCAGACTCATGGTGAGTGGAGCAACAACTAAAGAAGTCAGAGCCCGCAAGCGAAGGACACTAAGAGGCTGATGTAGAACCCACAGAGTACTCTAAACCATGCTATTGAGATTATCGATTCAAGATTGACATCAGAATTATTGCCACAGCAGCACCCTCGCCAATCAGTACCTCGCCATGCAAGCACTGCCCTTATTGGGTTAAACATCCCATTGGACTGCATAAGAGTCTTTGTAGCCTGATCTCTAGGATATATTATCTATAGTGATACTGATAACTGATGGCTGCTCTGTAATTGTAATTGTTGTTGTTGTACACTATGACCAGCATCCCACAGTACCCCTTTAATATTGCAGTGGTTCTGATCAGCACATACCACACGACTGTGTTCCAACATTATTACTGTCTTTTCAAACCTTACTATCCATATTCACCCAGGGCCAAATAGTTTTGCAATTGTTGACGTGCTGGGGAATCCCAAGCCATCTCAGAAAAGACTCACTTTGACCTTCCCTCTGCTGCTGTTAAGGGTATGTCGACCACACAGCCTGCCCAACAACGGGCTTTTACAGAGACACTCATAGGAGTAAAGAGCACACATCGACTGGAAGCCACAGCAATGGCAGAAAATAATTTAGATGTGATCTTGAAACAAATGGTAAGTATCAGCCAGTCCAAAGTAAAAGTGCACACCGTTTTAGAACGTTCCACCGACCTAAAATCGATCCAGTCAGACGTGTTCTCATTCAGTGCTACGACGGGTAAAGTGAAAAGAAATATCTGAGGTGGAAGAGTGATTAGACACTACAGCCGTCTGAGGACCTGATGTCTGGTTTCTGACAACGAAAGCTACAGACCTTAAAAACAGAGTAAGAAGGGACAATGTCGGATTCCATGGATTCCAGAAAAAATTGAGAAAGATGATGTTGTAGAATTAATGATCACTCTCATTCCTCACCTGACCTTTCCGGAACCATTGGAAATTCAGAGGACACACAGACTCCGGACCCGGCAATGGAGAGAAAATGACTAGCCATGTCCAATTATTGTCTGTTTTCTTCGTCATCAACAAGAAAACTTTGGCTGCTGCTAAACAGAAATAGTGGCACTTCAACATAGATGGTCATATGATACATATATCAGTGGATTATTTAGCGGAGATCAACGTGAAAATATGAAGTTTCCTTGCGTGAATCCCTCGCCTCAGAAAAATGGATTGAAAATTTGACTTATTAGAACCTGTGACAATGTTGATCACGGCAAGGGCAAAACATAGGAGTACAAGGATCCAGCGGATTTGGAATCTTTCTTAGACTTCTGGAACGACCTCCCCCTCCAGCTCCGTACAGCCCCCTCGCTGGCAGACTTCAGAAAGAGACTCAAGACCTAGCTCTTCGATGGAGACACATCGCCCAGATACCCCTACGGGTGACAGTGTTGCGTTTTACAAATGCTGTTTGATAGATTGATTGAAAATCAGAAGACATGGAGACAACCACAACACCTTCTGCAGTTGTGGAGTACGATAAGCAAAACATGCCACAATGCCATCATGAGGCAGATAAATCACATCGTCAAAAAGTGCATGAACAATAGAACTTCCAATCAGACTGGGAAAGCTCGGATAAAATCATGTAGAAATTGCATAAAGACAGGGACAAGTGCAGATCCACACTAAAAGACAATAACTGGGGGAAGTAGACTGAATTGTTTGTGATGCATGCTGAGCCAGGAGACCACGCAAATATTGCTTGATATCGCACAATTAGGGAGTCACAGTCATGTTTTGATTTGATTTCTGATATTATTCTAGGCAATGTTAACATTTTCAGTCAATAGTTGCCCACTTGTAGTGCAAATACTTTACTCCCTGCATTTTGGGGGGGAAGGCGGGGGCACAATAAGTTAGTTTTGCTAGCAGACAACACCTAGTGTTTCTGGAACACTTATGTATCTAAATTTGTACTTAATGGACATAACCAACATTACTTGACACTGTCATACTTGCTGCTACATACAGGTTGTTGACACCTATCAGATTGTATATTATGTTGTGTGTTCCCATACATCACCCCTCCCCTGCCACAGGTATGGGAGACTGCTCCTCTACTCCCTTCCATATTACCAGAGAGACAGAAATAATTAAGCACACCTCCCACACCAGTATCACATTAGATATGTAGCCATGGACAATTGACATATTTCGGTGACATACTGCATGGGTCAAGACCCGGAAAATCCAAGAACAGCTCCTGGACTACACTTTTAGTCATAGGGGTAAGTTCATCATTTTAACAAGGAACATATATCTGTTTTCGAGTCTGTGTACACTCTCTTGCTTAGACCCTTGTACCACATTGATAAACCTCACATAACTTTACATGTTTGTTCTGTATCATGGTAGTACATAGACCTCCAAGCCCATCTTTACACGTCCACTAAGAAAGGAAACCTGGGATTAGCTGGACTACACTTTGGGAATACGCACGCCCACCTAACTGTTCCACTTCAGCTTGTATCTTTGAATATAAAGGAGCTCTCTCTTTTTATTAAAAGGAAAAAATACTGCAATACATGCGCTCAAAAGAGGCTGATATTGCATTAATCTAGAAAACACACCTACTGACAACTGAGTCCTCTGAGCTGAAGAGGAATTGGGTGAGATCGTTAATTAGTAGTAGTGAAAAACTGGACAGCCTAGGGTGCATGTGAGCAGATCTGATCTGCATACTCTAAGAAAGTTGGTGGAGCAGCCCTCATCAAACATATGCTACCTCACAAGATGTTGAAATCCTGGGTCAATGATGAGGCCAGCTATGTATCTCACAGGAAATAATTAATTTTTAGTGCATATATCCAAGCTTCTGCATGAATTTGGCGGCTCTAGAGTGGCATGGGGTGGACACTGGAATCTGATGCCAGACCCCTTACTTTATAAGACAGGCCCACGGGATAGGACAGATGGAGATGATAGAGCAGTGGTCCTTGACATTATGTCAGATTACAATCTGTTGGATGTATGGCATTTAACACTCCCAAGTGATAAGGGCTGCACCTGTTTATCAAAGAATCGTAACACATCATCCAGAACTGACTTACTATTACTACAGGATTCAGTGTTAGTGGACATACAAAGCTGCAACATACTGAAGGGTGGGATCACAGATCATGCCCCAGTCTAATTGGTGCTAGGTATCAAGCTGATAAAACTGCCCCAGCACTGTGGTCTATGAGGACCACTCATTAAAGGACTCTGATGAGAAAAAAAGCACTTAGAAACCACGTCAACGAATATGTAGATGATAACACTGACTCTGTCACATCCGCACACATGTTGTGGGCAGCCAGAAAGGTGACCTGGATCGGAAAAGTAATGAGGGACTCAGCATTAGTCAAAGAGAAACAGATCCACTTAGAACACGAGGTACTTACCTAACAACATAATTCAGATTAACTCCAATCCAGACAAATGGGTGCAAACTTCAGGTAGCTGAGATGTAAGCAGCAGAGTGAGCATTAGTCCGAGTAAAACAAAGGCACTGTGAAAGAGGCAGGAGTAACTTGTTTCTGGGAGGAGGCGCATCGCGATGATCGAGAAGAAGAAGTTGCAGTGTACATTCTCTTGGCCTCAGAATGAGAGTGACACACTCTGGCACTCTCTGAGCTTTGGGGTTGGATCGAAACAGCTGAAAATAAATGCATAGAGTAGACTTTATTGGCTGACCTCGGGAGTTCAAGAGAGCACAGATGGTGAGAATTAAATGCACTTAGCAGATAGGATACCTCTTGCGAGAAGTAAATAAGGAAGTAAGAAAAAGAGAGTAAGTGTAAAGGCTATTTAAGGGGTTTTCAAATCCCTCTTCAATTTGCCACATGGTCTGTTCTAAACCTGCTGTTTTTGTGACATTTTATGCAGACACCCCAAGAGCTTGTACATGCAGCAACCTGCTAAATCCAGAGGTTAACTTAATCAACAAGGCAGGTTCTCTGAATGCAGAAAAACAGTAAATTAGAGGGTCTAGCAGGCTGTATAATTCATACAGGGACAGGAGAGCTCATGGTTTCAGCACTGGCTCCCCCCAAAGCAACTGAAGCGTCCTGCCATCTCAATGCCGGCAGGAAGTTTGACCCCCGATGGAGGTGTGGGAAGGTAGTGCATCATGCCACCCACCACCAAAGCGTTGAAGTCCTTTCCGAGCCTGAAGCCCGGCAGGCACTATGCCCTCTAGCAGGACAGCAAAGCACATGGCATCATCATTGGTTGCACCCGGAGCCTGCAAGCTAGTGGGGCACCTACTAGAGTGGGAGAGCATATGGCTTTATACCTCTGTATCCCTGAAAAATGATGCTGCTTGGCCCCCGAGCCTCAATGGCTCTTAGGCATATTAGCCAGGCCAGGGCAGGGAATTAAAAGCAGTCTGCCGGGATTGTAGAGGCATCAAACTATTTGATGGCAGGTTCCCTTGGCAAACGTCTTCCAGTTATGCTGCAGATCTGGTAGAGGTGATAATTAATGTCCTTTCTCCATTGTTCTTTCAGTTTCACCCTGAAGGAGCTCGGCAGAAGCTAGAGGGCTGGCAGAAAGCACTGGTTTCAATGCAAGAGTCCCTTCCTGCCGAGGATCCTGTGTTCCACGCATGCCAGCAACTTGTGCTTGACTTCGGACACTACCTACCTGTGCTGGAGATGCTGGCCAGCCCTGTGCTGAAGCAGAAGCACTGGAAAGCTATCTATGCAGGCAAGTGGTACTGATGGACTGTGACAAACAAAGTGACAGCAGAGAAGGAACAGCAGCAGGGCTCAGTGCTGCCTCCTTCTGTGGTGGTCCTCCTAAGCCTTCAGTTTCACTCTAGCTGTCAGTGAGTGAGTGTTGCTGCCCTTTGTGAGCTGTGGCTTTTTGAAGTTTAGTTATGTTGCTGCCACTTTTACATAGAAGTATTGAACCGTGACACCAAGACCAAGACACTCATTACAAGTGGCACAGAGTAATACCATTATTTCCCACAGTTACCATTACTAAGGGTCCCTGTAAATCAGGGCACCAGGAAATAACAGGGTTTGCACGTTTTTTGGAATTAAGAGGAGACAATGGATTACAAAACGCAGTGAATAAAGACAAATGTGTGGGCAGAAGATGCATAAACTGTAGACCTAAAGTGGAAGGGAAAGGAAGGAAAGGGAGAGGTGTTGTCCACCATTGGAGGTTGGAGATCAGCTGAGATCTATGGAGAAGAGTTGAGTTATTCGGTCATTCCTGAACAACAAAAGTATGGGGTTAGTTTGAGGTTAAGTGTCAGTTTGTTACAGAGGTTGGGGGCATATTAGGTGGACTGCGTTCTCTTTTTTCTTGTTTTCATCTTTTCTTCAGGTGTGTGTTCCCTGTATGGCAGTGGTGGCTAAAGAGGGAGACGCATATGTTGACGGTTAGAATGATTTGATTCTAACATAAATTACAGCGGCAATGAAACACTGTCCCTTTCAAGAACCCAACCTTGCAGATCCCACAAATCTTGCTCAACCACAATCCACAGTTCCAATTTTCTGCTGAGCCAGAAGGAAGCCGTTGGGAAGTGTCCTCAATTCCTGAAGGGGATCCAGGACAGATGGATTTGTGCTTGATGATAAAAATGCTTCTGGTCTGGAGTTTCAAGTCACTTGACATCATATGCCTCCAAACACAAGTTACAGTCAGTTTTACTCATACAATTTACAAAAGGGTGTGGTTATCTTGTCAGACAATACCACATTTTCTATTTGACCTTATATTTGATTGAAAGAAAAGCTTCAGCTGAAAACCTGATACCTAAGCTAGATCTGAAATATGTCAAAACATTTATCAAAAAGGAGAATTTCAGTACACATCCCCTTCAACAGATGTTCCCATTCATCCCGAATGCCAATTATGGCTGTACAATAGATTTGCAGGATGCCAGTTTCCACATTGCAAAACTGGTGTGTCACAAGAAGTTTCTAAGATGTCAAGTAGAGTCTCTGGGCCTGATTTAGAGTTTGTAGCTGAAGGTACTCCTTCGCAAACGCAAGCAAAAATGTTAACATTTTGATGGACTGCTGTCAAAACCAACAGCGACCGTCCACCAAACAGTTTGTACCTTGATGGGAATCACATACAGAGATGATTGCTGGGCTGGTGGTCATTTCCAAAACTGGCAGATGGTAGTCCGTCAGGGTGGCAAAGCTAATGTCATCTGTCATGTTGATGGATGGAGTACCATCTGCTAAAGTCTAAAACAGGCTCTCCACCTTATCAGCGCAGAGTTGCACCACTCAGGGTAAAATCAGCTCTGAGTGGGTCCTCCAATCGTAAGGCTTCGGTTTACAACCATCACACAAGGCAAGAATTTGATGTCACATGTGATTTGGACAATTATCTAAAAGCTTTTCCCTTAGTGGTGCAATACTTGGAGGCCATGACATCCCTGCTGCAAATCCCAGATCTTTAAGTGACTCGAGAGAATGTGTCTTCCATTCCACCAACAAAAGTATCATATCTAAAGCAAAAGACTCAGTCTGACACTAACGAGAGCACAATTACTGTGAGAGACCAGGGCTTCCTGTACTTATCTAGGTACAACTGACAGGTTGCTTATAAGTCCTCTCCAAGAGTGTGTCAACTGTCAATGGCTGCATGTTTAAGGAGAATGAAGGTTTAATTTGTCATCACAGAAAAGGTAGGTTCTCTCAGAGCTTGTGGGTCACAAGAACACATCATATAAGGCATGACTTTCTTCAGAGAACATACAGAGTATCAATCTTTACAGATGCTTCTCCTCAAGATTGTGGAGCCCATCTGTGCGAAGATACAGTCGAGGCTCATTGCCAGCAAAGATATTCCATATAAACTTTTGAGATCTTGCTTGGAAAATGCATTCCTACCTTTGGTTTAGCACAAGACGATTGTGCTTCAGATGCATAACAAAATGACAATGTACTATATCAAGAGACGGAGGAACAAGATCACGTCCCATGACTAGAGAATCTCCATCTTTGTGACGATGACCCCTGAAGAAGGAACCGTTTGTAATGGAAGCGGTCTCTCTGTGCAGGGTGTTCTGCCACAAGCACACATAGTTTCTGAAATGTTGGTGCTGCGCTTGTGTTCTGTAGTTCTTCAGAAGTCAATTTATTTGCCACATCAGAAAACAACAGCTCCCCGTGCTTCACAATCAGCCAAATAAACCATGCCAAAGTACACCTAGCAGAAAATAGGACACTGTATATTCACACTTAGAGCCTGTTTCGCAAAGGCACCTTACACTTTTGAGTAAGTTTACTACTTTTTGGCTATTCACAAAATCTGAGTGTAAACGTACCCCAGAAGTGTAACTTACATGTCTCCACCAAATTCAAGGGCCTGGCAGCAGTTCACAAACGTACACTTTTAAGTAATTTACACTTGGATTTTGTGAATAGCCAAAAGTTGTAAATGTTCTATAAAGTGTAAGAGTAAATTACACATGTAGATTTACTCACAAGTGTAATTTACCTTTATGAATAGCCCCGGCAGTTTGTAAATAGCCCAAAGGCTCTTCAGTTTAGTGGAGATATGCATTATTTAAATTTCCTCTCCCCCTGTTTTCCTTGTACAGTGCATTATGATATGACCTCTTTCATTCTAACACCACACGTTGAGCATTGAGTTAGAGTCTAACATACGTATTTAGTGAGAATTAACTTTGTGGTATAGGAAATGTGAATGAACCGCAGCGCTACAATATACATCAAAAGTGCATCACTGCAAACATAATGGGCACTTCCAATACAAGGTATTCAAAGTATATAGCATACGTCAAATTAAATGCATAAAAATAATTTCAAAACAAATTTATCGAAAAGTTATTCAAGTTGTAAAATAGTTTTGATCAATGAAAAAACACAAACAAAATCCGTGTAGTGTATGGCGCAATTAAAAGAAGCTTGTTAGAAGGTCGGAAACAATAAATCCGCGTAGGGCCGTGCATATGGGGTCTTCCCACTCACATCCCACAATGGAAAGGAGGTCTATTATTTAAGGAAGTACAGTATTTAAAAACACCACAACAATTGTTTCCATCATCAGTACAGCACATGACAAAATAAGTACAGTAAACATTTTTGTATGTGGGAAACAATGTTTAATGCAGGGGTCCCAGGCGAGCACCCCCATTTATTTATACATTTTTTTTGTAGAACCAATGTTTTGGAAATTGTTGGGTTAATTTGGCCCCAATTACAAGTGCCCCGGTTAATTGTGATAACTCCTCTTTGGTGGCACATATTTCACTCCACAGTTTTTCGCAGATAGATGAGCACGATATACCTAGGCATGGAAAAACAGCAACTGTCGGCTTGCATCAGATGTGATGGGATGGCCGCTACTGTGGCCAAGCAACCCAGTGGTGGACAGACCACTGAGTCAGTGGTTTCCATTGGAAGCCAAGCTGATGCTGCACCATTGGAAATCCCTGGGTACTGTGGGGAATCTAAATGATGTGGGGGAACCACAAGTTGGGCAGGAAGAGGACACCACTGATATATGGCGGTGGTGCCAGCCTTCAGAACTCTAAATAAGGACTCAGCTCTCCCAGCTGGAATTATTCTATGTTCAAATCTATCAGCCTGCTGTCCTCTTCATTTTAACCTAACCGAGAAACAATCTTTGTGGTGTACCTTATGCTAATAATGGGCAAACAATATCAAGAACTGAGTAAGGATGACATAGGCTACAATATAGTTACTCTACTGAGGACTTTACCATAGTGTTTCTGTTAAATGTTCCTATCTTCTTGTTCTGTTCCTGTTAATTTCTCATTTTATTTTCTATTGGAGCTTAATTAGAAGCCTCTGTAAGTAAGTCTGGCATCATTGCTTGATTTTGTTTCCCCCTTCCCTATATATTGTGTTGTCATGGGGGTCTCCAGTTGGCAATGGCTGGCGCCAATGTCCAAATAGGGACCCTTCTTCCTAAGTTAGGGCAAGCGGGCTACCCCCTTTGACAACCCCTGCTCAACCCTGTGGTAATGTAGCACGAGCAGTTAGGCCTATCTCAGAGGCAGTGTGTGACGCATTTATGACCATGGTAAATAAGGCAGTAACGACACCACAAAAGGGACACAACTCAATTAGGTAGAGAAAAATAATATCTTTATGTAAGGTTCAATTCAAGACTCTCAATGCGTTTCAATAACTACAATGCAAGTAAACTAGTTGAGACTCAAAAGGCAATAACGTATTCACCAGAACGTGACACCGAGTTCAAGGCCGGGGCCTACGCGACCTGTTGTGCACCAGATACCTGCGTTGAAAGGGGACACAGCACGCAGCTTCTCCAAGAAGCATAGACGGTGACAGGCGGACTCCCAGGGACCACAGGTCTTGGCTGCAGGGGTCCGCAGCGTACACCCACAATGATTCGGGCACTCGGGGACAGGCGGGCTCTCAGCGGCAGCTGCACGCAGCTGCGGCGGCCCGAGCTGGTGGTGGCGATGACTCTCGTCTTGCAGCTCCACGACGGGCTCCCAGCGGCAGCAGCACTCTCTTAGCTGCGGCGGCCCACGAGACGATAGCGACAATCCTCAACAATGGTGAACAAGCTGCGGGTCCACAGCGGCAGCAGCTCTCTCTTAGCTGCGGCGGCCCACCGGACGAATCGCGAGGATGCAAAGTCGGCAAAGGTGCAGGCACTCAGCGACAGCAGCTCTCTCTTAGCTGCGGCGGCCCACAGGAAAATCCACAATGATGCAAAGTCGGCCAAAGTGCGGGCACTCAGCGGCAGCAGCTCTCTCTTAGCTGCGTCGGCCCACAGGACAATCCACAATGATGCAAAGTTGGCAAAAGTGCGGGCACTCAGTGGCAGCAGCTCTCTCTTAGCTGCGGTGGCCCACAGGATGAATCACGATGATGCAAAGTGGCAAAGGTGCGGGCACTCAGCGGAAGCAGCTCTCTCTTAGCTGCGGTGGCCCACAGGACAATCCACAATGATGAAAAGTTGGCAAAAGTGCGGGCACTCAGCGGCAGCAGCTCTCTCTTAGCTGCGGCGACCCACAGGACGAATCATGATGATGCAAAGTGGCAAAGGTGCGGGCACTCAGTGGGAGCAGCTCTCTTAGCTGCGGAGGCCCACAGGACGAATCACGATGATGCAAAGTGGCAAAGGTGCGGGCACTCAGTGGCAGTAGCTCTCTCTTAGCTGCGGCGGCCCACACAGATTCAGCGAAGGCTCCGGAGGTTCAAATTCAGGCGGGCTTTCAGCAGCGACAGCTGTCTCTTAGCTGCAGCGGCCCACACAGATTCAGTGAAGGCTCCGGAGGTTCAAATTCAGGTGGGCTCTCAGCGGCGGCAGCTCTCTCTTAGCTACAGCGGCCCACACAGATTCAGTGACGGTTCCAAAGGTTCAAATTAAGGCGGGCTCTCAGCGGCGGCAGCTCTCTCTTAGCTGCAGCGGCCCACACTGATTTAGCGAAGGTTCCCAGTCCGCGTTTCTCACAGTAGAACTAGAGGCTCCGGATTACTCAACGGAGGCCTCACCTGCAAGCAGAATTCCTCGCACAGGAATTCCAATGGCTGACGGGGTGAAGTCTAATTTCCCTGAGACTTCGGCAGGAGGCGCTCTCAATTCAGGCCCTCGGGTGGTTTCTTCAGAAAGCTTGGTGAAAGTTTTAAAAGTCCTTTGCTCTGTTCACTTGGACAGAGTTTCATCTTGACATCCAGAAGGAACACACTTGGCCAAAGTTCCAGTGCAGCGTTTTATACCTAAAAAGTCTTTGTTCTCCAAAGCCATAAATCACGACATTCAGTCAGAACCAGTTTGGTGGGGTCGGGGAGCACTTGGTTGACGAGGCGACATCCTGCCCTTTCGGAATGCGGGGGTCTGCTATCAGACGCCCAGTGTGGGGGTGGAACAATCATTCACCTTGCCAGGCACGGCCTTGCTCAGATCAAAGAGTCACACCTCCCTATGCTTTGAATACCGATCTCTCTCCCCAGCCAGGTCTGACCCAGCTGGCCCTGCTGCTCCAAAACCAGACGGCCAATACACATACTAGCAAAGTCCACAGGAAAGCTCAGACACGAAAATACTGTGTTTCCAGAAGAGCCATTTTCGAACATGGAATATATAAATGGTTCTTACTTAAAGGTTTATCTCAATGTCCTGCGCATAAACATATCAAACTCGAAGTTCCTATCAGGTTCTGGGGGTGAGATAGGATTATAGAAGATAATACTCAACCTGCTGATTCTGGCCTATGAGAATGGATAGTTTCACAATAGTAACAGTGAAATGGAGGGTAACTCTCTATTAGAACATGCTACACAGACCTAGGCATTATGGTTATCCTAATTCATACAGTCATATCTACATGGCTAGCATTCGCGCTGTGGCACTGATTAGCAGTGGTATGGCGCCCAGAGCATCTAAATCCAGCCAACATAAAAGATAGGAGGCGAAAAGAGGAAGGCAGATCCACGCCAATGATGCCAGGTCTAACACATTCTCATTAAAAGTCTCTCTTGATGACTGTAAGAATGACCCATGTGCACCCTTGCATGGTAGCATCATGGACATGCTACCTCCAGTCCTGAACTACCATTGGAATTTAGAAGTGGCGTCTAAACCCAGCAGATGATGCCGCCCCACCTACTGACACCGGTATCCTTGGCAGTCAACAAAGTCTTGGAATTCTTGTTGTCGGTGGAGTTGGAGGTGAATGATAGTAATGTCTGTCTGCTATTCCTGGCCACGGTTTCCATTCAGAGGGGAGGTGAGCAGATCTGCCCCTTATGTCTGAGAGTCAAAACTGATCGGCACATGGTTGCTCTGTTTTGTAATGTAACAGTTGAGCTAAAAACAGTACGATGATATACTCCAAAAGTAATTACAAAAATAATTACTAGTGGTTCAGCGTGATCAGCAGTTGATATACATTATTCCCTCTTTTGTAGTGATGGGTGAAGAGGACCCAGGGGACCTGCAGTCAACTCTCTCGGATCTACTTGTGTTGCCTTTGCTGTCATACAGTGATGCTATTTCTAAGGTCAGTGCTTCCTTATTTTATCTGCTAATCTCCAGGGAATTGGTGGAGACTTGAGGGTGGGTTTAAGAATGCCTGCATGAGACCTTATCACATAATCGAGCTGCCTATTGGCACCTGAATGCCACTTCAGTAGAAAATTGCTCCATAGAAAATTGCTCCTTGAAAGTTAAGCCATAACTAAGGGCTACCAAACCCTGCTCAGATAGCGCCCAAATTAAAAATGCTTTCAGGTGAGGTACAACGAACCACCACACACAACACCACTTTCTCAGACACACTCTTTGATTCTATTTTAGATATCACTATTGATCCCAGAAATCTATGTCTATTTCTGCTGACCACACAAATTCACTTACCAGTTCATAGACGAGCCTAAACCTTCAACCCTTTTGGTCTGGGCTATTTGCTACTCTGCCACTTGACCTTCTAATGCAGTGGTTCCCAACCTGTGCGCCGTGGCTTCTTGGGGAGCCATCAAACCTAGCCAAGGGAGCCACTCACAGAGTACTTTAATACATTTAATGTTGAAGGGTTTGTTGGTTTCAGTTTAATTAGACTTAAATGCATGATGTCGACGATTTGTAAGTGACAATCCTAAAGCTGTAAATGTAGTGCTTAATTGATGGCTTGTCGAGGGAGATGACCTCCATATTTCACTGGATTCACACGTTCCAACACTTCCAAAGTAAGCGGAAGATGCCTGATTAATTTTGTTAGACACATTAATAGATCATTTGTTTTCCAAATGCATTTTATACCAATGCAAGTTATCAGGAAAGTGCAGTTGTCTTGTCTATTAAACACACTAAGGGACTGATTACGATGTCGGTAGGAAACTCTTTCGACCAAATCGGTTCCGGAATTGTTTCTGTTCGAATCGGATTCTGTAAATCCGACCGACCGATTACGATGCTGCTGAACATCATTCGGTCGGACTCGCATTGACTTCATTGGGAGCCTGTGTTCCGAACGAGAACACAGGCTCCCATTGAAAAAAGGGGTAGTTGGGGAAAGCCTTGCCCCCTGTGGTGGGCACATCATGGTGCCTGCCACACTGTGCATGGTTAGAAAGAGTGGTCCCTTGGGTACCCCCACATGCACAAACCAGAGGCCTACGGGTGAAGGGGGGCCTGTTATGGGCCTCCAAAGTCAGATTGCAACAGCCGTTTCGTGTTGGACAGACCGATTTGGAACGGCTGTCAGGATCGGACATTGTAATTGCTCAGTCGGAAACTGTATCCATAGAGCTGTACGATTCGGCTTGGAACGACTTGAGCTGTCCGAATGCTGATCGAAACCGAATTGGACAGCCTGAACGGTTTCCTTGCATAGTAATCGGTCGGTCGGAAATGTATCTGATTCGGTCGGAAACATAGGTTCCCATCCAGATTCTGAGAATCTGACTCCCGTTCAGAGCCTTTCAGACGGACATCATAATCGGTCCCTAAGTATTATTAAGTATTGACATTTGTACATCAATCATAGGTACTTCCAGTCCACATTTCTTTCAGTACACACACATTTCCAGACCGGCCTGCTGTCTTCTTGAGCGCAGGGAAGTAAAACACCATACACAGCATAATGCCAACATTTGGAAGCAAGAAAGAGGGTCGTTTAAAAAAAATCGGAGTAATTTATTTTACTAGCATTGATGTGGAGGCAATTTTAGGGAGGAGACAGCAAAAATAAAGCTGTATTTCATTTAAAAAATCATGAGTCACCCTGCTGAGACAGGTGGGTTGGCATGTAATACACGGGTAGAAATGGAAGTGCGTGCAAATGTTCCTCAAGCGCAGAAACACTTTGGCAATAGCGCCTACATGCATAGGAGTGCTATCTAGCACTGAAAGTGAGATAAACATAATTGAGAGGGTACTCTAAAAAAGGCACAGGCAAAGAAGTGTAACTAGGAATACTGTATTAGAGGCGCCGCCTTACTAATACGAAACACCCTGCGTATATGATTATAATACCTTCATTAGCTTCATCCCAATTATTTTCAGGGAGAAAAATGCAAGTACTCCTAATGCCGGGCTGTAGTTTCTGAGAACGTTCAATTGGCTATGTTGTAAATTACAGTAAGAATATGTGCCTTTAGATAGTATTAGTTTATAGAAGGAATGTTTTATCTTGATAAAGAATTTCGAGATCCCAATCCCAATTGGAGTTTAGATGTGCAGTGAAAAGGCCAAGGATGGAGAACTTAGATCTTAAGTATGTAGCTTTTCAGTACAGGGGAGTAACTTTTGTTTCCTACGTAAATGCATCATTTTCATAGAGTATAACAGGTTTTTTCATTTCCAAATATCACTGTGTTCCATGAAAGAAACAAAAATCGTCCTAGTAGTTAGCGGGCAAATATCTCCATACAGAACATATATTTAGTTCCAAAAGCTCAGCACTTGTACAAAAAACACAATTATCTGTCAAATCAGGTGAACTCGATTGAATATTCAAAAAAGGCAATTCCCGGGGGATGACCAACCGAGTGTAGGTTGAGGGGAAACAACTGTTTCCTAAGGTGACTACATTCAAATTTTAATTTCTAAAAACATCTAAAAAATTGATGACACTAATAGATTTGTAATGTAAAGAAATACATCTGTTGGAATTCAGTGAAACTGAAGACACCTGGGGATCTCATTAGGTTTCCAAAATCCCTGAGAACAAGAGCAAAGAAAGAAGTACATTCCAATGTTTCACGTCAGCTCAACAATCTCATTTGTGACGTTTCCATTTCAGATGTCACAGCTGTTGCACCCAGGGCCTCTGGTTCTTCTGTTCTGCAGGAGTCTTTTACACCAAATAAGGCAGTCATTAGCTATTCTACCAGGGTGTGGATATGCGCCAATGATTAAGCACGCCACTTTTTAGTGTGTGAGGCGTCTCCTCCAAAATCTTTGGATTCTCCCCGGACCTCACCCTAACAAACCAGCCTAGTTGCCCATATGTGTATGTAGTGCATATCCGACCCATGTTTTCTTGATCATAATATGAGTGTCATGGCTTGTGGACCCTTTTCAGAATAGAGATCTGCCCATGTACCTTGTACCAGCGAAGGTTCCAGTCATTCAGTTCCTAGGACAGCCTGCAGTGAGATCTTTTTATTGTAGAGCAGTCACAGGACACGTCTGACATCTCATACATTGTTCTTTTCTCTTGCTAAACCCTTTCCTCTCCTGGATGACAGATCTGGTGTGGTGCGATGGCAGAGATGTCCTGTCTGCAGACGCTTCAAAAGCTGAAGGCCACCTGGGAGGAGCAACACTTTCGACTAGCAAAGTTTCTCCTCAACATCCGCCGACGGGATCCTTCCCCTGACCCCTCTCGAAGACCCTCCAGTGGACGGTTCCGCGAGCCAGAGGAGGGTCTGTTCTCAAAGGACACTGGGACCTTTATCTTGATAGGTGAGTGTTTGCATTAGTTTGAACAACTGGTGGAGATTGTCTACATCCGTCACTTGCAGTACTCCTATACGTTTTCATAAGTTTAACATCTTAGTTTCAGTTTTCAGTTATAACTCCATTCCTCTTTTTTTAAATCATTGTTTTTTAAATTGTATTTTATTTCAATTTAAAAAAAAAAGAAACAGAACACTGCCACAGTAAAAGACTCATCAATCCACATAATTCAGTTTAAATTATGATCACCACATGAGTTTGCCCCCACCACACCCACTTGCCAAATGTAATTCAGGAACACTGATCCCACCATACATACCATATTTAATGATATTTGTGCAGACAGACAAGGGTTTTTTGGACTGCAGCACAAAGGGTTAGGCGAACACTATTTGGTTGCTCGCCGCTTTATATATCTTTGACCAATAGCGAGTGAGTGCTTGGCAAGCTCATACCATGTGAAAGAATTCCACCCTATCTACATGACAAAGCCATGTTTCCTTCTTCACCCCTTGTGCCATAGTTTAGTTGAGTCTTAGTAGTTTTTATGGAAATATTTAAACTTTATGAGCCTCAGTTTGGCCAAAATGGGCAGGTATCTCACAGCCGTTTTGGCCTCGACCATTGTCGCCCTCAAGGCACCTACGTTTTCTTGCCATGTGGACCTCAGGCGTATCAGGGAGTCTGGGGAGTTTACCACTAGTGATCAGTATATGAGTGATATGCCCTTTTTAGCTAGCAGTTAAATCACAATCTTAGTTTCCAACGGGTTAAATTCTGTGACTGCCGTCAATAAGTGATTGTGTTGTAGGACTGCGTTGCAGAGTTGCAGGTAACGGTAAAATTGGGACTTAGGAAGAGTGAAATCCTCTGATAGATGCACAGTCTAATGTGATCACCCACTCATATATCCCACACTTTTGAGATGCCAATAAGGTCCCTAACCCCGAAGCCAGCCAGGCCGGAGACATGAGTTTTCCGGGTGCCCCGCCATGGGGTGTTTCCCACATAATCATTGAGTGTGCTTCAAGGCACTCTGCCAACAAACCAGAGATCCTAGTCTGCTCAGACAGCCCTCTGTGGGTTTGAGTAGCAGTACATCACTGCCTCAAGAATTCATGTTTGGGCTAGGTCCCATTCCAGCCTTAATGCCCAATCTTAGTGGGCTCTGAAGATCCAGTCATTATTGACCAGAAGCTGGCACCCCCAGCCCACCATCATATGAAGCCTGTATGCATTTGACAAGTGTACCCGCCCAAAGAAATCTGCCTACTTTGGAGTTGGTGTCTGTAAACAGGGTCATAGGCAAATGAAATGAAATGAAATGAAATGAAAAAAGTATTTAGTAAAGCGCACTGCGGCCAAGCGGCTTCCTGCCTCTGCTTCCCAGGGAAGAAAAACACTGCACTGGCTCCCGGTCAAGAGCCGAATCCGGTTTAAGGCCCTGACCTTGACCTTCAAGGCTCTGCATGGGCAAGGTCCAGAATTTCTAAAGAACAAACTACACTGGTATGTGCCAGGGAGATGTCTTCGTTCAAAATCCGCCAACCTGGCACATGTCCCACGCATTAGGAAAGCGCGCTGGGGAGGCAGGAGCTTCATCTATGGGGCTGCCAAAGCCTGGAATGAACTTCCGCCGTACCTCAGGACTACGACGGATCTTCTACTGTTCAGAAGGGAACTAAAGACCTGGCTGTTCCGGAAAGAATAGGCTCACGTCTCCGCATGGTTTCTCCCATCCTAAGCCCTCTTAGTTTTCATGACAGCGCCAGGACACCTCCGGGTATTTGTCGCGCTTTACAAAACTCAATAACATAACATAACATAACCTCCATAGGGGAGGCATTTGAGACCAATGTGTGTGGGTAATTCTGAAGCATATAAAGGAATTGCAGCAGTGCCACCTTCTTAAAAAGTGCTCCTCGGCCCATGATTGATAGGGGCAGCTTTACCCCAGGCAGCCACTTCCTTCGTCGTTTGCGTCAGTAGTGGGTCAATTTCGAGGTCTCAACATTGCTTTGAGTACCTAGCTATGTCAATTCCTAGATATTTAAAGTGTTCGCTGGACTGACCCAACTCTTCCCTGGCAGGAATATGTGGGTGATGCCCAACAAAGGCCCAAAGTGTCCCCGTAGATGTGTAATATTGATCCAGCAGCGTGTGAGTGGAGCACTCCCGGTGCTACAAGTATACGAGTAGAGCATCGGCATTAAGTGAAACTCAGTGTTCTTGGCCCGAGCGCCGCTTAATCCACCACAATTGAGCATCTCGCTAGATATACCTCGCCAGTGGCTCCACAGTCAGCGTGAAGAGGAGTGTGGAGAATGGCCATCCTTACTTCGTCTCTTCTAATTGAAAAAGGGGAGGACAGCACACCATTAACTCAAACCTGCGTACATGGATCATTATAGTCTAAGCAAATTCCAGGAACCAGGAACTGAAGTTCAATCTTTGCAAGATTTGAAACATGAAAGGCCAGTGAGCCGAATCAAAAGCTTTTATTTTTAAAGTCAATTCAGAATTATAAGGGGGTATTTTTTAGCTCAGCCTCTTTTACCATGGCCATCTGCAAGCAGTGGATGCAGTGGTGAGTGCTGCAGTTCAGCATGAAGCTGTTCTGATCAGCTTAGACAAGGCTTTGTATTACCTAGGTTAGTCTACAGCCATGATTTTGGTCATGATTTTGGTCTAAGTGTTGATCAGAGAAGAGGCAGTATGAGGAGCCTATCCTAGGGTTCTCTCCAGATTGGGGATAACCAAGATTGTGCCGCCATGGAGATCATGTGGCAGCTGCCAAGATATCCATGCCTCCTCATAAAGGGCCAAGATGTGCGGAGCCAATATTAAGGAGTATTTCTTGGAAAATTCCATTGGAAATTTGTTGGAGTCTGGGATCTTCCCTTTGTTCATAGAGGCAATTGTCTCTTTAACTTTCTCTAATATCAGTGGTGCATCCAGCTCCTTCTATTGAATTGTATTGAGAGTGTTTGTTATCAGATCTACAGATACAGAGAGGGACCTTTCTATGTCCGCGGGTGTCTGTGTCGCATAGAGGTTGGTGTAGTAGGTCTCAAATGCCTCCCCTATGGAGGTTATGTTATGTTATGTTATTGAGTTTTGTAAAGTGCGACAAATACCCGGAGGTGTCCTGGCGCTGTCATGAAAACTAAGAGGGCTTAGGATGGGAGCAACCATGCGGAGACGTGAGCCTATTCTTTCCGGAACAGCCAGGTCTTTAGTTCCCTTCTGAACAGTAGAAGATCCGTCGTAGTCCTGAGGTACGGCGGAAGTTCATTCCAGGCTTTGGCAGCCCCATAGATGAAGCTCCTGCCTCCCCAGCGCGCTTTCCTAATGCGTGGGACATGTGCCAGGTTGGCGGATTTTGAACGAAGACATCTCCCTGGCACATACCAGTGAAGGTCAAGGTCAGGGCCTTAAACCGCATTCGGCTCTTGACCGGGAGCCAGTGCAGTGTTTTTCTTCCCTGGGAAGCAGAGGCAAATCTGGAGTTGCCCATGAGAAGACGGACTGCGGCATTCTGAAGGATCTGAAGTTTACTCAATGCTCTACATTGAGCATTGAGAAAGAGTCCGTTACAGTAGTCCAGTCTAGCAAGTACCAAACCCCTGACCACGATATGTCTGCTATCTTGGGGTAGCAGGGGTGGCACTTTACTCAGCATCCTGATGGTGTACGTGGTTTTGGATGTAACCTCCTTAATGTGGTAATCCATAGTCAGTCTATCATCCAGGATAATGCCGAGGTTTTTTGCTTTTGCAACCGGGATTGGGAGCTTGCCCAAAGAGTCTGGCCAGCAGGCTGGTGTCCAAAAATTAGAGATGTTGCCGAAAAGAAGAACCTCAGTTTTATCTGAGTTTAATTTGAGGCAGATCTCAGCCATCCAGCTCCCAACTGCTAACATACATTCACGCAGACGCTCTTCCGTGTTAGTCTCCCCTCCGGGAGTCAGAGAGACCACAATTTGAGTGTCGTCTGCGTATGACGTGATCCCGAATCCATAAGCGCTAATAACTGGTGCCAGCGTGCTTACATAAACGTTAAAAAGTGAAGACCCCTGAGGGACACCGCAAGGTGTGGAAAAGGGCTTAGACTGGAATTCCCCTAAGGTAACTACTTGTCTCCTATCCGCCAGAAAGGATTTAATGAGGTCCCAAGCTTTACCACCAATACCACGTGTTTTTAAACGATTCAGGAGTAGGGAATGGTGGACCGTGTCGAACGCAGCCGACAGGTCGAGCAGGATCAGTGCCGCTTTTCCTCCCTGATCCACTGCCTCTCTAATTTCTTCCGTAGCCTTAATCAAGGCAGACTCCGTGCTATGACCTGGCCTGAAGCCGTATTGAGTAGGGTCAAATGCTTGGGTGTCGGCCAAAAAGGAGGCGAGTTGCTTATTCATAAATTTTTCGACCAGTTTGGCCGGGAGGGGTAGCCTGGCGATCGGGCGAAAGCTGTTGGGATCGTCAGGTGGCAAATTGGCCTTTTTTAGCAGTGGTAAGATTGAAGCAAGTTTCCACTGACTAGGAAAAAGACCAGATGTAAACATAAGATTAAATATGCTTCTTACCATGTCCCTGTTTCTCCCGAAGTATTTGAAGGTCTATTGTGACTTCCAGCTCATGCATTGCCAGCCAGTATACCAACGTGCTTGCTTTGTCCCCCATTCATAGATTTTGTGCTGAAAGGCAAGCCAAGAGAGCCTGCCCGAGTTCAGCTGATACTTCCAGATCTCCTCTGTTGGCGCCGCAAGCTGCCTGAGAGGGTTGACCTGAATGTTGGCCTACCAATAAATGTGTCCATTGCCGAGTTCATTATCGTGTGTAAATCTCCACCCAGTATTAGTGTACCTGCAAGAGCCTCTTCCAGCAGATTGGCCAGGGCAGTCAGGGAGGGCTCCATTCATCTGGGGAAATGTATATGCTAATAATAGACCAGGTTTGTCTCTCTAGCAAATCTGTAATCACTATAAAGCGACTTAATGTGTCAGCGTGGACCGCAGATGGAAGCAGTGAGAATGACCTCCAGAGAAGGACAGCAACTCCCCTTGCTCCTTTGGCATATCCAGCGTGATAGATTCAACTGCATCCATTCTGGCCCGTAAAGTTACAATTATTGTTCAGTAGTTGAGTCGCCTGTATCCTGAGAGTGTCAGGGGTCAGCTTCTTATCGTAACTGAGACCCGCCGCCCTCTTGAACTTGCTGTCAAGCCCATTGACGATCCATGAGAGGATGTGCTATTGTCTGTCTATGCCAGCATGTGTCATGGTGGCTGAGTGTAAGTAAATGCCTCATTTTGCATGGTCAGTCTAAAAATATTGCACGATCCTGCTGGTTTTTCGACTCAGAGTGCACTGCTAATCAGACCTCAGTGATGGTGCTCTGACCTTTAAAAGTATATGTTTGATTGGCGTATACCCAATTGGCATAATTTAACTTACTTATAAGTCCCTAGTATGTGGTACCAGGTGTACCCAGGGCTTGTAAGTTAAAATGTCCTGCATGGGCTGCAGTACTTATTGTGCCACCCTGAGTGTGACAATGTAAAGCATATCTCCCAGCCTACCACTGCAGACTGGTAGACCAGTTTTAAACTGCTTACTTGATTTTGTAATTTAAATCAATGACAAAGTCCAGAGCTTCCTTTTTAATATATACAAGGGCTGAGCTGCCGGGTAGGAAGGGACCTCCTAAATATAAGGGAACCTCAAATGGGATTGCCAAAGGCAATGGTCCCGATCAAGCTCACTCGCCCAGAACGTGTATTAACCTCCCCTGAGGTTCTGGACTTTCCTAGAGTCCAGAGGTGTCAGGGAAACAACACCCAAAAGACCCCTGAGTTCCTTACTGCCTTTTTTTTTTTTTTTTTAATTTCTTTATTGAATAGAGATCACGGGTACAAACAAAGAAAAAAAAGAAACATAACACACGATTCAATTTGTTATACAATGCAGGATCAATTCACAAAATTTAAATTGCTATAATATTCAGCAGATTTCAGGCTGTATAGCAGCCGGTATAGCTAATACAGAAGGAAAAAATATTCCATTATATCATTCAGTGCAAAAATAATAAATAAAAAAAAAAAGATAAGACCAGGTAATTAATAGGTACACCAAATAGCTCAAGACCATCCTACTTATCCATATATGCACGAACAGCACCCCATATCATCTGCCCCAATGCCTTTTTCCGCCTCCCCTTAACAATATATAGGTTATATTCCATATTATACGTGAACAAAAAACGAGTTCTCCACATCTCAAATGGGGGGGGCATCAATTTGTAGCCAGACTGAGGCAGTACACATCCTAAGCACTGCGGCTGCCATAAATATCAAATACCTAACTTCCTTACTAGAGTCCGTGCGTGCCCCACCTGCATCTATACCCAATAGAATCTCGCTAATTGACACTTGTATAGAAACACCAAGAATCTCAGATAAAAACCTATTTATATGTCCGAGCAATTCTGATAAGTTAGCACAGGTGGCAAAGATATGTGCTACATCAGCGTGTAAAATGTTACATCTGAAACACTTTCCATCTGGATCTCCCCCCCACTTTGCAATTTTATCAGGCGTGCGATAAAGATAGAACATAGTCTTGTAATGTTGTGCCTTAAGATTGGCTGACATAAATAAACGGTTAGCCCATTCCATCGAGAGCGCCAACGGTATTTCAGAGCATCCCAGTCTTTCTTTCCATCTCGTTCGATGAGTTTCCAGATCGTTGGAGATTGTCTCAAGAATTATATTGTACAATACTCCTATACGAGAGCCCTTTTTATTTGCCACAATAAGAGGATTAGATTTATTCACAATATCTATTTTAACAAAATACTCACACAGCTGAAGATACTTAAAAAAATGCGAAGTGGGTAACAGATATTGTTTCTTCAGTTGGGAGAAAGATTTGAACCCGTCTGGTGTATATAAATCTCCCACTGTTATTAAACCTCTTAAACGCCAATTGACTACTATGTAATCCCAGCATATATTGGGGTGCAATACCGGAGCAATTAAAGGAGTATAGGTAGACACATTTCGAATATTATATTGTTTCCTTATTACCTTCCAGACCTTATATGCAGCGGCTATCACCTTAAATCTAGTACGCTTGTAATAGCTCCAATCTATGTCAATAAAGAGGCGGTTCCTGGCATCAGTCCCTAAAAGCAGAGAATATATAGAAGGTTGTAGTGCTGGCTCCACGGGTCCCTGACCAGTTAATAAAACATTCATACGCTGCAACATACATACATAATAGTACAAAAGGAAATCAGGGACTGCCCAACCACCCACTGCCCTAGGCAGCATCATATATTTCTTAGCCCGTCTTTCTTTCCCCTGAGACCAAATAAACCTCATACATATTGCTTGCAGCTGTGATATACGTGCACTAGTAATCTCTAATGGTAGGCATCTATAAAGATACAACACCTTAGGCAATACCATCATTTTCAAGACGTTGCATCTACCAACCAATGTCAAATGTAAACATTCTAACTGATCCAGCTGTTTACGAACCCCGTGCATCAGCTTCTGCCAGTTAGCCTCTACCGTAGTGGAGGCACCAGCACATATCTGTACTCCCAAATAAGTAACCTCATCTAAGACTCGTGGATCTACATAAGACTTGATATTCATACAAAGTATTTGAGTCTTAGCAGTGTTTAATTTATATCCCGATACCGCTCCGTATATCTTGGCAAGATTTTCAATTTCAGGCATAGCCATAGACGGTCTTGGTGAGAGCACTGCAACATCATCAGCGTACGCCAATACACGGTACTGCTGTGATTGTATCCTAACTGGAGGTACCCTGCTACTCATCTCAATCATTTTTAAAAAGGGATCTATATACAGAGCAAACAACAGTGGGGAGCATGGACATCCCTGCCTAGTCCCTCGTTGAATTAATACCACTGCGGATTGAAGTCCCATTACATTGATCCGTGCGCTAGGTTGTTGATAGAGCACCTGTACTGATTTAATAAAATTGGGCCCAAATCCCTGTAACTTCATCAAGTCCCATAAGAAGGCCCACGATACTTGATCGAAGGCCTTCTCTGCATCCAGTAATATAAGGCTCAGTGGATTCCCTAACACAGTTGCATGATCAATTAAAGTGATCACCCGGTTAACATGATCGGTTGTACCACGCTTTGGGATAAACCCATGTTGATAAATAGAGACCAGAGGGGTTATCACTTCTGAAAGTCTGGTAGCTAAAATCTTAGAGTATACTTTCCCGTCTGCGTTTAATAATGAAATAGGCCGATATGAGCCTGGTAAATCCGCCGGTTTTTCCTTTTTTCTAAACACTGCTATACTCGCTTCGCCCCATGTTATAGGATACTCCCCTTGCTGGGCCATTCGGAATGTAGCTAACATATCCCGTTTTAAAACTTGAAAAAAAGTCTTATATACTTCAAGCGGGAGCTTATCAGGGCCCACAGCCTTACCTACTGGCAGTGCTTTAATAGCCGCTTCTAATTCAAACATCTCTATAGGGGCCTCTAATATGTCTGCCAGTCCTTGATCCAGTTTTGGCCCGAGATATTGCCCAAGAAATGATAAAGCTCTATTGCAATCATATTCTTCTACTGCATATAAACGAGCATAGAAACTTCTAAAAACTTCTAAGATTCCACTCTCAGTTTCTTCATCAGGCTCCATTCATCTGGGGAAATGTATATGCTAATAATAGACCAGGTTTGTCTCTCTAGCAAATCTGTAATCACTATAAAGCGACTTAATGTGTCAGCGTGGACCGCAGATGGAAGCAGTGAGAATGACCTCCAGAGAAGGACAGCAACTCCCCTTGCTCCTTTGGCATATCCAGCGTGATAGATTCAACTGCATCCATTCTGGCCCGTAAAGTTACAATTATTGTTCAGTAGTTGAGTCGCCTGTATCCTGAGAGTGTCAGGGGTCAGCTTCTTATCGTAACTGAGACCCGCCGCCCTCTTGAACTTGCTGTCAAGCCCATTGACGATCCATGAGAGGATGTGCTATTGTCTGTCTATGCCAGCATGTGTCATGGTGGCTGAGTGTAAGTAAATGCCTCATTTTGCATGGTCAGTCTAAAAATATTGCACGATCCTGCTGGTTTTTCGACTCAGAGTGCACTGCTAATCAGACCTCAGTGATGGTGCTCTGACCTTTAAAAGTATATGTTTGATTGGCGTATACCCAATTGGCATAATTTAACTTACTTATAAGTCCCTAGTATGTGGTACCAGGTGTACCCAGGGCTTGTAAGTTAAAATGTCCTGCATGGCTGCAGTACTTATTGTGCCACCCTGAGTGTGACAATGTAAAGCATATCTCCCAGCCTACCACTGCAGACTGGTAGACCAGTTTTAAACTGCTTACTTGATTTTGTAATTTAAATCAATGACAAAGTCCAGAGCTTCCTTTTTTATATATACAAGGGCTGAGCTGCCGGGTAGGAAGGGACCTCCTAAATATAAGGGAACCTCAAATGGGATTGCCAAAGGCAATGGTCCCGATCAAGCTCACTCGCCCAGAACGTGTATTAACCTCCCCTGAGGTTCTGGACTTTCCTAGAGTCCAGAGGTGTCAGGGAAACAACACCCAAAAGACCCCTGAGTTCCTTCCTGCCTTTGTGCACAAATAAACAGAGACACGGGCTTCTCGATGGTGGCGTCAGAGACCAAGGTTTATTTACTGCAGGGACACAGAAGTCGTAGGAACCACACAAAGACAGAATCTAGGAGACTGTTTGAATTGTATAAAGTGGGTCGCTCCTTAAATACACCAAATGTGTCCTCAGGCAGCATTGCAAAAATATCTTTCATGCCTAGCCCGGTATCCCAAACAAACAATAAACATATACCAAACGATAATTATTTGTAAGTTTCCAGTGTTCGATCAAGTCTTCATGTCAGTTTTCCATTCTTCGACCGATCCTCCCCATCATAAAAATTGTATCCTCCCCATAGTAAAAGCCCAGAAGGAGAGGAACGGAGCCAGGTGTGAAAGATTGATAAGTAGGATAAGAGATGCTTGTGGGTCATAAACGGGCATGGCTACTGTCTTCGGCCTCCTAATCGTGATCAGGCCAACGAACACAAGAACCAGTATAGCATGATTGGCCTCAGGCAAGGGAGGTAGCTTCTGCCTAGTCACGCAGCATCAGCTTCCTTGGACTAAAGCTTACGTGTCCTTAACAAGGTGATTCAGCCAGGGTCATTGCTTGTCCATTGACTATGTGAGGGCAAGAAACAAAATGGATGCCGTATCTAAGATGGATGCCATAAATTTACAACAGAATGCCCTATTTCTCAGTGAATCCATGCTCGTAGCACAGCGAAAACACTGTCACCTACTAAATGGATCATTTACGGTTCACTGGTACCAAAATCGTGTCAGTACTACGATACCGAACACACGGGTTCGGATCGCTACAGAACCTCAGACCGTCCTTTTGCCCTTACATAGGCAATAACTTACTCTAGTCAGAATCCATCTCTATATTCATCAGGTCACTGATATGTTGTTGGAGCATTATTCTATCCCGTGGCGTATCTCCTAAAACAGGTGGTCTTCTTACGCATGTTGCAGCACAAAGGCCACATAAGGCAGGACCACACTGAACGATGAGACAGCATGAGAATAAAAATACCAACAAAACACCAATGACTATCAGAACCTTCCATCCCCACGCAGATAACAGATTCCAGAACCATCCCATCAGTGACCAATCACCTTTGTCTACATGAATAGAGTCAGTGATCTTGTGTAACTTAGAAATGGCCTCATATACTGTTGGCGCATTATTTGGGATAAAGACACAGCAACTCGATTGGATCATCTTACATACTCCACCTTGATCTGCAAGTAATACGTCAAGGACCATACGGTTCTGCAACATCATGAGGCGATCCGCTTGAAGCTCAGCTGTCAGGTTACTAAGGGCACCAGCAGTTTCAGTAATGGTGGATTCAACTACCCGTGTTAGTTGATGCAAGTTCCTACTATTGGCCATGGGCCCCCAGAACGGAAGGAAACCTTTGAAAAAGTCTCCTACTTCTTGGCCAGCTGTATCTTCCTTGTCGAAGACACCTCTCACAACTCTAGTCTTGTGATAATCCGGTGCAGCAGTGTATGTCGGAGGTAATAGTCGGGCAATAAAACATGAGCCTGAAAAGTCAGCAGGCAGCCATGTATATGCTCTGTCTTTGCAGACAAAATAGGTACCCTTAGCAGCTAAGAATGCAGGGGAAGACTGTGATGGAAAAACGTACATTTCAGTACAGTCACTCTTCCCTAGTCGAGCTCTCGGATTCCTCCCATTCCCTTGTAAACAGACCTGACCTTGGTGGGGTACGACCCAAATCGGAGTCGAGCTTTTACGCTTGTTTTCACCCAAACTAATGCCATACTCCGTAGCATTCCAACCCATATAAACTCGTAACTCATCCTTGGGAATAAACGGAGTGTTATTGACATCTCTAACCATGTCAGTAATTCCCTTTACCAAGGCTCTATTAGCAGAGTTATGACTAGTGGAACGCGGAGGTCGCGGGGGATAGGTCTCTAGAGCATAGGCGAACATGGTCTGAAATGCCCAAAATGATCCATTATAACTAAAGGGCAGAACCAGATAGGGGATACCCTTGTTCATGGTATGTGGTATCAGACCACACACCCAGCAGTTCGTTGTATTTACTACTAGTTGGTGTTGGTGCAAGAGCTGAATGAAAGTGTGATTTATAAACTCAGAGCGTCGAGCTTGCTCGTGTGCAGGAAAAGGGTGAAAAGAATGAAGAGAAACAACAGTCGGAGAAACAGAAACATGGGGAGGCACTGTAGATGTGACAGGTGCAAAAATCAATTGGAAACCAAAAACGATTCCGCCTACCAAAGTTATTAAAACAATCAGAAAGGTCAGAGCGCATTGCATCATGAAACATTTGCTATGCAAAATTTCATACAGTTTTGTCTTACGAGCATTTATGACGTTAGCTCGTCGCAGTTCAGGAAGCTCCATCTTCTACAACCGTTCGCAACGGATGGTTTGTACCTGTTGAAAAATTGCCTCTGTTTACCCTGGGAGTTCCCAAAATAAACAGAAGAGACCGACCTTGTGTCTGGCCCCCTGCAAGTTAAAACAAGGCACACGTTACGACCCTACGGCAACCCAGATGGCAAGGCGAGAGAACAACAAAAACAAAAGGACAAAAAAAATTATAGAGCAAACTTCCTGACTGAATGCAATGTGATAAGATCAAAACAGTTTTCACACGGAAAGGTGATTATGCAATGTTATTGGTTCATGGAATGAGAACGTAGGTTATATCTGTACTTTCCGGGCCTTGTCTGATCTTGAAACAGCTGATCTGCAGGTGCAGTAATGTTCAAATCCACAGGTGGCAAATGTTCACTTTGTACAACACTCTGTTCAGGGTTCAAAGGAACAGTTCCTGGTGCAGTATCAGAGTTCTGTGTTTCAGATCGTTTGTCCGTCATGTACTCTGCATCACTGAAGGGGATAAGCCTAGGAACAGGTTCTGTCTCGGATACACCAAATCCCTGTCTAACCCAGTTGTCGTAGGGGAGTGGGAGAGGCACACGCTTCGTATGGGTAGCGTGCACCCAATTTTTCCTGCCAGCCAGGCGTACAGCAGTTCTTGTGGCCAGGAGCACCTGAAACGGACCCACGAATCTTGGCTGGAGGTTCCGGGTCCGTCCAAAGTTCCGCACCACAACCAGATCACCGGGTTTCAATGTGTGACCTGGACTCTCTGGCAGCTTAGGCAAGGATTCAAATACCTGTTGGTGAATAAGACTCAATTTAGCAGTCAGGTCAAAAAGGTAATCAATCAACATTGGATATTCGATCTGTTTGAACTCCTTGGGCCTAGGGACTCCCCAGACATTAGCAGGGCGACCAAACACAATCTCATATGGGCTAAGCCCTACTCGAGAGTGTACAGTCGCTCTGGTGGACAATAAAGCCAAAGGCAGTGCGTCTGGCCAAGATAAACCAGTGGAAGCTTGGATTTTAGCAAGTTTCAGCTTCAAAGTACCATTGTACCCCTCAACCAAACCTGCTGACTGTGGGTGATTCGCACTATGGAATTTTTGCTTAATTCCCAAACCCGTACACACACTCTGCATAACTTTCCCTACGAACTCACTTCCATTGTCCGACCATACAATCCGTGGCATACCATACCTGGGGAAGTACTCTTTGAGGAGGATTTTGGCAGTGGACATAGCAGTGTTATCCTTTAACGGATACGCTTCAATCCATCTTGAAAAAGCACAGACTACCACTAGGACATATTTGAGATTATTACATCTGTCCATGTGGATAAAGTCCAACTGAATCACTTCAAAGGGACAAGAAGGGGGAGCAAAGTGACCAGCTGGGGTTAGGGTTCCCTTGCCAGGATTATGCATCAGGCATACCATGCAATTTTTCACCACTCTCTCCGCGCCCTTAGTAATTCCATCGTTCTTCCATACTGGAGCTAACATCTTACAGATCCCTTTCGAACTGATGTGCGCCGCTCCATGCGCCATAGTGACTACCGCAAGTACATACGCATCAGGTAGCATTCAACGCTGATGCTCAGACAAATCAATCCAACATCCACTCGAATCCATTTTACCCGTTTTGTCCTTCCATGCATTCTTCTAATTTTCAGTTGCTTCATTCTGGATTGCCTTCACACTTTCAATCGTATTCTCACACATTCCTGATTCAGCAATCCATCTTGCAGACGTTGCAACGTACATTCGGCTCATCATGTTCTTGGCCGTCTCTTTGGCGACCTCATCAGCAAACGCATTCCCACGGCCAACATCATCCGTAATCTTCCGGTGTGCACTGCATTTCACAATCGCAACTTCATTCGGTAAGGTCAGAGATTCCAACAGGTCATTGACTAACTGTCCATGTTGGATCTTAGTCCCATGGGACGTGAGATAACCTCTTTCTTTCCACAAGCGACCAAAACTATGTGCTACGCCGAAGGCATACTGGCTGTCAGTAAACACATTCACTCTCTTTCCCTCAGCTAAAATACACGCTCTTGTCAATGCAATTAATTCTGCAGCTTGGGCAGAATTCTGACTCACTCTTGCAGTCTCGACAACCGTACTCAAAGTCGTAACTGCATACGCAGCCGTCACATCACCAGTCTGTAGCTTGAAACACGATCCATCGACATACAAAGTACCATCTGGATCTAGTAACGGAGTATCTTTTAAATCAATCCTACCTTTTGTCTCTTCCTCAGTTCTAAAACAACAGTCATGGGGCTCTGAATCACTCGACTCCTGAGTAGTCGGCAACAGCATTGCTGGATTCAATATGCTGCATCGCTTGATCTGAATGTGACTTGCCAAAAGTGTCAGCTCATAGCCTGATAGTCTAGCACTGGTGAGGTGCTGAGTTTTCGTTCGATTCATGAGTGTATCCACAGCATGTGGAACCATGACTACTAACATGTTGTTCATGACCAATCCAGCAGACTGTCGAATAGACACTGCAGCTGCTGCTGTAGCTCTCAAACAACTTGGCAACGCTCTGGCTACCGGATCTAATGTGGATGAGAAATACGCACAAGGTCGCTGCTTGTCACCAAATTGTTGCGTCAAGACACTCAACGCACAACCCTCTCTTTCATGTACATATAGTGTAAACGGCTTACTGTAGTCAGGAGTACCTAACACAGGAGCTGAGCACAACGCATCACGCAATTCCGAGAAGCTCTGTTGACATTCATCAGACCATGGCAAAGGACTCGGAACACCTTTTCCAGTCAGAGCCACCAATGGTTTTGCCATGAGAGAAAAATTTGGGATCCATTGTCTGCAATATGACGTAATACCCAAAAACGCACGCACTTCTCTCTGTGTGTTTGGTACAGTCATCTGTGAAATTGCTTTGATTCTCTCTGGGGTCAACCTTCTTCCCTCCTTTGACAAAAGATGACCTAAGTAGGTCACTTCTTGGCAACAATATTGTAGTTTAGAAGGTGAAACCTTGTGATGTAAGTCTGATAAATGACGCAGCAAAGAAATTGTAGCTATTTTGCAAGTTTCCTTGTCGTCAGCAGCCACTAAAAGATCATCTACATGTTGGATCAGAGCAACACCAGGTGGAAGTACAAAAGCATCTAATTGACTTTTTAATGCTTAGCTGTAAATTGAAGGGCTTTCACAATAACCTTGTGGGGCGCGCTTGAATCTGAAACTACGACCACCTAAGGAGAAACCAAAAATATCCCTACTTTCCTCGGCTATCGGAATGCTGAAAAAGGCATTCTTCAAGTCGATCACTGTAAACCATGTAGCTGAGGCAGGAATCAACGTCAATAATGCAGTGATATCTGGGACCACAGGAAACTGTGGAACCACTATTTTATTAACCTCTCTGAGGTCAATCACAAATCTGTAGATTGGAGGTTTGGAAGGGTCAGTGCGTTTCAAAATCGGCAGAACAGGACTATTGCAGACATTTCCTCTAGTTTCTTCTATCACATCTTTCTGTATCAAATCTTGCACGATCAGTAAAAGCGCACGTTCACCTTCATTTGAAATCCGATACTGTGAGATTCGTGGGAATCTAACATTTGCCTTCAGACTCACCACATAAGGGGGAATTTCCAGAAGACCTACATCATTAGGACCAGTCGCCCAAAGATTATCAGGGAGAGAACGCAGCTCCGGTGAGAGCTTATCCATCGACAAGTACATTGGAGAGATGACTCTCTTACCCAACGTGAGCTGTACCCCCGAAGGAGAACAGTACAATGTCGCATGCAGGCGTTTCAATAGATCTAAACCAAGCAGATTCTCATTACAACCGGTCGTCAGAATAAGGGGTGCTTCTAGTTGACATGGCCCAACAGAAATTGACAAAGGACCAGAAACAGGGTTGTGAACAGGGGCGCCTGAGAAACCTACTGAAATGTTCGTTGAGCCAGACAAAGGTGCGCCAGGGAGTCTTGCGTGCATAATTGAACTTTTTACTGCACCAGTATCCAACAGAAACGGTTCAATCACGCCTGATGTAGCTACTGCGACATAAGGTCCACTCTGATCAACTGGAACTGTTACTACTCCCTCTCTCTGCCTGTGGCTGTCCTAGTACTCACTTTGCTGAACTTCTTCACTACCTTCATAATAATCCTCAACATGGTATTGGGGAGATCTACCTGATTGTGTAGATTGTACATTTCGCTGATCGAAATAATTAGATGGGCGATCAGTCTGTGGAGGCATAGTACCACGTCCTCTACCTCTAAGAGCTTGCATAAACCCACCACGACCTCTCTGAGCTGGGACACCACTAGTTTGTGAGTGCAGAACTGGACACTCATTCTTATAGTGACCCTCCTTTTTACAATAGGCACACTGATTCCATGCTAACTGTTGTCGGGGAAAACCATAGTCAAATCTTTGGGACATCCCTTGCTGGAATTGTGGCTGTTGCTGAAACTGGGGTCGTTGCTGTGAATCTGACTGATTCGAGCGAGGCGGATACGCCTGTTGCAAAAGAACTTTAGTTTTCAAGTCTTTTGTCTTCTTTTCTGACTTTTCCTTCTCTTCTTTTTCTCTATTTTCGTAATACTGAGCAGTTGCGAGTATCTGTGCTGTCGTCGACACCGCCCATGCACTCTCAGAATCCTTCAACTTGTTACTAAGCTCAGGCAATAAATTAAACACAAACTTGTCGACAAACAACCTCTGACCTCCCTCAGTACTCATATCTTGCCCACTGTGGTCTACGAAGGTCTCTTCAAATCTAGTGAAGAAATCAGAGACGCTTTCGTCCTTCTTTTGCTTGCATGCTGATAATTTATCCCAGTTGACCCGTAACGCTGGCATCAGCGTTTTCATCAAATTGATTATTCTGCCAGGCAAAGCAGCAATCAGAGGCTCAGGTTTAGCACCACCAACTTGTTGTGCATCTGCCGCTACAATAGCTGGCCAATCACCTCCTAAAGCAACTTGGTGATTCTCATGGCGAATTTTGGCCCATATAGGCTGTGGCACTACATTGCCAAATAGCATTTCGATGTCTGCCAAATTCATGACGCACGCTTGAACTGTCTGGGTTAACTCCTTATAATACCCAGTAGGATTCTTACGCGGGTCCGGCAACGCCTGTTTTACTGCTAATACTTCGGCCCGCTTCCAAGGGATGTGTATCCACACTCTATGGAAATGTGCTGGAGCAGCTAAAATATTATTAGCCGCATCAGCTTGAACTGCATCGCGCCATATCGGCGGAACTTCCCTCATCGGATACTGACCTCGCTTCTTCCTAGTAATCGGAGAACCATCAGAGTCCCTTGGTGCTCGAAGAGGAGAATCAGACCTGTATGCTAGAATCAGTTCTATCGCTTCCTTTACTTCCGAACCTATTACCATTCCTGCAGCGAACCTTCTCTGAATATGTATCAAGTCAGCGGGAACGGAATCTAAGTCATCATCATCCCATTCCTCACGCAAAAGGGAACACATCACGTCAAAGACATAACGCTGAGTTGGTTCATTCCATTGCATAAATGTATCCAACACTCTTCGTGCATCATACTTCGCAGCTTTCGACATCCACCTAAGAGCTGTCGAATCTAATATTCCTCGTTCCTGGAGACCAGGAAGCTGACTACGTCTCTGTGTAGAGTCAGAAACGGGTGTCTTAATTAAAGACCTGTAGAGAGGAGTTAAGATATTAGTTACAGAGTCAGTTATTTTCCGACGAACAGAAAGCGGAGTCAGAATGTTTACAGAGTT